>NC_083632.1:5460010-6085010 GCF_963584025.1 Labrus mixtus
TTATTTAAATTGACATTAAATGGTGATTATATTTGTTGTTTGTTGATTTGACTTTCAAGATAAAGTGTCATTTTGACCACAATCATAATCAAAATCATTGTTGAGTCATGCCTGTCCTCCATCACCCCAATTACCCCAAAGCCCAATGGGGAAGAGTGCCCTAGGGTTTAAAGCCTTTTAATTAAGAGTACAATTTTACTGAAGAAGTAAGTGCAGTTAAAAAACCATGAAAATCAAAAACCTGAAGCCTGGGAGCAGTTTTTGTCCCACAGGTACATGCAAAGGAACTGGTGAAAAAGGCTACTCGGTAAAACCCAGGCCTCCGCTGACATTCAGTCAATCCATTCTATTTATTCTTCAGTGACGTGACCTTTCATTGCCCTCTGCCCCTGAAGGTATCAGTGTTTACATCACTTTGACAACTCTTCACCGGCATACTGTGACCTTAGGGTGTAGCTAATCACTAATAATCCCTGCATTGCCGAAGGCTTAACATTGATTTCCATTCAATATTTGAGCACAGCTTACATCTGGCAAGCGACCCGCTATGGACCAGGTCATACTATATACAGTACATTGAACCAGGAATTACATGAATTGTGAATCTGCGCAGTGGGTTATGTGCTGTACGTGATGCTTCTGCCTGACAGCTGACCTTTGCTGGCCATACGATGGAAACTGGAGGCAGGATATAGACCTTACAGGAGACAGGTACACCAGGTTTAGGAGGACATTTTTGCGCCAAGATTTGGTAATTTGGTATGATACATTCATTTACAAATCGCATTTATCAGCAAGGCCGGGAAATGAAATGTCTAAAAGTAGAATTGAGAACATCAAAATACTGTATGATATGACATTAAATAGAAGATACATTTTATTTTGGCCATATCTTTGTGAGAATCCCAATATAGATGTCATCATGGCTTTCAAACGTGATTCATCCACTCGTTGGAGCTCACTTTTGGCTCCTTAGCTGTCCCAGATCCAGATCAAGAAGCAAATTTGAGAGCAAAGTAAGCAAGAGGAGGCTTAACCCAACATGTGTCCCAACATTTAAACTCATACTGTCCAGCACATTGAATACAGGAGTAATTGGCCATACACTAACAAGCAACTTTATTCAGTATACCTATTCAATGCAACAGCTTTGACATGAATTCCACCTTAGTGCAGTAATGTTTGGGTTTGGTGGACATTGTTGCCAATAAATTATATATTTTATAATCACTGTAGGTTGAATTTAAAGTGTTGTAGGACTGCTTTACATTGGGACATGTTTCAATATGTCTTTTCCTTTTACATACACACAGGGGGTTGTGGGGGTTAGAGAATATAAAAGGCATTTTGGGGATCATAAAGGTGTCTTTACAGGTATCAGAACAGCTGTATTGGACCGCATTAAATTGCACAGGTGCACCTTTTATAGCAGCCACTGAGATTATACGTATTGGGGGGATACAAGAGTTGCTCTGAATGTATATTGAGCTGCTCTACTTAGAAAAGTCTGCCCTTTTAATCTATTTTTTTTATATGTCTTTGAAGTATTTCATTATGTACTGTGCTAAGCTATTGCATCGTCTTTTCCTTGATTTTCTTGTGTTTTATTTCATAGCATTGCATCGATTTAATTGATCTTGTTTTATAAAAACATCTGCTTCATTGTGTGTGCCTGCTATGTGTTACAGTACATTGCATGCCCCTGCGCCATGCTTTGCTGTCTGTGTACCTCTGCTGTGCCTCGAAAGAGGCTACGCTTTGTCTGATTAAATTTTTTTACCAAACAACAGTGTTTCATTACATATCGTTGCATTGTGTTGCCACCGAGCAGGTGTATAAAGGCCTGAAGGATTACATTCATCCTCAGAGGAGGTGCCAGGAGTGGGCCTCCAGGACACAGGGCTTTGGGCTAATCTGGTTATACAACAACGGCATTGTTTATTTCACAGTTGTTTAAGTGCTGCTAGCTTGAAGAGGTATTAGTGACATCATAGCAAGCTGTCCAATGTTCACAGGATTACAATGCAGCTTGTTTATTTTGTTGAAAGTAAATACACACTAGCTTAAGGTTGTGTAATTGTGAAAGCATGGTAACAAGACCGTCATAAATAGAACCACATAAAGCAAGATGGATGGATAGATGGTTAAAAGATAGCTCAGCGCGCATTGAAAAAACATTCACACACTGCACACACATACATACACTCCATTGACGTACACACACATATACAGCTCCATACACCAGTCACTAATTAATTGGATGAAAAAACAAGGCATATTGATTTTCCAATGACACAGGCTCAGGGTTTCAAGATCACACTGCAGCCAGGACTGTGTGTGTTTGTGTGTACTCAGCTTGCGTGCGAGTCTTTTGTGTGTTTGTTTGTTTGTTTGTTTGTTTGTTTGTGTATACACAGTGGTGTGTACAATATACGTGTATTATCTGGCCCAAACACCCTCCATGTCCATGTTTGGGCTCTGGGAACGCGGGGCTCTAAAAGTGCAGAGCGTGTCATGTCCATAAAATGACCCCCGTCAAACACACACATGGCTTTCAAGACTGATGCTTCCCCCTGTTACACAAAGCAGATCTTTCCACTTGGATAGCAGAAGTGGTGCGGAGGTCTAGCCAGGGAGGTATTTTAATGAGATTCCATGACGTTGCCGTGGCTCCCCCTTAGAGTTTAAGTGTGTGGGACAAAATAAAAAAAAAATCAGTCTGAGAATCAGAGTCATGTGCACCAGTCACACATCTTTAAATATCAGCCCCAATCATCCTTGATGCCACACTTAAAGCACCAGTGAGGAGTTTTTAGTTGGTTATGAAATAGATGGAAATAAATACTGATGCCTCTATATGACCTTCAAAAGCAAACAAGACTTTCAGCGTAAAGACTGTTCATTTCCGTAGTCATTTTTTAATGCCTGACATTTAGAAACACAGGGTAGATGTCAGACGATGTAATTAACAGCACATTGCAGAAAGAGACATTGTAGACAGTTTCGACAATAAAGGTTCTCCATGAGTGATACATCAAGCACATGTTCAGGGCTAAATCAGAAGAGGTGTATGGTTTGTCCACAGGGGGCGCAAATCTTGTCACAAACCAAAAGTTCCTCACAGGAACTTTAAGTCAAAGACTAGCCAGACGAGAAACCTAATAATGATCTCTGGAAAAAAACAAATTTAACAACCTATGTGTTGGTTTCTATGAGAAGCTTCCTCAGTGGTACTTCCAATGATTGCCGTCTCTCAAGAGCAAATTTGCAAGAGCGTAGGTCTTTACTTGGGAGTGCTGGGTTAAAGTGTTTTAGAGAGAAAGCAACATTCCACTTGGGTTTTGTCCAATCATGACAATATCTTGACAACTATGTTCGTTTTTTTTTATAAAGTGGTATTTCCCCTTGGTGTTTTTATTCCAGCCCTGGTTCTTAGAAAATCATGGATTAATGATGCCCGCAATTACCACTTAAGTCTGACAGCCGAAGAGCTGCCGAGTGTCGGTGAATGTCATGATCCGCCAGAGACAAGAATCAAGGTTATCATCACCTTTTTCAAAGAACAGATGTCGGCAAGAGACGTTTTTTTAGCCAATCTAGTCCTACAAATGAGACTTTCTTTCCGTACTGTGACAGACACATCCAGAACTATTTAAAGAGACTTTAACAAAAAAAACATCAGAGGGATCACTTGAGAAAGTACGGCCAATCTGTTAAAGACGCTCTGCTTCTTCTCAAGGTCCCACAGATGCTCTTAGCTTATTGGGACCAACACTTAACACTTACTCAAAGCTTTCATGTTGTTAAAGTTACAAAATGTCCACCAATTATACGGCATCCTTTTGGGAAATATGGTGTTGGAAGTTTGGTAAGGCAGTGACCATTTTCTAACTCTACCTTCTATCTCAAAAAATGTACCTCTTAAAGAAAAGAAGAAGTTAGTTCACGTGTGAATCCACTTACTGGACATCAGCCTTATAGGTGGTCTTCCTGTGCCTAAACTAAGATGTTTTGATTGCCTAAACTTAACCACACCTTGGCCATGAATGTAAAACTTTAAAATACTCATGAGTTGAGGAGTTCTTTATGGTAGGTACTGACCAATGTCATAAGTCACAGTGGGTGTGACTTATGAGACTCGTGCCAACATTGCAGAAAACTGCCCACTCAGATTTTTTGTTTCCGTACAAATTTCTCCCTTAAGGAAGTCGGTTGGTATGTGGTTAAAGGAACATGTCCAACATAGACAGAACCAATGTGTGTACATCCAAAAATCTCTAGAGTGGTATGTAGCTGCTGACCATTCTTGATTTTAAAAACAACACTTTGCAGGGCCAAGCACAACGGTCGAGTTGAAAGAGTTCACCATACTGTATATACTCCCTATATAAACCATCAAGACGTGCATATTATTTTGAGTATGTATGGGCTGGTGTGTATAGCATATTTATGCCAGTGGGCATGTAAGTAAGAATCCAGAGAACTGGTGTGGGGTTAAGCGAGGGAAAAGGTGATAGAACACTGGGAGGTAGTGAGGGAGAGAAAGCTGACTTGCGCCTGGCTGTGAGACACAAAGCCCTTAATTACAATGTACAGGCATCACAGGAATAGCAGGCCGCCTTGGCTGTAATGGGATCCAGATGAGGGAATTATACCATTTCCTGACAAAAATGGCTTCAAGATGGGGGACTACGCTACTGTCCTGACTTCTAATAGCCAATGGGAATGAATGAAATTTAGATTGCAGGGGGCCCGTGTGTGTGTGTGTGGCTGTTACACAGTAGGGGGTAGTGTGTGATTGTGCAGATCCAATGCTTGGGTGCTCAGAGCAAAGCTGATTGAATTGAGAAAAATATTGAATTGAAATCTGTTTTTGTTTTTTACAGGATGGCATTCAATGGTGGTCTTTAGGACTGTTAATTGTCTGCAGAGTATTCAACAGGATACAGTCACCCCCCTCCCCCCCCACACCTAACAACACAAAATGGTAGATTATGCTAATGTTTCATTCCACATGAAAGTCAAAAGAGTTTGTGCTCAGTTGTACGTTTGGTTACCCCACCACTACAGAGCATCAGATTATAAAACATTTAACATATATACATTTCAAAATCGTAGTGGTCACAATGTTACTCCGCGTGCATTATATTATTCCAAACATACATGGCAAGATAATCTTTAGAACAATCAAACAATCGGGAAATCGGGTACAAAATGAGCCCGCTTATCTTGAAGTGTGTACCCTACTTAAGGGTTTGCTTACAAAGACAAGTGTCTTCACTGCCTTTAGGATATCCATCCAACCATCCATAGCTGGGGTTTTTCTTTTCCAAGGCTTTTTGACCAATCTGTGTAGTAGACATCAGTTCCTGGCTTAAGATCTGTTTCTTTTCTAAGGCTATGTACCAGAGTACCAGAAGTATGCCTCTCCACACAGTGAGTGTGATATGGACAGAGTGATGTAACAACAGAAACATGTGATTTATGATGGATACGAGACTTTAATCTCAGGAAAACAAAGCAAGTAGGATCACAGGAGTGACCACTGGCAGAGAGAGAGGGAGAGAGCGTGTGCGAGTGAGAAGAAAGAGAAAGAGTAATATCACTGGTGAGTGTTGTGTTAGAATTGCAATAACAGAGAAAGCCTCACAAAGCCTCCATTGTTTTCTCCACCACCACCAACAACTCTCGATGCCTCGATCACTCTTTTATTGACGCATCTCTGTTTACACTCTTACCTATGTTCCCCTCCCCGCTTTGTCTCCTCGCATTTCCTCGCTTTCTTTTTGGCCATAAAAAGTTGTCATTTGACATTTCCAGTTAGAAACACAGATGCTTTGGAAGTGCAGTTCTTGTGTGAAATCGAACTTTTTTCAAGATGAATGGCTCTTAAAAAGGAAGACACCTTTTTTTTCAATCTCCTTTTCTTCTATCTCCCCTTGGTTTGTGTGAGTGATGAGAATAAATAGTGGGACTGAAGGGAGAGGAGAAACGCACATTGGGGACTATTTCATCTTCAAAGTTTCACTCTTTTCCATCTCTTTCCAGGTACGGGTACACCTTCTCCCTTGGCATCCTGTTCTAGCTTTTGTTCTCTACAGATCGTTCCCGCAATGCTCTGAAAATTATGTTAAAGGCGTAGAGGTTTTAAAACGTCAAAGATTTGGGAATAACCCTGTACGCTGACGATGGAGTAGTCTACATCTGGCTGTTTAATATTTCATAAAAACAAAAAGCCAACAACACACTTGTGAATGTGTTCAAGCAAATTTGTGAGTGGGGTTTGGGAGTCACGAGATCACAAGAAAAAGTGAGACAGAGTGTAGCAGAAAATATGGCATGCTTAGTACCACAGAGAAATAGAAGAAGCAAGAAAAAAAGAGGGGTACAACCGAGAGGTGTGTATAAAAAGAAAGAAAAAAAAGATGGTGGGAGGTATTAGATGCAGAGTCCAACTCTCTACAGGGGCAACGACATTAAATAAGTGATAAATATTCAACAGAAGGCAAGCAGGCACTCAGGAGACACCTTGACAGCCCAAACAAATACTTAGTGAGCACACTCTAGCAACCATCCCAACATGTACCAGAATACACAGCAGTCCCTAGTTGATTTTACTGACAGCAGACAACACAAGCAGAACTAGGGCTAGTGAAGACGCAGGTGATGAAAAATAAGGACGTGGTGGTTGGCGGGTGGGGGAGATGGGAGAAGGAGTTGGAGATGGCAGAAGGTATTGTTTGTTCAGACTGACAGTTTTTACTCCTTTACTGACAATTTTTTTTGTACAATTTTCTTCAGTGCTTCCTGTGCCCTTGACATGGTTCTACTTTCTTCCTTTCGTTCCTCAAATCTGTGTCAATCCTGTTTCAATTCGCCGGCTGTCCATCTCTACACTGTACCAGAGAAAAGTTCCAGAAAACAAACCTAACCCTTCCTGCAACCTCTTCCTCAGGGGCCATCCATCAGCTGCCAGCTCCGGAGGGTTTGAGGTAGGAGAAAGGGGTGGATAAAGAGCTGGAATTTGCGGATGGTGGGGAGTTTTGGGGGTTAGGTCAGGAGGTCAGAGTGATAGGTCAGCGGGGAAAGGAGGCGTCTGTACCGGGGGAAATGAGGTAATAAGTCGGAGTTAGATGAAAAATGGGCATGTCGCTCCAGCAGGACGGCTTCTCTGCCTCATCCAGGCTGACCACGAGGTGAAAATAGCTTTCACTTTGGAAGGTACAGAACAATGCAAGGAGTAAGACACATGCAGCAACACAGACATCCAGACAAGAAGACATAGAGACAAGGATGTATGTATTGCTTCATTTCCCCTTACGTATGTGACTGGTGTCCTTACAGTAGATCTGTAAATGCTTATATATATACAGATGATGCTTTCTAAAGTCCTACGCCAGGAAGTGCACCTCTTTACGGATGGATGGAAACCTGATAGAAGCCACCTGAAGCCATGTGGGGAGGCTAATTTTGTCCAATTGGACAAACTGATAAAGAGGATGCGTGTATAAGACTGTATATAGTAAAGTATAACCATACTTTATCTTGTTAGTCATACAAACTAGCTTTACAATCAACATTGACAACTGAATTGAATGTAGAAGCCTGTTAGCTTGTTAGCAGCCTTCTAGCTAAGCTAGCACACTGTCATGAAGTACTCGTCACACATTCCAGACTGAAATATTACAGAAGGGAGGACAAATCGGATATCACAGAGATTCCCATAGGAATCAATGGACTTCCAGTTGGCCTGCCTATGTACATCAGTGTAAGTGGAAATGAGATGTAAAGGTTGCATAAATAGTTTCACACACAAAGACAAAGATTCACATTTAATCTCCTGGCAGGTTTACTCACATTTACAGATACATATGTGCTTTCTTTCTCGAATCATCTCATTTTGCTAACACAGCCATAATCAGCACACAGGATGTATTTTAACCTACATTCAAATATGAGAGTTTCCATGATGTGGTAGTAGAAAATGACACAACCATTAGTGTTCCACAGCTTTGGGAAAAATAAATTCACAGCACAACACTAAGCAGTCACACCTTTCTCTCTGTGTGTGCGGTATCTAGTTCAGTGTTGAAACTACATCCAATTTAAGCCTTCACTCACAGTCGTGATTTTAGAGAATCGGGGACAGAGGGAAAAAGACGGAGAGGTGACGAAACAAAGGGTAAAAGGATATCAGGTTTGGAGAACTCTTTTCTGTCTGTTCCGCTGTCAAATTCACCACCAAAAGGACTGGAAACATATTCACAAATGGAGCAAACGCAAAAGTGCAAAGCTGTAAGTTTTGTCTGCATCGAGGTGAGCTGTAAAATATCAAACTGGGATTCTGTGTTGAAAAAACTTCAAGGTGGTCCCGTTATCTGTGAAGGTGTAAATAATGGGGGTTAACATAGCTTAAAATAGTTTTTTTATTCAATATATTTAATTTGTGCATTAAGAATGAGTGTCAAAAAATCAGCTGAATATGCCCTAGATTTGGACAAAAAACCACAGTAAGTTAGTTGAAGCATCCAAAGAATTTACATTGGTAATGGTTGACTCAACTGTGCAACATCTTCATGCTCAAGTTTATTCTGGATTTTTTTTTCTATGCCCATTTTTTACCATGATGACATTATTCTTCCAAGCCTTAACCAAAGGATTTCTAGTTGCGTAACCATAACCATACCTTAATTTCAATGGACTCCTTTTGATGTGTTAACCAGTAATTGAATGTTTTCTGCAGCAAGCATTTTTTTCCCAGTGACAAAAAGCCACTCCCCAACAACACTTTTTGTTCACAATAAAAACATCAGGCAAACACAGTTACCAACAACTGATGAACACAGTAATATATTTGGCAGTAGAGAATCAGATCATTCCCTCAGGAGTTCCAAAAGGCCAAAAAGATAACTAAGAGGAAGTGAATTTGAATTTCTCAAACAGCCAGAAGCATAAATGAATGTTAATATTGTATAAAATAAGCAACTGTTAGCCAAGAAGTTCAAAATATCAATTTGAGAGGTGATAATAAGTCACATTTGTGAAAACAACTTGTTTCAGCTTCTCCCAAGTGGCCAAAAGATCAGTTACTGCAGGGGGAAATGTCTATAAGCTGAAAAAAAAGCACAGGAAATTGGTTTTGTCATACATAAAGACTAACACTGTGAGCCCAAGTTTAAGGACTGAACCTGACTTAGAGTTTTGTCAGTACAAATGGATTTGGCTGTTCACTTTTGTAACTTCCTCTGTTCATTTGTATTACTTACTATCTCAATGTTTCCAATTACTGTTTTTTTTAACAACCATTGAATTAGTAAGTCATACCAGTTGTGGTTATTGTATAACAGTATACAGATCCTTTGCTACATCATTGGTACATCAGTGTTGGCTGTTGACGACACAAGATTTGAGTACGAAAGAAAGCTCAGTTAGCCAAGAACGTCTGAGAGCTGTTCATTATGATTTTATTTAATGTAAGTATATATTTTGGAAAGGAGAAGACCATACAAAAGCTAAGCATTAGCAAACAAGCTAGCTAGTGGCAGCTCACCTTGCAGCCCTTTTTCAGACATCCTAAATCCACTTAAGAGTCTTAGCAGAAATGCTGACAAATGTGTCCAGTGTTTTCCCAGTTTCAAACCAATGGGTGCCTTTTTCATGGACTATTACGATCTGGATAAACAAAAACTTGGTGAACAGTGAACACTGCAGGACCATGCTGTAGCCCTTGCTTTGCTCTATGTCCAATCACAAACACAGCTAAAAGAAAAAAAAAAAAACGACAGGTATTCCACCAGAAAATTGGTTTCAACCGTGGGCCTTTTTTGACTTATGATTTGAATCCTCCACTTAGGGGGCAGCCTTACTAAATTCTTGACATAATGAAAGGGTAATGGGCCATACACCATTATGAGCCACGTGTATGTAACCCTGAGCCTGACCACTGGAGCTATTTTTTCTCTTTTTCCATTCACAGGCCATTTCTTTTGTGCTAAAATGGCACATTAACATTTGGAACACATCCACACATCATCCATCAACCACTCCCTACCCTCGCCCCCCCAACCACCAAACACACTCTACCCCTTTTAAAATCATTAATAGTATGTAGATCCCAGCATCACCAGCGCTTGCCGTGTCTTTCCACAGATGTTGACAGGCTCCACATTTTATAGGTCAGCAGCAGAACGCCAGTGCTGGTTATAAAGGGTGAGCTCAAAGGCCGCTGGGAAGAAGGGAGCGACAGAAGGAGAGATGAGACGCTTACAGAGGAGCAGGGAGGGCTGACTAGCTTCCTCTGATGCCACCAGCGCCCCCCCCACTGAGAATGGACTCTTTGCTGGGTTTTTTTTTTGCCGTGTATTTTTCCCAAAAACCCTTTCAAACTGTATGTCAGTGACAGTCACAGCGACAATGACGGAAAGTAACACATTCGTCATACTGTTCCCAACCTGCTTTTAAAAGCCCTTTGAGAGTGACTCTACTAGCTACAAGAAGAGACAGAAAGAGGGGTCTAGCGCTCAACTAAAGCCCTGGAAACTAAAGCAGAGGGAGAAAGAAAGGCAGAAAGATGGACATGAACTGGATGGATATGAGGACAGACATCTTCAAGGGAAAAAGGGAGGGGAAAAAACAGAAAGAATGGTATGAATGAAACGGAGAGCACTAATTAATTTTTTAAGTGTTTTTCAAATCTGCCAGGAACTTGAGTTCAGCAAGCTCCCCTAATACCAGAGTTTTCAGGGCAAAACTCTAATATCTTTGAAATAGTGCAGCCTTTCAACTGACACTCCTCTGAGTGTGGGGCCCAGAGCTCTCAGCCTGTCAGAGCCTAAATCCTGCAGCAGTTTAGGGTCCTCTGGAACCCTCTAAACAGTCGTGAGACCTGCTGACGAGAGGAAATGTACCAAGGAGTAAGTAAAAGATGCTCTCAATAAACCCTTGAACATGAACCTACTTTTTTTGGTTCAGAATATCTACTCGGTGGGTTTGAAGGAAAATCTTTATCAATGAGATAACCATGTGAAATGGATTTTCTCTCAGGTCTCAAATAGGAAATATAAATTAGGCAAGAAAGACATTTGTAGGGAACATGCAGGACTAAATCAACGGTTGAAAGACTTTTTTGTCTGCATGTCTGATTCGTTTCATTTCCCATTTGCCACCCTTCAAACTTTGTTATGAAGTTGGTAAAATAATCTTACTGCTTTTGCTTTAGTTTGTAAAACTATATCCTCAATACATTTAGAGAGCGAGAGACCATGTGAAAACAGTTTTTGATGGGCATGTATGTGATTAAGTGATAACTGATGGGTGCAATTAATGTCAGACTGTGTGCATAGATCAGAAACAAAACTACCTGACTAATGGTGCCTGGTTTCATTCCGACCCATTGATGAGTCATTTTCGCTGAACTGAATACAGCCATTAGCTGTTGGTTCATTTCTTTCTATAATAACACCTTTTTTTCTGATAAGTTGAAGAGCCAGACCTCGGCTACCTTATCATATCACATTATCATGTTTTGTTTCTACAAGCACTTTGGGACACAAGGGCAGACGAGATGGAGAAAGAGAGAGCCAAGGAGAGAAAAAAAAAAGAGATGCCCCCATTAAGTGTACATCAATCACATACAGGAAGCAATTCACCCTGGCACAGGTAGACAGGAAATTAGAGAAAAGTTGGCACCAAAACACACACATACGAATGTGCACATCCAAACACACAACCATCCAATCATGCACATTGTTGGACTGGTCTTGGTGGGGCTGATAGGAAATTGGACAGGCAGGAAGTAGCCATGAGTGCTGGGCGGAGAAAGCTGTGACATGGGAGTTTCTTTCTATTTGATTTTGTCTCTTCAAATAGCCACAAGAAATTGGTTTCTATTCAATGGTAACAATAGATCACTGGTGGATTATCACTGATTGATTGTACTTTCTGCTGGCTAGGCAGTACGTTTGTCTTTAATACACAAAAAACATCAAACAAATATTGTTTTTTTAATGTCCTGGACATGACCTCAAAATACAAAGTTGTATGTGTCACAAGATTTGAACGCCTTGAGGTTTTCTGATATTCAAAGATTTCTGGCCACTGTTACTTTAGCGATTAAGTTGCATTTTTAAACCACTGATATCAGGATTAGCTTGTCATTCTAATAACTTTCTGATGGGGAATGGACAGCAAGATGGCTCCAACCAACAACTGTTGCTTTGATTTAGATTGCTCTTGTGCCTTCAAACAGTCGTTCTGCAGGAAGCTATTGGTTCCAGCAGTACCTTTACTTAATGTAAATTCCAACTTTTTTGGTAGACATTGTGAAAAATCCTTAGAAAAGAAAAACTTTAGCCTCTTGGTTAAATGAAATGATATTATTGCCATCAGTTTTTTGACTTTGGTGATTAGTGAAGTATGTTTGTAGCTACTCTTTCAATGCAATTAAGACAGAAAGAGGTGCGAGTCAAGGGCCTAAAAATTTAATTACACTTCTTTAATGCAACTAGGAGCGAATTACTGGAACTCTTTCACAAAGTGTCAAGGATTAGTATCAATCCAGATGAAAGAACCAGTCAAATAATCAGATATTCAATATTGCGGTGTTTTATGTTCTTTTACCAATCACTAAACCAGAAGAATTTACCAATCTTAGCCTTGGAAATCACTTGACATGAGCTGGTGGAGTGTTTCATTCTGGTCGGCCTCTTCTTTCAATTTCTTTCAGTCCCTCAAAATCCTTCTTCTTTCCAATGACTGTAGGTCTATTAAGTTTTAACCTTGTGACAACTCAAAAATGTGCCTGAACTGTTTGCTGAGAGGTCATGTAGTTTCTTAAAGCCCATTACCTAACATCTCTGCAATGTTGTAATGGAGGTACTGTGTCCAGCATTTTTTGTAGGTCTCCAAACTGACATTCCATCAATCAATCCTATAGAGCTGTGATTGGTCGGCTGAGTGGTAATTAGAAAGTTGCCTGAATGTGGGCAGTGTTTTGCAAGCCTTTTTATTCTTTAAACAACTTTACATCTCACTTCAAGGACACACTTTCAGATTCAGAAACACCTTGTATCAACCAAAGTATGTGCACTCAAACAAGAAATTTGAAGCTTATTCAAAGGTTTTGGTGTTTTTATCCAGTGGTAGACTTAACAGCTAAGAACAAGGATGTCAAAAACTAAGAACATTCAAAGTTAATGAAAAGCAGCAGTGTAAATGTACCCAAGTATTTACATACTGGTTAATGTGATCAATTAAATCAAGTTAAGAAATTGCTAGCCAGGTCGTATTAGTTTATTTTTTCTGTTACACCAAGAAGCATGCCTCCTGTACAGTGAGTAATGTATGCAGTAAGTGACTTTGTCCATCAGTTATTTGTTGCACCAATGACCCCAACATCCAGGGAGTCAGCCTCCTGCCAGGAACCTCCACCTTTCACCTTGAAGACTTCTCATTTAATGCTGACCGATCACTGTGCAGACTGACACCCTGCTGACGGAGCTGATCATGACCAAGATTCTGAACCCCAGTATGCCTTTCCAACAAATCACAAATATACACCCATAGACACACACATATGTACAGCAGAAAACCCACTGTGGTTGGATGTGGTCACATGGTGGGGTGTTGAGCTGTTACTGCGACCAATGTGTGCACTTGTCAGTGTGCATTAAACCCCACGAGTAGGGTTACGTTGGCTTTTGTGCGCGTCAGGTCCATTTCCATGCTTGTTAAATGGCAGGTTGCGGTTGGAGGCATGAATATTTCAGCGTCTAGTGGTAAGATAATCACTCTGATTAAATGGCTGACATTGTACAAGGCTGGCTGCAGCAAGAGATAATAACAGGAAGTAAGAGGAAATGAGAAGAAAATGAGACGAGGGATAAACACCACGGCTATCTTTCACGGCTGTGAGGAATTACCAAGAAATGTGAAAAGTAAAGTGAAGTTGGAAAACAGCTTCAACATTGTTAAAAATAATGATTTACTGTATTTATTGGAGAAAATGAAAAGGAAAAATGTACTTTTAAGCATATGTACATTGTTCAATTTTGAATAAGAAGTAGTGCTGCCCACCAGATGTTGAAATTTGAAATTATTAGTGAAGAAGACCCCAAGTTAACTCAAATGTGTTAGTTAAATCTCTGAAATTGGGTTATTGGTAGCATGGCAGGTTGTACTGTACAACTTTACAAACTCTGTCTCACAATGACCTCTCAGGGTTCATAATCATTTTATGAGGTCTTTAACAAAGAGTTTAATTTTTCCTACAGATGTCCTTTTCCAAATCAAATTGGCGATAAAACTGAATAAAGAGGATTGACGTTAAAAACCGGTATCTCTCCAAAGCTCTTTGGTGGACACAGGAAATCCAAAGGAGCCACAGCTGAGCTGATACAAATCTATATTTTTAGATTTTGCATTTCAGAACATTTCTTTAGGGGCAATGAACGATTTTGGTATGGGAAGCATTCTGGTTTCTTGTTTGACATATAAGGATGAAATACAAGGTCTTGTTGGTGATCTTCCAACAACGAGTCAGCCTTAATTAACGTACATAACAAGATATCTACATAAAAGTGCAGCTTATAATTCCCTCTTGGATATTGTTTCTCAACTCGAAGCCCAGTCTTGCTTCCTATGTTTCTGGCAGACTTCAGACATAAGCAACACTTGGAAATAGAAGCCTTGGCCAGAACATCTGTATCACAAACCTCTGGTTACACCAAAAGCCCCAAATGTTCTGGGTCCCAGAGGTCAATGACTTCCAAGATTGAGCTGATACATACTTTAGATCAGCTTGAGAAGGAATGTTTCCCTGTTCATTGTTCTCAAGGATTTTATAAAGTGCTGCATAATCCGCAGAGGAATCCATCTCTCTAATAATTCAAACTGGTGGATAGGTGGTTTCCCAGTAAACATCTGTGTCTTTTGGATTCTCTTCAGTTGGACTTTGTAGCCTGCAAGCCAAGATTGTGCTTCAACTTGTTACTTGAAACACTAAAAGAGTAGTCTGCTGGAAATGTTTTAATTTCCTGCCAAAAGATGGGTGTTCAAACTGGAGACTCGTGTAGGCTTATTCAGGATATTGGTGTTGTGTTGTACTCAAATAGGAGTGGCTGTGGCTCAAGGCTAGAGTCAGTCATCTCTTAACCAGAAGATTGGGGGTTTCGATCCCCAGCTCCCTTCAGCCACATATCTGAAGTGTCCTTGGGCAAGACACTTAAGCCTAAATTGCGTATAAATGTGTACGAATGGGACTAGCTGATACTGAAGGCCACTTTACATAGCAGCCTCTGCCATCAGTGTGTGAATGGGTGTGATTGGGTAGGTGTGACCTGAAGACTGAAAAAGCGCAATACACACCATTCCTTTACCATTTACCATACTACATGTTTAGTTTTGAGCACAGAGATCCAGTGAAAGAGCTGTAATGTACAAAAAATTCCAAGTATGAGGCGAAAAAAACAGCTTTTAGCAATCATATCTTGTCAGCAGTTCAATAAAATCTCAGTCAGACAATTTGTGAGCAAAAATCTCTTAAACTAATGAATGTAAAATTGGAGCTGGGAGCCTGCTGAGGCTGAGAGCTTTCAACTTCATTCATTAGATGTAAAATAATGTAAGTCAGAAAGCAACCACCAGAGCCTGCATCCACTCTAACATCCATATCAAACCAAACAGTGTCAGTAAGGGAGTGCAGGTTGGATCTTTGATTTTACTTGATGTCTAATCAAATATTCTGGGCAATCACTAGACGGCGGAATAAAAATGTCAGACAGGACAGGAATATTTTTTTTTTTTTACTATGCAGGATATAAAAAAAGAAATCTGTCAGGAAAAGTAAACTTCTTCGAAACACAGACATGGTAGTTGGTTCTAAAATGCATTTCTAACCTTTTCTCAGGAAAGCTTTTGGCGAATAAAACATGTCTACACATGGCCAAAAATGCCAGCTGTCAGTTAAAGTAACAAGAAAAAGGGCAAAATAGGAGCTATTTGCATTCTGTAAGACACAGGTAGAGGCAGCGGGAGACAGGGAAGAGACAGACATTAATTCTGCTTTTCTTTTCTCTTCCACTTCTCCTCATTCCTGTGATGCTCATGCTGGCTTGGAGGAACAAAAGCTACAAGCCTTTTGGGGTTGTGCTTCTGCCTCTGGCATTGCGCGGAGGGGTTAGTCCAGCTGGTACTATATGTGCAATAAAAAATATGCTCTGTTGCTATTGCTTTAGCAGGATGATGAATTTGTAATTGCCCTGGGGATGTTGCACTACAACCTGTGCGGGCAAGACCCTACGTTTATCTGGTGTAGGGATTTGTGGAAGGATACATCGTAATTACAACTTGGAAAATTAGCCTCCAAATGAATCTTCTTTATCGTTATCTATCCGGCGCTCACCACGGTGTCATAGCACAAGAACATTTTGAGGGTGCCATCTATCATGAAAACCAGGGGAGAATAATCTCCTCTCAGCCTGCGCAATATACTCCAATACTTTACTAACAGGCAAACCACAAGAGACCATTCTCATTACACAGATTCCCCACTTCTTTTTTTTCCTCCTAATTCATTTTCAGCCTGTTATCGGCTTGATTAAATGATAAGAGAAGGTTGATTATTTATTAAAGGGCTTCCATCTCCTCTTTTAAGGTTCTACCGAGGCTGTAATGATTTTTTATTCTCTCTCTCTCTCTCTCTCCTCCTTGCTCCTCTCATCTTTGATTCGGGCTGTCTTCAACAGCCATATGCAAATAGGAGGACACACTCTCACGAGCGCACACACAATTTAATTAGGAGCCAATTACGGAAACACTTTCATGCTATTCTTTCTATTCCGTCCCTGCCCTCCTAAGTGTTCCAGCTAAGGTGTGAAACGAGAGAAAACAAGGCTGTGGAAGGAAAACCAAATTGGTTGAATTGATTGTCTGTCTTGTCCGGCAGCACTCAATCAGATAAGCTAATAATTCTGTGCTGAAACAGATCTTGCCCGCGCTGTTACTATATAAGCAGATGCAGCATGCTGGTCATGCACCTGTTGATGTGCTCAGTGGCTTAACTACTAAACAGAAAGTGATACTGTGAGCAAGAAGTGGGATTTTTCACAAAGATCTGTGGTTCCTCTGGGATCCATATGTTAAAATGAATAAGAGTAGATGGTCCTCTTGTTTGTGTGTGTGTGTGTGTGTGTGTGTGTCTGTGTCTGTGTGTGGGTTTGTGTTTGTGTAGAAATCCGGTACACAGGTGCAAGGATTTATGAGCGTCTGGGATATTACGTTTCAGAAGTGACTTAATGCCTACAAAAATAAACCGTGCATACATGCATATCCACATTGAATGCCAGTTTTAATCACAACAGATAATAATACACAAACAAATCGGGCTGTCGCGATGCCAGAAATGTAAACTCTGTTATGATACTAGTAACAACCAAACAATTACCAAGCTTTTAATAGCCAGGCACCATCTTATCTTAAAGATCTAATAGTGCCGCATTACGCTCCGAGCCTGTTCGGTGTACCTACAGTCTCTAAATGCACTACGGGAGGTAGAGCCTTTGGTTATCAGGCCCCTCTCCTTTCGAATCATCTACCAGCATCATGCTCACACTTCCCCCTCAGCTGCAGGGAAGTGCTGACATCAGGAACGCGAGGAATTCAAAGGAGAAATCCTTCCTGCATATTATCCCGTATGCTCTTTTGTAAAGCATCTCGAGATCACACTTGGCGCTATACAAATAACGATTGATTGTTTGATTAATTGATAGATTTAAGAAAAGGAAGCACACATTGAGTTCATGCTTTAAATCATATGTTACAGAGGATACAAATACACAAACAAAATGAAATTCCTCCCTTGAACCGCACATGCTACAAAAATCCCAGAGGAACCACAACCTGGTGCAGCTCCGTTCCTTTTCTCCCCACACACTTCCTGCTATTACTCCCCCACCTGCTTCCACCACCAGAGGAACAAGAAGTCTATTCCCCTTTCACAAGTCAACCCGCTACCTTTCATACCCATTTCAGAATCAGAGTGTGCACTGCTTTAAAAGTGGAATGCAGAATTAGAAAAATGCTCCATAGCAGCCAGCGAGTAAATAGGCATATAATTAGCATAAAACGTGCTTGTAAGGAGGTGAGAAAAAGCGCTGATTATGCATTTCTCTCACATAGAGAAGCAACCGGTTCACTTTCACATGATAAGCCACACTGGCATGAGGCTGAGCTAAAAGCATAATTGGAGAAATAGGCTAAGCGTGTGAGTCTGAACACACGTCCTTGCTCCATGCAAAGCTTAGCTGTTAGCTATGGTTTTTACATGGGTGTACTAGAAGTCCAGTTTTTCCTTTTCAAATAAAAAGGTGCCTCTCCCTTAGGAAGGTTCTGGAGTCAATCCTTGTTCCTCTTGACGTATTGTAATTTCTTTTTTTTTATCTTAGAAAAAATTTTCTCTCACATTTTGCCGTCCTTTTTAGCACCTTTGTGAGTGCACTAGCAGCTAGCTAGCTTGCGAGATAGCTAGTTTCCCGCCACACTTTTGCCTACTTATCTTATCGCTGACTGACTACCGAGGGCTCCAATGGAAGAAGGGTCCATTACTGAACCTGAACTATATAGGTATACTTCTGACACACTTTTATTTTTTTTTAGAAAATAGACATTTGATGATCATTTGATGTCTTTTTAAAATGTGTAGTATTAAAAAGTTTTGAAGTATCCAACATTTTTTTAACACCTTGATTTAAAGCTTTTAATGGGTCATTTGCGTAATGGAGGTGTGGTTGTAGCAATCCTGGCAATGTCCATCGTTACATTGTATGTTCTGTAGTCCATGGTGAATGTGGTTTGAGATCAAAATGTTTCCGGTGCTTATAGAGCAAAGTTTGATGACAAAATCTGAGAAAGGCTCTACAAGGATATGGAGCCGCAAGAAATATACATCACAAGAGGCAAACAGAAAAGCGAATGCAGGTGCAGGCTCATTCTAATGCAAAGAGTCAAAGAGTTAATTATAAGAACTAAAGGTAAGTAAAACTTAACTTTAAAACTTTAAAAGCAATTATAACTTTGCAGAAGTTTGGGCTCCAGTTTTGTTGCTTCGTCTCTCTGGGTTGTCTCGCATTGCTAAACTCTAAAGCTTTCATGTTGAGAGACAAAGGGACACCCAGAACTTTTTCTGCTTTGACAAACTGAGATGATGACAAGAATCTCGCATTTGGAGTTCCTGGAAAAATACAGACACTCAGTAGTAAAAGAGATGAATCATTGTGGCGTCAAAGGTTTACCAAATCCTGATGGTTTCCAGCCACACTTCTCTCGCCTCTCGCCGTGGGAGTCCCGGACTCAATTATTCTACCCACAACAATAGCAGGTTTTGCAGCATGCAATACAATTGTAAAACATAAACAAGTTATTGTCTTTCTATGAGTGCGCTGGTCTTCTAACGCGCATTAAGGCCAAAGAGATGTATTATATCCTTGGGTGGAATGTTTCAGTCCAGCTCACTCTTAACCCAAAGTCTGCATCACCTCACTGATGCAATAATGTGAGGAGGAAAACAACACGGGGGCAAAGGGATTGTAATGCAATCCCATGAAGGCAGTGCATCTCGCTGAAACGTCAAAAAGAAGCCTCCTCCTTCGTTCTGCAAATATGCACACTCCACAATCCATCTCGCTCACAACGCTCCCCCGAAGGATATAATCTCTGGTATATGGGGGGGGGGGGGGGGGGAGAAAAAAACCTATACATAATAAACATCCGGAGGAGCTTCTTTGTTTGCAGTCGGGGCCTTTGGACATTCTGACGGAATGCCTGAGGAGCAGTGTGTACCGGGGCATGCTGGGTATGCAGCGTACACTCTTCTTTGTTGCAATGATGAAAATAGTGAAGTGGAAACAGGGAAACTAGAAGGTGTTATGTAGAAACTCATGTCTGCATGAATCATTCCTACAAAGAATACTGTGTGGAGAGAGATTGCTGATGAACTGTTTGTAGAGTTTGAAGTTACAGCGTAATCTATGGATGCTAGCATACTCTGCTGCTAGTTTACTAGTAACTTTGGAAGGATATTTGCAGTTTGAGCCTTTGTCAAGTATGCCAAAAAATATATGAAACACATTTCATGTTAAATAAAGCCCAGCTAGCTAACTACTTTAAAATAAGCTAATATCTTATCCCCTGACTTTAGCCTTTAGCTAGCTTAGACTTTCAATATAGGCCATGTTTTAACTTAGCTTTGTACTGATATGTTTCTTTGACGAAGCTGAATGTGACTCAGTGTTTTGCATTCCCTGTACGAATATGTAATGTGTAGGTCTAGGTTAACGACTCAGCTAACGACTCCGACGTGATTCATCCTTAGCATGCTAACGATCCACAGAGGCTTACACTGAGCACTTCAGCATCTTCGGTTCTCCTGCTCGATCCTGTTACATGACAGTCTGCAGTTTTGCTACCTAAACCTTCATTCGGCAAGTGCATCTTCCCTTATTGCCAGAATTTGAAGAACAGCTTGGTCTGTATTCATAAATTCTCAAGGGGGGGAAGAGGTCAGGGTCCTCCGGTCCTCCGGTTCTGAACTTGATTCTGGCTTTGTGGGCTAAAACTAGAGCATGGCTCGGACCCAAAAATTCCAGCCTGAATCTAACCTGAGTCCGTGCACGTTCTGTCTCACCTGGACCGGCCGGTCTCAATAACTGTATTTATGAGCCCGAACCCGACTTAACTTCTAGATCAAACATGTAGTGCTGCACAGGTCCAGTAGAGCAGCCGGATGAATCCTCCATTGTTACTGCTGTATACTAGTTTTAATGGTCAATCCGTCTGTTTTCATTTATTATCCTTAATATGAAAAACGTTGAGCTTTATTTTTAATAGGAAAGGTGCTACTCAAACACAGTTTTTTTATTATCATTATGAAATGATTTGCACCAGAATGGCCCGGAGCCATGCAGAGCATTTGTAAAGCTACAACGGACACATTTAAACCAGAAAAGGTAGAATTATAAAAACATAAAAAAAGGGCACTACACAATGCGAGTCATCCCATTACACAAGTTGAAACACTGCATCCCACGCAGCAGACTGGAAAATTAAAAACGCTCTATATTGGGCACCTCAACCCTTAGAGTGGTAAATCGGATGCCGCCACATGCTGCTGGGTTTTCTTCACATATCACTGTGCGTGTCATTGAAAGTGAAGGCAGGCCTTCGGCATGAAAGGAAGAATTACAGCACTTTGCCTTTAATAGACTCTTGCTTGCGACTATGCTAACACTTACACTTCCACGCTGCCCTGCCAGTGAGACAGCAGCTTTGACAGGCATGAAATGTCACCACGGGGACAAACAAAGCCAGAGAGACAAAGTCAATGAAGGAGAGGATGGCGGCATGCAGCACACAGTTACCATGGCGAGGAATGCACCTGGGACATGCTGTGATATTTTATTGTACAGAGCTCTCGAGGCTGTCTGGATTGTCTGACATTGCACCTGCAACAAAAAAATAAATAAACGCTCTCATACACAGCCAGAAACTAGAGACAGGGAGCAGCAGAAGGTTAGACTCCCACAAAGGATCACACCAACAGAGCAACAAAAGATCCAGGCTATGTTTCTTTTTTCTTCCCTCGACTCCTCTCCCAACATTCCTTCTATCTAATCTGACCTCGACAAACAGCAGGCAGGTTGAAAGGAACTGAAAACAGTGTGATGACTGAGAGAAGTGGACACAGCATGAAATCACAGAGCCTCACAGTCGGCAACATTAACCATTGTGACCACTCTTAGTAAAACGGAGTCGGCCTACTGTTACCCTGGAGGCACTTTTCTGTTTTTCACTTTTTCTTCTTCATCACTAACAAAGCACAGTTACAAAAAAGAAGAGGACTAAGCCAGGAAAAGTTGATGACAATGGACGTATATGCGGCGCTTTTGGCTTTATAAAAAGTTAAAAAGGTGGGGCTGAATTATACATGACTATATGGGAAGACTTCAGCCTGCACGTCCATAAATTGTCAGCTGTGTATTAACAATTCCCTTTGTTGAACACCGTCTCAAAAAGACACCACCCTCCTGTGCAATCATCTGCGTACCTTTTGAGGATAGAGGATACCCTTGTTCTTCCTTTATCATCTCCGCAAAATAAGCCCGGCAAAAAGCACACGGTACTGATGATGGAGATGGGGAACGGGAGCTCTTCTGGGCGAGCGCGCAATCGGGTGATACCGATTGCATGAAGTCAAATATTTACATTGCTTCTTTGAAGACTGAAGTGCAGCACTGTGTGTCTACACATTCCAGGAGAACATGCCAGCAGAAAGTTCAGGTTAATAAAACTTACTCTGCATACATGACATCTTCCTCGCTGACCTTTAATAAACAGTTTTCGAGAGAAACAATCCTCGGTTAACAAGGAGAAAGAACTTTTTAGAAAGACAGTCATCTTCCATTTCTGCAGCATCCCCCCCCCCCCCCAAGTTGTTATTCAAATGTAGTCACGTCTGTTGAGCCACATTAACTGGTGTTGTAAGCTTCAAGAGAGCACACACAGGGCACCAGAGGACACACTGGGGCCAGCTCAGAGACCCGGGGATGGTGTGTGTGTGAATACGACAGACTGGTCTGGGAGGCTGACATAGCCACAGAGGTAATTAGATACTTAGATGTCATGTTAAACATGTTGCCTCTCTTTGCTTCCCCTTGCTTCTCTCTTCTTCTCATTCTGTCCTCTCGCTCTCAGATGGCTAATAGTACACGATTTGGACACCAGAGAGTAAAAAAAAAAAAGGACAACTGTGGAGGGTGAAGCTTTACATATCTGATACATTAAGAGGGAAATTATTCAGCTCAAGTCAGTAATAAGATATTAGAACAACTTAAATGTACTGAAATCATGTAGAAGCTCTCTCATTTCTAACCTCCTCTACCCCTTAGGTAAAAAAAAAAACGTCCAATCAAATCGTGTTGATGAGTGTTGGGGAAAAAACCTGTAGACCGACATTAGATATTCTTCTCGAGATCAAATTCCAGTCAAATATGTCAGACTGAATTACAAGCAAATGCGAGCGTGAGCCCAGCTACTAATGGGCACTTCTTCGTTCTGTTTTTCAGTCACGTACGCACACACTTTCCCCCATTCATCTCAAAGAGGTGGTCAGTTTTGGAGGCATAGGAACATTTTCTCTCACTGTTAGCAAAAAAAAAAATATTATTCAGTCAGCCATTGTTTGTCACGGAGCGAGGCTACTTGGAAGACAATGTCGTCCAATCCATTCCTAAAGTAATGACATTGGGAGATGATTTTCAAAACAGGCAGCAGGTTCTGTTGATTACTGAGCACTTTATGGTGCTGAGGTAGTCTAGCCGATTCACTGCAGATGAGTGTGAAGAGACACACTTACCTACCACCTTCATGGCTACTAATAATTCCCCCCCCCCCCCGAAAAAAAAGCTGTTTTGGGGGTACCTTGTTTGTTTAAAAGGAACATATTTTGGGTAACCTGAGTGACTACCGACCCCAAGAATGTCTTTGTTTGTAGTCTGCATAAGTCTTACAACACGTAGACAAAATGCTCCATTTCAAATTTGCTCAACTTGTGACATCACAGTGGGATTCCGGTTAAAACATAACCTCCCCTCCCTTGGTATCGCCACCCATTGACTCCACCCCCAGTCTAGAGTAAAACATTTGCGCAGGTCCGCCATTTTTAGTCTCGCTATAGAGGAGTGATGTCTACCGGGAAAACTCAGGGGGCGGGGGCTCATTGCATTTAAAGAGACACACACACCAAAGTTCTGAGAGAGCTGGTTTATACAGGGTCACAAACCTCCTCTGGTGCTTGATTCATGTTATATTTTGACCAAAGCACAGCACAGATGTTTCATTTAGACCACAGAGGGACTGTTTGAAAAGATGAAAAAGGGGTATAATATGTCCTTTTTAAATAATTGATATCAGGGAATGAACTGAACACCCACCAAATGCACAGATTTTCTGTTTGGCGTGTAAATCTTAGGGATTATTTAATGTTTGGTCACACAACACACACTGCAGGAGCAGCCTGAGCAAAGATAAACACACATCTGTGTAAACTGTGTGCATTTGATACATTTTCCACATTGTCAAACGTGAAAACTTTTTTTTTTTTTTTTTTTTTGCAAATGACAGCAATTATGTTCATCCCAGAAGGATTTTACTTTTGAGTTTGCAATGCTGATTAACTAATATGGCAGGGGCTGATCAAAGGGGTGGCCTGGGCTTTTTCTCTTTATTTTTTAAATTCCTGATCCACAATAAGATTTGATCTGTCACTTAAAATCCCTCCTGACTCCAAGTGCTACAACTATTTATATCAGCCTGACATCTATTATCATTATTATAAATATTAAAGTGAATCTTGGAGCTGCTGAACGTCCACCTTTATAATTAACATGATCAGTCCTCCCTGTTTCATCATCATTACAGTTCCTAATATTAATATTAGACTGATGAGTCTATGACCATACTTAGCTGTTACTGCTAATACTACACATACTTTTACCATTATTACTGACATTGTAGCTATAAATCTGTCTTATTTACTGTTGTTGTTGTTGTTGTTGTCAATCTGTTAATCTTTCTGCAACTTCCTCTATCCCACTCCAACACAGTATAAGCAGGTGTCTGTTCAACATGAGTCTGGTTCTCCTCATGGTTTCTGCTTCTTCTTTACTGGCCACTGTAACTTTGCTAAATGTTGCTTAGTGCTGTGCTCATGATGGATTAATGTTGGGTCTTTGTAAATAGGATAACAAGTTAGTACGAGTAAGGTCTAGACCTGCCCCTTTTGTAAAGTGTGTCGAGATAACGTTTGTTATGAATTGGCGTCATACAAATACAGATTGAATGATAGATTGATTGATTAATTGATTGAGGCAGGCTACAGTCCCTGACTGTCCTTCTAAAATGAGTTTCATAGGTTTACTTTGCATACATTAGAGTAAGAACAGCATAGCAGTACTTGCTATTAGAGTTAGAACTTGTATATAATTCAACAGTAGACAATGGGTTTTCACTGGAAATAAAACTACAACTCCATGATGTTTTATTTAAAGCAGCCTGCATCCATGTTTATCCTTGTTATTTATTCATCTTTACCAGGACTCTCTTACAAACAGTGAAAAATATGTGATGGGGTATTGGACTGATTCCATTCACATAGCTCTTGTTTGACTGGCCTCAGTCCATCAAGCTTTCTTGGGCTTTTGGGAAATTGTGTTCATTGAAGCTAATGAAAAAAAATTGGAGCCTTTCTTGTATATTTGGTATTAGAAAGTGATGGAATATGATTATAATTATTAAGGTGTCTTAGTTTCCTTTTACATTTATAATTATGCCTTTCCAGAAAACCATGTTTGATGAAACATTACCATATTTTGCTTCCCTTAGTGGTGAGAGCTGACAATCATAGACACCAGAACAAATGTTCAGCTGACTGTAGTGTGTTATCATCCTCCTTTTTACAGTATCATCAATAACTATCACAGTTTGCAGCTCATATTTTTGCACCACTGCAGAGACATTTAATTTGTTATGTCCAATCAATTAACTTGTCAGATCAGACATCTGAAAATTGGGAAAAAATGAGGTTCCACTTCACTGTGGTAGATATCAGTGCATGCAAATGATCAGCCTTTCTCTCTGTGTCTCTGAGTTGTACAGTCCTTTGCACAGACATAGTGAGTCATTTTGCCAGCCTCAGGGAAGAGTGTAATTGAAGCCTGGTGAAAGATAATGTAATTTGGAATAGATCATAAATAATGAATTGTCAGGACCCAACTAAAGTATATGGAAGGAAATATTATCTGGTGTTTTAACTGTAGGCTGGGTAAGTGATAAAGTGGATGTTTCGCCAGTTAATACTGCTCTCTAGCCAGTGGGCACAAAGAATTAAAATAAGCCAAAGAGAAGACGATAAAAAACCCTGAAGCCAAAAGGAGAATAAAACATTCAAACCCTCTGTCTTTGTTTTCAACATCACATAAAGTAGTTTTAAATATCTCCAAAAGGAAAAACAAGCTCGCCAGGAGCAGACAAAACACTCATAGGAGTTCCAGCAAGGACCAGTTCTAGGTCCCCTGGAATTTAGAATATTTACATGTATTACCATCTATGGACTATTCCACAGTCTAATGCACTTTTCTATGCTGATGACACATTTTGCTTTTGCACCTTCTCTTGATCTTTTGCATCCTATCAGCATGCGATGGATAGAGTAGATCAGCTTTGGATCCAACTCATGGGAATTGTAGACAAAACAAGATGTACAATTTGTTTTGGAGCACATTAACCTTGGCCGTATTAGGTAAAACCAGGGATACCCCCTGGAGCCAGTCTTGGAGTGGGGTTGGTGCTTGGGGTCGCTAGCTCTTTCCCATGGGACCAGCCCAGGCTCAGCCAGAAAAAGCTACATGAATCCACTGCCTTGAGAGCTCACAACCAGTAGGAACAGGCATGGCGGTCTGCTGCAGTTCACATTGGCAAAGACCTTGAAGTGTTGATATCCAGGATCGTAGACTGACTCATGGCATGTGGAGCTTCAAGGACAGTAAAACACTATTTTAACTTTCAGTACTGGTCTACAAATTAAAAGTCTACCGACATTGTTTTCCTGATAACCACTTACTTTCAAGGCACATGTTCAAATTGTTAAAAACTGAAGGCATTCAAGACTTTTACTTGAAAGAATAACAAAAGAGTAAGTTTGACAGTACAGACTTCCAGACTCCTGCCATGTCTGATGCAACCTGCTATTCACCTTCTCTCTCACGTCAATCCTCAGTGCCGGCTCATACATCAAACTCACACAGCAGTCAGTTAGCCGCTGTCTCCATCACCTCTCTGAGGTCGGCCGAAAGAGATGAGATTCTGGGATAACAACGGCGGCAAGGGTGGGCATGGGTCAACAATGAGTGACTGCGTGGTTTAGGCCTTGTGACGAGGTGGAGACCCTCTGGCTGACCCCACTACCACCAGCGTTCCCTTAGCTACCGCCCTTCCCATAGCGAGCCCTGTGTTACCCACTGCTTACACTGATGGATCGGGGTCTTGGGAAGGCGGGGATTGTTTTTTTGAACAGTGCACCGCTGGTATCTGCTGTTTGGACAGTGATCCCTGCTGGCCATCACTCAGTGAAGATACTCCCATCATCTCCGTCTCCCCTGACTCCTTATGCCCTCTTAATCTGCTCTTGTCCCACTTCCTTCATCCGGCATAACCTATTGTTTTACGGCTTCTTCTTTTCAGGGTCTGTCTGTATCTGGTGAATTTTAATTGTTCTCCGCCCACAGCTGAAATGCCTCCCAAACCTCTAAAAAGTCTTTTAACCTCAGAGAGAGATGAACAAACAACAATGAGTGGGGACAGTTCAGTCTGGATATATTTTTGGCAACGAGTAATTTTCTTTTTTTTCAACCGCTGAAATTGCTCACTGCAGGGACTTGTTCCAAACCACAGAGGAGTGCAAAAAAGGGGAATTTAACTGAGGTTTTTACTTGAAACCAACACTGCATCAAGCAAATCCTAAAATAAACAAGTTAAAATGCTGCCCGACCTTCATGTGATTCATCTTGATTCAAAAGACATCTGAGGAAAAATAAGCCCAATGTAATGAGTTGTACATTGCTTAAATGGCCCAGAAAAACAATTACTGAAGAGTTAATAACTTTCCATTGTGGCTGGAGGAGAATAAACAGGAGGGCAAGGGTGTAAATTGCTCTTTCAGAATGACAAGAGCACAATACTGAAATAGGGGCATCAGAAGACGTATACTTACACTCTCTATTGTTGTGGGCGCAGACAGAGTCCTGCCTGTGTCCTCTAAAACTCAACCAGCCCTGTTGTTGATAACAAAGCTGCCTGGCACGCGGCCAGTTTTTACCCCACGAAATGCCACCATTTGTCCTGAGTTGACAGATTCCAGACCCGGGATGAAAACAAGTTTGAAAAAAAAAAAAAAAAAAAAAAAACACACAGCCCACTGGCCCGGCCCGCTCTAACATCCTCGACCTCCATCACACAGCGCTGACTACCATCTGTGGTTTGATCTTTGCATTGGAGGGGGGGGGGGCTGAAAGGGCTCAGTCATCCAGCAATGACAAGCAATGTTCCTCTGCTCTCATCCATCCTGCCTGGCATTAAATAAAGCGGCATCGCACACACAAATACACACATATACAGTTTGTATACACAAACAGACTCCCTGAGAGTCAGCATTATCATTGACCAGGACATTGCTCTGCCAACGGCCGTCATGCTCAGGTAACCGAAACATACTGGACTCAGTTGGTTTACTTCAACTTACCGGTAATTACCTTTTATTGGCTGTTTGTGCATCGTTTGCATACTCCTCATTAAGGATCTCTCCTATAAAGGGTCCATCATTGTATTGGCCACGTGGGTTTTAAAATCAAATACACAATGGAAGAAGTGTTTCCAATAATAAATAAACGCTATCTTCAGCAAGCCGATCATGATTGAAGTCTTACCACGCTTACATTTTTGGGAGATATTTTGGGGCTACATCGGCCTTTATTCAAATAGGGTGGTGAAGAATCCCAGAATATGTCGGGTGAAGAGAGTGGGGGATGACATGCGACGAATGGTGAAGGTCGGACTTGAACCAAGGACAACCAGGAAGACTGTTGCTTCTGCACATGGGGTGCCAAGGTCTGACCGCTAAGCCCAACGGGTGCTCCATTATCATGCAATTTCTACGATGAAATAACATTTGATAGCGCTCCAGTTCTTTTATCCCTTCAAACACAGCGACAGAAATGAGTTGCCCGTGGTTACATTGGTGCTATTTTGCATATCGTGATGTCTTTCCCTGGAGTGTCTTTAAATGCCTGATATCCTCAGTTTCTGTACAACCAGATTTAAATGTTACGAAAGTAAATGTACATTAATAATTTATCCTAGTGTTTGAATTAATTATTAATTAATTAATTAAATAATTATTTCAGTGAAAACAATTATACATATAGAGACATTAAAACTCAATCTTAGAACACAAGGAGTTATTTGAATAGTTGGTTTATTTGGGTGTTTTGCTCTTTGTGATCAAACTGTTCTGCGTATCAAAGTCAAAAGTAAAACCGAAACATTCTTTAACATATGGAAGTTATGCACTAGCGTTTACAGAGCGGAGGATGAGGGGCGCCGGTAGCCTAGTGGTTTGTACTCACGCCGATGTACAGAGGCTATAGTCCTCCAAGCGGCAGCCGGGGTTCAAATCCAACCTGGGGCTCCTTTCACACATGTCATTAGCAACTCTCTCTCTCTCTCTCCCTAAAGTCTGACTCTATCCACTTTACTGTCTCTGGAATAAAACAACCAAAAATTGACCTTAAAAAAAAAAAGGAGGTTTATTCACCCAGTTTTACATCCTCCATATGAAATGAATGTTATGTGGCAGGTCACATACAATATTATGACCTGAAGACAATGAGCTTTAGCCTTCTTTGGCAGCAAGAATACATTCTCTAACTACTGTAGTTCTTATTTAGGAATGATTTACAAAAACAGGCATCCTGTTGTCGCTTCTCGGAGAGGCACAGGAGGGGCAGCTTTGTTGTTAAATGGCTCCAAGATTGCACCTTTAAATGTAACACACTTTATATATAAATATATAAATGAAAAAGCTGGTTTGGGAATAGATGTTCATCTGTTCTCTAACACTTGAACTGTTGCTCATAGTCAGGGGGGAGTTGAAAATTAAAGAAAGTAATCATGTTCCTTTTCCAAGGGGAAAAGGGCAGCGTAAAGATTGATGGAGGCTGCAAGAAAATAATGTCAAGACTTGGTTTTTTTTTTTCTTTTCTTCCTCCCTACATTTCCTTAAACTCCCCAAAGGGCCTGTTTCCTATCTGCACTCAGCAGCTACGCGTGAGCCACTCTGAAAACCAACTGTTTACCCTGCGCTCCCCCCCCCCCTCTCTCCCTCACACACGCACATTTCCTCCTCTCATCCTTTCTTTTTTCTTACACAGATTTATTTACATTTCTCTCTCTTTCTCTCTTATGCAGCAGCTTGTTTACATCTGTTTCTCCTCACTTACTCGCCCGCCTTTTTACTCCGTTCTCACATATATATACAAGCTTATTTACTCACCACTCTGTTCCCTCACTGATCCCCTTTTGAAAACCATTTAATTAGAAAAGCCTGGAAGGCTTACATGCTCACCCACCGCCCTCCACCCTCGGCTGCACACACCTCTCGTCATCCTCAAACTCTTCCCTCTACTTTCGTGCATCCTCTTGTACTTTTTTTTCCCCCCCAGACTTATCTGGTGTCTTTTCATGCTCTACCTGAGTAATTAAACTAAGAGATTAGAGGTGGTGGTGTGACTCTGCAGACAACACAACAGCTGTAAGGACATAAATATTCATTTAGGTATTATTATTAGGAGTGCGGTGCAGGGATAGGGTAAACAGGGGGACAGGGTATTGGATGTGGGACACAGGGAGAAGGACGTCTTGATTAAATGTGGCTTCATTAAAATACTCAGCAGCGCCTGATTTGAATTTCAGCCACTGGCATCCCAAATCCACAAAGGCTTGGATGGCATTGTATGGACTGGCCTCTAAAAAGTATTAGAAATGAGTTTTCAATCTGAGTTCACTCAGAATCAGAGTCATGTTTAATGTGAAGTACATCAGGATATAAGGAAATTGATTCAAACAAATTAACATGGAAGCAGAAAAATAGATTTAAAGGCAATAAAACAGCAGTACTTGCAATGTCAAGGAACCTGCATAGAATAGGATGTGCTTATATATCAATAAATACAAAAGGTGCAATAGGAGCATGCATTTTTAAAGTTAAGAGAAGGGGGCGCCAGATAGTCTAGTGGTTATGTCGAGGGCCCCATGTACAGAGGCTAGAGTCCTCATCACAGAATCCATGGGTTCAAATCCGACCTCGGCCCTTTGCTGCATGTCATCCCCCCATCTCTCCTCGTGACATTTCCTGTCTCTATTCAGCTGTCCTCTCCAATAAATGCAAAAAAAGCACAAAAAATTCACAAAAAAGAAAGAAAATATATAAAATAGAGAATTACACAGTGTAAAGTTAAGAACACAAGTCCAGTGTTTGTTGATGTAACAAGATTTGCCAAATATCTGGGTTCTAATATTCAGCAGTACGTCCTCTGATTCTGACTCAGATTACTTAAAAATGTAGTGCGGCACTAAACTGGTTTAAGCAGATGTTGATCAAACTGTGGCTTCCAAACACACAGTCATGCAAAGCGATTTAAACTACATACCGGCCTGTTTCTTTTTCTGAAACGTCTGTGTGTTTATGGTTCATGAAAATGTATTTTACTCAAATTGTTGTGGACGCTTAATGAGACTCCAAACTTTGATATCACTTATTCATTACCTCTATTACAAGCCACATTTCCAGAGGCTTTAGAGAAGAACATTTTAAAAAACACACTTCTCAGATTCACAAGACGCACAGAGAGGACAAACACTCATTAGTAACAGATATACTTTAATAAATGCTTGAGGGAAGACAGCTATGATCATGAAGCACACACCACTGGCTATCATCAACGTGAGGGATGTGAACATGGGGTTAATTTGGGGTCAGAGAAGAGGCGACGGCCCTTTAGGCTATCCGTCTCCTTCAAAGTGCTTTGAAGTGTTCTCCAAGTTGCTGAATGAAGAACTGCGGTATAAAAAGTGTGCATCTTAAATTTTTAAATAAAAAAAAAAAGGGACACTAGACTTGTTTTCCCACCACTTTCGCTGTGGCTAATGCAAAAATACATTAGACCTCCTCCAAACCATGAAAAGATCTGGACCCAAACTTACTCATTCCTCTGAACTCTTTGGAGCTCATGGAAAAGGAAGCTGCGGTTCATGATTAAAAAACACAAGCCGCGCCTCCACTTCTGTCTTTTGTCTGTCTTTGGATGTGACCTGGAGTGTACTGTTGTTAAATCTACACACATATACACACACACACAGCACTAGGGGGTGGGGGGGGGGTGGACTAGTCAGTGTGTTCTCAGATACACACTCCGACCTACTTACCCTGACAGCCGGGAGTGGTGTTGCATGCCCGGCCCGGAAAACTGTGGCGGTATTGATATGCTATTTATAATTTCTTTTTTTGCATAAATTACATTAGTCAAAAAAGGGGAAGAGGGAGAGGAGGAATGGGAGAAAGGGGGCAGATGCAACCTAGTTTGTGCCGTGTGCCTTGCAAGACTTATTGAATTTGTCTCGCTCCATCTTAGTTGTCATTAAGACCGAGGATCAATACGTCTGGCTAATGAAGGTGAGAGGGACATTGGTGCCTTTTATGTAGCGATAAACTCTCGTCAACAAGTCTCGCAGCCGATGACAAGCCTTTGTCTTTGGCACAAAGAGAGAGCACTTGTGCTATGTGGCCAAACACTCACAGATCAACTCTCGGTGTATTGACTTTTACCGTGACTAATGACAGCGGGGAGAGTGGAATACTGCAGCCCTCAAGCCGCTAATTGGCTTAACATCTGAAGTGGACACGCCTGAATGGGAGGATAAAGGTGTACACTCCGTGACACAGAGGCTTAGTCATGGAGAGCATATTCAAAAGGCAAAGAGACAGAGAGGGAAAGCACTCATCTCCAAGGGAAAAACACGACCAAAGGCAACATCATTTAGTTGAAAACACACAACTACAAATAGTTTGAGCTTTGTTCTCTATCTCGTATGGACCATATGTTCACATCTGTCTGTGTGCAGGCTGCTCAAGAAATATTTGCCAAGATAAGATCTTATATTTCTTTGGCAGCCTGCACACAAAAAAAAGCCTAAGACAGTAGGGTTGTCATCATGATACAGATTGTTTCTGGATTAAAATGTGGAGTACTGAAACATTGCAAATGTATTTTGGTAATTAAAGGCTTTATATGCAGTGTGAAGATACGAGCATAATAAAGATCGCTAGCATTAGCATGCTAACACAACAATGCACCGCAAGTTGTTTTGGTTTCATGCTGGTGCTCAAGGGCGACATCTGCTGGATGAAAAAATTGACAAAAGACAATGTCACCTCCTTTTCTCTATGTTTGTAGGAGACTTAAATGTAACCTTTGTATCTACATGAGAAGCCAAAAAGGACTTGAGAAGAATCAGTATTTACCATCCTGATGATTTTAATGGACCATTGTTCCTATCTCCCTCTAGTACAATATGACTGACAATCTGTAGTTTCTTATGCTTTGGTCCTTTTGATACTATTAATCATTAAAATAATGGAGATTTTCTATTGTTTCACAACAAGGTGTAGAAGAGTATCGTAAAGTCTAAATTGTAAATATCCAAGTATCGAGAGTTTTGATAACCTAACAAGGCAGTGTCTTGTGCAAGCTGTACACAAACAGTAGCATCTTTTTTTCTAAATCTATCTTCAAAAGGTCTGATAGTAAGTTTTGGGCAAAAAAAAGAAAACACATGATTTAGACAAAGCTTAAACGAGGCTTTAAAACTCCCCATTGCAAAAAAAACCTCTCAGAAGTTGACTCAGTTCGTCTTTCTAAGTCACTGCAGTGACCTAATAGAAAAACAGCAATTTTTGTAAGTGTCTACTATCGCCACGGAAGGGTTCACATTATGCTTAGCCAACAGCCTGGGGCGTCTCATGTAGATGCTGAAAGGCACCTTAAGAATCTGTATGAGATGCCAAGGGCCATGACAAAGCACCCGGATTGGATGTCTTGGGAATGAGAACCATCTGAGGTCTGTGGTCTACTCCATCCCAGTTTGATGGGATATAAAAAGCAATGTCCAATGTGTCACTGGATGTCTTGTGAAAACTTCAGATCTTCAGTCTTTTGAACTTAAGCTTGGGTCAGAACCAAAAATGGGTCACTTTCAATTTGGTTCCCATATGACAGAGGAAAGTTTTATTGAGCGTGGAGTCAAAGCTTGGACGCCAAATTTTCCAACTTCAGTCCCAAACTTCTGACAGTTTCCGAGCCCTGGCTCTGCACTAATAAGCTCAATTCTAAGCCAGACTTCAATGTTCAATATTCATTTTGACTCCAATTCCCTTTTAAAACAAAAATATGCCTTACCCACAAAAGCAGAGCCGCCCTATTGCCAAGGTACCAAAACATGGTTCAGTTATGTGCACAGCTTGAACCAAGAAACCAATTCACTTATCAGTTCTCTCCATCAGCCACTGAATTATGGGAAACGTCTGCCAAATGCATCTAAACCCTGATCACTCTTACTCTGCCCAACCTTTAAGCCCTGACATCTATACACAGCCCGGAACGAATTGGAAAGAGAGAATGAAAATGGAGAGGTAAAAACAGTTGGCATCCATTTACGGTTTGTCAGGAAAGAGTGCTGATTATGGCAATGGGAAAAAATCATTTATTGGGATTCATTCTACTGATTTATGCATGTCAGTAAAGCAACTGATGGAGAAGAGTGAGATTGGACATGGCAGGAGGTGTACCTCTTTTTCTTGCCCTTCGGATGTTTTCTTTTCATTTCGTATGCGACAAGAACAAATCTACGACGGCCGACGGTTATTATTGTCAGGTTCAATCAAACAATCATAACTGATAAACTTTCATTTCATCCGGCACCTCCGCATCGCAATGTCACATGGGCCATTTGAAGATGTGAAATTTAATCAAGGCAATGGCATGGCAAATAGAAGTTTCATCCCTAATCAGAGTTGAGAGGGTTATTATAATTATGCTGCTTTTTTTTTGCCTAACATTTCAGCTCAGTATGTCCCTCTCCATCATTTCAAATCAAATATAAGCTCTTCCTGTGTAGCTTCTTTTTTTTTTTTTTTTTTTGCAAAGAGGATCGTCTGGAGCGTCAGTGAAGAGCCCACCTTGGGGTCACCAATCATGTGGAGGACTTGTACATAACTCTTTCACTTCCTGACACCTCCCCCTTCAAATGGGAGAGCAATGGCTGGCATAAATCGCAGCCAGAGGCCGCCCAATCAATAGGCTGCCCAACTGACTGACGTGCCATTTGTCATAAGAGGACTGCTCGCTTTCTTGTACCTGCTAAAGATGTGGCTATTTCTGGAATTTCATTCTCCCTGTAGATTCAAACTCGTCCAAAGAAGAAATACCAAGACAGCATCACTAAGCTGACACTTTGGGTATAGTACACTGAGATCTTTTTGTAGACTTATATGCAAGTTTGGGCGAAATTAAGGTCCTTGATACTTTAAGCATTGCTTTCAAATGTGCCAAAACTCTTCTAGCAAATTCCAAAGATCGGAACAGTAAACCATTTTAATTTTGACACATTCTTCGTCATGTTTTAGGAGCAATGGCCTGGATCTAAAACCTTCTTTGTTTTTTTAAAAGGCCACAAAAGGACAGCTATTAAGGCTGACAATATTCTCAACTTCATTTACTAGATGGATGATTATCTGGAACTTCAATATGGGGGAATAAAGATAAGTCACTTTAGGTGGGACCCAGCCTATTCTCTCAAGCCTTTGCCTGTCATCATTAGACAAGAAAATATAGAATATCAATTAAAAACGTAAAAGGGAAGAAAAAAAACTCGATGAGGGTTGTTAATTATGTCGAATGCCATTAGTGGGGTCAGACCGGTAGCCCTTGTGGAGAATAGCCAAAGCTTTGGATTCACTACAGAGAGATTTTTCTTTTTTGAGTGGTCAAAGAGGTACTTCATAATTGCTCCCACTTTCAGCGGGTTACAGAAGTTAAATGCTCCGCACATTCTTCCCGTTTAATCTATTAATGCAGCTTAATAATTGATACACTGCCTCTTTGGCCGTGGTCTTGGCCCATAATCAATTAGTCATTTTAATGAGTGGGCCAAGGAGCCAGAAGAGACAGTTCACCATGAACTTTAGAACCAGAAGCCCAAGACAAAACTTCACTGTACGCAATATATTACTTTGACCCTGCACGCACTCAAAGGGAAAATGCAAACTCTTTATCTGAGTTGTGAACTCTTGATACAACCACAAATCTTATCTCCATTGCTATATGTAATGTAACTCCTGTCATTTTGCTTTTAAAGAAGTGGATCCTCCTAGTTATCAGTTTCATAATCGTAACAAAAAAATTGCAATAATGGAACTTTGATACTGATAATAACGACTTGATGTGAGACCTAATCTTTCAGGAGATTGCTTGATGGTTATCCGCCATATTGTCTGACCTGCAGAACACAAACTAGGAATGTGTGCGGATTATCTGCTGCATCTGTGAAGACGGCTTCAATCAAACAAACATTAATACCACAATCCTCTGCGCGAAGCCCTCCGCTCGGGAAACACCAACCTCCTCCATCCCCCCAGGACTAAACTCCACACCATGGGTGACCGGGCCTTCTGCTCCTCTGCTCCCAGTCTGTGGAACGCTCTCCCCGAGCAGCTGAGGGCTCCACAGTCTGCTGATGCTTTTAAAAGGGCCCTAAAAACCCACCTTTTTAACAAAGCCTTCTGCTTGTGCTTTTAGTTTCATTAGTTGCATAGTTGATTACATTAGTTTTTATTTCTATTTTTTTTCTTCCTGTAGCACTTTGAGATTTTTTTTTGCAAAAATGTGAAGTGCGTTACAAATTAAATGTGTTATTATTATTATTAATAACTCACAGGCTGATTCTCAACTAGGCTCTCGCTCATTATTTACCGCATATCACCAGCTGCCTTGTGAGTCTTACCGAAAGGTTAATGAAGAACTGAGAGATACGAAGGCCGCCCAAGCCTCCTGCCATTCCGCCGCCTCGCCTCATATTTGCATGTGTGTTTGTGCGCGTGTTTGTGTGTATGCTCCTGTCAGGTGGCTGCAACAGACGCGGGTGTGCCTGCCATTTCTTAATTATTGATAATGAAGCCTACTGAGACTGCAGCGAAAGATGAAGGGGAAATGGCAAACTAATGCAGTCAGATATAATAACAATACAAGTCATGATGGCGCTGTAATGAGAACAATTACACGAGTATACCCTCGACAGCCACAACAATACAACTCATTCTGGCATCGTAGGGAGCCTATTTCTGTATGATCTTTCTTCATCCCAGACAACCTTTTCATCATAAGCTAAACCCTTTTACCCAAAACCCTTCATCATGACTAAAGCTCCCACATCTAAATACTCTTTTTTCCTCCATGTTTTTTTTTTTTTCTCTCTGCCGGATTTTCAAAACCCAACTTGCATTGTCATCCCAGCTGAGGCCATGAATAATTCTGACAGTAGTTGAGACTATGATGAGCACAAACTCACAAACAGCAAAGAGTAATGCGTAAGAAAAAAAAGAAAAAGCCCAGCACCCTCTGTGCCGCATCAAGCAATCAGTGTGACCTTCCCAGCCTTGGGGGGAGACGGTTTTACATCCCAACACTCATTAAATCCCCTTGAGGTTTAGGGCCATGATAAAGCAAACAAATGGCTCGTAATCACAGCGGTAATAAGCAGAGGGGTGGTCATTAGAGATGCCATTCATACCATATGGAATGCCTCATTGAGAGCCGGAGACCCGTCTCTTATTGTGCCAGAGTGACTTATTGTCTCTGGCAGTGCAGCGACTGATCGTCCTTGCCTGTATAAAGCCTTACCGCCCACGCGCCGTGTTTGCAAGGCATTATTAAAGCCCAGCCTGTAGTTACTCATGGCTAAATGCAAGCTTTAGCATACTGTCATCAACCCCAGGCCCGTTACAGCCTAAAGAAGCAGACTGAGCCGAGGATTATGGAGCCGACCCCTGGTATAGACATCACGGCATTGGCCTATTAGAGCTGGCAGTGGCCAGAATGACGTGCTGTTGTTATACATTTGCCAAACTTAAATAGGAATACTTTAAAGCTCCTGTGAGGAGTTTTAAGATGGTTATGAAACAGACTGAAATGAATACTGATGCCTCTTTATGACATAACAAAGCCAACATGACCATCAGCATAAAGATCAGCTACTTATTTTCTATGTCAAAAACAGCTGCTGCAAGGTCGTTGGCGGATGAAATTATTAATTGCCAACTGGATAACAGCCTTTTGTCACATTTTCCACTATAAACTGTATATATTAGACTGTTCAAAGAAAACCAAACATGTACCGGACAAAATCAGTGAAAGAGATACAATTGTACTGCTTTTTTGAAAGGGCGTTCCAAAAACCAAGGAGGAGCATTAAAGATAGTAGGTAGAGGCATAGGCGTAGAATGGACCGTATGGACGTGTCCGTACCAATCTCAAACGATGGCTGAAATGTCCACACCAATATTAAGGTTGAAGGAAAAAAAAGGCGCCTCATGCGGCACACAAAGGGTTAAATCCTTTCCCACTTCGGCACCGCCTCTCAAATACGTCTTTGAGACAGGTCTGTTTTTTGATTGGCTTAGCTTCCTGTAGGCTGTCGAAGTTGTTTCGCTTGCAGGCTTTGCCAGTGTTGACGAGAGGGAGGTCGATACTGTTGGTGTGCGACACATGTACGAGGATGTCGGGCAAGAAAAGAAAGGTGGAAGAAGACATTAGAAGATATTTCACGAAACAAAGTGTAAGTCATCTGAGGAAAATAGTACCCCCTCATAGGCTACCGCTAATGAATGCAAAACATTGTTTCCAACCGTTTTCTCACTCTTAATGGCTAATGGCAATCCTAATGGCACAAATTGTTGCATAAAAATTCACCAGAATGCAGGAAATTAAGTGTTTGATGCTCAAAATTCTGAAAATTTGTCCCCCCAATGTTGAATCCAAACCTACGCCCTTGGGTAGAGGTAGAAAACATTGGGTGCGCTTTTTGCAAAAATGGTAACACCATTTTCCCAAGCCAAAGAAATCAAACTTTAAAAAAAAAAAAAAAAGTAATTTTAAAGGCAGGACATTGTTGGGGTGTAGGAGTGGAAATAAATGATCCAACATGTGTGTTTCAAAAACTAAGCTAGGTTAGTTGTGGTAAGATGACCTTTTCTGAACTCAAACTCTCAGAATGCATTTAAAGCATTAGGCTTGGGGGGTCACTGAAATGTTTTTCCTCTGTTCTGTTACTGCTGTGGGTCAGCTGACTTTATCGCAGGGTGCTTTTTCCACAGTATGACATTGTAGAGTGGAAAACAGTCATTGGAGAAGTTTTCTCAAACAAAGGTTGGATTACAAGTTCACAGTAACATACTACGAAATACAGAAAAACACTTCTAACAGAAAACGATTTAGTGTCCTTTAACTTTGTACAGGAGGATCAGTTAAAGAGTTTCTTTTACAAACAGTTGGACTGAAATCTAAAGACAAACACCAGCAGAAGCTCTTTTCACACATGCAATAAATATCTGACATTTTTAGAGTTAGCTGCATGTGTGAAACAACAGCCAGATTTTTCACTCCAACTTTAACCAAACCTTTTCCTGCTAGCCCTCGAGTGAAATTTCATATTCTGGAAAATTCACCATAAGCAAGTATGAGAGACTGATGAAGTTTATTTCCTGTGGCCAATTACAAATAGCATTTACATAAAGTAAAATAACTGTTATCATCGCCATCTTGGCACGACACCATGGTTTGCCTCCTGAGAGGCCCCCTTATTTGTCCAACAGAGAAAACCTCCCACTGTGAGGGGAAAGTGTGTGCAAGGAAACTCAGCAAGATTTTAGGGGTAGCGTGCCTGAATTTTTTTTCTATAAAATTTTAGAGTTCATGTGTGAAAACGGCTAGGAAATTATCCGTGAACCACTGCTTTTTCTTCACATCAGAACAGATTCAGCAAGTGGTTGACATTCACAAAAAAATCGCTTCACTACATCTCGACCATCTATTTTTGAAGTGATCTGGTAACGCATGCCTAACATACCTAAAGCAGTTGTATTATTTATCAAGCTCTTTGCATGCAGCATTTGCAGCTTCTAAATATTCCTTCATTTACTTCTATAGACATATACACCCGATGCCACAGGGGTGTTTACTTACTTTGCAATTTAAGGGTTTTGCTAATTGCTTTTCTGAAGTAATTATCCAAAGAGTTCTTAAACAGTCCCCAAAGCCACTTCTAAATATTTGCTCAGGCATCACAGTACACAATATGCATGCACAATAAATAAAGGGATCTTACCTTTTTTTTGCAACCAGTCAGGGTGAACAGCACAAAGAGGGGGAAAAAAGAAAGAGAGAAATGCCATTAGAATACGCTCTGTATTATATAATTAACACAATTTCCTCATTTTTCATTCTATTTTAATTATATTAAACATGATATAGCCTAAATAAACATTAAATATGTACACGTACAGAGAACATTCATTTTCTATTAAAATATTTATTTTTAATCTGCCAGAACATTTAAATTAATCAAACACAGAAAAATTTAAATATGTGCGTTGCACTTTATGGCCATGTTAAAGCGTTTATCAGGCAACAGGGACCTGCTGATTTCATTTTGACTGACTGGAGCGTGCACTGCCATTTGCTAAACAACCCAACACTCCAGACTTATGGTTCCATTATAGTTCCATTAGCTGAGAGGGAAAAGGAAAAGCAGGGGCAAAGGGGGGAGGGGGAATAAAATCCAACAGCTGATAAGTGAAGATGAGAAAGAAGCGGGGATGGTTTGGAGAGGGTGTGGAGAGCAAGAAAATGATGAGCTGAAGAGCATGCAAAGAGGAGGAGGGGGGGGGGGGGGGGTCTTTCATCTCGTCAGCTTTCAGGAAAGACTCTCGCTCTGTAAATTGAAAAAGTAAAGAACAAGCCCGGCCAATACTTCACGACTATCATCACCAATGTATCAAGAGATAGTCGGGGGGGGAATGGAACAAGACGAAAGTTAAAAAGTGGAGGAGAATAAGGGAAATGAGGGCTAAGCTGTGAAATGGGAGGAGAATAACCCAAAAAACTCAAAAGACAGAAGATGTTGAGAAACTACAGACAGCTCTAAATAAGGCTTTTTCAATTTACAGCTAGAAGAGAAATGGGGATTATCCGTGTGTCTGATGTTATACATGTTCAGCTGCACTGACAAATGGTATCAAGTACAGTGCTATAATACATTCTCACAAACCAAGATATACGACAAAACTCGAAACGAAACATTACGCGGTTGTATCTGAGTTATTTGGCTCATGTATATCCATTCATATTTCGCTTTACATAAAATTCCGAGTTCTTACACATTATCCTACCGTGCGTTCATATCTTTTCAAATATTCCATGTTCATATACTGGGCTGTGTTTTGTTATTCAAGTGGAAAAAGTCGTCTAAATTTAATTTTCTGTCACCTCCAGCTGCTGATAAACTAAAGCACCGGAGGTAAAATACAAACATGCTATTTTTATTCTTACTTATGCATAATGCAGGCAGTCCAGCCTTTTTAATTTTCCCTGTCAGCCAAAGTGATTTCATTACATCCGGGCCAGCCAAGAAGATAAGAAGAAAACAATATTTCACAGACAAACCCTTGCAACATTTAGTTGAATACTATGAATTGCCTTATTCCTTCTCGCAGACATTCCCCCGCCCCCACTCTTTGACACAGTGGAGGCAGCGCAATTTAAGTATTCATCTTAAAAGTGTCATTGGTGGTCAGGTCTGGAGCACGAGTCTATCAGAGAGTAATTGGAACAGCTTGGGCTGTAAAGCAGGCCTCCACTTAGCTGAGTTTCACTGTTAATGCCCCACCAGAGAAGCACTCTGCCAATTCCCCTCATGGTGGCAATCCAGCTTTATCGATCCCATCATTCCTATTTTTATTGAGGCTGTTCATGTCCTCCATATACAACTAGCTCCACACAAAAAGGCACTGGGATAGTGATTGCCATTCTTTGGGCTGATATAAGAACCACTTTGCTTTTTGGTCACTGGAGTTCTGGATATATCGCTTCTTTAGATTTTAGACGTTATTGTCCCCATGGCGAGATTCCTTTTTCACAGCACCGATTCTGTCCAACAGACAATTCCCACCAAAGAACAGAACTTACAAAAAACTCAGTGTGTAAAGCAAAAATTGTCAAACGGCAATCAAAAGTTCCCACTTAACTGACTCCCATTGAGAATGCTTCTCAGAAATGAGAGGTCACAGATGCATTTTTTTAAGTCTTGGTTTAGCATTCATGGAAATTTCTCTGGAATTAATTTTGGCTCAGCAGAATTTTGGCTTGTAGCTCGAAACAGTATGGCTGGTGTCGCACTAAAGAAGGCCTCTTTGGACCAAGCATGAAAACGATTGTCCTCAAAGAACAGATGGGCACTGCTGAGTTCCTCTGCTCACACAAAATGTTTCAAAAAGGTCCATGTGGTTTAGGGCACATGGACAAAGCAGACTGTGTGTGTTTGCGGGAGTTGGTCCCTGGCAGTTAACAGTTCAAGGATGCAGACAGGCTCAGGCAAATAAGTGGTCTTTAAGCCAATCAGACGTGAAGCTGTTCACACAGCTCAATGGCACAAAAGGGGTCATCGTCACAAAGATATGGTCAACTTAAGAGCAATTTCGGCCTTCAAATCACAATTCAATTTACAGATAATTGGAAAATCCAATCATGAATTTGCTTATGTGGCTAATTCCCATTACAAATAACAGATTTGAGATAGATTTAACTTAGTGGAATGGCACTTGCTTTCAATTACTTCCCTTATTTACCTTTCTAAAGCATGTTGTCTATTGTCGTTTACTCTTACTAGTAGCTGCGTCCCAATTCAGGGCTACATCCGTCAGGGGGAGTATTCAAAGACACATCATGACACAGCGGCAGTCTAAATTCAATGGCTCCTTCGATTGCAACTGACTAATGCGCCCTCCTTTACTCGGGACGGATCCTTCCGGTGCCTCCTCCATGGCCCCCGACTTATCCCAAGACTCGCATTGACCTGAGCAATCTCTGCTACGACGGCAGGGTCCTTCAGAGGATACTTCCCCTGAAATAGGACACAGCATATGTTGAATGGAGAAGCAGTGCAAGGAATTGGCTTTTCTAGTCAGCGACTGTGTTTTTTTCCCGCCCCTTTCCTTTGTGTTACTAACACGTCTTTAAGGCAGGTCCATATTGCTTCCATCTTTGCCAGACCAGTCGAACAGGGACTGATTAAATCACACTTGGCTTAAAGAGCTTATGGAGGGCTGAAAAGCCAGATTCAATGGCAGCTTTAAACCTGTCCACACCCCCAGATAATCTGCAATGGAAAAGGGTCCCCCCCCCCCCCCCCCTTACTCAAAAGCCTCCAATCCTGATCCAGCCCAAATGTCCAAGCTAAATAATAATCAAAGTCAAAATGATTCGGTATTACCCAAATTCAAAGTATCAAGAAAGCCCTGATAATGCAAATGAGCCACAATTTGCATCAATCTTAGGAAACATCTTTGACCTCATAAATGTGTCATTCATTATTCATGTTCCAGCACCTTTTGTTGAGCACTCACAAGTGGTACTTTTTTATGCATTTTCAAGTGAACATCTGTTTATGTGCACCGCTTGTGTAGCTGATACCAATAGTGTTTGTTTGTCTATGTGCGCCTGAATAAGGAGGGGGAGACTCTCAACACATATTTGACTCAGAGCTGCATGGATTTCACGAAGTATTATTGTGTGCATTCATCAATTCGCCTACAATTACAGTGCGTTAGTCAGTGGGGGAACACGTACTTGCACAACAGCCACACAACCAAACACACAAAGACTCCACACATTAACGTATACTGACATGATACTCTGCCAACTTTTTTAAAATTATTTTCATCAAAAGACTTCGAGCACTTATATTGAGTCTAGCTCACTGCACCTGGGACACCAACGCCTCTTAATTATAAAATCGTTCAAGGGTAATTAATCCCGCTGTAAAGACAAAAGCCAGATGATATGGTATATAAATAAAAGGGGGGGAAGAGAGAGAAGTGCAGAGGTGGGGGAGGAGAGCAGAAAAGAAGGTAATTAGGGGTTAAACAGTCAAGGAATACATGTGGGTTTTTAATCCACTTTGGTACAGTAATCCTCCTTTTTGGTGAAGCATTTGCTTGCATGGCCCCAAATGAAGTTAACAAGAGAGATGTTTTCTCTGAAATGTGCTTTCCGGAAGTGCCTTCAATGGGGCCTTTCACGACAACCCATACGACAAAAGATGGCTTCAAGAGTACCTCTTGAAACGTAGCTCTAGCTTTGCATTCAAAGCTAAAGCAGGTATTCACAGCTGACAAAGACCGAACCTTCCTAGCCTTGGTTAACTAACAGAGAATGTCTTTGATGATGAGAGACAAACTGAAGGATTTGATAAGGAAGTCAATGCTTTTTTATCCATCTTGTTAAAAAAAAAAAAAAACTTCCTTATGGTCCAGGTAATGAAAAAAAAACCCAGATGCATCACTCTGTAGTTTTTCAGTGAGCTTTTGCCAAGCAAGGCTTCATTTTGATTTTGTTCACAAAGTGTCAAACATTCATATGCAGCTCGCACATCCAACCCAAGATGTAACGGATGAGATGAAAGCCTGCGTACGTTTTCTCTCGAGTCTTTTGATTCGGGTTCCACTGAAACCTCTCACTGAGGCTTGAATGAAGTTGTCTTTCTTTTTCCTCAAACAGACTAATCACAAGATTTCCACAGGACAAATACTATTAAAGCTGAAGTTTCTTTTAAACTTAGTTACTACCTGGTACCATTGATGCCTGTTTCAGCATGCCATTGCTCAAACTGTACAGGCCGGTATTGCCAAGCATGACCTGCGTACTCGCACCATTCATGTTAATTCTGGATGGGGCAATCATTGACAAATGTCGATAAAGTTTCCTTCGAAATCTCCCAAAGTAAAAAGTTGTAGTCGTCTCATTTGCACGTCTCACATACAAGCACCACCAAAAACAAAATTAGCGCATCTGGAAAAGTCAACAAACAATCAGACAAGGCAGTAAAAAGCAGTCGACTACCAAAGGCCACTATTAGAACACTCTGCAACAGAAAAAAAGCAAGAGCAGAAGAAAAGAGATGGGATTAAAGATGAACACAGCACGTCAGCTTGAATGTTAACAACCAAGAAAATACAAATGTATATTCCTCATGTCCTTTTTGTGTGTGTGTTGTGCTGTGCACGCTAGAATAACTGCTGTTTTCCAGAAGACGTCTAGTTTACTGTTCTGCACTGAGCCGGAGATAAGACATGGAATTCTGCTTTCGTCCTAATTGAGTCAGCGTACAGTAAGCAAATTAAAACAATTACATCTGCGGGGCCAGTAGTCCACTGGACCATGAACTGCACAACAACAATATGCAGAGAGGCTGCAGCAAGTAAGAGGAAGCCTCATTAATACATATGGGGGAGGGGGAGGGGGGGGGGGGGGGGGGGGGGGGTGATGGGGAGGAAGCAGTGTAATCAAGCTGGAGCTTATTCAGCTGAAAACATCTTAGATTTTGCCAAAGATATGCAGCTACAGCTGGGTAGCGCACAAACAGAGAGACCTAGATTAGCCCTGATTTAGTGTGTGTGTGTGTGTGTGTGTGCGTGTGTGTGTGTGTGTGTGTGTGTGTGTGTGTGTCGGTGCATCTCAGTGTGTGTGGTGTCTGCACAAATATGTGTGTTTTTTCTTTTCTTTTGTGTCTGCGTGTCTCCCTACTTGCTCTTCTGAGCACAAATATACGCCAAATCAATTCAAATTAGGTCATCTCTTCGCTCCGTCTAATGTTCCATAAAAAATGTAAGAGGGCCCCATCCGTATCGCTGTCTGCTCCTGACATTACTTATCTCTAGGTGTCTGCTCCAGCCTCTCCGGCAGTGCGGGCCATTTCTACGGCAAACTTAATGGACTGTTACATAAGCCACCTTAAGCCCGTCCTGCCATTCGTGACACCGAGTGTGAGAAGGGACTGTGAAGCCACTAAGAGGAATTTTGAGGAGGAAAACGCCTTAGGAAATGACAAGCCCTAAAAGGGGTCCTAATCTGGAGTCAACCCCATCGGCGAAAAAAGGCGAGGATTTGGGGCACTCAGGGAATAGGTTACCTGGACTTTGGACAAGTTGGTGGGTGATGAAACTTCCATGGGAGAGAGGGAAAGCTTCAGCAGGGTACAGAGCACCAGCAGGACATTTGGCTGTGACTTAAAAGATGCTAAAAATTAAGTACACAGTAGCAAAAAAGGCTATTCTGGATTCAGCGTCACCTGGCTTCACATGCTGAGGTGAATGGGGTGAAACTTGTCAGAGTTAAGGTATCAATAGACAGTAATTGCATCAATACTGTGCAGTTACAGAAGTGGGCCCATTGTAAGGGTGACTTCAGGCCGCGCTGTTTTAACTAAGGGATGTTGCTGGTTCAAACCCTGGTGTGCCAAACTCTTCAAAGAAGCGGGCAAAGAGTGCAAAGTTCTGTGCGCGCATTAGCCCACTATCACTTCAAACCACTCAGCCTTTAATGCACGATTTGCAAAGAACTTGCAAAGCAAAAAGAACCTGAGTTGAACTCTCTCTTTTCTTCTTTCCCTCCTTTCTCCTCTCGTCTCCTCTCCCACCGTCTCCTGCTTCACACGGCGCCGCACAGAATCCCGGTGGGTAGGCGTCTGAACCTTCGGAGAAGACTACAGCGAGGTGATGGGTTGAAATCGTGTCCCATGGGGAGGGAATCGGGTGTACTATGAGAGGCGGCTGTCACGAACAAGTTCAAGACTTCAAACACATGTCAACAATGGTGTCACGAAGGAGAAAAAAAAAAGCCAAGTGAAGGGAAGAAAGAGGTGACAGACGGAAGAAAGAAAGAACAGTAAAAGTGGGTGTTTTATGGAACATGAAAGAGATACTACTGCAGCTTAATTCTGCAGAACAAACACCCACATACTGTACATTAATACGACTACAAGCCAGTTACTTTGTGTCTCAGCACCTAATGGGGACTCTCACGTAGAAGTAGGTCGCCGACATCACGCTTATCAACGCTTAAACACACAAATAATTAACGCCCTGTCGTTCACGGGAAGTATTTTCCCTTCTTGTGTCGTTCCGTATTTGTGTGTCGTGAAGGCGGGCGTCTACGCACACTGTCACATCAGTTTCAAAAGTGAATCAGTCAGCATTACTGTGAGCTGCGCTGTCCCACAGAGATTGTTCCCAAAACTCACTTTGATAAGGTTCCATTCAAATGATATGTAGGCCAAGCTGAAGTGGGCAAGATATTAAAATATCTGCCTGCTTTGGATAATAGAGACGTTTCTGTGCCGTCATATCCGAGCTCATAATTGTTGGATATCGCTGATTATTTCAAAGTGGTTGGATTTAAACATTTATAAAACCATTTTTTTTTAACGTATGTGCATCGTGTATACTGCAAAGTATTTTTTGAGGCTCCACTTGCTCAAGGCCAAATTATAAAATAACCATTTTTGAACATGTTTTGTTAGCCAAAATACTTTTTTTGTAGCACCTCATCTCCCACCTTTACACCCTGCTCTCCACATAGGGCACAAAAATACCAAAGTAAAGGGCAAGGCATATTTCATGGCCAGGTCAGTGAGAAGTTGTGACATTTTTACAGCTAGCCTAGGCACCAAAATAGAGCCCTGATACATGAAAAATACACTCAGTGTTTTCAGATTAATATAATTTCCTCAAAGGGGCAACCTCCTCACTTTATTCAGTTAACTAGTTTAGTAGAACTGAATCTGCCTTTGGGTTTTGCTTTATGTCTTCTGTACCCCAGTATGATGCTTTCTATATATTGAAATACAGCTGTGATGATGTCATAGTGATGTCATTGGTTTTCTCAGGTTGGCTTGAGGCTAAAATTATTCACATCAAAACTATGTCAGATTGGAATTTGATGGTTTTAAGGGATTTGGTGTTTTGAAGGCAGAGAATAGTGGACCCTGATGAGTTGCATTTCTGGAAAATGGAGGACACCGTTTTTGGTTGGTGCTTGACCCAGTCTAGACTCAAAGTCAGGACACCCTAGCCTCTGCTGCTTCATTATTGAACAGTTCATTCTTTAATCTGTCTCTCAAATGTCCCAGAACATCATGAAAGAGAATCACTCAATTACAGAATGTCTCCTTAAAATGAAATCGCTCATGTAAAATTGATTTTAAGTGCAAAGTTCAAAAGTCCATCGCGACTTTCTGGATAATAAAGGAAGTTCTCAAGTAGGCTTTAAGTGTGTCCAATGCCAGCGTATTCAATAATGACACCAATCAGTCTGTTGGGCAGATATCCAGGAGTGCATGTTAAAAGAGATCCAATCAGTTTATGCCATGATTCACAGAGCTTCATTTGCTAGCAGTGGCGGAAAATACCAGACAGGCCAATGGTGACTCATCCAATATTTAAAACGTCAAAATTAATGGCCTTTAATGTTAAAAGGCCCACGTTTTGGTTTTTTTTCATGGAAAAGGAAGAGAATCGGTATGTCATTGGAATTATTTATTGAACGACTTCAATCCTGATTGGCGTTGTTTCAGTCAAACCAGAATGCCTTAAATTCCACCATCTCAAAGAAAGAATGTGCACATAACAACACTTTGCACATAAATACAGCAGAAATCCAATATAGCCTCTGTAAATGGGGTCAGCCCTATGTTCCCACAGCCCTATGTTCCCACATTTCTAAGAATTTTTTTTTCATTGAAAATTAGGCCCTATGTTCCCACATTTCTAAGATTTTTCTCAAAATTAGGGTTAGGGTTATGGGTAAGGGTTAGGGAAAGGGGGATCAAATCTGATACAAATTTATGAAAAAGGAAATGTGGGAACATAGGGCTGTGGGAACTCCCCTGTAAATATCTCTCTGAGTAATGATTGTCTACAATGAGTGAGACGAGCAAGTATAAAGTCAATCTTAAGTAGCAAAAAGCACTTTGATTGAACACTGTATGATTTTTCACATTTTCCCAGTCGTACATAATTATGCAGGTAAACTGCTTAAAAATGCAGACTGTATTTTGGAGACAGAAGAAAATATTCATAACCAAGTGTCAGGCTTCATGAAAGGGAAAACAAAGAATGAGAAGCGCTTTAACAAGACACTCGACAGATGTCAGACGAATGCGGCACACCATGAGTAATCCAAAACGCTGGATTTGAACAGGATGTTTTTAGCTCTGAAGTTTTAAAAAATTAAAAATCAACTTCAGCATAATTTCGTCCCTTCGTGGCCTTCCTCGTTCGAGTGTCTCGCTCACGGCAACATTTCAAATTACCGTACATCAAGGTAATTTAAGTCAGCGGAAAAAAAAATGGCTGGGGAATTTTTCACTGACGGAGGACTCATCCCTTGTGCAGCCCATAACAAGCTGAACCTTAAACGGCAAAACACACATGAACACACACACACACACACATCTTTAGTAAACCAGAGAGACTGGGCACACGCACAAACAGAATAATTCAGTTACTAGCACACAAATGTGTCACCACAAGTCACATTTTCATCCTGTTTTTCTCAAATAAAACGCTGTAAGATACACTTTTTGGAATTTCTTTCATACCCCGTCTGGGTCATCACACGGGCTGACTCATCGGCTCTAAAAAAAAAAAAAAAAAACTGCAAAGAGGAACTTCCGTGCATGTTCTCTTGTGCAAAATGCAATGATTAAAAAAAAAATGAAATTGGGAGAAAAGTGCAAGCTCTGGAGGAGAAGGAAGCTTGAAGGTATCCCCCCCCCCACTCGCACACACACCATTTCTCGTCTTTAAATTAAAGCTGAAAGCAGCAGGTCTCCTTAGGCAGACAACTGCTAAACTCCATCAGGAGAGAGGAGCGCTGCAGCTCATACCAAACAGACCAGCGGTGGGATTATGCGGAGCGAGCGTCTACTGAGATGTACATCATCTCTCTGGTGGGTTCGTGTGTTTTCTTGTTGTTGTTGTGTGTGGTTAAGACAGAGGCAAAGAGGTTGGAGTGAGGTGTTATTACGCACACGCCTACGCACAGCCGAGACCCCCCAAAGGCCCCGTCGGTGCAGCAGCAATACTGTAAGTAAATAATCAGAATCCCCTCGTGTGTCAAGGATAGGGTGTGTTTGCTTCTGTGGATGCCGTCATGTGTGCCTTTAGTGCCGCCGCGATGTCTCCGGAGTGGCCTTGTGTTTGTGTGGAGACAGGGAGACAAAAAAGAAAGTGTGTGTGTGTTTGTACACTGCCTCATACATGATTGATTGGAGGATTTGGTCGTCTCTCCATAAACAAGGCTCCCTCAGTCTGAGCAGGGCATCAGCCTGTTTGAGCATGCATAGGTAAAGCCAGCGAAATCGCCTGATCAACATTCAAACCGCATACGCACTTGGCCGGTGACTCTCATTTCCTCTCCTCTTTCCTTTTACTTTCTTCAGTTTGATTCGGCTCAATATAAGTCATTTCAAACCAGACGAATTGTTTTATTCTCAGCTCTCTCCCCCCCCCCCCCCCCCCATCTCCTCCTATCTTCCTTCTGTTGTTTTGTTTCCATTGTCATCTTTCATCCTCTTCTATCCACTCATCTCCTCTGTTCTGCTCTCCTCTCTTTAACTCGCTTCTATTCAAGTCTTTTCAGTTCGCTTCTTTTCAGTCTTTGCTTCTATTTCCTCCTCTCTTCTATCTCGTCTACTCTTTTTCTGCTCCGCTCTATTGTCATATTCCCCCCCCCCCCCCCCCCCACCCTCTCTCAAGTTTGGATCCTTTTCATCTTCCGCCACGCATGTAATATTCATGTCAGGCTATCAAAGGAACACACACCAGGCTAAATCAGGAGAACAAAAATAAGCAATTCTAAAAAAAAAAAAAAAAAGCATCAATCCAGCAGGGGAAAAAAAAAAAAATCAGCAGACGGACAGCAAAATCCGATTTGCTGGCTGCAAAAATGCTCGTCCCTTGTTCAGCTTTGTTCTCATTCTCTCCTTCAGTGCGTTTTTGTCCATCACGCAAAGTCACGTAAAGAGAAGACGGCGGCAGTTTGGCGAAGAAGCTCCTTAGTCAGCTCCCCCCCCCCCCCCCCCTCAAATGAAGTGACACTTTCAACTCGGGGGCCCTGTAAGTGCGAGCGGCTTAATGTCAGACAATGCTTGCCGTTGTTAAGTGTGAGGGGCTGTGCAGAGCGGAAGAATCAAAAGACCAGACATCCACTGTCATTTAGTCACTGAGAGGAGACATGAGAAAGAAGTAATTAGTACGAAGCGGTTTAAGAGACGGGGAGAAATGGCGGCAAGGGAGAAGGAGAAGAAGAAAAAAAAAATACCAGTGGGAGAGAGGGAGTGCAGAGAAAGGATGACAGCGAGGGAGAGATGTGAGGATTGAAATGAGGAAATTGGACTGGAGTAAAATAAGACAGGAATATGACTAGAGTGGAGTAAGTAGAAAAGTTTGAAGAGTCGGACAGGTTTCAAAGACACCGACAGTTTGGTTCAGTGGATTTTAAGGTCACATTGTAATTACAAATTAAATGCCTGATGGCTAACGGTCCCCATTGCAAAGAAAAAAAAAGTAGGCCTACAATAGGTCAAAGTTAAAAAAGGAAAGCTGTCATAGTGAATTTTGGTATGAAACAGATTTAGATTCACAGTTAACCTGAATTTTATTTATTATAAAGTTGAATAAAAGCTTGGTTCTTTGACACTTGTAACTTTAAGCAAAGTGCTTAAGTGGAAGTTGGTCTGGTAGCTGGAGAGGTGCCAGGTCACTTCCCGAGCACTGCCGAGGTGCCCTTGAGCAAGGCACCTAACCCCCAACTGCTCTGGTGGGCTCTCTGCTTGGCAGTGTGTAGCAGCCCCACTCTGATATCTCCACCAATACATATCCACAGGTCCTGAGTGTAAACCCAAATCCAAAAAATAATGCATGGTCTGATACAGCAATGCTAGCAGCTTTAGCTTTAGCGCTTATACAGTAGCATGGTGCTCAACATTGTCATTAGGTTCTTGGGCTGTACTCGATCGAGAATATTGTCAATAAATCAACAAAGCAGCCAAATGTGGTTGTTCAATTTGAAGTTTCCACTAATGGTTAGTTTTCTTTTTTTCCTTCAGAGTAGTTAGCTCGCCCCAAACACCTCGGCTAGCCTACCTGAGGCTCATGAAGAATTTTTGGTCCGCTTCAGTTGGGATAATTTTAGTAAAGTTAGCAACAGCCTGCAGCGAAGTTAGCACCTCAAGAGCAAAGGGTTTGTTTGTTTGATTTTTAACCTTAAAAATACCTTTTCAGGCTTTTCACAGGTTTAATCACCAAGTCTCTTTGTTTTGGAGAGGTGCAGACCCTTGCAGATATTCTGCCCTTTCTCAAATATATTGTGAAAAATAAACACAGACAAAATCCTACGCTCAAAACAAGAAAAGAATAATCAAGCGAGCTAGCTTCTCCTGATGAGCTGCATCAGTTGAGGACCAGTGTCAGAAAGCTGAGCTTTTCTCAGTGCTTTTACTGGTTTAAATCACTGTTTTCTTTGTTTTTGAGGAGGAGGAGGAAACCTCTTTGGATATTTGATCAGGTAAAACCTTGTCAACAATGGAGGAGGTGTCATTTGGTGTGTACATTGATGCAGCAAAAAAAAAAGGGGCAGATTTTAAATAGTAGAGCCTTTTAGACATCATCTTTTAGAAACAATGGCTTTCTTTGAAAAAGAAAATGATGAGGTTTTTCAGCATGAATCAAGAGGGTGAACTGTCCAACAGCCAACATAGACATCTCTGGAGTCATTTGATGTCCCTTCAGGAAAACCAAGCCCTAATGTCGAAATATCCCTTCAAGCATGAAGGTAACTGGTACCAAAGGAGGTGGACGAAAGACAAGAGGGACGGAGACTTTGAAGGGCATCCAACCCTTTAGTTAGCAGACGGTGTTAAGTTGAAGTGTAAGTGATGCCGAGCCCTCGTATGTGGTCCTTCCTGAGAGCAGTGGGGCAGACAGGGGTCCTGTCCCAGCAGCCAGTGTTATGGCAGCTTGATGTTATTTGCGCTCCAAGAGCTGGGGTGTCATCCTACACAAGGCTAAACTGTGCTGACAAAACGGCAGTATTCAACCATGTGGAGTTGTTTGTGTTTGTGTGTGTGTGTGTGTGTGTGTGCGTGCTAGATCAGCCAGCAGTTGAAGCCTAGGGGAGACCCTGTCTTGCATTTCACAGTCCTGGCAACTCATAATGCCATTGTTAGCATATGGTTTTGTGCTAAGTGAGTTGTCTTTTGCCTTATCAAATATTTACAATAACAAACAGGAGTGAAACCCTCGCCCTGCTTGGCATTCATGTTTAATTGATGCCTCGCTCTCCCTCCTCCTCGCCCTCTCGCCTTGTTAACTTTTTTTTTGCTTTTAAGTTTCCCTGTCTTGGATTTCAGGTCCCGAATACCCTAAACATTTAGTTGCTAAGATTAGCTCCTACACGGACGATTTAGATGAAACTCTAGTCAGGCCTGAATGAAATGGGAACTCCAGTCGCTAAAAGTTGTGTAAAGTATAAAATAAAACTCTGCTGAGGTCACCAGGATCGTAAAAGCGTGCGATACAGAGAGCCATGCATTACAAATCAGGGGGTACATACATAAGCTACAAAATACACAATGGAAAATGGAATTTCATCCTGTAAATGCGTAAGTGTAAATAACAAAAAAATCCTTATTTCCTTAAATGCGTAAAGTGTAAATAACAAAAAAAAAATCCTTATTTCCTTTAACAGTCAAATCTATCACTCATCAAAAATATTTACTTTACAAATATAACAAAAAAAAGGTTGTTACGCCAGCATCCCTTTAATAGGCTCGTGTGACACCTACCCTGTGGTACCCCATTTCAACAATGAACCACAACAACATAGGAACATTACCTCTTGTGCTTTTATATGGTTTTGTTTGCTTTAATAGGTTATAAAGAGGCATCATTGTGAATTTCAGCCAGTTCCATCCCCAGCTAAAAAACACCACACTGGATCTTTAAGGAGTATACAGTTTACATTCCACTTCCCGTCTGTGTCAATGTGTGTTAATAGACCTGCTTTAATGTGAGCAGAGTAAGTTCTGCAAAATTGTTGTTTATCGGTGAAACCCTTTGAAAACTTTCTGAAAAAGCTAGTTTCATGGCAATAATTAAAAAAAAGCTTTATGCAGCTGTTGGTACAGATGCAATGCATGTGCAAAAAACTGGAATAAATATCCAATTCTCTCAACACACAGCTGGGGGTCAATTTGTGTGGGTCATGGTCGGTGTGCACAAACAACAATAAGTAAACTCACACCATGGTGGCTTTGAATATGTCGCCATTAAGGATCTGGCAACAATATTTGCACCTCCTGCTGTAATGTTGTGATGATGAAGTCCCCAACAAAGTCTGGTCCCCTTAACGACATCACTGTGGACGTGTCATCTGAAGCAAAACAAAGGTCTGTGTCCAAACTGAAGCGTTTTCTCCATCCTTTGGATAAAGTTGCTCTTTGAGAAAACTCTTGACTCTGAAGTCTTAATGCCACTAAGAAAAAAAAAAATCACATCAGTAAGAAAAAAATAATAATCATTTGTGAATTCCACATGTAGTTATTTCTTTGTATCGATTCCTCCCTTTCAGCCACCTCCCGATACCTTCCTCACCTTCCCTTTCTCCCTTTCAGCCTAAAAGCCTTCGGAGTAACTGTGCCGCCTAATCAACAAGTCACAAACACATAAACCTTTGCATACAGACTCACAGGGGGGTGTCAATAAAGCTTTTTTTTTACATTCCATACATTAAAGAACAAAGTCTATACAATGTCTCCCATTTGTTCAATCTCTTTTTTTTACTGTCATTCTCCCTTTGATATTAAAAAACAAAGTCCTACATCACATGAAATGCAGGTGGTTTCAATTCCATCACACAGTATGTGTGAATGTTCTTTGTTACACCCCGACAAAGGTTAAAAGGTGGAAAACCAAACAAACAGGACTAGCAAAGACAAGAAGTTGAACCTTGTTGGCAAAAAGTGACACATAGATGCTTTGTGTTAAAAGAAAGAGTTAGTTTTAAGTTTCAGGTTCTGACTGTGACGACGCCTAACTGTCTTGTCGTCATTCAAATTTTTCCCAGCTCCTATAAGGGGAGTCCTATTCCAGGCCATGTGAGAGGTTCAAATTGAAAACATGTTCCACAGAGATGCAACAGCATGGACACTTTAATTCTATCCAATTATGGAATTCTAATCCACCCACTCCTGCTTCTTCCTATTTTCAGGTATTATTGTCAACTCTTCCTCTTGATGGAACAATCACTCTCTAGCCACTGTCCTATCTCTCCAATTAAGGCATAAAAAAAAGCCAGACAATAAATGTTTTGCACTGATTTCAAATAATTATCCATCCGCCTAATCCATGCAAATTGGATTATAAAAGATATTACAACAAAATGTTGAACAAAGCTTATGATCACAAATGCAGATTGATCCGCAGTTTAATTTGGAAAATGCAGAAATGGTTTGTTCCAACCAACTTATTGTAGAGAAGTGTCCACTAGAAATGTTCAGCCTTGTCCAAACAGAAAGTGTATTAGTATCTCAACAGATATTGAAAATGTGAGACTTAGTTAGTTATATTCCAATATAATGTGTGGAGAGTAAGGATATGACCAAAATAGAACACCGAGCAGGTTCAATTCTCGAACAACCAGAGTCTCAGAGTCAAGGGCAACTTTAGATGAAACAAACATGGCCGACAACGGGCAGGAACAATCGTGGGGACATGCTGTAGTTTTTGAACTAGAGTGCGAGCTTTGCTGTCCTCAGAGATCCCTCCACTCAAAAGGATATCAGATCATAAAAAAAAAAATAAAATGGAACAAATGTTCAATATCGCACATCTCATTGACAACAAAAGGATGTCGGCCATGTTTGTTTACTCGTTAAATCGTGTTTGACTGTGCTAGATTACGGGTTTTGAGAGTCGAGTCTGGTTGTTGGTGAGTGTATCTGTTGGTGTGTGGTGTGCTGAGGTTCACACTGTCGGAACAAAACTGTCAAATCCATCATTATTTGTGGTCATGTGCGGGGTCTCTCACATTTTTTTAAATCGTGTAAATGTGTTCCAGGCTTAAGTCTTGTCCGACGTGGGGGAATCAGGCCCAAAGACTGGCTTGATTATCTGTTAGTGTGTACCTTCCTTTACAATCACTGAAGTCTATTTGCATCTTGTTCCGTTTCACCCGTGTTCGACAATCAGAGCGTGGAAAATCTCCAAAGATTCTATCAGAGCGCTGGCTGATAACAACAATTTATTTCCCGCACAACAGTCTCCCTGGAATACTTTACAACCCTCAGAATTCCGACTGACCACATATTTTTTATCCTTCTGTTTGGGTTTATATTTAAAATTCTACAGGTGCGTCTCATTCCGCTGACGTACGTTTCACAGGAAAGGTCAGATATTGAGTAACATTCAAAACGTCTTGACGTTTATCAGTCAATATTTCTGAAGTCGTTGCTCAGTATTCCAACTTATTTATGTCTCAGTGCATGTGTTTGACTTTGGCGTTTCTTTTCTTTATCATTGAACAAACTTTTGATAAACACTTCTTCACTGTAACTTCCCTGTTTCTTGTTGTTTTTTTATGCCTAATACTGCATCACACATACTCCCACACAAACTCTGCCATTGTGCTGTAATCAGATTTGAACATTAACAGGATTAGACCTGAGCAAAGGTTCCCCTTGTATAGAGATAGGGAATGTAAACTGTCTATTATACCAGAGAAACACAGATGTAAGATAACAGAAGCGACATGCTTTATCATATCAGAACGCAGCAAATGATATGAAGAAATCATAGATCAAAAAAATGTTCGCAGTAACAAAAAAACAAAAAAAAATCTGTATGCAGAAGGAATTTCAAAAGGGGCATGTAGTTGTCTCGATCTCATCAGTTTTAGTGCTTGTGGGGATGAAACGGAGCAACCGCGGACATCCATTCAAGCACAGTGATGGACGGACACCCGCCGGATCAGGACCCCAAAGGAAAGAATGCGATGGATAGAAAAGAGAGGAGCGAAATGTCTGTTTCCTTCAGGGTGCAGGGGGTTTTATGAGGTAGTGTGGAAGGGTGCCAAATCAGATACCAGCACATCAGAAGTAGCCTCGGGGAGGCGGAACAGTCGAGGAATGACAGGAGGATACGAGCAAAACAAAAAGCGCACTTACACCAGCCTTGCACACACGCAGATGCAAACATTACACAGTTAATTTGTGTTTTTCGTATTGCAACGGTGCAAAATTGACACATGAGCAATCTTTGCACACTCACAAAAAGCACCCACACGCTCCTCGAGAAATGCCCAACGGTCTGCAGACATCAAATCTCCAACCCACCCTTCTCCTCGTTTCAGTCAGAAAATCACATTACATCCACCATCCCCCCCCCCCCCCCCCCCATCGCTGCAATAAAGCACAAAGCGGCGGAAACATTCCACCTTGTCAAACCTGTGAGAACATTACACCGTTAAGCGGAGCTGTGTTTCGTGCGAGCTCAAAGGAAAACAATCGAGGAAGCAGCCATCCATCCGCCCCGGCGAAGAAAAAGGGGTAACATTTCCAATATTTCTGCCCATCTGGGACGGCAACAAGCTAGTTTTGAAAAGGAAAGAGAAGTGAAGGAGCGAGAGTGTGCAATTTAATCATTAGTGAGAGGAGGGAGGCCTGCAGCAGCGGTGGTGGCAGCAGCAGCAGCGGTGCAATTGGCAGCTCTGGTCATTCATTTAGAGTGACATTCATTAGTCTGCCCTAAAATCGGCCTCCTCTACTTGGAGGAAAGGATGGAGTGCAAGGTGGAGAACAGGCTCAAAGAATCACAAGACGTGGACACTCTACCCTATAGGGCCTCCTGTCTTTCTGGACACCTGACATAAAAGCGTGTAAGGAGTCAGGTAGAGGAGGCAGCGAGGCTGTCGGTCAGAGCCCGCCTGGATTTAAATCAGACCTGCGGTTCTTTTCCCGCATGTCATTCCCCCATTCTCTACCATCCTATCAAAAAGATTTTCCCGAAGTGCGTCTTACACACGACATTCGACAGCAGGTGAGAAAGTAAAAAGTTGCATGTACGAGCTCGAGCCAGCATGTCACAGACTCGTGTTGTACTGTTTTCAGTTTTTAATTAGGGCTAATTAGGCTCTCGCGGGGCCGTCCAGTCTTTCCTCTCCACGTGAACTGATTGAGCAGCTTCTCAGAAGACTGTGGCACACTGCTAGGATGAATGAAAGAGCACAGTGGCGTGCTAAGAGAGGGGGGGGGGGGGGGGGGGGGGTGCAGGACTGAGCGTGTGTGAGCGAGCGTGTGTTTCTTTTCAATGTTCAGTGTTTGATCAATTTAATGGCTGCACACTCAAAAACCTGCACATGAAAGGAGAGCACCGTTTACCGCAAATTGCTATAAAGCAGTTTTGTCAATAACGCACCACTCAGGAGAGACACTGGTGGCTTCAACTGGAAGTAGTGCTCTTCCTAATCGGGAGCGTCACAGGTATATCCGAGGATTTCATCACTTAAGTTACTATTTATGAATTTGTTAGGGGAATTGAATAGTTCCCTGCAGGTGCAGTGAAAAGAAAAGTTGGAACAAGGCCTAGCTAATCAACGTTTGCTTACAGCCTGCAATGACTGAGTTTACTGTGGTTTTCACCATTTAAAAAAATAAAGTCCAATGTGTTTTCAGCTTTCTCACGCTGGCCTGACAGCTCGGACTGGCTAACTATGAGCCCATCAACAACCCTAGGTGCCAAAGTGCAAGACTGTCAGTTACAAATGTTCCACTCAAAGCTACATTAACAAGTTTTATATAAATATCAATGATATGTGAGTATACACCTTAGGAAACTTGTTTTTTAAAGGTTTATTTTGGGCTTTTTATACCTTTATTTAGAGATAGGACAGTAGATAGAGTCAGAAATATAGTTTGGAATGACATGCAGGAAAGGAGCCACAGGGTAGATTCCAACCCGGGCAACTTTCTTTAGACAAAAGAATGTATTTTGGATTCAGGAGTGACAAGGTGCGAACATACAGCTACTGTATAAAACATGAACAGCAGATAGACTTTGAAACAGAGTTATAGCTTATATGCCATCTCCATTTTTTTTTTTTCCGCAATATTGACAAATGTTATCGAGCATCAGATATTTCTCTCCTATGATTTACTGCAGGCCTAAATAAAATCACCCTCTTGTTCAGTTTTGTTTGAAAGTTATTCCTTTACCTTGAAAACATCAGCTGACTAAAAAAACTCTTTTCACAGCGTTCTTTGAATTAAAAAAAACCCAAAAGGATGAGATCAAATAAATTGTATATATATATATATATATACATATATATATAAAAGTACCATGACAACTGACTGAACTCAATCTGTTTCTTTCAACAGTTCACAAATAAAGGGCATCCGTACCAATGAAAGGTATTGCTTAACCCTTTGGTGGAAAAAAAGGTCAATGTCTCTGTTATTGTGTTCCTGTTGAGTGCTTGTTTTCTTTTTCTTTGGGGGAGGGGGAGGGGGTTGGGGTTGAAAGAGACGGAGAATAGACGAAAGGACTAACCAGCAATATTCTAAATGTTGTTTAACCTTAGAGTAGGCTTGAGAAACATAAACATCCCTCCGCTCCTGGAAGTGAAAAGACTTCAGAACGCATGCATTTATGAATGAAAAAGGAAATAAACAAGACGCCCTACGAGTTGACCATACCAACAGAAACGTCGCTTTCTCCTCTATATGATTTCGCCTTGGGAAATACCAATACAAAGAAAACTGTACGCTGAATTCCATTCTCACTTTGCATATGTCTCGTAGACTGCAGCCCCCCCAGGCATCAAACCCCCTGAAGGATCTCAGACTTTAAGCATATGGGTAAAAAGAAAACACAACGCACCGCGGGGAGTCTGAGCTAAACACTCCACCGGGAGAGTCTTTTACCTCAACTTTAATTGGGGGAGAGTTAAGTGGCGGAAACTTTTGTCCCTGACAAAAGTGGTCCTCGTTTCATTAACGGCGTCATTAATAAAAGATGACGTTTCTCGTCTTTAATTAGAACTGGAGAATGGGGAATTGAGAGACAAGGAGAGAGATAAAGAGAGCGAGAGGAGACTAAGAGGGCAACAGAGGATCAGAGAGTGAGAAGTACGTCGATTGCACATTGAGGAATTGGGGAGGAAACTGAAGAAGAAAGTTAGGAACAATGGAAATATGAATAAAAGGTGAGAGACAATCACACAGCAGGGGCCAAAAACAGATGGTGATTGAGACGTTGAAGTACTGGCTTGTTATTTCACTCTTTGATATTTCAATCGATACATCTGTGTGGGATACAAAACACAGGCCAACAACTACATCAATGGACCTTTGGCTAATAGTGCAAACAAGTATCTGTAGTAAAAAAGTGTATAAATATGGACAATGCATCTCCGTATTCTTCCAATGTGAAAATCAAACAAACAGAAGCCATAATACCCCTTCAACTGGTGCTGACGTATCTTGCTGTTGACATCATTTGGAGCCAAGACATCCCAGAAGGTAGCTGGCTAGTGGAGCCGCCAGTCCTCTTCCGCTAACGAAATAACACATTAAACTTGCTGATAAAATATCAAAGATCGTTCGTGGAAGTCCACATTCTACACCAGAACAGATTGTGGGTTTGAAGGAGACACTCGTAGTTATGGGAAGTTCAATGACTCTTGTGTAAGTGTGTGTAACGTTTTCTTTGACCGTTCTTTTCTTCTTTACCGAACACTGGAGGAGCCACATTCAGCAACAGAGATGTCAATCATGACATTACATTCAGTCCTCTTTTTGTTTTATCAAATAACTAATAAAAAATGAACTTCTTAGAAAAGTGAACAATTGGACATAAATCATCATTAGAAGAAGTAACTAATGACAGAGACCAAGTTTGAGAAAATGTATTTGAAGTTTATTTGAATGTTAAAGTTTACCTAATGTTCCATCTGCTAACATGGAGGGGGGTAGGGTTGATGTTCAATACCACAGCCAGTCAGCATAGGGAGCTCTAACTCTTTTGGCTTCACTTTTCTCCCACTACTTTGCTAAAAAGAAAAAACGGTATCTGGTCTATTGTTGAAAATGGTTTATATGAAGGAGAAAAAAAGACACCTGTCGTCTATTAGCTTTCAGGTTTGGTGTAACTGCAGTAAACTGCCTTTGACAGGGAGAAGAGATGAGACTTCACCAGTCCCCTGCCGGCTAACACTATAAAGCAATAAAGTCATATCTCATCCTGTAACTCCAACACACACAGATAGGCAGACAATCCAATATTTCTGTGTTGCCAGTAGAAGAAAAAAAATCTACTTTTGTTTGACTCGCAGTGCCAACTCTTTTGTCTTTCCTCGCCCTATCCATCTTTTCCCTCCTTCTTCTTCCTCACCCTGCGCAGCGTTCAGTCCAGCGTCTGGCTAAGTGAAGATAAGTGAAGGCAGCATCATACTGAGTTTGAAGCGGAGACATCCTCGTAATCATTTAGAGATGAACAAAACAACAACAAAAAAAGAGCCATGGCAGAGCGGCATGAGCCTCAGAGGTACACATTATCTTTCCATTAAGGCAATCAAAAAACAAAATGCTGTGTAACACGGAGCTAACTGTCCCTTAAATGTCAAATTTTAGAAACCTGCCAATTTGGCCAAGAATCCACATCCTGCGCTGATGGATTTGCTCTCGTCGATGTCAAGGTGAACGTTCGACTCATTTAATTGCAGAGGTGGGAGCTGCTACTCGGCTCAGAAACTGCCAAAAGAATGAATCAGAATCTGCGGTGTGTATATATATATTTATTATCTTGCTAAAATTACCCAAACTGCCAGAAAATGTAAATACAAGGAAATTTCAGAAACATCAGGTTGACGAGGGCAGCATATCCATTCGATCAGTGAATTCAAAGAGACGGTTTAAGATGACTTATTTTGTCCTTCAGAGTTCATAATTTCTTCACATACTGGTCAAATGGGAACGTGGTGGCTCCTCAGTCATCTGGAAGTCATTCATTGTTGAAATTATGGCCTTAAGCATACCACTGAGTGCTGTAGAGTTTGTGTCCATCTGTGGCAACCAAAAGAAGCAGCAAGGATCATTTACTCAAGCCTCTGAAACAGAACCATACAGCCCAGTGGGAGACAGTTTGGCTGCACTGGGAGTTGCACCAGCAGCGACACCTCGAGGAAAATAAATACAGCTCTACTTTCGTCAAAGTATGTCTGTCTTTTCATTTAAACCAACTTTCTTATTTCTAGTTTATCGTTATACCATATGTGTCAATGTTAAAATGTAACGATATTTCTGCAAAATACAGCCAGAGAAAACACAACAAGGCTGCAATAATTTAATATAATAAAAAATGCAAATTTCTGAGACTTATTTGTGTTGTAGAATAGATTGAAGCGTTACAGTACCATGGCGTGGGCATTGCATTATTCAGCTGTCTGGATGTAAGTGTGCAGGTTGGTGCGTGCTCAGTGTAAAAGGCAGGAGGAGTATATACATTTTTTATTGGATACCTTGTTAGCGGGGTCAGAGAACATCTCCGGTAAATGCCTACTTTATTTGGATGAACTTAGGTCCTCTTGGCTAGAGAGGAGAAAGAAGAAGAAAAAGAGGAGTTTCTGTTCTGCCTCCGTGTGAATACTGTATGTGAGGGCGGCGTGTGTGTGTGTGTGTGTATGCATCACCGGCTGTGTTCAGCGGCCATGCTCTCAATGTTGAGTCTATCAGGGAGGGAACTTGTTGACCTCGAGACTCCTGGAGAACAATGCGCGAATGCCTGCTGTATGCTAAACAATCTGGAGGCGTATGGCTTTCTGTGTGTGTGTGTGTGTGTGTGTGTGTGTGTGTCTCTCTTTGACCGTGTGTGTGTTTGAACCTGGCTGTGTATAATCAGACAGGGCCTGCAGAGCTGGACACAGAGAAGGTTTCTGTGTGAAGATATTTGTGCGTCAGAAAATGACACGCTATATCTACCTGTACTGACCCATTTAGTTTGGATACAGTTGTGTATGTTATCTCTTTTTGGTTTTAATGATGATAAAATCTTTGATTTACGTTCCCTCTGAGTGATGATGCTAACACTAAATGCTGTTTTTGCTATTGCTTCAGTTTCCTGCGTTTTGTGCGTCTGCGGGCAGTCAGACGGGGGGGGGGGGGCGTCTGACTGCTACTGGTCTGTCTGCTCGATTATCTAGAAATAGCAGCAGGTGTCTTGGCTCTGATTCCTCAGTAGTTCTCCTTTCCCTAACGCATTGCTCTGTATTTATGAAGGCTCTAAATACAGCGATAAAAAGCATATAGGCTGGGAAACGGTTATGGATCCCCTGTGGTAGAGTTTCAATGTTTCTTTTTACGGCAGAAACACAAATGATGTGCGAGGTGGAGGCAATTAGAGACGGATGGAGGGCTGTCCATGTCTGCTACAGAGAGGAGAAAAACAGAGATTTCAGACAAAAAACCGCACACTCCTATCAGCACATCCGAATGCACAGGCACACGCACCAGACACAGCTGCTGTTAAGGCCATTACAATGATTCAGACGTGCCTCTGGGAAATGGTATGAGTCACCTACGAGTAGGGTTTCTGTTTGTCCACTGAGTTAAGCCTCCAGCTTTACCACTTCTGATAAAAGCATCGACACAGCAGATATTTTCTGCATGTGTTCAAAGCATTGGGCTGTAGTGACATAATTGTTGCTTACAGGAGGGAAAAAAAATGTCTAAATGATATTCCACATTCAGTGTTTTAACCATTTTTTAAATACTGGTTGTATTTGTTTAAAGAGACCTTGGCAGATTTTTTTTTTTTTTTTAAGTGTTTAGGAGTTAATGCTACAAGTAGCTCAGCTCCCTCTGACATCATATGTCAATAGTAGCGCATCACCAATTTAAATCATGTCACTCATTTATTGAGCATTTTTACTGTGTTTATAATGAACTACAACTAGAACCATGTGAAATAACAACACTAAAAGATTCATAATATAGATCAATTTGCTAAAAAAAAGAGCTAAGATAATGCTAATAGCAGCTCGACTCAGCTTCTCTTGACATCCTGTGTCAGTTGTAAATGTAGGGAATCATGAAGACAAAAAGTTATTAATTAAATACAGCTAAAACCTTGTGAACATTGAACAATAAAAGATAATGTTAACAAGCTGCTTAAAAAAACAAAAACAAGCTAAGCTAATGCTAGCAGCAGCTCAGCTGGCAGCCCCCACAGACACAAAGTGTGCTGCAGAGTGCTGAAGATAAACAGTTGGGTTTATTTTAAAGTTATTTTTTGTGCCTTTTGCCGCCATTGGACAGGACAGCTGAAGAGAGACAGCTGGGAGAAGGGAATAGGGGACGACATGCAGCAAAGGGTCGAGGTCAGATTTTAACCCACAGCCGCTGTGACGAGGACTACAGCCTCCATACATGGGGCGTTCAACAAAATGGTTAAGTACTGGGGAACCCTGAGAAACAGATTTTTAATTTGAAACGGCTAACTTTAGGACTATTGCTGGTCCTTAACATGTCTCAAAAGAAGAAATATAGCTTTAAACCGTTTGATTGGCCACTTTAGCCTGGGAATAAACCATGTTCAAAAGTTTGTTTCTATTTTCCAGTATTCTCCTCACACTGGCAGCATCGTTGAAGTATATAATGCGATAAAAATGCAAATAATTAAAAACTGAAAAATGTATGGTGATCAAATATTTCACAGTCCTACTATACTCTTATGTATTTATATACTTTTACAACAAAGGTATCAAACAGATTTTCTGTGGCATCTTGGATGAAACAGTCAAAACAAAAGAAAACTAATTTAGGAGGCATGTTCTGTCATGTGTGGGAATATGAGTTTAATGTCTCATAATGAGGTTCAGCAGGTTAACCAATCAACTCCTGAAACAAAAAAAAGACAAGATGAAATCCTGCATGCCACAATTCACAGCCATCTCAGCTAGACAAGGCGACGAAAGGCCTAATTTAGTAAATGAATTTACAGGCAGGCTGGGCTAATTGTCATCTCTCTGCTGTCCCATAGCATACATTTTACAATACATCACAAGTAAGACTTCCTTCACCCATTTAATTTGACACGGCTTATGCCACCTTGTGCAAACTTGCCGTTGCACTAAATAAAGATTAGTATAAAGACTAGAGAGGCAAACAGAAAGAGGGGAAGCCCAGACTAATTGAAGGAACGGGTAAGGAAATCATGGACGGTTTGTCTATGCAGATGAAAAACGGAGCGCGTTTGGAATAGATGAGATGTCTCTTCTGACAAGAGAATTGTTCCAATTATTGTTATGAGCCCAGAATTAGAAAGTCAAATAGAGCGTCAGAAAAGGCTGCATACCAAGGATGGGTGCGTATGCATAATGATCTGCAGGGAACATACATGCCGCTATAATGACACACACAATCAGCAAAGCGTTGATTTTATCTATCCATACAGAAGAGCCGCAACACGGACCATAAAGTTGGTTTTAAATTGAGCTCCAGAAAGGAATCAACCTTATTCAAGCTCACGGTCGTGTGTCAATATGCAGGTCATGAATGTGAATATACACAAAACGCATGCAGAGATTGGGAAAATACAGAAGATTCAACAATGTTGGAACACGCAGTAAGCCCGCTACAAGTTCTTTTGTGTGTCTGAGCACTTGTGTAAATCTGGCCGCATGCCTAAAGTGTGCCATCGCGCTGTGCTGTCGCTGCTTACCAGCTGCCTTGTTTCGGGGGGGTAAGGGATCTTTAATCACACACACACACGCACACACACACACAGTGTCGGGCAAATAACTGCCTGCTGACAGGAATTGATAAACCAATAGCTACAAAAACAGGGTAGAAAAAGACATCTGATTTTCAGAGCCACCTTAATGGAGCTGTAGAGTTATGACATCGTCATTATTGGCGGTGAAACAGACACCAAGTTGCAGTGAATAAATACATTAATCCTGCATTTGACCTTTTTAGGGGGCAAGTCGTATTCTCCAGTTAATCAGATACTTTGATGAATCAGTAAATCATTGTCTTGCAGTATATTGATTATCGCAGAATGCCTTTATTGCAATATTATGTTATTGTGGGCCATGCATCGCAAATCAAGAACATTATTGTTTCAACTTGAATTGAATCATGTATCAAATTGTTGACATGTTGTATGGAATTGTGTCCTATCGTAACGTCTTGAATTGTGTCGTACCATATCGAATTGTGTCCTATCCTATTGAGACCTGTGGAATCATATCATTTCCTGCCATGTTGCATCTTACTGAATTATGTCGTATCATAATGAAACCTATTGAATCGTATCCTGTGATTCCCGTCCCTACTCTTTTAAGATCACGGCACAAAAGAAAGTACAGGAACACAATATATGGTTACCATGCACACATCGACGATAAAGAAAAAGTCAACTCACATTCCAACCACTGTGAATAGTCCTTCAGGGCACAATGGAAATAATTTTCAAAAAGCAATGTATAGTCGCATTCAAAAGGCAAAAATAGTCCCACTGACTCATCACTTATGTCCACGTCTTTTCATTGTGGAGGTGGAGGTGTGTAATTTGTTCTTTGGAGCGCAACTGCTGTGAAATAACCAGAAAAAAAAAAGGTTGTATTTCTCTGGTCTTGATATTGTGACTTCTTGCGTTTACTTAACGCATTGCTTGCCTTGCACATTTGTTCTCTTTTTTTTTTTTTGTGGCAGCTTCTGAAAACTGTGATTATAGGACTGTTTCTTTTCTTTAAAGCTTCGGTACTTTTGGATACTTTCAAGAGGGATTACAACATTAAACACAGAGTATTGGAATAAAAAATAAAAAAATCGGCGTAGCAATACTCTTTACATCCCTTTGAAGTTGGAACAAAAATAGTTATAGTTAGGAAAAAAACAGTAACCCTTGTGTCAATATGTAAAATCTGTTGAAATATGAACCTCAACACAGCAGCATCATTTATGCGCGGCCTCTGGCTTCAGATCCGCGAAGCTGAGATTAGACAAAGACCCACAGAGTGTGAGGAAAATACCCACGGTGCTGATGGTGAGCTGTGGAGGCGGAGGGCCGAGAGAGATCAGAGATCACAAGATTTTGAAGTAAAGTAAGGCTTGGCTAGCTATAACGTTGCTGCAGCAGCTGCATGGCCATTCCCATAGAAATGACACACGGGGCCTCTCTGTAGGGCCAAAGACTGCAAACAAGATCCTTGAGGATTGATCCTAATACACTAATGATGCTGCAGCTGTCACGGACTTATCACTCCTAGCTCTCCGCTGCTCTTTCCACTGTTGCATGCCGACATATCCCTCACGCCGCTTTGAACTCCTCTCAGACCTTCCTCCCTGACTCTCCTCTTCTATTTTTCCACCCCTCTCATTTATTGTGACACGTTCCACTCTGTTTCTATCCATTCCTTTTTGCCATCACCTGGTGCCTTCTTCTTGCTTTCCTTTCCTCACAGGAGTCAGATTTGATTTACTGATATTGCATCATGGACTTTTAATCGTTCCTTTATTTCTGTACAATTGGAAAATACAATGTTTTGTTTAGCTGACAATGTAACCGAACACAATTCCCTCGTCTCTCTCTGTGACTCTTTCTAAACGGACATGTGTGCACACCTGCTGCTTTCTCCCGCTTGATAGATCCATCCACATCACGGCTCTCCATCCCTCCACCTGTCTCCTTCCCTCAGAAGTTTCCCTGCGCTAATCTCACGCAGCAAAGCGGCGGCACAAGTCTCCAAATGTCCAATTGTTTACCACGGCCAAGTGTTTCACGCCCCTCCCGGGGTCCAATTTGTCTGGCGGCGCCTGAAGTCTCGAAGTGTTGTCGTCTGCCTCGGCTGCCTGCATGCCGCGTGAGAACTCAAGATGGCAGCGTGCAACGAACAACAGATTGGCATTTTCCTGTGGCGAGGTGTTCTCACTTTGATTCTCGATGGCAGATGTTGAGTGGCACCTTTTGGGAAGAAAGCCAGAGAAAAATATGTCTGTGCACCAAGGCGCCTCACTGCCGACTGACAGTGACATGCAAGGTGACATTTTCTTCAGAAACATGATGTCAAAATCTGTTATTTGATTTTTTTTTTCTGGATTTGTCTGGATGTACAAAGTCTATTCACAGCAACAAGGAAAATACACCTATTTTTTTCTTATTCCCAGCTAATCGGCAAAGTGGAAAATAAGCGCACAGAACTACAGAGCAGTAAGGAAGAACATGACATTCATGTCAAAGAACTTATCCCCACTGTAATTAGAACAGAGCAATTAAAGGCAGAATTCTTACTAAAATTATGGAGAACTACATTTACCACTGATGCCATGGACATACTATAATCATTGATTAAATATGAATAATTAATTTCATTAAAACCATTTCTTATTAAAATTCTGCTTCAAGGCATCGGAAAGAGCCAATCATGGGGTCTCATTCAGTAATCAATTTCTGCATAAAAAGATTATGATCCAACATTGCTTTAATGTCATACTGAAGCCATAGATCATGAAGCCAATTTTGTTCCTCAGCTTCAGTATTCTTAATTCTCATAAGGCGGCCATTTTTCCCTGATGTTATGCTTTGGGTGGGAGCAGTAATGTTTGGTGCTTTATTCTCCAGGCTGGCGCAATGTTTCACAAATGGACCGGGATGTGCATCTTAGTTAGTTAGCTTTATGCTAACAAATTATGGAAATTGATGACGGGCTAACGGTACTACAGTGTTTGATCTTCCCACCCTGAGCATGACAGCAGACGAAAAAAGCGGCCATGTGAACTATGGTGTATTTAAATACATTACTGCATCAAGTTAAACAGGGTTGCCAGACAGCCGTTGAATTGAAAACAATGGAATTGAATAGTTGTGTCCTCATATTTCTATGATTTGGGGCCAGTTGGGGACACAGCACATTGCTTGTTAGCCTGAATGTTCCCAACTGAGGACATCAATAATGGTTTTTCTTTTGAAAGGAAGCACTAGATGTACTTTTACATCGAATTTTGGTTTCCAGTTTTCCCTTCAGCGATTCCAGATAAAATATGTATTTCATCATTCATAGAGGACATTAAATTGTAAATCTTGGCTGGTTTTCAATCAGTCTACGAGGACAAAATGAAACGTTGAAAGGAGCATTGGTTTGCTGACAAAAGAACATGAAATGGTACTCCATGTTCTTTCATGGCCTCACTAACTTCCAGGAGAGCTATGATAGCTCCGGTCTCAGAGGCTGAAAAAGAGAACGAGAGAGTAGTTAAGCTCTCTGGTCACAAGACGTACATGTAGCTGTGATCTTGGGCTAGATGTAAGCTGAAAAATTGACAATTTGATTAACTTTGACTTTTAGACTGACTTGCAGAATCAAATTGTTTTACCAGATTCTGTTACAATTAAACTAACTATGTTGTCTTCTTTATCCAGACTTCTTCATTTCTTACTCTAATTATATATGTTGGTGATGTAATTCAATTGCATCACATGACCGTGAAAATGGGGTCTACTGGCCCAAAAATGTCCCATGGAGATCCTTTTATCAGATGGTCCCTTTTAAATCAAGCAAAAATGAAAACCAATAGCCAAAGCCTCCATTTATTTTTAACAGAAAGCTAAGATTTCAGCCTTTTACATTATTATTACTTTGTGTGTTTGTCCCCCCAGCATCTGCCTCTGTCCCCTGTCCTGTCTCTCCAGTGAAGGCATGGAAAGCCCAAATATAAATCTTTAAAAATATATCTATATTTATGGTGCCTGCCACTTATTGTTGTTTCCATGCCATCTAAACAGGTATTGATAATGTATGATAATTCCTAGTATGGTATCATAGCTGAAAATTCTGGTATCAATACAACATGCACAGGTAGTTTCAGTGCAAAAAAGGGTAAAAAACCCTTAAAAAACCAACAACAAGTGTATATGAAACTATAAGACAGAAAGGGTTAAGTTCTGAAAAAACCCCAAAAAAACTGCATGTACAAATACTCGACCTACGTTGCCCTAGAAAAACAGCAATGACATGTCCCTTCATGAAGGAAGAGAAATGGTAATAAGAAGTGGTTTAATAAATATGACTCGGCACAGAAATCCACGTGAGCCATAAACACAAATCCTGTGGTATAACAATGGAAGGTAGGTTAAGCTGCCCGGAGGTCTGCTTTTATTGCATTGGCTCTATTTATTTACTCTTTTTTTTTGCCCTTGTTGAATTTATTTGGGATATAATCAGAAAAACCAAATATTGGATTTTCTCCACTGATCATTATTCAGACAAATAAAGCAGAAGATGTATCCCAAAACTAATATCTTTTTTTTGAAAGCTCAACACATTAGAGATAATAACATGGATGTAGTGAGTGCACAAACCTTTTTCGGATTTACAATGGAAGTGGAGCAAATCAAAAAAAAATAAAGTTTCTAGCAATTCCACGGGGTTGAATAGAGCCGACTGAAAGCCCATACTTTAGTGAAAAGGAACGGAGCACCGAATGTCATGCCAGTCCTTCAGTGAAATGTGAAATTATTAGTGTTAGCAATCTTTTTAAGATTCAAATTTTCCATTCACTGCTATGAATGCAAGGATGAAAAAAAAAAAGAGAAGAGCTAAACCAAATAGAGCATTTGCAGACACATTTGTGGCAGGGCGAAAACTCGCCGCGGCAGAGCTAATCTGAAGCAGACATAGTATGAGGTCAACACTGGATCCGTCACACAATAAACCGACTCTGTACTTCATTAGTGTGGACTTCACGCTGCGACAGTCTTCCAAGAAGCATTTCAGCCAAAAAAGAAAATGAAGAATTATGGGTGTTGAAGTAGGAAGTTCTCCTGGCAGTCGTACGGAGTCTCCTACTGTAGAAAAGTATTTGGCGCTCACTCCGGCTATAATCAGACGGATCAGGCGCTGCTGCACGCACAGGCCCACGCTCCCCAACTCCCAGTCAATTTGATATATTAAACAATTATTGAATATGCCACCAAACAAAACCCAGTGACACAAAGAGCTGTGTAAATCTCTGGCTGCTTCCCCTAAATTATGTATGACTCAATGAATTATTCATGAAGAGGAAGTGGAAGAGGAAGACGACAGCAAATAAGACGGAGGGGAAAAAAAGCAGAGTTGAAAATAAGACAATGGGCTGTAAATGGAATAAAGGGAGTAAAAATAAACGCTCTGTAAAAGGCCGAGTCGCTGCTGTTTAGTAGACGCTTGTGATCTTGGCAAATGGGAACGAGTCAGTCAATTCAAATAGAGTCGGCTGTCATTCATGGATGAATAGAGGCTTATTATGATGATAACATTATGATGACGGCCTGCATGCTTGACGGATCAGCAGGCAGTGCAGTGCTACGGGACGGTAATGTGATTGGCAAACAAAAAGCAAAGGGGAGTGAGAGTGTTAGTGTGTCAGAGTGTGTGTCTGATTGTGTGTGTAGAAGTGGACATTGATGGATATTTGTATGGCAGCAGTCGGCTGCCCATTTGCTGTGCAGCCCTGTCTCCCAAGAAATTAGGTTTGTATATTACTGCTTTCCAAATTACATTGTGGTGACGATGTAATCGCTGCTTGGATTATATTCACCAAGAATGATTTTAGAGTGAATGAAAGGCTTCATTAATGTACTACGCTGTTTGGCAAAGAGTTAGGTGCTGTTCAAACTGTAGGACTGTTACACCAGAGTCGGAGGTTTTTGCACAGTCTTATGGCTCAATTAAGGAAAAAAAAAACCTTCAATTAGCGTAAGTAAAAGATTGGATTTTTTTTTCAATGTTAATCAAAAAATATCCCTGTCTGGGGTCAACGCTGACTTTTTGAGTCATCAACTCAACTGTTAAAATATGTCCATAAATGGGCATATTTCGGTGAAAAGCAACTACGAGTGAATTTGACATACATACCTCTTTCCGCTTAGCACCAGAATTACAACCCGGTTCTAGTAATTATTAATGTATTTTTCATAAATTCATGCACAACTTTCGGCAGTCAAGTCTTGTGTGTAAGCTGTAATGCAGCATCCTACCACTAGTTTGGGTCTCTACTACCCGGATGTAAAACGGCACTGGGGACGGATGGCATCTTGGAGTAATCTTGTGCTGAGTACTGTAATCCCCAAATTCCTTTGATAGATCTGCATGACTTCTTTGTCAGTCGTAAATTACCTCAAGTGACACCAAAACCCAACTTTTAAAATGTGGAAAATATTGCAGAGCTCATTGGTAAGAAGAATGCATTGTCACGCTGTGCACGTTTGACTTCTGGTTTCTAAATATGGCTTTGGACCGGGTCTGATTACAGGCTATAGTTATTGCAACCCAGGTGCTCCAGGCTGCATGGGTTAGCTGAGCTGTCACTGGCCCCCTGCCTCACTAGCGACAGTGTTTTACATATAGATTGAATTACCTGGAACATTTCTGCCCTATGTAAATGACCATTATGCTAATAGTGTACCACAACCCACATTCAGGGCACAGAGCAGAGAGTCTTGTGTGTGTGTGTATGAGTGAGTTTTTGGGAGAACACTGTAAGTGCAAAACTCCAGACGACTTAAACTGAGACTAATCTGCTAAAACTGCATCAAATTAGGTATCAAACACAAGCATAGAAGCCGAACAAGAGCGAGCGGGACACCTCTTTCTATCCCTCCGAAGAGCCAGCGAGACAGAATCCAGACACACTGACGAACAACAGCTAAGCTTCAGCCATAACACTATAGGGAGATGAGATCATGATACACATAGGACCCCAGAGAAAGAACAGGTGCAGAATACAAGGACAGATGACAGCTGCAGAAGTGTGACTGACGAAGAATGTGGCCTGTGAGAGGCAGTGGAGAAGCAAGAAAGAAAGAAAGAAAAAGAGGCAAATCTCCTCAGACTGATAAATATATGGAAGAAATGTGATTAACTCATGCCGAATGGAAGAAAGGTGCGATAGGAAGTGAGAAAATTTCTCCATGGTCTGTTCAGAAGGTCAAAAGGTGTCGCATTGTAATTCTGCCAGCAAGGAGCGAAAGAAGAGAAATGATGTATGCATGCTTTACGATCTGAATGTCATGGTCATCCAGATTCAGTCAGCAGAGAAGAGACAAAGGAGCAGAAGCGCCGTGCTTGAGTTCCAGTAAGAAGAAGGGAAACGGTGATCATTAGCTGAATGCCAGGCCTGAGCTAATGAGGGGCGAACTGGAGCGCGGAGCACAGCACTGGGGAGCTGAGCTAGCTTTTACTGAGCAATTCTGGGAGCAAGGGCCGCCGCGTTCCCCGCTGCATGCTATTCTGGTCTGATTGGAGTGGTCTGAAGCAAACCAGCAAGCTCATTGTGAGGCTCGGAGGAAAGGGGAGGGAGGAAGGGTTGAGAGGGAGAAGGAAGACCACAAAAGAGAATGCCCGTGCCCACAGGGGATCAGGTTGCAAGGCTGAGGGGGTCATCATCTCTGGCCTCTTTCTTTGCCGGCTGCATTCCTCTGGCCAGGCTAATTCAAAGTACATCTGTTGCCGCTGTTTCTGGAGTTCAACAGCCTTTCGGCACTTTGTTTGCTGCCTTTCTTTTATACAAACTTTAATTCCATTTTAGCCTTCTTTTAGATTTGTCTGCCTCTTTCATCCGTCCATATTGGATTGATTGTCTACCGCTTTCATCCTTCATATAATATCTGCTTCGCTGTGACTCCCCTTCTCCATTTCACCAGTTTCTCTTTATAAATTATTGATTTCACCTCCCTCTCAATCTCTGTTTGCTTTTTTGCTACCCATGTATGCCGACGACTAACGACTCTATTTGCATAAAATAAACTGTTTGAATTCACACTTCCAAGAAAACCCATTGATTTCTGCCGTCCCTAACCTCACAGCCCGACACTGCGAGACCAAACAAGCCTTACATAATGATGCTATTATCTGTTGCGATGTTGACCACAAACAAAAAAAAGCAACTCTACCTGGGGAGATTATTAAGGCCTTGGCACGGAGGTCTGCACTCGATTGAAGCTTTCCTTGTTCTTCCTGTTGCCTCTGGTCTTTCATGTCTTGCCAAACAGATTGACCAAGGATGCCAAATATATCCCCCGGACTCAATCCCATACCATGCCAGAAAAACATTTATTTGTGTTTCATCTTTAGTAGTGATCTTTCTGTTTACACCCATAACAACATGTAATAATGACCAAAAAATAAAAACAAGGCTCAAGCTGAGTTTTGTCTCTCTTGGGCATAGCTGACCGCCTAGGACTCTGACGTTCCCGTTTTTTGTGAGGATTCACCATTCCTGCTCTTGGCAATAAAAAAATGTACTAATCACATTGTGCACTGATTATTATTCATAGAGTGGATGCCATGTAAAACAGAGAACTGAGACAACCATGTTCAAAGCTGTCTGGGCTGATTAGCATGCCAGAGTTCTGCTCATGTATCCTGGGTGAGTCATTACCGAAATGTCTCTAATTGCACACTCGTCGATTAAACCTGCTTTCTCTTTCACAGTGACCCTGACAAGCAGCTGACTAAAGTTGAAGAGTTTTCTACGTTGTTTCCTTTTTTTCTTTTTCTCTCCCCAATTTATTCTAGTTTAAGTGTAGCTAAAGCGTGAAAAGTTCAAAAAGTTCTCAAGCTCTCTCTTTTATAAGGCTACGAACAAACTTGTAATGGGCTTCATACTGTCACATATATTAATGCATGCACAATTCTATGTAGGTGCTCATATTAAAAGCCTTTAAAAGGGGGATGTGGTGCGTTCCATTTACCTCAGAACTCTGATCTCTGAGCGGGGAATGACGTCACACCCGAGTGTAGCGCGTTCCAGTTTCAAGTTGACAATAAGACTTTGTTGCTAATAAACACAATTGCACATGGGTCTCTGAAGGCAGTAGCTCAGTCGTTAGAGTTGGTCGTCTCTCAACCGGAAGGTTGGGGGTTCGATCCCCAGCTCCTGTAGCGACATGTCCGGTGTGTCCTTTGAGAAAGACACTTAACCCCAAGTTGCCCCCGCTGCTTTGTCGGCGGCGTATGAATGTGTATGAACAGGATTAGTTACTAATTATGGTCACATAAAAGCCAAAGATGTGACATGCGGTGGAAAAGCGCGTCGAGTAATCTGAAGACTAGAAAAGTGCTGTACAAGCTCAAGTCCATTTACCATTTATCTGAAAAAGCAGATTTCTAGGACTGCTGCCATTCTCTCAGCTTGTGGTGTTTGTGCGTGTTGGTAATAGCCAAGCTTAACACAATGTGAAAAATGGTTAGACCTCTAATTAACATAAAAAATGTCTGCATGTAATTGCTCACTGACAACATAAACTGCGTGGGACTCCTGGGTGGAGGTTAAAGAGTACCGGGGGTCAGCGGGGTTTGGTTGGTAATTGATTGGGTGGAGGCCAGAGTAGCAACATTCCTGTCCAGTCGCACGCTGCCGGAGCAACGAGAGGCAGGTCGGAAATCACTAATAAAAGGTCTGGGTCAAGCAAGTGAGAGCTGACTACATGAAACATATACACACTGGCCATGGGACGGGAATCAATAAGAGAGAAAGAAGGGGATACATATAAAATACTAAGTAGCTCGAGCAATGAACTCCTTCAAAGCGCCCTTCCTGATGAAACACATTCTCGTGACACAGCAATTAACGTGACTGCTTGTGCATGGCCTGACAATTTTGACAATTTGTACAGTACTTGTTTGTCATTTTTAATACACGATGTTCTTTATGAAACAATAAACCTTGCTCTCATCCATCACAGCGCTACAGGCGGGGTTTGTAGTGGTATTTGGAGCTTAAAAACGCTGCCACGCGCTTTACTTCAACTACAAATTAGCAAAATGGATCAAAAACACATTTCCAACCCTTTTCTGTAGTTCACAGGCTTTACTTTGAAGTCAAAAGAAGCCATAGAACACCTGTGAAAATGCTCAAAACAGCTCCTCTGACAGCTTTTTTTTGATTGATATTTAATTTGTCCCAGATATTTCATTTCAGTCCTTTCTATGTGTTTAAATGATTAAACAGTATCTTCTTCTTCTTCATCCTCTTTCTTTTTGAGTCTTCCTTCCTTGAAACTTTGTGTGTTTACAACGGCTTAAGCTGAGAGATGACAGCGAGCGACAGCTCAAATAAAAAACTCAGTTGTCCCATTTTTTTTTTTTTTCTTTGTCCAATAAAATGTTTTAATTTAACTTTCCTCATTAGAAAAGCGTCTGGGTGATAAATATATGTGGCTTGCTCGACACAAGAGTAATTTACATGAGGATATTAATAGATTCATCATTCAGGCTTAAGCACATCAATTATGAAAGGCCTGTAACCTGCGAAAAGTGAAAAAAAAGAAAGCCCCATTGAAATGTTGATGAGAAATATAATTAGTGCGGTTACAGCTGAGGCAAAACAAACACATTAACAATAGGTTATAAACACTGAATAATTCAATCAAACTGTGTAAAAATAAATATGCTTATTTATGGACGTTATGTTTCAGAAGCACTTAGGAGTAATTAGAAGCTGCTTTCTAGAGTTTTGGATTAATCACATGATTCACATTGGGGAATGTATCAGTCAAATATGTTGTGTTTGTTGTGACAAAGTGCTGCACTGATTGCTATTGAAGGATTTATATTTTATTGATTTCAAACAAGTGTAACAATCCAAGGCAATGCCACAAGAGAGTATAAACCAGCCGAGGAAATCTTAAACACTTTCTGATTGTTATTTAATCCATATTATATTGTATTTTATCCTGTTATCTGTGAAAGCCAATAGACTGCGTCCGCCCATTGGCGGGGCAATTTGTGGGTTTAACAAAGCGATTATGAAAGTCAGCAGAAAGTCAGCAGCGGCAGATTCCTATCTCCACCAAGAGATAGTGAGGACTTCATGATCACTGCTGTGCAGTTAAAAGAACTCGCTGCCCAAGCAGCAGTAACAAGAAGATTTACATTTCAAAAGCATGTCTCTTCAAACCGTGTTTAACCCCGAGCCCCTAAAAAAGCAATCCAAGCTGGAATCCAACTTCCCCCATTTTTTTCCCCTCATGAAATATAGCCGCCGTGTTAAGGTGGGATTTCGACTGCATTCCACACAGTCAATGAATAAACTGGAGGAACACCTGAGTAAATTTGGCAGAGGAGAGCTTTTCCAGAGAAGGAGCTGCTCGAGAGATTAGGCATGTTTGGAGAGAAAACACAAATGCACCAACAGGAAACATCTGTGTCAGGGATTCGTGACCTCCTGTACACGAGGGGCTGTGATCCTCGGTGGTGCAGACGAGTACTTAAGGCCATGTGTGGTAGGGGAGGTCTTGGGCTCACTGGGGAGAACCGCTTGGCCTTGGGACTAAGGGAAAACCTCCATCAAGGGTATCAGGTGACAGAAGTGTGAGGGAATAGGGGGATGGGGGGGAAGGCAGAAGGGGAATAGCAGGGGAGCCGTGGAGGAATGAAAAGCAGAAGGGAGGAATGGATCATTGGGTTGGTGTGGGTTATGGTTTGTGGGTACAATGGAATGACATATATGCATCTGATGACGGCGAAGGGTCGGGAATGAAAGAAGTCCCGCAGACTATGTATGTAAAATGAGACGGCCTTTGTGAGAGCGATTATGGGATCACATGGGGGGGGGGGGGGGGGGGCAGATCAGACATGGAAGAGCCACAATAATGCCCCAGCTGTTGCCACAGGAATAGGCTGTGGATGACAAGCACAATCTGCTTTGGTCTTCCAAGATATACTGCCATACTGCCTTAACGCTCGACTATTGTCCTTCAATGTAGAAAAAGTTGTTTGTCGGATGAGTCAGACAAAAAAAGACATGTCAGGATTGGCAAATCACTTTTCTGATCCATAAAAGATTCTTCTGAATGCAGTGAGTATTCTTCCTATATATAATGCTCTGTTAGAAAGCTGTTGGAAAGTCTAACGGCTATGTTGTGCAACCCATGTATGGAGGCTGTAGTCCTTGTCGCAGCGGCCTCGGTTGGAATCTGACGAAAGCCCTTTGCTGCATGTCATCCTAACATATCCTGTTTCTCTTCAGCTATCCATTTCAAACAAAATGGACCAAAAAAAAATAGCTTAAAAGAGGACGGAGAAATGTTCAGACTTTAAAGTCCCCTTACCTGGTGCTTGTACTTTCATAGCCCCTCTGGTCGGAACCTTTTTGGTGGGACAATAAACTCATTGGGTTCTTATTCAAACCCTGGTCAACATGGTGGAAACGCACTACTGGAGTATCCCCTAAATGCCTTGGTCTCTGCGGTAACTCACATTGGAAATGCTCTTTTAATGGTGTCAAACCTGAAAGCTTGTGAACACACGGGAAGTCAAAGGTGAGCATCCCAACACTGGACCATTCCAAGAGCTGCCGAATGCAGCATAAGTCTCAAGGGTACCGCTCTCTGGGAGACACCCCATCCCCAGACTATCCACTCTGTCTCAATACCCAGTTGGCACTTAATGCCATATGACTCTCATGAAGTGGGCCAGCGAGGTCCCGGGAGATCTTGCTGTTTAAACCGCTTCACATGTGTCGACTTTAACCTTACCATGGACACGTCTGCCACTTGAGTGCCCTCTCTTACAGGACAGAGCGTTACAGCTCGCGCACTGTACTGACCTACTTAGGGAAAAGGATAGCAGAGGAAAACTGGATTTGGAATAAATTGAGGCGGAAGAATATGGAATCAAATGTGTGACCAAGTCGCCGCGGAAATTGCGCCCCAATGGTGAAGATTATGTATGTGGGGTGGGGGAGGGTGGTTGGCCGGGAAGAGAAATAAGAGGCATAGTAAAAAAAATTGGTAACCCCTCGTGGAAGTGCCACGGAAAAAATAATACATTGAGAATAAGTGATTTCTGCCTCTTGTAAATTCCAGGTGACGGGAGCTCATTTTCGTTCCCTGGAGCCTATGAATTCATAATGCCTCTCACGTGCACCTCAAGATGTCAAGAGTGTGAGAGGAAAATAGCCAATTTCAGCCAATTTTCCCCCTTCCCGCAGACATGGTCTTTATCTCTATCTATCCTTCTCTCTCTCTCACACACACACCTGACACAACCACCAATGTATGCAAATTCTAATTTCTACATAAAAAAAAAAATGCCTAAAGTCGGCATACTCTTTAATTCCTTTTTTGGAATTGGGATGGGCTTTTACAATTCAAGTTATAAGTGGCTTTTTTTTTTTATCAGCGAAAGTTGACACACTAATTCTTAGTTTTCAAGTTGTCTCTGCTGTCAGGTGCAGGGTGAGTGCCTGTCTTCATATAGCCTTCACTAGAAAGCGTACCCTTGAGAGGGTTTGTGTTAAAAAAAAAAAAAAAAAAAAAAAAAAAGAGGGAACCTGAAGTTCACACATCAACCATTTTCTAGGATAAGCATGCAGGGGAAAAGTCTACTTAATTCTCTTTATACATCATCAATCTCTGAGTTCTTTTTCCTTGTGTTTTTTCTCTCCCTTCCCTGTCACTTTCATGTGTGCCCTCCATCTTTCACTCTCTCTCTCCTTCTCCCCCTCCCGATGCTCTTGCATGCGTGAACAGCTGGTACAACCTCTCAGCGTGTGTGTTTGCGTGAGGTTGTTTTACCTGTGACTGTGTGTTCATGTGCATTTCTGTCACTTTTTCCCAACGTACACTTCATGCAAGTCCTCGGTGAAAGATGAGAGGAGGGCTTATGGGCATGCATGTGGATACAGTAAATATGTTGAAACATCTCATGTGCCCCAAAGTGCCTCGTGTCTCTGGGGATGTGCTCTCGCCTCTCTCCCCGCTCTATTCAACAGAGCTTTTGCAAATGTGGCTGTCACTCCTGATCTGCATCCAGCAAAGGGGAGCTCTCTTTTCTTTTGATATACTCATGTACTTAAATTCTTTCCTTTAAATACCTACACAAGTCACAAAGGCAAGGCCAACGACTTGCACCAAAGGTGTCTGAGCGTGCTGTCTGTAAAATGTAAGCAGCACAGACAAGAGTTTTAATGCAATGCTGTTTGATATTCAGCAAGGTGAATTTTTAATCCTACAAAATCTAGGTTATGGAGTATGCGTCTGAGCAGAAGAGGAAATGTGTAAAGGGTTTAAAAAACCCTCATGTACTTCCATGTAAAGATCACGCTCCAAGGACTTGTAAAATAAGCAAAAGTTGAGAGTTGATACAAGAGAAAGTGCAGCAGTGCAAAGCCCTCTCCATCCCCTTTTTTCTGCCCACTATATGCGAGCATGGAGGGCCACACCCAGTCCAGCGCCAGACAGGCAGTCTGCCCTGACTTTGTGGTCGAGCTGCCTGACTATATATGGAGATGAAATAGCAGGGTTGAGCCTTCACCCCCTTGTAAGGCCTTTGGGACCAAGGCCTCAAAACCCAACCGAAACCTTAAAACAGCTTGTTAAAAGCCACTTCCTCCGAGCCAAGATGATTATAGTCTGGAACAATGTGAAATGAATGAAAAAGCAAGAATGAAGAAGCTGCTATACTTAGCAGCCGACACATCTCCAGCCCTCCTCTCTCTACTCCTCTTTGTCATTTCTATATTATAATAAAGAAACTCAAATCCATCCCCAACGTAAAATGATCCCACATATTAATCTTTCAAAATCACATCTCTATTATTATAGAAGTTTCAGTAAAGGGGCTCGAGTGTTTTGGTGGTATTATTGAATCTGCGGAGAGCAGCAGCGTCAGCATATGAATTCAGTTCCTTAAATCAGTTTACAATGATGAATGGCCTTCATTTAGCCCAACAGCTGGCATTGTTCTGAGTGCTGTCCCTGTTGTTTTGTTTGTCTCTGCGGTTGAAAAAGTTGTTTTCTAACAGGCAGTGGTCTGGAGATGCAAAAAAAAAGGAGCTGCAAGGAAGAATATAGCGATAAGGGAAGGCAACATGCACAAGTCCTTGAGGTGTTCACATACACCTGGAATGGTATACTGACACTAGGCCTGCACAATGTCGAAATAATACGTGCCGTAACATTGTTCAAAAACGCAATTTCTATATTAAGTTCTGATTGATAAACAAATGTGAGAATGCATATTAGCCATAACTCACAGTTTCTGTCTATCTGCTGTTCTTCCTTTTTCACACAATACCAGTGTGTGCAATATGTTTCTCCTGAATCCAAAAAATAAATCCAAAAAGTTTTTTTCACTAAATCATTGGCCTCAATTAATCTGAATGTCTGAAACAGTGTCTTATCACACTGGTATTAAGTGGATACTCAGTATTGGCTGATTCCCAAACCTTGGTATCCAATTATAAATAAGGAAGGTAAAAGAAATATGCCAGAAAAGCTCTAACAATTGCAACTACATAAGGTGGGACTTTCTGCAGTATGAAGGACATGCCGTATAGGCGCTCTGTAATACAATGTCACCAGCACACCTGTATCCTGCAAAAGTAAATATCTCCTGGGATGGTGGTGTTTTTGCCAAATACATGTAGAGAATAAGAAATATATGTGGCCTAAAGGTTCCACCTGGGCTTACATCATGTCAGCCCGCACTGAGAGAAGGCTTAATAAGCCAGAATAAAAGCACACATTTGTCTGAGCTCAGTAAGACATTACACACTAATGATAAGATTCCCCATGCGAATGACAAAGCCAAAATAAAAGCATCCGCACGTGATTGAACCTTGTCAACACCTCTCGGATGCTTATCGCAAGGCATTCTGTTAGAATCCCACTGCAGTCAGCTGTTTCTCTCGGCTGTTTATCTGTCAATAATGAGGGGCTCAGAAGCCGCAATCACAGGGAAATACACAAGGTCTTTGTTAGCTGGATCGGGTTGTATCACATTAGGGATTTTCATAAAAGCCTTTGACATCTGGACCAGTGGCAGCGGGCTTTTGTCAGTGCTTCCAATTTGAGTAATGGGCTCTAACATTGTTCCAGAACGGCATAGTGGGAGAGTAAGCATGAGGCTTATTCTGAGGCTTCGTGATTCAACGGGTTCATAAACTCTCTGGCCCCGTCATAGAAATGAGGAAATTCAGTATCTGCATAGGCACGACTCCAAATGTTTTTTTTTTTAATCTCAGATTGATCTGGACTCTATGAATCAATACTTTTGTTGAGTTAGAAGGACATAGCTTATTCTCCGCTGCTGTCGTTGTATGTTTTGTAATGTTCAGTAGTGAAAGGATTGAAGTCTCTTTGAGACTGTCGGAGACGGCGATACCTTTCAGCTTTAGACCTTGGTTTGAACCTTCTGGACATTCAAATCATCCATTAAAGACTCTTGTTGTCGGCGTTGTGGTGAACCTAACAAAGCAGTACTGCCTTTATACCAAAGTTACTTTCACTTTTATTCATACTGAGGTTTGTGCAAGAATCCAGAGAAAAATCAGTTTTGCTTCCGTCTTCCAGTTCAATGAAGCGACTTGATGAATATCTGTGATCAATAGAGCCACTTTGCATGAGATGGAGTTAGGTAAACTTGGCCTCCCGTTCGATACCTCCTTTTGTCTCCATCCATTTCCTTTCTTTTCCATTTCGCTGACCATCTGCCCCATGCACAAACACTCTACCACCCACACACTGGCACATTAAATCTGATACATACACATTTCACACCTCTATCAAAGACTGTTGCAGTAAGATGCGGTAACACTGCTTCCCTGTTACAAGGTCCACTAGTTTTTATTCCAGTCGGGTGCTTAATCGCTCATCACAGTGGTTGTCGGGGTGTTAAGCTGTCCCATCACCGCTGCGTCTGAGGCCCGGGGTGACTAATTGAAAGGTATTGCTTAATGCTGCTCAGTTTGGCACTCAAGGGCTGGAAATATCTCCTTCATGCACATCACCTCATGTCTAGACAACAAGGCTTGAAGGGGGTCATGCTAATTATTGCTGCGGTAGATCAGTACCACAGATGTCATGGTACAGTAAAGGTAAAGCATATTCATATCAGAATACTAATAAATTAAGGCTCTAAACTTAACCAATCAACACAGCAATGCATATTCTGATGTAAGAATGTACATAAATGTCTTTAGTTTAATATAAATATGTGTTTATATAAATCGATCTCTAAAGATCGAGGATAGATCTGAGAAAGATATCGGCCTAATTTTCCCTCCCAAATATCGGCCCAAAAAATCTCATATCAGTCAACCCTATTTTTTAAACGTCCAAAAATCCAAGTTTAGTTAGTATCGACTCCAACAATCATATATCTGTCAAGGTCTTGTAACTTCAACTTTGGATAACTGCCTTAGTAGACGCAAGCTTTTCCTTCCTCGAGTTTTACGAGCTGCTTTCAAATCTCAGAGAAAAAACGAACAAGTGCATTTTGTCCGAGCAGCAAAGATGTGTTTACGGCGTCTCTTCTTAGCACTTCCAAAATGAAACTATTTAGAGATAAAAAAGCTCCTCATTCCAGCACAGTGGGGTATTAATCACGTCCCTTTCATGAATATTATTGCTTTGACTCGAGGAAGTTGCCTCAACAAACATTTGCACAACATGCGAAAGCTGTGCACAAAAACAAAAAAAAAAAAAACTACAGAAGAAATCTAAATCTGACAATTGTGCCAGCAAAGACCCGTCAAATATTGTCTTTCCTTGAGATATTATTTGGTCCAGTCACACAGTAATCACTGCAACCCAGCCTCTGCTAATAAAAAATCTTTTTAGGATTAATGGATTATAATTCTGACATCTACATGTACATACCTCCCTCATTAGGACTCCATAGAATTATTTTTCTCCATACTTTTACCCTCTGCACTGAGCTCCAGTCACCCTTCTGTTCTTCCAAGGTTGAACCCATTGTTGCCCAGTCTTCAGTGCAATCATCTTGTTTGTATTCTAATTAAACAGTATTGAGCTTTAAGCCGCTTCCAAAGCCTCAACACCTCCCGCGGTGCTTGTACAGTCCACCAGGAGATCACCCTTTGGGCCTGCCATCCCTGAAACCTCCCCCACACCCAATACGCCTGGAATGCATCTCAGTCCATGTGTACAAACCCTGCCAGCTACTAGGACAACACTGCAGGAGCCCGGTGTAATCTGCAAGAGCATGGCCAGGCCAAGAGGTCTGACAGCTTGACTGCATTGATTTCCTTTACAATCGATGTATCTCAACATGCAGCAGATACCCAGTCACTGCTGTTTGAGGCTCTATGCAAGCATATAATGTCCCCACCACATGTACAAATACATTAACGAACCAGCATTAGCATACTGGGGAAAAGGGGACCTGTGTATCGTGGATGGTTGACAAGTTAATATGTTTGTCACATAAATTATGTAGGAGATAAAGGGAGATCTGAGCTGTCAAAGAGTACGTTTGATTTCCAAAAAGCATCCCTCTGAATACCAGATTCATAAATCACAAAGATTGCAGATCTTGCAAATGGCATCACAGGAGTTTTAGACAATTGCATAGAGTTTAAGATGAAAAATAAATGTGGTAAACACATGGGCACAACAACCCTATTCGTATGAACACTGCTTGATTTTGTACTCTTCAGTGTTCCAACCTCGTCTTGATGTGTTAATGAAGGTCAAAGATCTCGTATGTGATCCTGCAGACGTTTTCTGTATCACCAGCTAGTTTAATTCTGAATTTTCACGCACTTGTTCAAGCGGCATCCGTGTGTCTTTGTGCTTTCAACACATCCCTGAGGGGTGACAGACAGCGTACAGGTGTTGCCTCCATCTATCCACGTCATGTTCAGGTGACCGTACCCTCTCTCCCTAACTCGCGAACAGAAGCCTCGACTATCGTGATTGATGGCTTCACTATGTAAAGGGTTATGCAGATGTATGGCAGATGTTCGGATTCTCTGTGTGGCGGAAAATAAAAACACCCAGAGACCTGTTATACGTCCTAAATTTCTCTAAAAGCATCTGTTCTGGAGAAGCTTATTATTATTCCTTTTAATTAATCCTCTTGACACCTCGGATAGGCTCTTGGCATGTCTGTCACCTGCGTTGTCATGAAGAAGTCTTCATGCTTTCATGTCAACTTCGCACAGATGCTTTTCGCTGATATCTCACATAATGTGTGAGAAACCTGAAGTCAAACAGCAGGTCTTACAAACATCGCCGTATAAGAAGAAAAAAATAAAAGCTTGTATATGCATGAAGATGACAAGAACTTGTGACGGCAGAGAAAAAGCCAAGGAGCGCTCTGATTAAGTTTAGAGGCTTCACTGTGATGTTGTGCCACTCATCCGTAAACAAATATGTGCTCCAGTTTGCAGATGCATCTTTGCCTTGCGAGGGGGGGGGGGGGAGGGACGACGACGTCTGGAGCACAAAGCACAAAGGGAGCAGATCACATCAAAGCACTGATCTTCAGATTGTCTCCTGAGAACAAGCTCTTTCTTTCTTTTTTCTCATTTTCAAAAGTAGTTTCGACACCCACTCGCCATACTCAAGTGAAGTTAAGAAAGAGCCTTAAGTACATAGAGTTCCACACTGCATTTTAACTTTCCTGTGTGTGATGAATAGTGATCAAACACAAACTAAATGGAGTTCTACTCATTGAGATAACAATTTATTTTTCGAGGGCCGAAACCATTTCCAGTGTGTTAATAGATTCCCTGGTGCATATTTGGGTGCTGTACTGTATACCAGAGATGGGGACTTGAGTCATGTGCGCGAGCAGCCACACTCCACAGACGACGAGCACGTCACCTGCAGCTGCTGAAGACTGGACAGCGGCGGTCCTCCATGCTTTGAGGATTTGATGCCTCAAATCCCTGAATATTTTTTGAACAAGCCCCCGTATATGATGTTAGAAACAGTATAAACAACTTCCTCTCTCTCTCTCTCTCTCTCTCTCCCTCGCTTCACAACCCTCTCACTCTGTCTCGCTCGGCCACTGGCTGAAATGCAACATCCAACAAAACAGCTTTTTCTGATCATCCCCTCTAGAACTATATTCATGGGGAGACATAAATCACCTTTTGAATGTATTTTTACCTCATTATTTTTTGTTTAAACCATGAGAGACTTGACTCTACCTCAAAGACTTAAGACTTGACTTGGACTTGTCCTCAAAGACTTAAGACTTGACTTGTCCTCAAAGACTTGTGCCCATCTCTGCCGCATACATACCAATGTTCTATGGTTGGACGTTACAATCTTGCCAATCTTTGAAGAATTCAAACACCCATCTTTGATTGAGCTACCATCAAGTCTTAAAAAACAGGTTTCAACATTTCAAAATGATTATTTCTTTTTTGTCTGTCATGTTTTTTTTTAGAGCAGCATGTTTGAAACTCAAGCCCATGACTGACAACCATCTATCCATCCATCCACTGGTACTTTAATGATGAAATGTCATATGAGTCCAGGCAATTCCACAGAGACATATTTGTCTGTATGAAAGACATCAAAGGTCTCTCATGTAAAGGTTTTATGTGCGTGTGTTGAACTTTGTAAGGACAAATGTTAGATGTTGGGAATTGGGCCATTTTCTTACATGTGGGTGTTCTTTATAGAACTACATCAAATTGTTTTTTTAGATTCGATAGGAATTCCCATGGACTACAAATAGGAGGTGGATATAGCCTCTCATTTTCAACTATAGACAGTGCAGCTCCTTCAACAAACATTTTTTTCCCAATGGCCAGCAGAGAGCCAATTATTTTTTTCTTTTATACAACGTGAGGTTAATATTGTGAATATGAAACCATTTGTAGTCAAATCAATGACAAAGTAGGACATGATTTAAGGTGTGGCTACTTAAACATGACAAGTCTTTATCACAGCAACCTGTCAAATTGATCGAGTCATAACAGATATGCTCCCTTCTGGATTTAAAAAAAAAAAACAAGATGGCAACAACAAAAGTGCTGAAGTTGAGGCTTCAAAAGAGGGGTTCACAAACCAGTTTGTGATGTCACTTTGGCTACAAAAACTCCTTTTATACATTCTTAAGGTATCACCCAATCTAGTTAACCAGATTAATGCTTCTTAGCCCTGGGATAAAGGCCAGTTTTAGACTATGGAATGCATTCTCTTAATAAGAAGCCTCCCAACTAAAGGACCGACATACGCAAGTGTGTGTGTATTCAGAAACTGCAAGTAGAAGGATTAAGGGTGTAATAGTGAGTTCAGAATCAAGGACTCAACCACTGCAGAGTAATAATTGAAGAACGGCATCATTACATGCTATTCAAGATTAAAAGCTGATGCGAGTGTTGTGTATACTGTTGGTCTGATTGCGATCCTTCACCTGTCATTCTTAATCAATCAAGCTCATTTACACGGCAACTGTCAATCAACAATCATTCTCATAAAGGAGCGTCTCCTGTCAAAACTCAAAATATTTGCCATTTGTTTCATGCTTCTAAACTAATGATCATTGCACATATTTGAGCGACGCGTGAGTCACTTTCGCACTCTTAATTACAACACTCTTGAGTTCTTTAATAGTTAATGTTAATAGTTTAATGAAGTTCAAGTCTTGCTGTAAATTAAAAGGAATACCAACTCAATCTGTGAAACATCTTAACCCATAGGTTTTCGTTAGTGAGAAACAGATCCTTCAAAATGGCACAATCGCACGCTGAGAAGCTGCTTCCTTTCGTTTTGAACCTCCACAGAAGACAGCGAATATGGGACATTCATTTGCAGATTGCAGACGGCGCGTACTGTATTCTCCCTGTTGTATATTATTTCTGGCTGAGATAACCTTCTGGGACGGAACAAACAAGGAAAAGCAGAGAACAACTGGAGCTGGCAGTCTAAAGAAGGCTGCTTTTTTTAAGAGCTCTAGCCCTGCATGTGTTCAGTCCACCGTGTCATTACTGCTTTCTTTCCTGGCAGGTGCAAACAAAAGTCTGACAAGCAGGCACTTGGTGATAAAAAGGTAGATAAAAATGTCCAATTGGTGCTTTGGAATATTGGTGCTTTGTTGGATATTTTATCATCTCTGCAATGTGATCTACATTTTTTTTTTTTAAATATAATGGCAGTGGTTTGATGGGGATGGAATATTTTTTAGTCTTGTAGGAAAGCAGTCTCTGTGGGTGTGCTTTGAAACAGCAATGCTTGTTTAGTTCACACGCTTACAGGACAATTGTCTCACCATGTGTCCAAAATTATAAAAATATTCTCACATATTTGTAGAATTGAAAAGAAAAATAGCTTGAATAAAATCTAAAATGAGTGGATTAACATAATTAACAATGAAAAGGAGCTGAAACTATTGCGGACGGTTCTATTAATTGCTGCCTAGATTGTCTGCTGACCTGCTGCTTTGTTGGAGCACCTAAGGTTTTTTTTTTATACCTGGAGTTCTTCAACACAGACATTCAGGCCCGGGTCCTTGACAACTTTGACAAAAATAATGAAGTGCATCAGAATGAATAAAAACCGCTGCAGAAATCTCCAAGTGCCAACATTTCCATCATACAGTGAGCTGCACGGCCTCCTGAAGGATTGGAGAGGTAACACCAGACCCCCTACCTCCCCCTCCCCGAAATCAAATATGGAAGTGCTTGATGTGATCCTCACATCTGTCCGCTCCATATGGAAGTCGGAGAGTTTCGCTGCCATTGGAAGTCTCTGTGGAAATCAGGAGAAGTAGAACACAACCCTGCTCCAGCTCACAGAAAGAGGCGTTCCGAGTGGTGAAGGACTTCAGTTCATGTTTGGCAGTCGTGATCAACTGTGGTTGCGTATAAGTGAGTAGTGACAGAATCACGCCCTAAGGCAGGTGTTAGATGAAGAGGGTTCTACTTTACTAACAAGTCTCTCTAATCCCTGTGATCCCACCTATTCTTCCGCCGTCAGCTGTTTTTCGCTTCTCTGCTGACATACCAACTTCTGTCCTGATTTCTCTTTCTACCTCTGTACGTGTCCATCACTTTCTCACAAGTCACCAGCTTATACACAAAGCCAGCCAGACGCGTGACCTCGGACCTCTGGCTTTAACTGCTTGAAACCCGACGTGAGGAACTCTGAACCTTATTTGGATGAACGACACTTGACAGCAGATGTCTCACATATGTAGGGGTCATAATGCTGAGAAGAAGAGCGAGCGTGTTCACCCCTCATTTTGTCTTAATTCAGCTTTTATTGCAGCACTGCAAGCATGTCGGCGCCAAAGAGGATTTCTTCATTGTCACATCACATGGTTGAGCAGATCGTGGCACTGACACCTGCCATCCCACGAGTTATTTGGCGGGGGAGGCAAGACGGGGAAAACAGCCTAATGGATTCTGCGCAGTGATTCCCCTTGAGTAAGTAAGCGAGAAGAAAGCAGAATGCGCAGCAGGGTGTTGGCTGGAGAGTGATATAAAGAGAGCAGAGAGTAAAAAAAAAAAGATGAAGGAAGGAAGAGAGAGGCCTGTGGGCTTGGAGGAACCTTCAGGGTTGACTGTGGGCCCGTATTTAATTGGCAGGCCAGTGTGCGCCTGGATGACCACCAAGCAGGACTAGCAGAGATGACCAGAGGGCAGAGTAGGCACGCCACCACATGGCACTAGCTTCCTCCCACAACCGGCATCCCATCCCTTCCTGAGTCTTCCCACAGTCCCACAGGCAATTCCATCTGCTTCTGTTGTTCCTCTGCTCTCATTAAGGAGGGCTGGCTAGGGCAGCAGTACCACAAAAAAAACTAATCCAGACAGGAAAGGTGCCAAGGCCTGCAAATATGCTGTACATGGAAATGCATCTCATTGACCCAGTAGGGTTACATCCAACTCCAAAAGAGCCTCAGGTTACAGTAGCTATCATTATGGGCTACATGGATCCACACTAGTTCATATTCTAAAGGAACTGACTTCACTTAAGAGACAAACTTTTCTTAACTTACCAAAACTTGCCATGCAAAGTCTTTAAAGTGAACTTTATGACGTAGAAAATTGAATCCTTTTTAATCCAAATTTTATATCTATTGCACCAGCGTAAAAACAATACAGATTTTTATTGTTCGACATTAAAACGGTGCAGTAAAATTTAAAGCCTCAAGACAAAGAAAGCCACTCTTCTTCTAGTGAATTGGACCTTGAAGGCAGTTAAAACAACTGAAATGGACGTCGCTTGCGTCATCCAAACATAACAGGAGACAAACCACTGGTGTAACTTCCCTCCTCCCTCCCTCCCTCCCCCATCCTGAGGAGTCAGTGTGTACATTCCCCAGCAGCAAACACAGCTCTCTGGTCCGGGGCTTGGTGACCAACTAGTATCGGGTGTTTATTTAACTCCAGGGGAGCAGACAAAACAGGACGGGGAAGGTTTGGTTAGGAAAAAGTCTGTTTGGATTTGAAACACTGTGAAGAAGAGACAGTAAAGAGACGTCGAAAATTATCCAATGGGAAAAGACTAAAATACTATTGACTTATTCATAACCCTCATGTGACTTTTATTTCATGGCTGAGATGCAAAATGGAATATAATCTGAGGAGCTTAATTCAGATGTATGCTGAGCTCAGTGAAAGCAATCATCATATCATAAAGACGTTTATATTACTGTATCATAAAAGAGTTCTCAGATATAGATTCCTTGATCAATATACCCATTTTCATCTTTACCTGAGACCAATGATCTTTACAATAACTCCAATGGAAATCCAGCTATGGCAAAGTGAGATCAACTCCTCTGGGCGACCAACGTTTTCATCCAGTGTCGTCAAATACCAACACTTTGTGACGTCACAAGGGTGTATTTGAAATGGTCAATGCCAGAGGTTTGCTCTGAAATGCAAAAACTACTGAAAAAAAAAAAGAATCTTGGGTTGGGTTAAAGGTCAAGGTTGAAAGTCCGTCTTTATAATCTTTCTTCTAAGTCACAATGATGAGTTCTTCTGAGCATATAAACATTGCTGGAGATGAGTTTGCATGTGTTGAACCCCTGGTACATCAGATGCAGAAGGATAACTTGTGATTCTAAAACAGAAGGCTATAGGGGCTTGAGAAGTGTTGGTATATGATGACTTGGGAGTAGAATGGGCTTTATACATACTTGTCATAATGTTGATACTTCAATACTTTTCAATACCAAAATGTTTGGGTACTAAAATGCTACTTACGTATTTGTGCAATTTGGACAGTTTGTTGGAGTTTCCTTCAAATCTTTGGTGATTAAAAACAAGAAATACCCAATATTAAGGAAGTAGGACTTCTTTTTTGTTGCAGTGGTATCAACACATGGTATTGATTTGACCAGTTTCATAACCAATTATGAAATTCTGGTATCGTGACAACCCGAATACAACTATTCATGTTAGAAATTCATGCATTTCTAGCTCTGTCTCTCTGAAGAAGGGCCAGCTAGGTCTTCATTTTCTTTTTTGATTTACTTTCCTTAAGCCATATTGATGCTTTTCTTATCAATAAAAGAAACCTTACTACATGTATACGTCTGTTAATCCTCACCTTGCATGTGCTCTTATTTTGATTTGCCATGTTTGGTTAAAACCTATAACATTTTCATACAAGTCTTCCTTTCCCTTTTACGATACCTTGTCATGTCCGACTTTTAGTAAGTGTTTGCTGGAAACAAAGAAGTGATTTCATGTTAATTTTGAATGTACTGGCAATTGTCTACAGACCTATTGAGCAGCTGACATGAGGAAAGTCTTTGGACTAATTAAAATCTCTGCTGCCACAATAAAACGCTGCATTCAAACAAAAGGTGCTGACAGCTTAAGAACTCAGTTGGTCACGTTCGAGCTGAAAGGGCATAATTATTCAATTGTTTCTCGGAGATTTGTTTCCTTTTTCTCCCACTTGTTAAATGTATCTAAGACAAATGAATCTGCTTTGCTGGGCTCCATCTCATGAATGAATAACAATGTTAATCAGGAAGGGCTTTGTTCCTTTGCACTGCATGCGGAACAAGTGCTGCGAGCTCACCTGACCCTTCCATCAATTCGACACAATACCGTGCTTAATACTTCCACTGCACGCGCTTTTACCATGCAAATCAATTCACCTGAATCCAGAAATACCACAGAACCACGGTTTAATCAAACAATGCAAGGATTGTACAAACTCCTCTTTCAAGGGAGCACTTCTCAGGGTCACTTCTAAACCATCGCAGCAGGACTCAGGCCGGCAAAAAAAAAAAAAAAAAAGGATTTGTGAGAATCTTCTTTGGGGCGTGACAGCGAGAGGAGAGCTTAAGTTTGATTGGGGTGAAGAGGCATGAATTATAACAGCGGCGTCTTATCCCGGGTGTAGCATCTCTTGTTTCAATTAGCAGGAGGGGGTCTAACCGACAGTATCTCTCTAAATCCGCGACTGCTCGCCACTTCACCCCAATTGTTAAAAGAGCAAGAATTGATTAATGGGAATTCTCCAGTGCTACTTCAGTCCTCCAACTTTATCTCCCTCATGTCATGTGCTCTTACTTCACCCCCCCCACATGTTCCCATCTATCTGTTCCATTTCTTCTTAAGCTGTCATATTTCCGCTAGCTGTGGAAAGGAGGCTTTTTCAAGGTAGCAAGAAATATTTCAGTCTAAAGGGCCAGAGGACATCAGTAAAAGCATTGCTCTAGATGTTAACACAAACTCCTGTTTTTTTCCCCAGAGGACAAGAGGCTTTTTTTTTTTTTTCTGGCCCAAGATGTACTGAAAGTCTGAATCATAATCAATCATGTTTTTTTTTTCTCAACAAGGAATCCCACTTTTTTCGTTTGCTGTAACCGTCAAATATAACCTGCCAAAAAGCCTGACAGATACATTCCATGGTATTCAACGCATTTTTCCAATGTATTCGTTTAGTTTTTCTGATTCCAATAGTCTTAACGGTATCATGCCCGTACACTGATACCATTATCAGTATCTGCCTCCGATACTGGTTTCCAATACAATAAGCAGTATCAGTATAAGTCTGGACACAGTATACTGTATCTGCAAGTATGCAAGTTAATGCTGTAATCCAATACTCTGACCAGTTACCCATGAAACCCAACTATTCAACAAATAACTCCCTCTTGTTTTTCTTGAGGAGTTTGCTGTAACTGTGAAACATAACTTGCCTTGCCTGATAGATCTAATCCATGTGTGTATTTAGAGAAATTTTCTGGGTATCCGTGAGAGTTTCTCTGATTGTATCAGGATCCGATACTGATACGATCGGGACTACTATCAGTATCGGCATCGGCTTTGATAGGGCCTAAATTGCGCTATGGGGTATCTGCGAACATGCCAATGTATCAATAGATACCAAAACCAATTAGCCATGAAAATCAAGCAGTTCCAGGTAAATTATTGTGTGACGATAACAAATAGAGATTTACCAATTGTGAAAGTTTGGGTACCACATCTATGTTTAAAGTTAAATTTTGCCAGAAGCCGACTCCTTTTTTCCAATACTTAAAATAAAAAAAATAAAATTCTTCTCAAATTTTTCAGATTTGATGTATTGACTATGTCGCCAGTAGTCCTTATTCTTGAAATGTCAATGCAACGGGTCTTACAAACTGCATCTCACCGATATTTCTCAGAGACTTTAAGCCTCCTACAATGCCCACACTCTTTATGGTTTGACCATGAAAAGAACCCTTCAGCCAAGTTGTCCGACAGACGACTTCTTCTGCCCAATGAACAACCTGTTGTCAGAATCAGAAGTTAGACATAGTAGTTTGCCAGCATTAAATTAATGCGACACAACAGATACACATCAACTTCATCAATACATTGTTGGCTGATAGGCCCATGTTTGCAAAAATTGACGATATTGGCAGATACCAATGGTCAACTAATCCATGGGTGCATAATACAAACTACACTGCGGAGCTAGTGTTAGTCCAATGCTTCTAAAATCTCAATAATGGCAGTTTCCATCCCTCTAGTATCAGAGTGGGAAGACAAGGTATCGGATTCAGTATGAGTAAATGATAAATAGTATCAGAAAATCTCTCAAAACTGTATGCATCATGTGCTACTATTTTAAAAAGGTTAATGCCTTTGACGGCAAAAATGTGTCTTTCCTTAAACAGCTGCTTTCTATACCACGATCTGCTATACATGTGTGATTCCTTGTTCAACACCAGGCGTGGGGGAATGCCTCTGATTTAAACACTCCACCACTGAGCCGTGGGTGTTGCTGTCTGTGTCTAGCCTGAGGGCAATGATACAAGTGCTCATACATTTTTCACACTTTCAAGACAGATGAGGACCACATGGGCCGCCATACACTAGCAGCTTCTGTAGGCAGCCCATTATAGCCAGTGTTTGTCTTGTACCATGGGAATAGAATTAAAGTTGTTCAAACTCTGAAAAAAAGAAAAGGAAAGAAAAACTGCAGACAATAACAGAAAAACAGAGAAAAAGCTACCTGGAAAGTCCTTAGGGGAGACGAGGCATTGAGAGAAGAAAACAAGATAGCAGCCCTCCCTCTTCTTCATGTGCTGTTTGGGTGAAAGACGGAGATGGAAAGAGAAAACATGCCTGTGGCAGGGAACAGAAACCTAACCGGCTCATTACTGACCCAAACACAAAGAGAGCAGGAGATATAAAAGTTGAATATATACCATGGTATGAAGAGGGGGGGGGGGGGGGGGGGGGGAAGGAAGGAGGATACCAGAGGATCTTATGTTTTTATAGGGTAGCAAGGCATCGTTACGGCGATTCCATCATATTGTGACAGAAGCATATTCAGGATTGTGCTCTGTCACACAGGCGATCCATGGGTCAGCTGAGCGTGCCCTGTTACAGGAGTCTGCAGGGTCCTCTAATGAGCAGCAGACCCTCAGAATAGCAAACAAGCTTGCTATTGAGAAGAAAATGAAAGAAAAAGAGACACCCCCCCCCCCTTCAAAGACACAAACACGCCTGTACTTTTCTTCCACAAAGCCTCTTCTTCTTTAACATCCTCTTTTTTTTTCTTCTACCTTACTTTCTTTGTAGCTCTTCTTGGCCTACATCTCCTTCTTCTGCTAGTCACAGATCCTTCCTTTTGCCTCATCTGCCTATCTGTCTCTTCCGTCTTATCGCCCCCATCCCCTTGCGAGAACTTAACAAGCTCACTGACTCCCACTCGGCGTGTACCAGCGCTGTCCTGTTTTTTTTTTTTATGGGGTGACAAATTAGCCCAGTGTAGAAGCTCGCTGCCATGCCGGAGCAGTAAACAAGCCCGTCTGAGTGGAAAAATACAGGGTTAGAAGCCGCAAAGGATCCCATCACTGCCACTGCTCATCACCGTGCCTCCTTCAACCCTTCTCCTGCCTCCCTCCCGGTCTGAGGAGCATGCCCCCTGATTCCACATGGCTCGTGCCCAGCGAGCACAGCCATGGTGCAATGAGCCGCAGCTTAACACCATCTCAGATACTGACAGTGTGATTGCCGCTGAGGAAATGGAGCAGAATGGTGGCTATCGGAGCCAAAATGACAAGTCAACAGGCCGGAGAGTGGGCGATTGCTTGGTAATGAAAGGGTAATACTTTCTGTCTGGTTCCGAAGTTAAGCAGGAACAGAAATGATATCCCAAAATGCTCTAAAAAGAAAACAGACATGGCCTTCTGCAAATCGGCTAAATTAGGTCGTTTTCTGAGGGGAGAGCACATATGGATACATGCCATTTAATTCCAATAGCACTTTAAGGGATCTGACCCAGAGTTGCCTTTGCCATAATCCTGCCTTTATGAAAAGAGGTCAAAAGGGTAACATAGTCACAAAGTCAGGCCTTTAAAAGATTATGCAGAAGTATTACTGACAGAATTACAAAAATCCCCTTTTATGTTTAGGCCAAATAAGATAAAATGCTCAGGCTTTCACATTGAAAGGAAAAAAAAAAACTCTGTTCCATTTTTTTTCCCCAAGAAACCTTAAACTTTAAATTCTCACGTTCATTACAGATTGATTACTGAGTTATCCAGCCCTACCAAACACACACTTCTATTAAAAGGTAAGTGTTCATAGCTGACTTGTATTCCTTTTTGTGTTGTACTAAGCACTACTCCCATGTCAGCCTACATGACGTGTTATGCTAAACCTGTCACTCAAGTTTTAACGCCTGTCTTCATCATCTATCCAGCGTTGGGTAAACACCAGATTTCTAAAGATCTAGAGGCAGTTAAGAATTTTAAAAAAAGAGAAAAAAAAAAGATCACACCTAGGTGTCTCAGTCCCTTAGCAGAAACATAATGTTACCAACGTCTGGTTTAAAAGTGGTGAAGCCAACTTCCTGCAAGTCGTCACTGGAGCAGACAGCATCAGAACAGCCAACAGACTGGGAGTCGCTCTGCCTCAAGCTGTCCACAGTCAAGCTGTCCTCTGTTGCTATCACCCTCCTCCGCTTCTAACGCCATATATTTTATGGGTTTGTACTCATAATGAGACTTGGTTTTGCAAAGTTTACAGCCTATCATGCCATCGCTCTATGTCCAAAGTATCAAAAAAAAGTGCAAAGCATTGTTTCTACCATCGTCGTAGCGTATTTGTTAGATATTTCTAGAGGTAGAGACTTATGACCAACATTTGCCACTGTGATTGGCACTGTTACCAAACTTCATCTTTACGTAACATCTACAATTGCTATAAACCCATTACCATACCATTGTTGTTGGGCGTATGTAAAAAAGAGAATGAGCATCTAAAGCTCGTTTTTTGCCGACTCCTGTGGACTTATGCATTCGTATCCTATGAGATAAATGTAGTTTTCTAAAGTTTTGGTACTTTTCAATACTATCGATCATTAAAATAACCGAAACTGTATCATTTTAAACCAGAGAATGTTGACGACTTTGCACGAAATGGCATTTTTCTTTACTTGAAATGTACGACGTGCAACTGAAAATTAATGTTTGACTTGAAGAAAAATATGAAAGGCTCTTTTGGAAGTAGGCAATTCATCTCCTCATCTGGCATTTACCCTGTGGTATGTGTATATCAGTTATAATGGTCCATTTCCTGAACAACTAAAGAATCCTCAAAGGAACTTTAAAAAAATTAAGAAGTGAATGTAACCTCGGCTTTTGCTGGATTCTCTGATACATTCTTATTTTGCTGCTCTGATGGATGCCCAGCCTTCATTGGTCCACAATTACTCAGGTATTCAGACAGTTATTTGTCAATCAAACAGCAGTCAGAGTGTCAGGTAACCAGTCAAATCCATGGAATGAGTCCTCCAGTGGAAGTCCTTAGACTGTAAATACACATGGACGAAGCCTCAGTGATGTCACCCATTGGTGACTAAAGAGGGCGCTTCAAGCCCGTCAATTATCAACCAATCTTTGAGGTGGGTCTCCTGACAAGCAGCTACAACACGCCTGCTCGTCCGTCAGGTCAGCTATGTGCCTCATTATGAATAACTCCTATCATTCATGAGTTTGCATCTAGTGTGTTCCAAGAAAGACCTGAGCAATTCCACCCATTTCGTTTTTTTTCTTTTTTTTTTTTACCATGCTGGAAACATGTTTATTTATGCTGTAAAAACTGACATTTTTGAATGCATGTGTATGTGACTTTTGGGTCTTTTGCAGCCAACCCCATGTGGACACTTGAGGAACTGCAGTTTTTTAGGACTTCCACATTGCCATCATTTTTCAACGCTGGAGGTTGCAGCTTGTGAAAGTCCTATTATCACTCTTTAGGTAGAGACAGAGCATACTTAAAAGAGACTCTGTGCAGAATTACCTTCCTGTACAGTGAATTTCCCTTCCCTGAGTCTGTCTTTGAGGGCAGAGGGCATGAAAATAATCTCCTACACAGTGTCATACCAGCGGCTCCTGCCTCTATCCACCTACTCAGGCTAACAAATTAAAATCCAGCTATGAAAGCCAAATAATAATGAGTAAACAAAAAGCCATTTCATAAAGACTTTGTGGGTAAAAAAAACAGCCCTGAGGGAAGGGGGGAAATATATATTCTAGTTAAAAAGGCGCCACAATAATCCCACATTTTAATGGTCTTATCTTAATTACGGAGAAATTGTGCTCCCCCGCGGGGCAAAGGAGCCATCACCAAGGCAATAAAAAAAAAAACAGGGAGGAAATATTTGTTGTGTAAATTGATGTAAACATACAACCATAAGTACATAATGCATGCAATCCCCTTTTAATGGACATTGGATTACTTTCACATAGCTACATCCTGTGGTTGCACCACATGGCCTGGCTCAAGGAAGGATGAATGAGGCCCAAGAGCCATTAGTCATGTGTGACCCAGCCAGGCATAATCAGAGCCTAATTCAACAGAGATACCACCTCTGAGGCTAAAGCGCCATCCTCATTAATCATTACTGCATCAGCTAAAGCACCGGCCTATGCCTTCGCTCTTTATTAATGGCACCACACTTTAACTCCCTCTGTTTCTGGTCAAGCTGCAGTGCTCCGAAATGGCAAAGATCAAAGAATCCAGAGCGACGCCAAGAGAAAACAAGCCTTCCAAAGGAAAAGCAGAGGGAGTAAATTAAGGCCACATGACTATTACTGCGACTAATACTGAACAAAAATGTGCTCAATTAATTTTGTTTTGAAAAGCACAAAACAGCTTAAGAGCTCAAAATCAGGCGTCAAATAATCCACTACAGTAAGACTCAATCTCTCTCTCTTTCTCTCAAGATAAAGAATTAGCTAAATATAGGAAGGGGAAAAAATGTCTTGGGATTTTGAATTGCTCAGTGAATTCATTATGTAAAAAAGATGTCATTGACACAGATTTCAGGAGTTAAGGGGATTTTATTTGTCATTTTTTTGGCTGTAGTACAGTGAAGCTGTACAGTGAAGACATTTAAAAAGACAAGACTGAGAGTGGGTTTCTAGTTCTGGGATTACTCACACTTCGTCCCCTCCAGTTTACATCATTTGGAAAGTTGCGAATTGATCCCACAGGCTGCTTCCTCCCTTGTATTCCTGTCAACTCTCCACTGTCTAAAACAAAGGCCTAATAAAGCCCCAAAAGAATCCTTTTTAAAAAGTAAAGAATACAAAGTATTTCTAGAGCAACTCCTGGTGTTCCTCAGGAGCTTGAAAATCACTTAAGAGACTGGATCCATCTTTGTTTTCAATGAGTGCACTCAGCAGTGGACTTTCAGGGAATAATTGATGTTTATCGTAAATGGTTTTCATACAATAGTCAAGGAACGCAATGGCTTTAATCCTCCAATTCACTGTTTTGTCTTAGGTTCTCAAAACAAATGGAAAGAGATAACATTTTGGTAATACCAAGCGATATTGGAAGCCTCGCTAAAGTGCCAAAAACTGCACTTCCTCAATAGACCACTTGAGGCTGGCTCCAAAGACGAGACAATACCCATTGGATCTGAGCTCAAAGAATGACACAATAAACAAAAGTAAAACACTTAAGTTGTGTCTTGTGTACGTCTTTTGACATTAATCTTAGTAGCAATTAGCCAAAACAAGAATAAGTGCAATTAATTCATGGGATGTACAAGATATTTACATGTAGTACACACAACTCACAGAACTATTAGTTTATTTCACGCGTTGATTTGAGCTCTGCCCGAGAGAGACAGTAGAAAACCTTGAAACTTTCAGTGGTAGTAACTCTTTTTGCATATCTATAGCAATCTTTTTACATAGAATCACGTTTGTTTGTTGCCTGTTGTTTTAAGTCTTATGTTTCCAAAAATGAAGGAACATAGATTATATTATGGTAATACCAAGGGGTAAATAAAGCTTTCTTGGAAGTCGCAAAAGCTGCAGTGTCCACTTGAGGCTGGCTCAAAAAGTGAGTCAATTAGGCCCCCATATAAGAAGGTCAAACTTTACAGCAAAATTCAAGATGTTTGCGTCCTGGAACCATAATGGATCTCTATGGCTTATTTTCTCTATTCCTTAGAACTAAACAAAGCTTACATTTGATGGTTTTTCCAATCCTCCTTCCTTCACCCTCTTGTCTATATATGGTCACTTGGGCACAATTGGAAGCTTTAAAAAGGCAGTGGACAAACCACTGCGTTACGTCACAGTGGAAACATCCATTATTATACAATCTATGGGTAATACACTGATGGTAATACCAGCTTTTTGATTCCCTTATTTTCCCACAGGCCTGCTTTTATATCCAACTGTCTCAGTACATTAAGAAAGTGGAGATACATTTATTTTCTCAAGTGAACATTTTTCGAGGCCCAATGAGTTTTAGCCGCCCAGGGTTGAATGTTCATCTTGCTCACCTCGGTCCATGTCTTCATATCGCCTTTGAATGTCATCAGGACGCTTCTAAATCCTGCTCTCTGTTGTATAATTCAACTAAAGGGCAGCATTTATCATATTTGCTATGGATGGAACTAGGGCTGGTTTCCTCTCACTGCAAGCGGAGACCAATTTGGGTAGTTGAAAATAGAAAACCTGGAGTGGCCTGGAGCAGAGTGATTACAGAATGATTTGAGCGTGGAACTGAAATTGCTGCTGTTCCACTCTGCTCATAAATTTGTTTGTGTGTGTGTGTGTGTGTGTGTGCTTGCATGTGCATGTCTGTGTTCAAGTGCAGCACATAAAACAACTGCTACTGTTTCTGATAAGAGTTCCCAATCATTTGAGCACCTCTTGGTGCCTGTTCCTATTAAAAGACCAAGGGTCGGCAATCATGCTCAGGGACAATTTAGTTTAAGTCCATTTATAGAACTGCTGCTCTCTGGAGGAAGTTTTGAAGTTAGTGCAGATACAGGCCTGTAAATTTTGAATTATGTCATACTTTTTTTTTTGCCAATATGACCACTAGATGTATCAATCTGACGATGATGAATTCTATGAGATTTAACCTCCGTCCCAGTAACTGCTTCCCTATTAGTCCAGTTGAGACTGAAAGCACTCTAATATATGAAGACTTAATTACAGCCTCCATGTGATTGATTAATTTTGTCTCCAGTAGAGACACTTCAGCCAGCAACTTCTATACAAAGAAAAGATGTCATCTCCCCCTCGGAAATTAGCACAATTGCTACTGTTATTGAGATTGTGACTGCTGGATATACAGTAAGAGGGCTAAGAATGCTTCTTATTAATACAGATTTGGAAAACACGTCTGAACGTTTGGATTAATGTTAGTAAGAAATATCATGTTTTGCTAAGGGTTATGATCATTTTCTTTAAGGTTAGGTATGGCTCATTGACTGCAAATTTTTTGCGACTAGTTACTTCAGGCTCTAAAGTAGGTCTAATGATAGCAAGAGAACCCTGCCTAACATTGCACACACAGTGGATACAAATTTTGGAATAAGTTGATGTTTTCTCTAAATTTGTGGTTTGAGATTAGGACATTTTATAGACATAGTCTGAAAACATTTTTTTTTCCAGATGTACACCAATTCTCATTCCTAAACTGGAGTGGCTAGTAGTGAGTCGGCTTACTCTCAGATATAATTGAGATACAAATACAAATCATAATATTATAAACTTCTTATATCCGTGTACCACTAAAACTGTATGAATGTTATTTTTTCATAACCTGAAACACTAAATTTAAGGAATGCTAAAACCATATCGAGCCAAGCACATAGATTTAAGCTAACTAACGTTAGCGGCAGCTCAGGCCGTTACCCTCTTTTTTTCACCGCTTTAACCCAGTCTCACATTGTGTCCTAACAGCACGCGAGCGTTATGTATCACGTCACAATGCTTACAATCGCGCGCGCGCTGTCCACACTGCCTCCGTTAAATATTAAATATGTTCCCACTTGCTTACAGTACGACAATTATTGATTTTGTATTGAAGATGGACAAACGGATGTGTGGCGCTTAATATTGACAAGCTCATGACTCAAATCACAACACTCAGAGAGACTGAGAGGAAGATAGAAACGAGGAGTGTGGGGTTAAAAGGCTGCGTTGCGCTGCCTAACGGAAAACAATTCTTGCTAACATTTTGCTTATTTTACTAACTTTTAATTCTCCACTAGCAATATATTTTTTGTTGCTTGCCAACGTCAAATGTTTATTCACCTGAAGTCCTCTTTTCTGCTGTAACACAGTAGCTCTTAGTGGCAGCAACATTTATTCTCTATGGCCACATGAACGCACACACACACACACAGACACACACAGACACACACACACACACACACACACACACACACACACGCGCGCACGCAGGAACACAGTGCAAACAAGGACACACAAATCAACCACAGAAGTACGAGAACACCCATGGACCCTTCTCTTCAAAGAACTCTTCACTTAACTGAGTTGAAAAAAAAAGAGTAGTCATTAACAAGATGTCACGGAGAAATGAGGGTTACATAGAATGAAAGCCAGAGGAAGATCAGGGAAGAATGAGACCAAAAGAAAAAAAGGAACAGATCAGACGACGGGGGCAGGGAGCCGTAAGGCAAGAGGTGAGCAGAGAATGAAGACGACGCCCTCAATTGGTGTCCTCTCTGAGAGGCTTCTCATTAACCATTCCCGTGGTAATGACAGCACTGAGACTAACTGTGATTACAGACAAGGTTTCCACTCTTTCCTCACGCTACACTTTCATTCTCCAGACTTCAGTCCCTGGAGAAAACTCTACATTTCTCTCTGTTTAGCTCTCTCCTTCTGCTTTCTTTTTTTTTTAACGCTTTTCCCAAGAGCAAGGCCACCTTAAACTGGTGTATTCCCTCTTATGTGTACTCTGAGTATGTAAGGACATCACCGACAAGAAGCTGAAGTTTTTACCTCAGCAGAAATACCCCTTTAGAGTGAATTCACATGCTGTCAATAAAATATACCAGACCAGTGGTTCTCAACTCGCCTAGCCTCAGAACCCACCACCAACTCCTCCAGGAGAAATTATAACCCAGATTTCTGATATTTTGTATCTATCCATCTATCCATCCATCCAATTTCTTCCGTTTATCTGAGGTCTCGGTGGCAGCAGGCGCACTAAGTCAACCCAGACTTCTCCTCTCCCCAGCAACATTTTCCAGCTCCTCCTGGGGGATTCCGAGGCATTCCCAGGCTAGACGGGATATATGATCCCTCCAGCGAACTCTGGGTCTACCCGGGGTCTCCTCCCAGTTGGGGCGTGCCTGGAAAACCTCCAAATCGGTCATTTTCCAACCAATTAGATTTATCCAATACAAAATTGTAACAGTTTGGACCTCAGACGGAACAAAAACATGTGACAAAAGCAAGAAACTGAACAAAAACGAACACGTTTGAAAAGTGCTTTGCAGACTTTTCGATTTCGTTTCAGTTTCCCCACTGAAAATGGCTCTGCGACCCACTTTTAGGACCCAACCCACCAGTTGAGAACCACTGCTCTAGACTATTAACAAAACACCTGTCCAGTGCTTTTTTTCAACACATGGCCTTGTATGTGGATTCCCAACATTCCAGCCACACATGTAGACATGTTCTTTTTTGGGTATCATGTGTAGTCTATTCAGCTACTGCTGTCCTGCATGCTTGGCAATATTAGCACCAATATTACAGCAAAAAATCAGATTCCTCACTGAAACACTAATTTCCCTGAGCTTAAAGAAACACATGTAGGTACTTGCGTGTGTGCACTGATCTCATACGGTGAGTACTAAAGCTGCAGGAGGAGTAATTTCATGCCAGGTAGGCTCCCTCTCCTCTCCTTGTCTCCCTGCTCACCCCTGACTGAATAACCAGACCCAGAGGGCCTCTTCACAGCAGGTGCTCCGCTAACGCCTAACCTCGCACGCCCACTTGCCCACCCACCCTCTTCAACCTCATCACCCCCCCCCTCAAACACACACATCAGACGGCAGCACACAGGAGGCCATGTTCCCCTCAGCATTAAGACGCAACACTATGTTACAGCTCTATTAGCTAACTAATCTGAGAGAACTTTATTTTATTAGCCCCTTAAGACTCCTGCCAAGGCCCTTTTCATCCTTTATGGATTCAGTAACTGTGCAGACGCAGTCTCTCTGCCCCCCTCCCTCGTCCTCCTGTCTCTCTCAATCTTTCAATCCCTCCATCTTGCATGCCTGCTTTCCCTTCTCACACAGACCGCTTATGTGCTACTTTCAGGGTTGTAGTTACTGTGCTTTACGGACAAGCAGAAACACAATATACAAGGAGAGCTGCCGAGCTAACTGCGGGGCCAGATTAGTGATACACCAATGTGATGTATAAAGAATTGAAAGGTGGGAAAGCACACAGCAGGGGCTGTTTGTTTCCAGCATCGTGGGCCACCAGTAGCGATTCAAACTTTAAGGTGTGCACTTACAGCTCCACTGACACCTATTGTCAGAGTTTCCGTTACAGATGTTCTACTCTACCCAACATCTCGCTCTTGTCTCAGTAACACATCCAGGTGTGTAGGAGGAAGTGTTGCGGGTTTCAGGGAAAGAAGTAGAGAAGTGGCTCCATGAGGTGATACCGTTTGGGAGCGTGGCGCCGTCAAGACTTCCAAACACCACACGCATGATGTCAGCTTGTTCGTCAGTGGTTTTCATATGCTGTCGGATCCAAATGACACACCTAGCAACAGCCACTTCCAATGGACACATTGGTTCAAGAAACATTCAGTGTGATGCTATAACGGCGAGGAAAACATGTAACATTTCATATGGACTGCACTTATACATTATGCAAAAGGGACAAGAAACACAACTTGAAATACGCATACAGTATGTACATACATATTGCATCAACGCACATATTCCATAAAACTTAAGTCTAACAAAAAGAAATAGATCTGCCGCATATGGCCTTGCTACAAGTATATGCATTGAACCCTGTATAGATTTAACATATAGGCGTGAAAACATGTTTACGATGAGCATGACACCGACTGAATTGATCCAGCATTATGTCATGTTTTTATTATTTATGAACAAATAACCTGAAGGGACAAAAAACCAACAGCAGATTGATCGGTGTGGTTATCTCTCTGTGCCTGAGGAATTCATACACACGTTATGACTTGAAGCATTAGAGCTCGTTGTTTTCAGAATGTTCTTCTCAGTTGGGTGAAACAATTGGAAACTATTCCATTAAGTATTGATCTCTGAGTACGTCTGCAGTTTGAGAAACCTCATTGAAGTGATGCGTCATTGAACACAAAGCTACGGCTCTTTTAAACTCTTGTGCAGTTTCTTGTTAACAATGGAGGTTCAGGGGCGCCGGATGGGTTGGCCGTTGTGTCACGTGCCCCATGTGCGGAGGCTGCAGTCCACATCGCAGCGGCTGTAGGTTCAAATCCGACCTCTGCCCTTTACTGCACGTCATCCCCCACTCTCTCCTCCCAATGTTTCCATCATATAAGAGGCAAAAGGGCCCAAAAAAACAATGGAGGTTCAACTTAGTGGTTTTTGTTCTCATTACGATACTGATACCGCCAAAGACATTAGAACTGCTTTTGGCAAGTATGCCAGTCTAAGAAATTATCCTTTATGATTAATTCATTAACCACAAATTAAAATGACCTTTTTTTTTTGCTACATATCGGCTTATCTCCAACACCAAAATAGTTGCCTTTCCAGCAAGCTGTGCTATGGATATATTATGGCTACCAATGGCAATTAAAGGGAAGAAGACAAGTGTTTTAAAAAGTAGTTTATCCTTCAGTGCCAGCGAATAACAACCATGTGGTGCTGACCCACGCTGTAACGTGAGTCAGAGTCAGGGTAATGTTGGCAATTTGGCAGCGATAACCTTAGGCAGGAAAATGATTGAAACCAAACATATCAATCAAACAATGTGTAGCGCAGAGGGCTGGTTTAGCGCTGCGGTTAAATAGCGCCCTCAAAGCGGCAGAGTCGGTTCTTCTCCCACTCTCTACCATTTCCCACGTCATCCCCCACTGACTCATACATGTCCTGGCCACTTAATAAAGGCATGACAAGCCACAGTAAAAAAAGTGAAGTATTTGCAAATGTTCAGTTTTTGGAGACTTGTGTTGCCGTAAAATAGGCTGTAAAAAAACGATGTTTATTTTTTTGTATTGCACTGAAATCAGGCTTTCACTTGGCAATGGTGGATCAGGAAGTTTAATTATCAGCAAAAGAAATGGTGGTGAGGGGGAAGGTTGGCCTAGTGGTCAGGTTGGGCACCCCAGGTACAGAGGCTGTAGTCCTCAAAGGGGGCGGCTAGGGTTCAACTCTAACTCCCTTAAACCGTATGTCAACCTCAACTCTCTCCTCCCAATTTTCCAACTCAATCCAAGCCCAAAAATAAATCTTACCAAAAAAAAAAAAAAAATTGGAATAGGGAAAAAAGAAATTGGATATTACAGCTTTTAACAGGAACTGTTGCTGACAATCAAGTGCAAGAAGCGGTGCAGCAAAGACAGCAGAGGTTGGGCTTTGATTCAGCTTGAGGTGTGGGACATTTGCTTCGGCACGCTCCAGATGTTTGTTTTTTTTGTTTTTTTTCTCCGTCGTGGTGCCTCTCCATTATCTCAGCTGCTGTGTACGACTACGCTGCTGTGAGGCTTTGAGTGGAGGAAGATCAGAGCAAAACAGAAGTGACATCAAACAGAGGGGCAGCTCCCTGCATGCTCTGCGCTGGAGGGGGAGCTTGGACGTCTTGCCTCATATGAAAGGGGGGGGCTGATGGCGGGGCGGCCCAACGGCAGCACCGGGGCCCTGTGCCAGAGTCAGGGCGAGGCACGTACAGGCTAGCATGTGCGCGCACACAAAGGAGACATGGACACAGCTCATTCAAGCAAGGATGAAAGAAAACAGACTCAATCACACACAAACAGACACACACACACACACAGGGCAGATACTATAATAATGCCATCAGAGATAGCCTAATGATATTGGAGGGCAGAGTGTGCGGGCTCCTTTGATCTTCCTTCTTTCCCTCCTCATCCCCCCCCCCAAACGCTTGTTTCGGTGACAGAATCCAAGTGAATGAAAAGAATAAGAAAGATGGACAGAGAGAGTGAGAGAGGCCAAACTGAATTTAAAAAAAGAAACAGAGATATGACAGGGAGAGAGTGAAGCCTTTAGGTGAAAAATCAAACTGGTTCTTCTCGCCTGGCTGTACCTGTGGAGCAGGAAACTGACAGTTGACAGCGCAGCGCTCTCACAGCTGCCCCTCAAGCCCCCCCCAGCTTAACAACTGGGTTTGATTTGGCCAAGGAAGCCGCCACAGTCCCACGGTTGCTCAGTCGAGACCAGCTGCTAGCTTCCACCATTCAACCTATGCCTCCTGTGCGTCTGCCTTGATCCACAACAAACTGAAAGCGGTCCCATCTGATCGGGGCTGTCAGTCACATCTCAAAGCCTCGTCTCCCGGTGATATACCAGATAGAGAAAATGTCGAGTTTGTGAAGGAAAGAACGGTGCTCTGTTAGTACAATTTCAAATATCTTGTTTGTGTTTGTCAGTGGGTACATCAACCGTCACACCCTTTTCGACCTGACGGCGTCTTCCAGCCTAGCAAGCACGTCTGACTTTGGCTGGCCGTGACGGAATCAGAATAGAGATCTATTTTTGGGGATCCGACAAGGTTTGGTGGGGTCAAAAAGGTCAAGACCTCTTTGTTCTGTTCCTGAGGGCTAAGGAAGCAGCTGCACAGGCCGAGGAATGGCATCTGATCCAGACTCGGCATCTAAATTTGTGCATGAATGTGTTAAATAAGGAAACAGAATCGTTGGGCAATGGAAAAGTATTCAATCTGACATTTTTTTTCTAACGCAGTATTCTATAACAAAATGTCCCAATTCTCTTTGGATGTAGGAAAGAGGCTAACAAGTAGCGGAATTTGAAAAAGAGCAAATCAAATATAGAGCAGTTAGATAACTAAACTTGAGTATTGGCTGGTAACAATCACCTCTCTGTTAGAGGCCAGACTGATCAACAATATATTATTGATTGAAACACACTTCAAGCCACCATTGTTCTAGGTTTGGCTAAAATTTCACTCCCTGTTGTTGTTTGTTATCTTCACTCAAACAAAACACTTTTACTGTTTTTTTTTTACCAGTAATGTTACTGATACCCATATCGATATCAATAGTAATATCAGATACCAAAACTGGTAACTTTCGGTTTCAGATACTGGTATCTTTATCAGAACGACTTCATGAGGAATATTTCTGACTAGCAGATCTGGTTTACACGTCTGCTAATCCGTTAAGCGTTAATTATCGGAACCATTTTTTAACGTGGATGTTAATTTGAAAATCAGATTACCAAACCCTTAAAATTTGGTTTTCCATTAACGTCCAAACCTCTTAAGATGGCAAGATGGATCGTGGACAACCTGAGCAGGAGAATATCGCCTCCCATACTTCAGAGAGCTTATTGAATAAGTCTGTCTCTGTCCCAGACGCTTTTATTGTGAAGTGCTGCTTGACCTACATGAATACTTCAAGAGTGAAGTCAGTGAATAAACCCAAAAAGTTTCTATTATATGTATAATTTTGAGTTTTCTAAGAACTCAGGTCGACTGACATTGTTTTTTGATAATACCGGTAAAAATCAAAGACAACTCTTTCAGCACAGAAAAGTGGCAATCCTCATTCAAAAATACATTGCCTGCTTGAAAAGAATTAATAATTAATTAGAAACACCATTAACCTTGTTTGCTGAGACAGAATGTGATGATACGATCAATGCCAAAATCATCTCTGTAGGGTTGGCACATGTTTGTTCAAGTTTAGCACACATTCTGTAGGCAGGGGGAAAACGTTAGCCTTGCTTTTGTTAAATTTGCTGCCAACCTGTTTTCTCTTACGTCGTTACACGTATAAATATAGAAAAGATGACAAGCTCTGATGGAAAAGTTGGCTCAAGCATTTAGGATATTTCACACTCAACACCAACTGAGAGACATGGAGAGCATCGTGCTGTGGAGTCATGCCACTTCATGAGTCACACACTCTGGGAAGACTCCACTTTAACATTTTGTGGATGTAAGCAGAAAACAAGCAGACAACCTGCGTTATCTTGTCCAATCATCGTCTCACATCTTCTCTTGCACAAGTGAGACACGGTGACTCTGGAGGGAAACTGAACACTGGGAAATGACGAGTAATTGGCTGACAGAATTGACGTTGAAACGTGATGAGTGAAAACAATTCATGTCACGTTTTGTGTGTTCAGAGGCTCTTTGATTTTAGGGGACTAAAAAAGTCAGAAGTGAATTATAGATTATTGTATACACCTGGAATACCTAGCTCTAGAAATGTAAAGGTGCAGAAAAAAAAACACCTGCTACACCTGTTAAACTCACTAAAACACTTTATTTCCAGCTTGTTTTAGTCTCCTGGAGTCTTTGCTGTCTGCCTGGAAACTTCACAGTTACGACGAGATGCCACGCTGTTTGCACCTGTTTGTACTTTTGAAAGTAGGCTGAGTTAAACTCGCTACAAATCCATACAGAACCAGCATTACGAGCTGTCAATTTTATCATTGTGCTCTCGGCAGAAAGGATATACATGTCTTCCCAATATGGGAAAGTCTTCCTCAAATTGAAAACATACAATGGGCACATCCAAGAATTTTTGTAAAATATTTGCAATCCCCAGTCTATTGCTCATCTAGTTGTTAAAATAGAGAAGAATATTGTCAACAATGACACATAAAATTATGTGTATTGGACAAGTGGCAACTTCCTGTGTAGAAAGGACGCCTCTGGGAAAGTGCAAAAAAACTGCAGTTCCGTGGTTCGCCACTTGAGGCCGGATCCAAAAGCCAATGAATCCCCTTTGGGATCTCATTAAAATGCCAATTTTCACAGCTGAAATCAGCATGTTTTACAGCCTTGGTCAAACAACAATTTGAGATCAATAAGTCATATTTGTATTGGTACACACTGGAAGGGGTTGAATTATTTTCATACCTAATCCATTTTCATTTTATTAAGCCTGAGAGTTATATATACATCTGCATTAGTAGGGGCGTGTTCGAGATGACCGACATGTAGACGCATTGGAGCTGTTTGACAAGAGGCTGAAGGCATCGCCACCTCTTCACCTGTGTCTAGATTGACCAAACATAAGGATGAGATAGCATTACCTATACGGGGACTGCTATTGTTTGGTATCAAAATGCCTATTCAGAAACCAATGGGTGACATCCTGGAGGCTATGTCCATATTTTATACAGTCTTTTGTAATGGAGAACCAAACTTGACTATTCGAGTCTTTGTGCAGACCCTAGAAATCTATTTTCAAAATAGACCAAACATTTTCACCTGTCATTTTGTTTTCCTATGTATGGACAGATTCTAAAATATATTTCACAGACAAAATGAGAAAATATCTGTGATATTTCAGGAGACAGCACCTTTTCGATGTAGGCCATTTATGTAACAAACCCAACCCTCTGTGCTATATCAATCTGCTCATCTATCTGTGGGAAAAATAAATAAAAAATGGGGGAAAAAAACCTCCGGAAATGTCAGAATGTTCATTTAAAGCTTTGAGAAACCAGTGAAAAATAAATGTCAAACAGGAAGCTCATGTTACAATCTTTCAGCTCTGCTGACAAACTGAAAAAAAAACAGCTTTTCTGTTTCACATTTCTCACTGCTCCTATAAGTGTGGTCTGTAAAGATCGCTACACCCCCTTACAATCATTTCCCGCATCCCACAGGAGAAGAAAGAAACAGATGGGGAATGAAACCGTGCTATGCTTAGTTCTAACCAGAGGAGTTTTGTGTTTGTGTGTGTGTGTGTGTGTGTGAGGTGTGTGAGGTGTGTGAGTACATGAAAGAGGGGGGTCTAAAGCAAGCCACATTCTGCAGTTGTGTGTCCGTTCTTTTTATTACTTCAGATAATGTTTACAAGAGTAAGCCAGAAGGCGTAAAATGTCATTTTTCATACAGCGGTGCATGTGTGTGATTATGAAACGGACAGAGAACCTGTGCGTAGGATGTGATGTATTTTAAAGCTTCCAGAGGAAATGAAATAGGAAGTAATTGGCCAACCTTTTTTTCACAGTTGCAGTCACACTAAAGCACATTTTCAAGGCATCTCTGGCTTTTATTGAAAAGCCATTGAGAGTAACAAGAGTAAGAATACTTCAGCTTTTCTTTTCTTTGTTGTACAGTTGATGATATTTCTGTCATAACGGAGCGCTGCCTTTGCTAACTTACTGGGGAACAAATGGCATACTCTTTACAGTTTGACTCAGAGACTGAAGAAAACATGGGCATAGTCTTAGTCTAAGTAGTTGTTTTTTTTTAAAAGACAGTTTTCCTAGCTTACAATGTCATTACATCTCTTACAAACATTTCATACACAATGATATAAAAGCATCTAGATTGCTATGAAAAGAGTTAATGAACCATTCATGTTCATATGGTGCTAAACACTACTATTATTATGGTTTGGGTAAGATTTTATAAATGCCCTCCAATTCTCTTGGGATCTGATGACAGACAATGGTAAAAAAAAAAAAAATTGGGCTCATGTAGTTTCATGTAGTCTCAAGCTGGGAAGGTATGAAGTCTGGTTGGCTGCGATACACAGCAGCTCCAGAGCTCTGTCATTTTATGAGGGCTTTAAAGACTCCTGCCAGGAAGGAGGGAAGATTTAGAGACAGCAGTGATGGTAGCCAATCCTCAGTGCTGTCCTCGCTTCTTTGGTCACTGGTGTATATTGTCTTCTAAAAATTGCATTAAAAACGGTGGGAGCCCATTCCAGCAGACAGTCGGGCCTTTTGAAAAACAGCCACACAAATTTAAGCTATAGTTTGGAGTCCCTGGCAGCGTTGCCTCCAAATCTCCTGTTCCATTTAACTGTCACATAATGGCTGCGGTGATGTACTGCTTCCTTTGCCCTGCACTCAACCGTTACCTACTGCTCTACTGTAACAATAGGCCCCCTTCTCTTTAATATGCTACCCTCTGACTACAGTAAAATATGAAGAGTCTTCTTTACAAGCCCCCCCACTTAGCCTGCATTACAATGCTGCGCCTGCAGGTGAAGCCTAACACTAAGCCAACACAACACACAAGAAGAGAAAAATAGGGTATGGCAAAATAAGAGATGGGGGAGGGGGGAGGGTGGAGGGAAAACTGCCCCCTTGAATACAGCAATTAATCAATTAGCTGGAGCGAATCAATACTCCCCGCCCAGCTTGGCGGGCTGACAGCACTCAGGTGTAATTAAAATTGTAACTATTGACAAATCAAGATGGATGGAGCGCTCCCTGCCTCATCTGCTCAGCCTCGAAAGAGAGAGATTATCTTTGTGAGACCGAAACCCATCAGGTGTACATGTTTGTAAGAGAGTGTGTTGCGTGGTCCAAGGTGCTAGCAAGGGGAAGTGTGCTGAAGTTTTAGGTCAAGCGTGAGTAATGCCACGGGTCAATGCCTCGCTTCCAAACATCCATCTCAATCCGTCACCTTTCATCATCGTTGGGTCATCCGCATTAAGTAGACTGTTAGGAGTGTTAAGTGACTTGGTCAAGTGTGAAGTGTATCCAAGCAAGTGAAAATCAAGATGTTCATCTTACAATTCTACATTTGGGTAGCTGCTCATGTGTAAAATGTGATGTGGAGCTGTGAATGCACGTTATTTTTCTTAAGAGACGGCAATGTTCTCTCACCTCTCCAAGGCAGAGATAAAGTAAAGAAAAGAAAGTCAATCAGCAGGTGAGATCAGATCTGAAGAATCCATGCATCTACCAATAAGGGAGCTGTATGCGGAGATGGAAGAACATCTGGCATAGCAATAATCTAAAGCTTGTCACTCTCAGGTGATAAAAAATGTCAGAAACAAGTTTTAAATGAGCCATTTTCTTGGCCTCAATATGACTGCTGAAGTTTCTTCTTTTCCTGTCTGCATCTTTCTCTCAATGTGTAGCTCACCTTACATAAGACTTTGTGAAGTACATCTGCTAAGAGTTTTGTTTGTTTTTAACGATGGTTGGTGTTTACATGGTGTTTGGCAGGAGTCAGAAGGAACTCTTCAAAATCAATATCATATGCCGCCATCATTAATGTGCAAACTCCAGCAGTGAAGATTCTTTCTTAAGAGATGTGAGACATGTTCAATTGAGGGAACCATGCCTCATACCTCTCGAGACTGAGTGTGTCAAAAAGGACACTAAAAGAAAAAATGACATATTTTTAAAGAATTTCAAAAGAGAGGAGCCTTCAAAGCGTTTCCAGAAAAACTGTAATTGGTTGTATTGTTAAAAGAGCAGAAGATATTGGCTACACATGGTTGATGCACTGAGAAGAGATTATGACGCATTCCTGTTTGTAGGTCTGAATTATTTCAAAGTTCAGTCAAAAGCACCAGGTACAAAATAACTGCAAAGACAGAGAAGAGAGCCAGTAGTTTACAGTCGTAAGAACAATTCCAATGGTTTATTATGTGCTGTCTAGTTTTCTGACAAGTGCATAAAATGAAAAAATTGGACTCCGATAGCCAGTCTCTTCCATTATGGTGAAACACTCTAGTTCCAACTTTACTGCCATACTGAATTTCATTCCATGCTCCTCCTGCTCTTTTTAGTTCATCTTGGATCTATCTAATGTGTATCTTGTGAATACGGTCATTGGGATTTAAAGAGATTTGATTTGTCAGTGACTTAACTGAGTTCAACAAATTGTCTAAACTTGAGTGGCTTTATATGTCAAAGACAACTCTGACTTCCTTGGCAAAAAAAAATCTCTAGATGGCACTAAATTCTGCGATGGGTTTTCTACTTCTAAGAGCTTACAAGATGCATCGTGACCTTATTTCATAGCAGAAAAAAAAACAGACACTATTGAAGTTCGAATGCCAAAAAAACCAACCTGGGACCAACAAAGACTATTATCAATTCAATCGGGAGTGCAACAGGAAACTCGGGGCTCGAAGGGAAGGAAGCAATGGATCCCAAAAGTGGCTTTCTTGGGAGTCGTTGACATATTTTCACTGAACGTGGCAGTCAGGATCATCTCAACGGGAATAACCTCACATAATAATCAGTACATCTCACCTGAGATCAGTTGTGTCACTTTTTTGTACCTTCATAACAAAATTCAGGGACAAAAACTATTTCGTACTCGTCCTGTAATGCATCCAATTGATATGATGAGGAGCTAACCAGGAAAGCTTTCTGGCAAAATGGCTTTCAGCATTCATCACATTTGATGCGGCAGCCTAACCTGGGGGATTCGATAGTGTCCTGTATCAAAATATTAAGGCCATTCCATGTATAAGTATATTCAAATGTCATTAGTGGCCTGAATCAAAGACATAGCCAACGAAAATAGAAAGTCCATTCAAACCTCAATGAATAATCATGCTCATTCCTTGTATAATGTGTGAGTAATCAAATTCAATCACTCGTAAAACCAAAGATACCTTCTCAATGCATCTGGAAGCACGAGGCAGAGAAAGTCTCGGGTTCTGATAGTTTTCTTTATTCCACGTTATTATCATGTAAAGCATAAAAATGTGTTCTCTCATCAAATCAAAGCACCCCACAAATCAAAGTTAAGGCAATTACAATCTTATTCCACCCTTTCAAATGGCAACAGCTGTTTCCCTTGGTCAAAATTGCAGCATAATTGCACACGGTAGCATATGGTTATGGCTGATTAATTCGACTGGGGGTGAAGGCCCCATTATTCCAGCATGGGATGGGTAAATAGGCATCGGATCCAAGTGCTGGAAAGACGGGTAATGGGATGGCGAAAAAGGGAATGGGCCTTTGATGAGATGTCTGTTAAAGATGGCGTGATTGTCAGAATTGATCAGGCCCTCCACCCTATCTCGGCCATTAAATTGATTTGCTTGTCATCCAGCTTCTTGAGGAGATAGTCGTACCAGTGGTACCAGAAATGTACAGGAAAAACAGGGAGCAGTTTTAGTCTGGATCCATTCTCGGTCACAGAATATATGGCTCAGTGCACTTTCAGTGAAATGCCCCTTCATGAACTCAATGGACCACGGTTGCAGGGTTGTCTTCCCCCATCTTTTTGTTCACCCAGCAGTGCGAGGGCATTGTTAAAGCCCCAGGGGAGCCCAGTATGTGGTAGGATGATAGGTGATGATAGCTGAAGGACTGATTGCTGGCCGAGGGGTATAGGCACTGGCCACTTGCACACTGCCACAAATATAAGTATGTAAATTCACACACACACACACACACACACACACACTTACAAAAATACCTCCCCCAGGGAGCAGCTATTAAAGAGTTCAGAGGCTGTTTCCCAAGCCCTAAGCCAGTCTGATTGCACATTTTATAATAAACACAAAAAGATCCGAATGAGTGAGTCAGGTTTGGAGCCTCCTGAAGCTAGTGTCACTCTACGGTTCACACTCATTTCCATCTAGCCATACGAGGGTTGATGCTGGTAAACAATCCTTGACACTGGCTCCCCTCTGCCTGTCGCTGCATGCATAATGGTCCTCTTAAAGAGCAAGGGAAAAGTTCAAGTCCATAATCACACCCGTTGCTCTTGCTTATTATATTTTAGAGGTCATTTTGACGCCCAATCGAAGGACATGAGCAGGAGTAGATCCTGCTCACTTCACTGCCATGTGCAGCTCAATTTGATGTGTAGGGTAAAAGTGCAAAAGGCCTCCAAGTGCTTATTTGGGAGAGGAGAACCACGAGTTGGCTTGGCAGATATGAAAATACAGAATAGGATTTCACATCAAGAATATTAAAACAAGGTTGAATGCTCCACCGTAAATCCTTCAATCTATTCTGGGCACAAAACATTGTGCGGGCCGAAGCTGTATTGTTGCGACTCACACAGGGTAGATCGAAAGTAGCAGCGGCTTCAAAAAGAAAAGAAAAAAACACTTTGGTGCTCTTGCCGAAAAGCTGAGTGCAATACATGTGTAAGCTATCAGTGTTCTCCTTACTGTTCATCAAAGGTAAATACTACCACCTGTAAATAGAAGTGAACAAACACAAGAGCTAAGCCTTGGGGGGGGGGGGGGGAAAACGTCTTCCATCTTTGCTGAACCTACTGAACATGATAACATGCACTCAAATAAAGAATGTATTCTTTAGCCAGCAATCCAGTCTGCCCAAGTGCATAGCAGAATGATCAAAGGAGGTGTTTAAAACTGTGTCAGACAAAGAACGACAATCAACAATACCAGTCTAATCCACTTCAATCAGTGCCCCAATTAGGACATGTAGCTGAACAATGATAATCAGCACATCACTACTGGAGACAAACAGGATACAAGAGGTCCCTCTGTTTTCTATTGAAAAGAAACAAATATTTTTTAGTCCAACAGGCCATTTAGCATTGACCCTTGTCTGTCAGAGTGTATGGTGAGAATTCCCAGCTGGCCTTGGGGTGGCCTCTTTTCCCAGTCCAAGCGTCAGTGTGGAAAGAACCCAAATTAAAAACCAATGCAGAAAAACAGGACAGCCCTGGAAAACACTATACGCTAACACCAGACTCCTTTGTGCCATGTTCCAGACAGCGGGCAAGATGGCAGGGGCTTAAAAAGAGACTATTTGTGAAGAAGGCTGCCGCATCCTCGCTTCAGCCTAACATTTCTTGTTCCGGTCAAACTGTCTGGGCTGTACGGCACTTAGCAGAGAGAAGAAATGGGTGAAATCCAATCCAAATCTGCCTCTTTGCAATCCAATAGGCATTTTTGGAGGGGGGGGGGGGGGGGTTACATAACTGGCATTTCAAAGAGCAGGACTGATGGAAATTTTAGGATTAAAGTTCTTAGAATGTAGTACATGAGATGTGGGAGAAAAAATGAAAAGTGGCTGGCATGCCAATGAGGTAATTTGCAAGCAAATGCGGTCACTGAACAGAATTGGTGTGAAATGGCATCGATTATACCGTACTGTTGTCACCTTAACGCACCCTCTAAGGAGCGAGCAGTAGCTGGTGGCGCCAATTTTGTATCACTTTGCCCAAGTAAGATGACCTTATCTCCCCCCTGATGCATTTAAGTATTTAAGCCAGAAGAGGATTTTTCTCTTTTTTTGAGCCACAAAATCCGAAGTCCTCTTAAAAAGTGAATTCATATCCGAACACAGTAGCTGTTGCGTGAGGAAAGTTTTTAAAGCCTTTTATGCTACTCTGTATAAATGTACAATGTTTTTGGTAATTCTCTTTGTAGGTTTCCTTCAGGTTTCCAGACATACATCCTCAAAGATGTTATCAGCCAGTCAGTGCTGATAATGGCTTTGACATGCCACTTTTCTGAAGCAGGATCTTAACTCAAATCTACCAGGGATTGAATGTCCATGTGACAAAGTATTCCACGAGGACTATGCTCTTAATTTGACCGGCCACTGCACCGTCTTCACAGGAAATGTCTGATTGTGGCGCAGCGAAACTTAAGCCAGGTTAAACTTTGTTTACTGGAAGTTGAACACTCCATCTTTTTTGATGTAGGGATGGAGGGGTTGAAGTGATTGAAGAAGTCTTTAAAGAAAACGCTGTGCGGTTGCCTGCCTCCACTTGCAATGACTGCAAACAAAGCAGTATCAATCACAGCACAAATTACACAGACACTTGGATAAAATGTATGTTTTAGGTACTTAAATATAGTGGATTGTCTAATTCAGATGACATGGATAACATCAAGCAGCAAACTAAATGCAGGAAACTGAGTTTTCCAGGATGTTGCAGCATAGATTAAAACCCCTGATAAATTCTGAGACAAAGACTCTTGACACAAATTCACTCATCTCTATACTTCCCTCCTTTTCGCTCCTAACACATTTACATGACTGAACAAAGGAGGCGTCTTCAAATTGTGAAAAAAGAGGACACAGTAGGCCGTGACAGGAGTGGTTGAGGCACTAAAGATGTAACGACGGCACTTTCTTGTCACATATCTTCAGGATAAAGAAATGAACAAAGATGCCTTTTTATGAAAATAAAAGTGACGCTGCTATCCATACACACTTATAAATCCTTATCTGGGGGTTTTTCGCAAGATATTTTTACACCTCTGTAGGTATAATTATAGAATGTGCCTGTAGCAACAACAACAACAACAAGAGTGTGCTGACTGTTCCGATGTTGTAGGACCCAGGTCTATTTCTAAGGGAAGGAATGGGAAAGTGCTGAGGTGTGGTTAACGTCGTCAATAGGTGAAAAGTTCACAAAGGGGGTCTTTTAGATTCATTCAATACTTTCTCAAGACACAGCAGAATAGAAAAAAATATAGTAATACTCTGGCCGAAGACCACGTCCAAAAAAATAAGTGAGTGCAATCACATTTGTATGACCAAATTAGAACTGTCACAGTCACTGTAGATCTGTCAACTTGTCTACGGTCTCGTTCCCATCTGTCTTTCTGCTTTTAAGCCACATAATGACACCACTGTCAAGTGACAGTTCTGATTCTTTCATAATAACAGTGTTTGGGTACTTTGTCACTCTTTTTATATGATATACATTAAACATACAATAAGTTGAATTTTATGACAATGCTTACATTAAAATATCTAAATGAATATTAAGTGGACTAAACCTATGTTGTATGTTTCTTTTGTTTGTTGAGTACTTACATAATACTTCCTACAGTTATCAAAGCCAGAGAAATCCGTAATTTTATAGTTCTAACAGGCTGTGTCTTGTCGCGGCAGTCGCCATATCAGAGCTGCCATGACAGACACAACATGTTTATCGTTGCCGTGGAAACACCGTACTCCAAAGACAGCTATATAAGGAAGGGGGAATTGCTACTGGAAGCTGCTACGGTCAACCCTGGGGGGGGCAGCCAGTAGCAGAGGGAACTCCCATGATTCCCCGCCAGCCTCGACGTCATCTTTTGTCATTGTAGTATTGATTGAGAGCCCCCTGGTGGCCTAATCTACATACTGTATCTTTAAGGGAGGGACAAAATATCCGTGTGGTAAGATATCTTCGTCCTGACTCATGTGATACAATTATCCTGGTCAACAGAAGGCTAAGCAAGAGACTCAAGCAAACTTCACTCATTTTTTATTTTTTTAGCAATGAACAATTAACTATAGGGTTAATAACATGTAAGCGATTGGCATGCTCCAACTCTTACTTTATTTTTTAACATTGCATGTGTAGCAGCTAATGATTTCCACACGGTCCCACATCAAACCGCTCTTAAACTCTCCAATTGACTGCTATTGGGGGAATGTGTTCAGATCAATAAAAAACACCACTTGCAGGAGGTCTGGAAGTGCTTTTCAGAGAGAGAAAAACAAAAGGTCTTTCAGTTACGCCTCTATCTTGGACTTGCCACTGGCAGAGACCTTGGGTGGGAAGTTTTGTTTTATCGAGCGCGGCACAGTGAAACTCTAGACGTCCCTCTGAGAAATCTATCACTGTACTTTGACCATGGGTTTTCTCGCTAGACCTGAATACTAAAAGCAATGCGTTGTGACCTTTTGGCAAAGCGCTAGCTGCAGGGTTCTGGGACGGCTTCATTTTTTTCTTTTTCCACCCCCCCCACCCCACTTTTTTGCAAGTCATTTTTAGAGGGCACAGCTGCTACATGGAAACCTGGTTCCCTGGTCTGTCAATTAGGATGTGTGACAAATCAGGGCATACGTAGTCTGGAGACTTTCTCTCAACCCTGCTGTCTCCGTGTATCACTCACAGTATGATCTCAATTAGTTCTTCGTCTTACATTAGTTCAGCTTCTGTTAGTTTGGAATTATTCTAAAAAGAAACACTTGTGCCTGCAGCCTTTTCAAAAGAAAATCTCACATGAAAGATCATAGGTGGCTTTTATCAGGAAATCTTGACATAAGAGTCTCTTCATTTATAAAAAACACCTGCCGTCTGTGCTATAACTCAATGCAATTGGCTTCCCAAGATCTCAAGAATGTATAGGCACAATATACACATGCCCGCACAAGTATAGGTCTCATTGGTACAAGTGTCTGACCATTCAGTTAAGAAGAGGAGTGACGTCAGGGAATCAAAGCACCACAACCACAACAGCCTGCATCTGCAGATTCCACCTCTACCTCTTCATCTGAAAGCCATTGACCAGCACATGGAAAAAATTTTTATGAGTATGTGCCCTATTTCGTCGGCTGTGATAAGAATGCATCCAATTTACTTCCTTCCGAAAGCAGTCGAGAGGCAGTGCTCCCAAACTGCCTCCAATTCATTCCAGCCCATACAATTTCAATCCAATCTCCTAAAAGATTTAAAAAGAAGATGACATCCTTGACTTCAGTAACTGTGTCAAGGTCCACGACCAATATAGGTAGCTAGCTAAAGAAAAAAAAAAAAAGAAAAAAAAAAGAAAAAGGGACAGCCACTCGAAAAATGTTGTGCATCCTGGCCTGACAACAGAATGGAAGAGCTGATTTCTATGCCAGCAGTGTCCTGGCAGGCCCCCGCACACTCTGTCAAAACCATCCTCATGGATGTTAATCGGAGTGCCACGCCTCTGACAGAATGAAGTCCTCAACTCCCCGCTAAAGCTCCTAAAGTCGCGCTGTAGCCAGTCAGGCTAATCTGCAGACATTTGAGTGATGTAGAAGTATGTATGCCAAACATGACATTCCAATGGAGTGCTTCCCACCGCTCCGAGCTCCGAAATAGACGCGTTAAGAAATGACAAAACCAGCAGGCAAGCCGAGCATTGTCTCGGCATGACCTCAGCGAATAAATGGAAGTGAACAGTGGGACAGACCAAACAGATCCTATAACTGTCACTTTGAACTAAATATCCAGGGAGACTTGAGAGGAAAGCCTGTTTTTTTTTTTTGTTTTTTGCATGTTTTAATGGAGACTGTGCTCATGTCTCGGCATGCAAAAATAGGCTGTTTAGTGCTTGACTGCTAGATGGTAAAACTTCCACTTGATATGACAGAAGTTTTGACGCTCCTGTCCGAAAAAGTGAAGCTCTCTGCATATCAAAACGAAGGCCCCTCGAACACTTTAAGTTTGTTTATTAAGACTGACATTTCTTTCTCTTATCTTGCCGTTGCAATATGACGATGAATGACAGGACCCAAAAAAAAAAAAATCAAAAAAAAAAAAAAAATTGGTAGATTATCTCTCTCTCCTCAGCAAGCCTTAAAGCAAGTCGCCGGAGCACTTTAGTCTGATGAAGGCCGTTCTCCCATCGTTAAAAAGCCGTTTCAGTAGACTGGTCATTAAAATGTGCCAAGCGATGGCCGACACGTCCGTCCAGAGGCCTGCTACTCGCCTCATCATGTTCTTTAATCATTGCATGGAAGGAGAGCAGCCCACACGGGGGTCACTTTCAATGAGCTGCTCTCTGAACGGTCTGAAGAGAGTCCAATTAAATCCTACATTTTTTGACCCAGGAGCGACGGTGTAATGAAATCTGAGGGATGATGCCTCTGCTGCTGCTGGAGAAAGAAAAGTGAGAGTGACTGGCCCTTACCCCACCCGCATGTATACAGTAACATGCATGCATATTGCTTTATGCATCAATGCAAATGCAAAAAATAGAAAAGAGCAACTTGTCTACCCCCCCCCCTCAGGCCATTGCTGTGAATAATGTGTTCTTAGTCAACTTCCTTGGTTAAACAAGCGTGAAGAGGAAAAGAGAAAAGACAGGGAATAAGAAACCAGATGCATCCAGTATGGACTGATACAGTTATAGAGCGAGAGGAAGCACCAATGTTGGCTTCTTAATCCCTAGGACACCACGAGTTATCAATCTCCTGTAAATGTCAGGCACCAGGATATGCCCTCATGAATGATGGATATCTGCCTTGTTTGTTTTTTTCATCTCCTCTACATTGTATTATTGAGTGAGCGTCACCGGAGGCTTAGAATCTATCTTGAGAGGTAATACTCCCTCCTTAAAGTCGCAGCGATACCTGAATTCAAATCACTCATGTGGCGAGGACTGCAGCACAGTCGAGGGAAGTGCATGAGTGCTTTACTTAACCATGAGTCACCATGGAAGTGTTGGTGTGACCCCTCAATAGAAACACGTAAATGGAAGGTTTTATATGCATACTGTAAATACATCTAAAATAGAGGTTTTTAAATGGTAAATATCAGAGGTCAACCACTTTGTATACGTCCTGTGATAAGAGCTTGACACCTACAGAGCAGATGGACCAGCCGATTATTACCTACATCAAGAGTTTTTTGTCCATTCGACTGCAAAATGAAGCAAAAAAGAAGTCCAGGGAAGGACGCTAAAAAAAAAGGTTTGGAGCCGATCTGAACCCGACTTACCAAAAAAATCTGAAGCTTTGATTCTTTATCAAATCACAAGTCTTAAAATGAAACAATCACAGCGGTTCAATTTTGTTCGATTTTGAAGTGCAACATAGGAAAGTTTAAATTCATGGCATCATACCATCAAGTAACATCTGCTGTCTTAAGAAAATCGGGGTTTTTTTTGTAACAGCTGCTTTCTGATATGAAACTGCAGATTTCAGGATGATATTTCAGTCTAGAAAATGTTCCTGCAGTATGAACATGATGAATCTACAGATAAGAAGCATGATGCTTCAGCAAGGCACAACCACGTTTTGACATAACTCCTCAGTTTTGGAAATATATCCAGACATACAGAGCGCTTGTAATGCACATTTACTTGTATTTAAAAAAAAGACTGGACTATATAGGCCTTGGCGGAGGTCAGCGCTCTCAGTGTGCTATTCTAGTTCTCCATTGTTATTCTACAATATTGAGTGAAGGAGCAATTAAGCTGTACTTTGCCAAAGACTCCCTGAGGCACCCTCAAGGACCCAACTAACTACAGACCACACTCTGGTCAAAGGGTGCCTGATTGACAGTCCAGATCAAAATTAACTAGTCAGAATCGATCTTGGAGGCTCCTGGCTTTTTCTCTCCCAAACACAAACTGGCTTCAGCGAGAACACTTTTGTAAGAAACAGTCCACTGTACAAACTTCACACAAATAACGAACCCCCTGCAGGATTAGGGGTAAATATTAAAGAAAGAAAAAAAAAGGCCTGAGGTTACAGCAGACTCTCTGCTGGGCATCAGAGACACCCTCCAAGTCTCCACAGCAATATAACTGAGAATCGTTTGGTATTATGACACCGAAAAAATGTGAGTTGTACTCCAGCTCGAGCAAACTACTCCAAAAAAAAAAAAAGGAGGAGGAGGAGGAGGATGGGGGACAAAACAGCCACCACTCCAGTCCCTGCAAAACTGCCACGCTTGACTGTTGCTCGCCTCGTGCTCACGGGGGGGGGGGGGGGGGGGGGGGGGGATCAGGCTGCAGAATTCTCAAAGAACCAATTAATTTTCAGCGTCCACATTGAATCGCTCATATCAATATGTATCTGTTTATTTACGACGCTTGTTTGCCGCGCAAAGTTTAATTTCATAGGGAGACGAGTTGATTAATTAATTAGCACTCATTAATCAGATTAACATTTTTAACAGCTGGGCTTCTGATGATATATTCACGGCAACATGTTCAAACCAGAGCATTTATTTACGCTTTCTAAACATTGGAGCAGCTGGAGGGGAAATACTCGGGTCTTCATTATAAACTACATTCAAACTCACATTTGTCACATTATAAATGACGCACGCCACGTCAGGCTTGATCTGGATAAAGTTCAGTTTGAAAAGCAGCTCAGGGGAAATGAGGAAAGCATGGGGGGGAAGTCTCACCCTAATGTTTAATCAAGTAGATACGAGGAGCAAGGGTCTGCCAATGTGTATGGGTGTGTGTGTGTGTGTGTGTGTGTGTGTGTGCGTAAGAAGCATGCAATTAAGACGGAGTGTGTGCTTGTGCTTGTGTGTGTGTGTGGGTGACACAATGATGTGTAGCCTAATGAGGAAATTATAGGCTATATGTGCAAAAGGCAAAGAGTAATGAACACATCACAGATCAGTAACCAGCTGACTGGGAACGCGACCAGACATCCAACATAGCAGGAGAGCTGCAGCCGGACACTAATGGACCCCGTGTGATGACTAATCGGCACGTTTGCCCCTCGGTGTCCCTTCTTACCTTGAGCTTGCGTGGAGTTGATGAGTAAGGAAAAGAATAAAATCCATGTGGCGCGCCACATCGATCTGCCCCAGGAGTCCTCGGACATGGTCCCCAAACTGGGCAGGCTGGACAACAAGTGCCCCGGTGTGCTGTGTCACGAGTCCCGGTGTGGTTCTTGCCTGGTTGTCCGAATGTGGTCAAGGGGGGGGTCTCTGTTTGAAAACTGGCGACGCACGGCGCACCGATCCTGGGCGCAAAACCGACCCCTCGCGCTTGGAGAAATGTGGTTAAAATGAGGTCTGTTCTTGTTCAACAATTGTAGTTTGCTCCAATTCCACAGCCCCTGCACGTTAATTTTCCTTTAAAGCAACGTAGCAGCCTGAGTTGAGCGTCTTTGAAGTAGTGCTGGCTCCAACTCACTCACACGAAATCCAGGTTAAATCCAAACACACTCCATTCGTCGCTGCACCTGTAACAAGGCAGGCTGTAGCTCATACTTTTTCCCCCCTCTTTCGTCCTTGAGGTGCTGTTTTTCCTCCCTCGTTCTGCCTCTTCCTTTAAACTTCAAGCTCGTTGTCCGGAACCGAGTGGTTCTAGTTCTTCCCAAAAACAAAAAAAGCGCAGCGGGGCAGACTTCCCCACCGCGCGCGCTGTCAAGGTCGGCAATTTCAGTTTGACAGGAGCACTGAGGAGGAGAAGTTGAGCAGCTCGTACAGAGAGAGAGAGAGCGCAGGGAATGAGGGGCAGCGGGGGGAGAGAGAGAAACTTGCGCGCAGTCACACTGTCATGGTCGGAGCCTGCCCGTGGAGGAGGAGAGCCCGGCTGCCGGTGTATGAGAGAGTGTGAGTGTGTGTGTGTGTGTGTGTGTGTGTGTGTGTGTGTGTGTGTGTGTGTGCGCCTCGGATGGGGACGAGTCCAGAGTTCTTTATGAGGAAACATGAGACTGTAAAGTGCTGGCAGCGCAGCGCAGGTCGCCACCATGCGGCTGAGCGAGGAAAAAACACTCCACGCATCAACACAGCCCAAGCACAGGATATCCAGGGGATGATTTTATTGCTTTCCACATTACCAAAAAAAAAAAAAAAAAAAAGGTGGAATGAATAAAGCATTTTTAAGGAGCACGTGCTCTGCCTGCCAGGGTTTGGAGTGGAGTGGTGCTTAGGGTGCCTGAGGAGAAATCAGTGTAATGTTTCTGCAGGGATTTACAAGAGTTTATTGACCTTCTTGCATCTTTTTTATCCCCCCTCCTGCATCATAATAGGGATTTATTTTTTGGCTGTATTTTAATACTTCCAGGGTTCACACTGTGCGTTAGTGCAGCACCCTTTTAAGCGCGCTTGTGTTGTTCTGTTCTTTTTTAGCAGTGGAATGTAATACCCCCACGCTGTTCGAGGTGCACGACGTGAATAAGGAGAAAAACAAAAAAAGGCTCACAAACGGCTGTGCTAAGTCTTTTACACAGCTGGGATTGAAAGTGCTTGGTGTTATCTTGTCTGAGAAGGAGGAGAACAAAGAGAAGCAGACGGGTGAGAAGCGAACGAGAGGAGGACAGAAGGAGTAGAGAGGGGAGTGATCAAGAGCGGCTGAGCAAATGCTGTTTTCCAAAATGACAGTATCAGTGAAGTGGAGGCTGAGGGAGAGAGTGAGAGAGAGAGCATGACGGAGCAAATGTTCCTGTCTTGAAAATGACAGTGCTTTGCCAGGAGAAAGCCGGAGTGCTTAATGTCTGTAATGTTTTTTTTTTTTTTGCGCGAGTGGCGAGTGGCATCTAAGCCACCGTGGGGCAGTGAGGAAATAATGCACCATTGTAATAGCTTCTGTTGTTCCTCAGCAGGATTTGCAGGCTCCTGTTGGCTCTCTCTCTCTCCCCCCCCCCCCCCCCCCCTCTTATCCAAAAAAAAATGTGATACCTTGCACAAAAGTTAATAATAGGAGAGTTTGGAGGGGGGAAAACCAAGATGGAGTGCTTCCTCCTCCACCCCCGGGGGCAGCTCGGGGACCCGATTATGATTTTTCAAAGTACTTACTGTGACTCAACTCAGCAAGAGGGTCATTTAGAAAATCCCTGGACACAGTATATTGGAGCCACAGCCTTCTGTACACAAGTGGCAAAGCCTTTTATATTTGTGTGGCTTTTTTTTTCTTCTACCGTGCGATTGGCCAACACCGCCGGCGCTAGCCCACGGTGTTGTTTAGCAATGGCTTGCTGTGCTCACAGGTGCAGTAGCGGCTCAATGTAAGCTGTATTCAATCTTCTTTTTTTTTTTATCGTCCTCGAACTCACCACACAACACATAATGATCGTTTAGAGCTGCAGCTGACTGCAATTACTTTGAGTAAGTGTGACATTTGCCCCTGGCATCCACACTTAACACTTTAAACCAGAGTGTTAGATGCCATTTTTGGCAAGGTAAAGGTGTTAGAAAAGAGAGCATGGAAATCAGGGAAGTAACTGGAGAGAAAACAAAACATGCTTTACTCTAAAAGACCATGTAAGAAAAAGCTTCCTTTCTTTATGTTATGAATCGGTGATTTCCAAAGTGTGGGCCGCTAAATTACCAGTCAAAAAAAAAGAAACAGGTGTGTATAAGGTGGGTTGCAAATGGTCAATTCCAGATGAAAATAAGGATTTTATCATTTCGAATTGCTTTTTTGGCACTTTTTTGTACTGCAAATTGTTGTTTTTTTCTGTATATTGCTGGATTATTTTTCTTGCACTGCATTACTGTCAACCCACTTCCGATATTTCTTCTGTTAAAGCTCCATGTGAGATTTTTTTGCTGATTATGCAGCAGGCTGAAATTAATACTGATGCCTCTATATGACTTACATAAGCTAAACAGACCATGAGCGACAAGGTTCGTAGTTTCTATCGAGTAATTTTAAGGCTCTGCCACGAGGTAGGTGCCAGACACAGTGATTGACACATATGCTGCCTATACAGCCTCCGTTGCATGATGCAATTAACGGTTAAAAGAAAGCAGAACTTCCACATGTATGGAACAAGATCAGCAAAGAGAAGAATGACCACTTTTCCACAGGGGGCGCCAAACCGGTTGCAAACAGAGTTTGTCACAGAATCTTTGACACGAGAAAAATAAATCAGAAAACACTTCATCTTTGTGTCAAGTGTTAATGAGACTTACATGACAAGATGTTTGGTTGGGCCCCAGGATGTCTTTGGGGTAACATTGTGGTAGAAGAATTCTTACATTCTTAATTGGCTGTCACTTGTTTGTTGTCCACTTTCAAATAAACAGTCTCGAGGTTGAGATATTGAAAACAGATTTTTCTCAGCGTTCCTGGAAGCTATTCATTTTCATTAATTTCTGTATAGGATGGCAATTTATCACGACTGAGATGTAGATTTCAAGGGTCTCTTAATACATTTACATTCGAGGCGGAAGTACAAATCAATAGCTGCCTTGACAGGTAAAAAATTAAAATGTTGTAGAATGATTGGTGGTTATTCCAGGAACTCAAGTTGGAGTCAGCCGGCTAAAATAACAGCTTTGGTTAAAAAAAATAGAGATTCACCCGTACAACTTGTGTTCTGAGAGCACCCTACCCTTTCCCCCCAAAAAAACATTTCTGTCTTGCCAAACAGCTAGATGTTCACTGAGCTGCTGCTGCTGACGACTGACTGACTGGATCTTCAACCAAGAAGGGAAAAACTGACAATAAAATTCAGCTCTGCTTTCATTTCTATCAGCAACAGAGGCACTCAGCGGCAAAACCCTACATCTTCTCATCTGTAGAAGAGAAACCGAGAGAGAGAGAGAGAGAGGGAGAGCAGAGCAGGACAGGCATCTTTGAACAACAAAGGGCATCAGTGTTTGAAATCATCAGAGAGACCCTCAGACCAAAGCCCCGATCAACAGCTCGGATCCTCACCTCTGTCTGGATTTGAGTATTTTTCCCCCGAAATACGGGGAGATCACAAAAACACACATGGACACACAAACAAGGCTGCAGCTGAAAAAGCAGAGTAACATCAGAGGAATGATCTGTTCACTGCGTGGACTTAGAGACAGGGGGTCAGAACTCCAAGAGGAAGAAAGACCGGAGGGAAGAACGCTGAGTGCTTCAGAGAGATCTGTGGAGTTCATCTCAACAGACATGCATGTACAGACACACACATAGACCCACACACTCATCACTCTGAGGTCCGGATTCAACACTTACAAACGAAAGGGGGACTCTTACAACAACGTAAAGAAACGTTACTTAAACAAAAACCCTCGTCGAGGCATTTCTACAAGTGTATATTGAATTCAGTGAAACACAACACATAATGCGTTATGACGTGTTTAAGCTAATCAGCTGATTATGGAATGATAAACTTACGTCAATACTTAGTCACAAGAAAAAGTAGTTGTTGTAACGGACGATGACAGACTGCTAACTCCAGCTTTGAGCATGCTCATCGCTAATCACACTGCGACGTGTGCTTCAGGCTATCATACGCAACAGCTGGTAGGCAGCTGCTAGCTACCTTGCTGTGAAAATACTGTTTTCATGGGGACATTTGATGAATCTGCTCTATCAAACAGTATTCAACTCAAGCAGGGCCACAGCTACAGCACTGTTTGCCCACAGCTGATGATTTTTTTTTATAATCCCAAATGCTTTCTGTGGGATTGTGATTGGTGTTGTATACTTTCTGTAAGCATTACTTTTGTTCAATTGTACTGCACAGAACCGATTGTGCTTGTTTGAAATATTTGGTATCAGGAATTTCAAATATGTTTAATATAAATCTGGCAATGTCATTTGTTATATTTTGTTACATTCGCACATGCTTAATCCACCCCCCCCCCCAAACCACAATTCCCTGCTGATGCCACGTCTGAACAGACCCCAAGACAAAAGTAGTATCTGTATACTCCAAGTATTTACTACAGCCCATAATCTGCCAGCATAAGCAAATGAGCAGAACCCACAGGTCTTGTCGTTAGCTTAAAGTCTCACTACTATTTATCAAACATTTCTCACACCATTACCATTTCTCCATCAATTAGCGCCCGTTTAAGGTGAGGCATCAAAGAAGCATGGATCTTCTTAACCACAAATGAACACCACGTCCCCTATCCCATCGCCCTGACCCATCTCCCTGCGGGGTTTAATGAATCGGAACGAGCAGGGGGTTAATGGGAATGGGAGCTCTGTGGGAGGCTGACGGGGTGATGAGAGTTGCTTATTAGGCTCCAAGGCCAATTACAATAAAGATCTGTCATAGTCTCCCCCTGATAGAGGAAGACACATGGTGCTCCCGTGGGGCTCGGCTGACCAGTCACCACAAAACACGTTGACTGAACAAAACTCTTATTTACAAGGATAACAATGCAGCCTTGTTGATTCACAAGTTTAGATCAGCTTATTTCCTAGAGCTGTTAAGAGCATTAGTTGAGGCAAGGTTATCTAGGAGCAATTCCTACTTTGCCATTCTTTTTCACCCTTTCATGAAAAAATCCAGAGTTTAAGGTCAGACAATCAATCATATTTATGTTTATGCATTATTTAAAGAGCCCATATTATGCCCTTTTTGGGGTTCGTATATTTAATCTATGTACCTACTTTTGTACGTTCACAATAACTATAAGTCTGAAAAAAGTGTCTGTTTTCATGTACTGCTCCTCCTTGCTCCCTCTACGCTCTGAGTCCGTCAGCTACGCTCTGCTGAGCCCCCACTGCAGAGCCCCACGTGGGCCAAGTCTGCTCTGATTGGTCTGCCGATCCGCTCTGTCGTTATTGGTCAGTCGCTCAGCACGGTTCTCGGAAATGTCCCGCCTCTTTTACCATATTGGGAATGCAGCTACTTTGGCTCCGTCCGAGGGGAGCATAAACATTAGCACCTTAGCACTACTGTGCTACCGCAGGCTACGGCATATCGTGGGTGTGCTACAGAAGTTAACGGGCGTGCAACATGAGCTGCAGGGCTTGCCACAACGAGCCAATGGGCTTAGATCAGTGATCTCACACTGACAATGACGTCGGACTGACACATTTTTATCGAGGGGGGCTAGAACCGAGCGTTACATGCGGCTAATGCTACAGCTAACAGGAGGACGTAGGAGAAGCCGCGTTTCCGCGAACTTTGAATTTTTGCAAATAGATGTGCCTAAACATGCACAGGACACATGGAAAACACACTAAAGGGCATATAAAACCAGAAAAAGCATAATATGGGACCTTTAAGGTAAAGGTCAAAATCAGCCAAAACACATTTGAACATCCCATTGATTGACTGTATTCAGTTGTAGTTGCGATACTAGATGTGGCTAAGAAGGCCTATACTGGAACCACAAGTCTGCTCAACAGGCTATTATCTAATGCCAAGGTAGAACATCCCATAACTGCGTTAAGATGGCGACATCGGGTGGCAGTAGTAAAGCTAACGTTAACAGAGCATTGGAACATTTGTGTCAAAGGAAAAAGGTGATTGGCCGAATCCCAATTTCCAGCACGCTGCTCCCACAACGACGTAACGCAATGTGAATTCACAGCCTGGGACTCCAATATTATGCCTTTGCAGAATCAATATGAATGTGCAAAGACGTAATGACGGCTGATCTAAGTAACATTACTATCTGAAAAAATCTAAAGAAACTGATTAAGATTTAGTTGAACAGTAAGGTGGGATCAACATCGAAACATGGTTCTTCAAAGTGAAATGATCTCCAGGAAGGCTAAAAAGCATTGACTTTGTTAAAAAATAAAAAATAAATTAGTAACATTTCTTTTTTTTTTTTTCTTTTTTTTTTAAATGGATGGACCGTCTAATTTCTGTAAAGGTCTTTAATCGTGGGAATTTTGGCAGATAGAGATGAGTAAAAGAAACATCCAAATATATTCGACAGAGGCAGAGACCAGTTGGAAAGCAGATAGAGGAAAGCAGAGAAGGACTGTTTGTTTAAGTGGGACAGATGGTCAAAATAGAAAAGGAATATGTTGAGCAGAACTGTGCCAACCTTGGCAAAGAGAGGCCTCTGACGCGGAGGGAAAGGTAAAGAGGTTGTAGGAGTAAGAAAAGGAAAAGGATAAACTGTTTCAGAGTATTTCTGAGAGTGTTCTCAGACAGAAAAAGCATATTGCAGATACGTTCATTTTGCCAAACCTAAAAAGGCCCAAATATGTTTTATGAATCATAGAAGATAAATATGTTCATCTTGCACCTGAGCGAAGATTGCACCTGACTGCATCACCCTCCCATTGACATATGCACCTCACTACTTTTCTCACACATTCAAGAGACTCCAGAATAAACCCTGAAGCTTCCAGACACACCTTTAATGGAAGCTTCACCCAAATTCCCCCAATAACACACCTCTAAGTAAAATCCACCTTTTAAAGTAAGTTTATATTTGAGAATTCTACTGCTAAACCCCAATGCTATGGGGCTGAAAAATAATTCTTTTTTTTGCTCCCAGCATTGAGGTGAAAATAACATGTAACACCCACAAGACACAAAAGAGATGATGCTGTTGAATTTTTAACTGCTTTTGAAATGCTTTCCCAACTTTTCAAACAATTTCCAAAAAAGTCAGACGCATTGTTGAACATTTTAAGACATAACGAGGGGAGCAGGAAGATCTGGGGTAAAATAAATAAATGATGTGTATGCACGTTAACAACAAATACTCCATTATCCGAATGTGAGCTAGTATTTACAAAGTTTGTGAATGAGGAAAGGTAAACTTTTCTGGAAAAATTGCTGTTTTAACCTTACTTTATCCTGGGATTTAAATGTTATGATGATTTGCTATGATAATATAATAATTATGTTAGTGCACTCTTCAACACCTCCCACCACATAATGTTTTCACACACGTCCACACGTTCACCACTGATGATACAGATTTAACATACCTCATGTCTCTTGTTTTTGATTTACTTAACTCGTTTTGAAATAGATTATTCATTTTCTTTGGTAAAATTCAGAATCTTCTCGTCTTTTGCCATTACCCATGAGCCGGGTTATGACACTGAGACTCTACACGGACAGGAGAAAGATGAGTTAAATTTGTTTTTTAATTTAGTCATGGACGCCAGGGGGGAAAAAACTCACTGTGTGAAGATAATCCATATTTTCTACTGACTTTGTATTAACAATAACAAGTGTTATAATGTATTTTGCGTTTCAGTTATTTATGATGTATGCACTTTACAGAATTCTGATAAGTCTATTAAGTAATTACTGAGTTTGAGATACAACATACTTTTTTGTTTTACAGGAATGTAAGAGCAAGTAAGGTTTATGTTTCAGGTTTAGTCTGTCTATGTTATTGAGTTTACTTTCTGAATATGTGATGTGTACATTTGTATATTTGAGTGTAGAAATAAATTGATTTTTCCCAGTGTATTTATTTCCCACCTTCTACTACCTGTCAAAGAAATGGTCACTTTTAACTGCCGTTTGAATGTTTCTCATACATTTTCAAACCATCCTAGTATATTACAGTATAGAATCCTAGTATATTACAGCGAATATAAACACATAACACATAGACCTAGGCATCTAAAAATGGTAATAAGGGTATGTACACCAGAAAGAAACATTACATAAAAACTCAGATGAACTCAGACCCCTTCGGGTATCATTTCCTCGAGGCACACTGAATCAAAAATAAGTTAATGCAGTGCTCTATTTGGTTCAAATGGAAAACCTCAGGAACCTATATCAGATATAGCATTGATGTTCCTCCACCCACTGATAGTTCAATGCAAGTGTCACTGAGCCTGGAGCCAGAAAAAGCATCCAATGGCCAACTGGCTGCTTCAATGGTGCCATGGCCTGCATGGTGCAGTGTTAAACCAAAACGCCCCCGCAGTCAGTGAATGTGGTGTTGGGTGCTAAATTGACTTTCTGAATCTTGTATCTGAAAATAGGGCAGTTTCCCATTGATTGAGTAGACTATTGCGGCCTGACACAGTCTAATTTAGCCCTGAAAATGTTACATTTTAAAGGAACTGGAAGTATTTCAACACTATTTATTGTATATAGATCAATGGAAAAAAGGAGTCTGTCACCCCCAGTAAGTCAGTCAATTCCCCTAATGACCCCCAACACTTTGTCCTCCTCTGATTCTTCGCGCACTGATTCTATCGAGCTGCATCCAAGACACCAAACGTTTAAAAGTAAATTTGAGTTAAACGGTACGCGCCGAATCATTGTAGGAGTGCAGTAACTTTAGCAAGTGTGGCAACATGAAGTGACATATTCATCGTTATATCTAACAACGTTTCCGACTCAAGACCACTTAGATCGCTAAGGTTATCAGCAGTGGCTCTTACAATGTAGTGATCTATATATTTTCTGGGCCACCATACGTGAGTTTCTTTTTAATGTAAAATCATCAAGTGTCCTCAGAGCAATGTTCTTGTGGAAGAAAAGCGCTGCAAGGGCACAGGACATAGAGTATGTATGAGGCCACTTATGCTCTCTCTTCATTTTACAAATAACAAAAGGTCCTGGTGCTCATGAGGACACAGGCTCCAACGATACTGTCATAAGCTTAATGCTTGTACCTTTGATTTCCAGATCATGAGCGTTTTCATATATTCCAAGATAAAAGAGAGAAATCCACAGATGACGAAGAGACAGCTACAGAGGTAGCCAGCTAGTTTGTATATTTAGATTAGGTACTTACTTACTGTGTGTGTGTATGTGAAGATCCCGCTGGGCCGTGCTTCCTCAACTATGAAATGCAATGTGAATTCACAGACTGAGACACTAATATTAAGCTGTCACATGTAAAAAGACGTCATGACGGCGGAGCTTAGTTACAGCGCTTTTGTGGAAACTCAGTCTGAACAGGGCTAGAGAGAGGTAGCAGGCAGCTTCCATAGAGGCAGCAGGGTTACACAGTCTCTACTGAGGGAGCGATAACAGATTGACAGCAGAGAAAGGGGCAGCAGGGGAGAGTAGTTTCAGTCGTAGTTGTTGCATACGGATGAAAATATTACTTGGTTTAGGGAAACACCAGAATTCCTGGTGGAATCCTGAATGGTTACAGTTGCCCCAGTTTAAACGTTGGCTTTATCTGACTCCACATGGTAAGTTTAATGCAATTATTATGCATGAATAAAAAGTCCATGTGAATTTGAGTCATCATTATGGAGAATGAAGCTGTAATTGGAGGGTGCATGTGCCTGTATTGGTTGGTCAAAAATGAGATCGCCAACTACACCAACTACGGCAAACTGCTACGTTTAGCCCAGCTCCTGGGCCGTGACTATTTCCTCAATCTTAAATTAAATACTTGTGCAAACATGACAATATTGAATTAATTTATCACTTATATATTCATGTAATCCCATTATTATTTCCCAGTCAAACAATACAGCTTTTCCATTGTCTGTTTTTCAGGTTGATCACAGGAACAACTACCGTTCTCATCGCACAGTTGATGAGATTCTGGAGGTTGTTTCCAAGAGCAGATGAGAGCATCCCAAGCCATCAGCCTTGAACTTGATGAAAGCACAGACATGTCCCTGCTCCGTTAGCTTGATCTGCACATCAGGTATGACCCTATATATTTGGTGGACCCTGCTAACAGTAATGTCTACCCTATAAGCAGCAAAGTCAGAATCTCTGAGGTACTACTGTAGTTGGAATACTTTGTAAAGGCAACGATAGCATTATCAGAAATGTGAAGTTTTCCAACTTATCAGGAATACATTTTCAATTTCAATTGAAATTCCTGTTTTCCTTCTTCCCCCAAATAGCTTTCTTTTCGAGTTATCTGTATCAAACCCCTTATTGTGCTTTACTTAATTCCATTTCTGTTTCATTCAGATACCTGGATGAAGAGGGGTGGGTTCCTAACCAGTTCCTTGACATTGTGTCGGTCACTGATGGCAAGGTGGACACCATTGTCACTGCTGTCAAAGCTCTCCTGCAGAACATGCAGGTGCCAACAGAGAAACTCTGTGGGCTTGGCACTGACCGGGCAGCAGTTACGACGGGTATGATCATCATCAGAAATCACCATGCAAATCTGACATGTAAACACAGGACATGTTAATGGGGTTGCTAAGCAGCTGACAGCTTTCCCCATGATTGTTGCTGTGGCTTGTGCAGCCCACCGCCTGTAAAGATGCATCAAATGATGTGAGAGACATGGCAACCTTCTTGGACCACGTCCAGGAACTGCACCTGTAGTTCCATCTTAGTGCCAAATGCACTGCAGCACTGAAGGCTCCCACCAAGTAATGACTGACTTGACGATGAAGGTACATAATTGATTACGTATACTGTCATTCACATTTGGTATCTCTTCTCTCAGTACTAACCAGTAAGGTAAATCTACACTGAAATAACACTGTTTGTTTATTATTCCCAGAGGGTAAAAGATCTCTCAGCACTTGGCCATTGGGATGCTCTAAAATAATCTTAAAGCTGTGCTTGCCACATTGGCAGAGGAGGCAGGTCTTAAACTGTGCCCGGTTGCCAAGGAGCTGTACACTTTTTGTGCGACCTGCAGATTTGTGGCCGATGAGCAAATGTCAACGTTCTTCACATCAAGGAGCAGGAGTGTGGTGATTCCTTTTTTAATATTTGAAACTGTTGGTCTTCATTGGAGAAAGTGCTGAACGTAATAATAACACACCATTATTTATATTTCCTTTTTTTTTCAGTAATCTGGTGCCAATCCTAAAATCTCTTTAACTTTGGGTTCCTGATTGATATCCTCAGACGCATCAATAACGCAGGTGAGACTCTTCTCCACCAAGACCAGGATGACCCCCTTGGACTTGGAGCTTTTTTGCAATCCAACATGAGGAGGAGCGGAACAGGATAGGACAGGGTGCTAAGGAACTTCCACGAGGGGAGACTTTTTTTTTTTTAAGCCAATACAATACACTTTAGTGCTTTACAATGGAGTTTGGAGGGTTTATTTTCCTTTTCTGCTAATTGGAGGTTCTTACATCAGTGGCCTGATTCATCACCTAGAAAGCAGGTTCCAGACTCTGGATATAATTGGTGGTTCAGTGTTTTGGGATCACAGGGCGTTGCACTTGGTGATGAACAGAATATCTCCCAGCAAAAAGGTTTGCTGCCTTAGGAGGTGACCTTGTTACTCCAGGAGTGGTAGTCTTTCAGGGGGAACATCCGTGGAGGAAGGTCCATTCAAGGTTGGTTAATGACAGTGAAGGTTGGACCTCAAAATTAACATTATATCTCATTGTATGTATTAATTTATATTTTTGTCAGAATTAGCTTGTTGTTACAGCAGGACTGACAGCCTACAAATCCCCACATCTTCCCTAATGTTTATCACTACGCTGAACTTAAGCTCTTTTCCCCGAGCTTTCTAAAACGCTGTTTAAACTATTCAGTCTGAACTGCTGACACAGCTTTTTAAAACTTAAACAATGTAGATTAAAATGTTGTTAAAATGAATTCCTGGGACACGAAGCAAGCAGAAATGATGAGCCTGCGAGGCAGTGAGTGCGACCAATGGGGACAGATTTACCCATTGCTCAGCCGTTTGGCAGCAACAGCACTCAAGACTTCTCCACAATGAACAGGTTAACGGAGAGAGGGCGTGGAAACATGGCTGAAGTTACAGAGATGTAATTCAAATAATCTTGATTTACGGAGGAGTACAAAAAATATGCAGCAAATTAACTATTTATTTACATCCATCCGGCTAAGTGTAGTTTACATTCATTTTCAGGTCAAATCTGACCTTGGAAAATGTAATTTCCTTTACTTTTTTGCTTATAAAGCACAGGTGTTGTACACATACTGCAAAAGTATTCAACTCTGGAAAAGGAGTATTTTTGTGTGAAAACAGGTTGATCTCACATGACAAAAACAGTCCAGGAAAATGAAACATTTCTAGTCTATTGAAGGTTAACCATATCTAATGCATTATTATATACTCCTTTAAGTATCTGTTCATCGTACATTCCTCTCCATGCAGGCGATTTGAGATAGAGCAAAATTAAAGACTGCATACCACAGTGAATGTGTGCCAGCTCATACGCACAGATAAGCAGCTATTACCTTTTTTTTTTTCTTCTTTTAAATCCATCCTCATACCTATCCCTGTCATATTAAATGGCATGGGGAAAGATTTTTATTCTTCTTTCATGCACCTTAAGAGGACATAATGGCACTTTTTCAGGGAGTGGAGAAGCAAGGACACATGATGGATTCAGTGTTGGACTCTCTCGTTGCCTAGTTCTGCAAAATAGAGCTTTTTTTATGAGTATAGCAGCCTTGCCATCATTTTGGACTTTTATGTGTCATTCTGCCAGTAACTCTTTTCTTGAATGGATGCACTGTACTCGTGTAGTAATACACCTGGCATGCCATTCAATGTGGAATCCTATTCGAGTCCTATCATCCCTGTCCATGGCAAATTACTCTCCAGCATTTAGAGATAAAATGACCACCATTTTTCCTTTTAATTATCTTTTAAGTCACTCAAATATATTTGAATGAACCACTGTGCACAGTGTTATATAAAGGCTGTATCTCATCATGGTTGGTAAAATGATAAAGTGCTGCAGTTATTGCATCAACACTTTGCAATACCTGGTGAGATAACTTATTACAACAAGCTTGTTTGGTTATGGTTAGGACAAAACATGTGGACAAAAAATTGCATCCTCTACGGTACTACTTAAGGTAAAACAAAAACAGCAGTGTGGGTTACAAAGTGAGCATTTCTCGTCTGGGAAACAATGCTAATTTTTTTTTGGACGCTTGAGGAGGCCTTGAAGGGAGCCTGAAGAAGAGATGAGTGCAAATTAGAGAAAACAAATCTGTTATGAGATCTGTTAAAAAAAAAACTTGGAAGTTTTACAAAGAAGAAAAACATTGCAGGGAGGTCTCGTTTCTGAACTTGTAGTTATTACAGACATTCACAGGAACTCTGATATTTTCTTTTCAGATATAAGAAGCTTGATTACTCTGACGCATATGGAGAATTCCTCTTGACAAAGTGAATGCAATTTATTTAAAGAACAAGTGTGTCCAAACGCAGTCAGTCAGATTTTTCTCCAGTATGTGAACCTTGTTGTTCACGACGCAGCAGGTTATCTAGCACTCAAATGTGGGTCAGAGTGCTCTTGAGTGTTCGTAAATGATACAGTGTCCTAGGATTTAAGACCAAACGGTTGGTGAATGAGGCCTATTGTTCCCAGTGAATCAACTCTATAGAAGGAATACAGGTAATGCTGGTGATTTATTTAGAAATACGAGGAGATTGAGCTTTTTCCGTTTGCAATGAAAACATGCAAAGTGGAAATTACAGAGAAAGGGATCACAAAGTCACTGCAGCTTGGCGGCAATCACACAATTACATGCTTGGTTAGAAACACGATAACCACATGCTGGGCATCAGTGTACCATGATGCTCTGTGTTCTAATGTAACTTGGAAAAGCATGCGCGTTATCTTCTCAATCACAGTGATGGATCACCTTCACTCTCAGAATTAGACGTGTTGGGAGGCATTTTTGTAGCCTGGCAGGTATGTCAAAACTGATTTAAAAAATACGGTTCATCACGGTGCCTGGATGTAAAAATAGCCTCGGAGATAACATTAAATGTGACTGCTTTCATGCATAGAAAATGCAAAAAAAAAAAAAAGGAAGAAGAAGAAAACAGCTGTCACGCTGGAATGATCCTGTAAAGAGGTTCGCTTGAAGCAACAGTTGACATGCCTCTCACGAAAGACATGTGAGTGACAAGACCTCTGGTTCGACTTCTTCTGCGCCTCAGGAATGACTCAAGAAAAATCCCCTTCGCTTTACTGTGGAGAAGTCTGTGTTTTAAAGAAGTAAAGCACCTGGAGGTAGAGGAGTCTACCTTTCAAATGAGAGAGAGATTTACACCATTCTTTCTTATCAGCTGAGCTGTGATTGATGAGCCATCATTTCTTTTCCAAGTTCTGGAGTATATTTGCCTTCATGGGGAAAGCTTCACATCGTCGTCACAGGAAACGTCGCAGCATTTCAGACTAATGTAACTGCTAGCTTGTGGAATCAGAAAAAAATTGACCAGTTAACATCTGAGTGCGAGTCCCATCTCTTTTGTGATGACAGTTCTTTATCTTTGTGTTTGCTTGTCCATCTTTAATTTGGGAACTTCAAGAACTGATACTAAAGAAGAAAAAAGAAATGGAGGTAAATCAAAAGGGTTGGCAAACAGGAGATGCTGGCCAGCTAACCAGCTCTGCACTCCAGACAAGTACAATTCTTCCCATTGGTTACTTAATTTTTGCTAGGGGCTATAGTGGCCTAGTGGGTAGTTCACATGCCCCATCTACAGAGGCTGTAACCCTAGGCTTATTTAGGGCTAGGGCGACTCTGACCCCTAACCCTAACCCTCAAAGCCCCCGTTCAAACTCAACCTGTGCCTACATTCCCCACTTTCTCTCTCTCTGATTCCCAACTCTATCCACTGTCCTGTCTCTCGAATAAAAGCAAAGAAAAGCCCAAAAACAAACCTTTAAAACATATATTCTGAAAGTTTACAGTGATGTGGGAGAGATATACAAATTCAAAAATGCATATAATTGGAAGCAGGAACTTCCAAAAAAAGGTGCCAGTGTTTGAAAATTAGTTGGCAAATAGTTAGCACTCAGTCATTTTTTGAGTTGCATAGAGAACACTTTCATTTTTAGCAAGATATAGCATTCATTGGAAAGTAAATGTGAGACGTACGTGATGAAAAAAGAAACATTTGATTTCACTGATCCTTTACAGCCAAGCGTACGTTGGTAGATGGACATGAAAATCACAGCACAGAGTGTGATTGCCTTTGACTTGTCTGTTCCCACATTGATTGCTCTGAGAAGTTCCATTAATCGGTCTCTGCTATGTGTTATTCTATTTGTTGTAATCACAAAATGCCCACTTTTCTGAAGTTAAGGTATCTCAGAAGGAACACAACAGCATTTATTTTTTTTTTGTGTGGGTGGCAACGTGTTTGAAGTGAAAAGCCTTAAAATTTAATTTCACTGCCGTTATCGCTGACAGCTCACAAAAAAAACACGTGTCCCTGTTAAACCTGCAGCACACCGTAAAGCTGGTAATAAAGGTTTTTGAGAGTTTAAATCTTGGAACAGACTCATTGTCAGGTTATTGGCAATTCATTTGATCCACACCTACAATGTTTATTCCAGCAACACGGTTAGAATTGTTTTTCAGTGTTCTACAGTTCTGCCCTTAAAAAAACCTTAAACACCCAGACTGAAGACTTTTACAAAATGAGTTAGATTAAGAATTAAATTCTACCCCAACATTTCCTATAAGGAAGCCATCAGCTATGAATCATTCTGTGAGGATTACAGTTAGTCATTTCCAGACCCACGCATTGGAAAATCTTGCAATCCCAGATCTACGCGTCTGTCCATCAGTCTTACTTTACTTTAAAGCTTTACGGATCTAACAGAGAGAGAGAGAGAGAGAGAGAGAGAGGAAGAGAAGCACGAGTCCTTCATCGCCCCAGGATTGGTTCAACCTAATTGCCATGGACGGGCACCCGAGTAGTCACGCCAGCCCCTTTTATCGACACAAAGCCTCTCATTAAGAGCAGGTTGGACAGCGAGTCTGCTGCCGAGGTGAATGCTGGCTAGAAGCGGCGGTCTGGCATCCGCATGCAGGTGCAGAGTCACCGGCTTTAATTGACAACGGGAGAAGAAAAGGCTATGTGCTGTGCATGACATGCCTACCTTCTCTTTCTCTCTCTCCCCCCCTCTCTCTCTCTCTCTCTCTCTGGCTATCCAACTCTGTCTCTCTAATCTGCCTTAACCACGTTACAGGTCCATCTGACAACACATCAACGCTGCTTCTCTGTTCCAGCAATCAGTCGCTCTCTCATAAACACACAGAGCTCTTTTATTGGACTGGATAAATGTAATTTCTCATTTTTGAATTCTGAGTTTTAAAGCAGGACAAATTGGTTCAGAAAACATTTTCCCCTGATTAAGTTTTCGTCTCAATGGTTAACCATTTACATTGTTTACTTGAAGATTTCCATTCTTTTACATCTACCTCTACATTTCAAATGGTAGTATGGTACCTTTTCAATTTACTTGATTTTTTTTACAGAAAGAACACAATTATACACAATTTTCATGGGGATTGATCAAGTTAACAAGGGGGGGGGGCCTCCGACCTCCGACTCGGAAAAGTGCAATGGAACGGCCATTCAAGTCCAAATCGGAAACCCTGGCAAAATTTGTGAGACGACTTCGAGGTAAACTGGTGAAATGAATCTGCACCAGATGTCACAAATGTTGAGGCTTCATGTTTAATTGCTTTCTCTTTAAGAGTGGCTTGTTATTTTTCCATTAGTTCGTTGTCACACACTGAACTGCTAGTCTGTATTATTTGCAGCCACAGTTGATTCTAAAAAAAAAAATATATATAGGAATTTGTTGGCAAAGAGCACGACTGACAATGTGTTTAATGTACGGCGACATATGTTGATGTGTAGGCGGGGGGGGGGGGGGGGGGTATGAAAATACTTAACGTCTGCCAAAGATGGGCCTGGCAGAAAAAGTTTATGGACCGCTGATATAAATTATGAATGTAAGGGTCTAGTCTTTACTGGAAGCCTTGAAAGTGATCAAACGTCCTCCTTCTAGGCGGAAAGGAGAAATCCTTTATCTTTGATAGAATGCATTCTGAAAACATTCCCCCTTACCTTGCAACTCTCCAACTGAAAGACCCCATTTGACCTAACTGCACCTTCAAGATGAAATAACTGAACAAAGAGGATACAGAAACAATTAGTTGAATTATGGATCTCTGAGGCTTCCCTGAAATCGATACCTTTTATCAGCATTATCACCACACTGAAACTTTTCAGGTCTCACAGGCAGGAAGCTGGATGGGTTTTGGCTGGAACTCTTGTCCATTTGTCTCAGGCTTTTCGGTACTATATGTCTAATCGAATAAAATGTCTTAGCCACTTCTTGACAGTGAGACAAGAAGCATTGGAGCAAATGCAAAAGGTTTTTAATTTTTCTGTTTATGTCTAGTATCGAAGATCTGACGTGTTGTGCCACTTTAACTCAGTTTTTTCATTATTGTCAATTATTCATGAATGTTGCAGAAGTCATTTCAGGCAGAAAGCTTTTCCATTAAGAATGGAGTGCTGACTTTTTTTGTTTTTGTTTTCCGGATATTGACAAGAAAATGCATCTCCTGGAAACTTGCTTCAATGAAATGTCTCGATTTAAACTCGAAACAAGCTTCCATTATTGTCTGACTTTGCATTTATACAAACATAATGAAACTTGAAAATGAGAAACGGATAACAGGCTAGAAAAGCACAGAGTACACAGAATAAAAGTTGTGTGTAGTAAGGAGCCAGGAGTGTTGAAAGGTATTTTAGAAATGTGCTTTGTTTGGTTCTGAGAGGGCTATGTTTAAGACATGTTTAATGCGCCTCCTGTTTTGTCAATTCATGCAATCTGTTGAATGTTCCTGTGTGAAACTAAATCACATTACTGGATATTTGGCCCTAACAAGAACCTGATCAAGTAATTCTTGGTCTCTTCACCGACTGCAACCATTTTAACATTTAACCAGGTTTATGATCTCTCCTGGCTACATTATGAAGTCAGTATACATTTTATTTCACAAACATACCTTTGATGCTGACTGAAAGACCCACCCTATCCAGCTTTCTTCCTGCATCAGCGGCCTTAAAGGACCAATATGTAAGATATCTACTGAATTAAATGATAAAATGACCTTACTATATAATCAGACATTAAGGAAACATGCTGTGTTGAAGTGCTGGCTTCTCTGACAACGCAGCAGCCACTATGGCCTTCTCCTAAGAATGGATTCCAGTCTGGAATGGTCTGTATTTGTTCTAGACCAGAGACGATAGACGGTTTTAAGGCACCCCCACACAGTCATTTTGCATGCCCCTTGGTTTGCCAGGAAAATGGCAAACCAACAGGTGTTGCAGTGATGGAAGCTGGCAAGCAAACTGGTTCAGATATAACTGATTCTTCCCAACCCAAAAAGCCTTGGGAGTTTTCTCATAAGCTCCACGATCAGAAACGTGGCAAAACTACGATAAAAATTTGTGATGCTTTCAAAAAATGTAAAGACGTTAAGAATGCAGAAAGGCTTCAAGACTGATGCAGACCTGGCTAAACACTGAAGCTTCTGGGTCTGCAACATGGCAACCTGCATATTTATGGATGCCTGGAAGGGGGAGGCATGGGGGGAGAGCTCTCGCCAATGTTCCAATCAAGTGCAGTATCCATTTAAAAAAATAGGTGTCAGGAGTTACATACTACTCCTTACGTCATCTGACTTTCTAAAGGCTTTTGTGGTGCGTGCATGCACATGGTTGAATGAACTGCCAATTGAAAAACATAAAAGTCATGCAGACAGTCACGAAACATAAAGGAAACTTTGAGTCCAAGTACACAAACCATAGATTACATGAAGTATTACCATTTGACAAAGCTGGTAGTTTAAACATTATGTTTTTGGTTCATTTGGTTCAATTTTTTTTTACATCTGTACACCGGGTAATGACAAATATATTGTCTTTGCATCCACTGAAAAAACCTTTAAAGGTAAAAAAAAAAAAAAAAAGACTGAAGGCAAAAGAGCAAACATTCACCAAGCAGAAAATGGCAGTTTCAACTGGCAATAAAACAGGAGGTGGGATTCAGTACCTGAGGCCAGAGACCAACAAGTATACGCCAGATAACAATGTTTAACAAATACAGAAAATACAACTGACTGAATGCAAGACTTACAATTTGTAAGACACACCAGTAAATCTGATTCCGTTTTATGTTACTTTGGTTTCTTGAAGCTCAAAAAATAAAAAACTGTATTTTTTTTCTCAAGGAGTTGCATGTGTATTCTCTTGAGGCTTCATAAGAAACAGAAGACAATTCTCAAGGGAACTGACCATTTATAGCAAATGGTTATCCTGTCTGGATTCGGTGGAAAATGCTCTGCTTTTTGTATATTCAGCTCTCAAAGAAGCTGCAACAGGCTGAAGGGAGTATGCATTACCTTTAAGTCCTTGGTAAATAGACGATTCCAAAGTTTACCACAGAAAGTGGAAGACTGGGTGGTAGTGGGAAGCTTGGGCAGCAAATGGATTACCAGCATGGGAACAGGATATCTACTATACTAATCATTAGCAGCACATTTGGTGGTTAGGCATGAGCATAGCCAGTTGGTGCTCTGCCTGAACTAACACTACCCACAATAATCAGCACAAATGCACACCCCAGTCAGCAAATACTGCACATTAGCCAATGGCCTGACACTCACCATCACAGTTTATTTAAGTCCAAACATGTGTATGTTAGTTTAAATATAGTTTTCACTGTATGTTACATATCCAACACTCGTAAGTGAGTGGTTGGATGATGTCATCCTATGTAAATATCAAATGAATTTGGTTTTTGATAATGGTGGATTTCTTTAATTTTTCACCCTCTGTATTCCACTTAAACTTTTCATTTCTGTCCTTGAGTCGCCTCTTTTAATTTTTACATTTTAAATCACCTCTTGATATCCAACTGTTATTTCCCCACATATTCATTTTCTTAAAACGAACAACATAGACTTTCTTTTAGCTCCAGCGAACCTCTTGTATTTAAAATGTTAATGTCATTAAAACTCTTGCAGCTATTAAACAAGATTTTGGAACTCCAACAAATAAGTCTCCACACATGGATTGCAGGAAGGCAATTTACATGCTGATTATCATTCTATCAAATGTGACCTTATTCAGAACGGAAAAGATAAACTTTTAGATATTTAATGGCATCATTTTATCCTCATATTAGTGAATTAAAAAACGAATAGGTCTGACTCATCAACGCTCATCCTGATATTAATTTGAGTTTTTTTAAATGAAGGCCGCCATGCTCTTATACAAACGCCCACTCTATACTCCTCTTGAAAATCCCTTTTTTTCCCTTTAAATTATCCTTTAAATGCTTCACCTGCTTCTCAGTATGTAGATGACACTTTGTAAAGAACCTTGCTGACCTGTTTTTTTTTCATCGCTAAGACACTCTCACTGAACTCTCATTAACTGCTTCTTATTAGATTTGAGGGAATGGAATGAATATGCACAGAAATAGCTTCAGAAAAATGAGATTTTTGAGTGTTAATGTGCAGGTATGTGTTACAACTGTCAAATAACTCAATGTTATTCTGAGTTATTAAGTTTTCTGAAGGTTGGCATAAAGTTTACCAGGTCGGCAAATTAATTAAAATCCAGCAACCTTTCACCCAGCTTATATCTGGAGCTCTCAGAAAAACAGAGCTATTTTATCCCTCCAACAAATTATCCATGACATGTTGTTGACGTGTTATGAGAGGTTTTGATCAAGAGAACAGATGAGTAAATGTTGCTGTAACTGTGATGATTAATACTCTTTTGTGCTAAGGCTAACACACTCAGACGGAGCTAATGTCCTATCTGTATTTAAACTGTGGGAGTCTCGTTCTATATTTGATTATAATCGTTGTGTCTATAGAACATACACACATAATATGACCAAGACAAATGTTGTTATTCACCGTCAAGTTGTATAACTTACAAGTCCACATGAGCTTTTACTTTAAAGCAAAATACAGGGGCGCTGGTGGACTAGAGCAGTGGTTCTCAACTGATCTAGACCAAGCGACCCTCTTTTGGGTCCCGACCCACCAGTTGAAAGCATTGGACAAGAGGGTAATTTGCAAGCCCCATGTTCAAAGCCTGATGAAACGGGCAGCCCCGGGTTCAATTTCCAACCTGTGGCTCTTTTTTCCCGCCACTCCGTTCACGCCTTTCTCCACTCTCTCTCTTTCGCCCAAATTTCTAACTTTGTCATTAAAAAAGACCAAAAATAAATATTTTAAAAAAATACCACAACATACTGACCAAAAATTAAACTTGCAACCTTTTAAAATATTTTAATGCATGGGAATAAACAAATAGTCCACTACTAGATCCATGGAATGCCATATTGAATACATTTTTTTGCAAAAAAATCCAAAATTAACTCTAGCCGTGTCCCAAAGGGCACGTTCTCTAGACCAACTGCATCACAGCAGCGCTTCCCAAGCTGTTCCATTTTGAAGACTCCTTCAAATGCGTCCTATTTCTCCTAGCAATGAAGGATCCATCTGGTGCATCATTCCTGGCATCCAAGATTCATTATGCGCCAAACCAAAGATGGCAGACCTTCAATCAGCTAATAATTACAATTTAAATAGTAAGTAATTGGTTTCAACTTTATCAAACAGCTACCAATTCAAATTCAGGAATTATTCATTTTGGGCTGATTGGTCTACATGGGCTACAAAAATCTGGGTCCTTTAAAAAAGGATGCCCCTGATTTGGGACAAAGCTTATGTTGAATCATCAGTTTGTCTCACAGCAGTTGCTACAAGATCTGTGTTTCATGGTAAAGCAAAAAAAGAAGAGACAAAAAGATTTTTTTAAAAAGCACCCTGCTCAAAAGAGTTGATGGGTTTATTTGTCACACTGCTTGAACTGTTGGTTTGGTCTCATTATTTATTCTCATTGACTCCTATTGTGAAAGCTATTGCTCAACATGATAATATGAATAAATAGCTTTGAGAGTCATTTGTCCAAAGTCATTTCGAGGCCAACTTTCATTGTCACATTTCCATTTGTCGTCCCTGCTCTCATTTTAGCACATGGCCACAAGATTGAGACAATGCTTGGTATCAAACGTTCGCCGATCGTACAATAAGCAAGAGTAGATTCTGTGGGAGTTAAAGAGTCCACTTTTGTTTCTCTGAGGCAATCCCAGCTACTTTAAGACTTCAAACAGTGTTTCACTCTTGTTTGTGTTAAGATGGAACACATGCTCGTCAAAATCAATGCACTGTAGTTGTCCCCTTGCTCTCCCCCATGAGGCTGCTTACAGGACTTCAGTGAAAATTAGGTCCACCGCAGAAGTCATCGGGAAAACAATCCTTCACTACAGGCAACCTCAGTACTATTATCTATTTGAATTGGATGTAAAACCAAGAAAAGAGAATGTTAGTTCGTTGAAGGTGCATCAGGTTTGGAAAACAAAACTCTGAGGGTAATAAGCTTTCTTGGAAGCATGTAAAAGAGGAATCCAAGAGAAGTGTTTCCTCTTGAATGAGTTGTAAAGCTTTTCAGAGTTTTTGCAACAACAACAACAACAGTAGAAGAGAAACAAAAAGAAAGTAGGAAAACTTTACCAAGGTGTTGCCGCAACAACTACAGAGAACGCAGAGGCGAATATTAGACATTTAATCAGTTCATATTATTAATCATACAAATTGACATTAAAGTTATTACATTAATGGTTGATTCAACACCTTGGCCAATTACTTTGTTTGCATGCAAATGGGACTTGAGGTTGTACAATGCTTTGCAAGTCTTCTGACTATTCAAAGCGCTTTTTACACTGGAAGAGGCTGCTATGGAAAGTGTCCATCAGTATTACTCGCCACTGACGCAGCAGTGGGTGAAATTTGGGGGTCCCAGTTTCCTGCCCAAGGACACCTCGACATGTGACTGCAGGAGCTTGGGATCAAACCCCCGACCTTGTCCTTGAGAGCCAACCGACTCTACCACTGAGACACAGCCGCCCCAAGAAAAAGCAACTGCTGTGTTGTCGGATTTCATTCTGAACATCCACTCAGTATTGTAATTGTTAAGGTTGAATGTCCAGTGTTAGATATATGGACGTGTTACTTTAGAAAGCTCACATCTTTTCTGTCCAGGTAAATAATTCATATAAACCACATGTGTTGGATTAAATGGAAATCATGCATTTCATCTCTTTATGTTTCTGTATTTGTATGTTTATCTTTATGAATTACATGTGGAAGAGGTAAAGATTTTCTGTGGACGTCATCTTCCAGTACATCGTCTCTCACCAAGAAGAAAGACCCAAATAGAACGAGTCCCTGACTTTCAAATGACCACCCTGTTCTAAGAAATGTACAAAACACCGCCATTGTACATTATATCATCTTCCTCCACTCACACTGTTCCATTCTGTGCTTAGTGTCCATGATGATCATTTTGTCAACAGGACATAGAAATATGTGTCTCTAAAAGCACTTACAACATAAATACACTGATGCATGCATGTGTTCTGCTGTTAAACGGACCATTTGTGAAGGTCAATCGGTTCACTTAAGTGGGATTTCTGCGGAGGAGTCAACAATATGCTAGTTTGGCAGCAATTTTGCTCCTGTTTCGACAACAAACTTACAGCTTGTGCAAGTTGCAGCTGACCAAGATTTAGCAGCTCTGGGACTATGGGGATGATCGCCTAATCATTCAACACAGAGACATTATGTTCAATAACTCAAGTAAGAAATGAGGAAAAAATAATGCAGACTCTTAGAGACATACTGTACTGCTTTAGAACATTTCTGTTAACCCCTATCCGGAGTTTGTCAGTAGGTATAGGACATTTAGAGAGCATATTTCATTATGCTTGTATTCTGAACTCTTATTTCTCCAACAGAGCTGCTGGTTCTGAATCCCTGCTGGTATGTTCTTTCACATTTGCCTTCATCCTTGATAATATCAACCTAAGTACTTTGTTCTTGTTTCTTACACTACCAACAGTCTCCGGGTGTAACTTCCCGTTAGAAGATATGTTGGGCTTTATTTTTTATTTTCATTCAAACTCTCATGACAAAATTAATAAAACAAATCTTCCTCTTTTTATGAAACACTTGAATCTGTAAGCTCAGATACATTTCATTTTTCTGCATTACCTTCTCTACATGCTAACGTTAGCTTGTCATTTCACGATGTGGGTGTGCCAACACAACATTGATTTATCATGGTTGAGTTTTGGATAACATGTTAGCTATCAATTGTCTGAAAATTATAACATATGCAAAAGACTTGTAGCTGTGTCTCTGTTTCCACCAACTTCTAAGAAACAAAAAAACGCTAGCCGGCTAGTCTGCTTTAGCATTTATGCTCACCAGGGAGATGCTAACATTGTTTCTGTGCCATTCATATAATTACCATACAGATTAGCTGGATATAACTTTCTGTTGTGGCTACTAAAATATTGGGTTATCTTTCCTACCCTAACCCGACCAGGTTGAAAACGTTTTTAGCTGTTAAACTAAAAAAGCCCAAAGACAATCAAAACACGTAAAGCTAAGGGGAACTGCAGAGTTGTGCGAGACTCCTCTATTCACTACTAATGACGTTTTTCAAAATTAATATGTTTTTCAAGACATTATTGATGTGATAAAAATGACAATAGGAACTTTAAAAAATCCATTTGTACTAGTAGTAAATTGTCATAATCAAAAGTTGAAGAACTCAATAAGTGAAATTGCCCCTCTGAGTGTTTCCAAATGTTCACACTCAGTAATTCACTTTGTTAAATCTATTGTGTTTCATAAGATATAAAAATACTGAAGTGGTGTTAAACAGTTTTTATAATATTTCCCTGTGAAAAGCAGTGGAGTAGGAGTTTAAAGTGGAATTCAATAAAAGTACTCAACTCAAGAACAGTACAAGTACCACAACATTATACCTAATAACAGTACTTGAACCAGCATACTTACGTCCAGGAGCAGATATTTTCTACTGAATTTGTTCTCGTCGTTAAGCCCCATTTGCTATATTTTCCCTGCTCCCTCAGTACTTCATTTACTCCTTCTTCTCATGCCTCATTATCCTCATGTTGTTTGTCTTCTCCCTGCTGTCTGCCTCTCTCTCTCTCTCTCTCTCTCTCCCCTTCTCATTTCCTCCATCTACAGTATAGCTACAGTATTGTGTCTCACCCCCGCTGGCTGACCCCCTGCTCCTTTTCGCTATGCGGTCATACTTGGCATCCACTCAGTGAACATCTCTTCTCCTGCACTGACTAAGAGCGAGGGGAAGACAGGGATGCATTATACATGAATAACAGGCTGGCAGACAGCACCGCACATGGCACCCATTTCGCTGTGATGAGCCTCTGAGACTTCTATTAATTCTACTAAAGCATGCATAGTGTAGACAGCGCCGAGATGAGAGAGCATTTGAGGAATTGGGGGTAAGGTCAAGCAGAGAGGGGGAGTGTTTGTTCAAATATTCAAGCAAAAAGGATAGTGATTATGAGTACATGTTTATTTTTGTGTGTGTATGTGTGCAACTGCTTTTATAGTTGCATGCATATTTATCGGTAAGAGCTTTTACAGCTTTAAGTACCTGTGCTTGTTTTTGTGTCCTTATGTGTACTTTACAAGCAGGAGGACCCGTGTGCGTGTGCATGTGTGCATCTGCGTGTATATTTAAAAGGGGTCGGTAGGCAATTGGGAGTGAAGATCCAAGCAAATGCTGCGTAATGAGAGTCTAAAGTGGCCAACTGAGGTTCTAGTCACGTCTCCTTTGGCGTCTGCAGCAGGGTGCAGGCTCTTCTCTGAATCGAGATGTACAAGAAGCACACTGCTACCTACAAAAGTCACACACCAACCAAGCTATTACAAATGCACACATGCAGAGAAAGAGAGGGCGAGAGTACAGCGGATGGATCAAGTATCTGGGACCTCAAGGTCATGAGCTGAATGTTAGACCTGTGAGTTTATTGGACCCTCAGGGATCAAGTGGTGCTGAAATCAAGATGCCGCCTTGGTCTCAGAAGCCTTTCGCAGCCAGAAGGGAATTTTGAGATAACTGTTTTCACTTCCAATGATCAAAATGGCAGCTTGGTCATGTGACAAAGGCATCAAAAACATAAAGCAGGAGGTAGCCCGCGGCACTACGGCCGATCAGTATTTTGCCACTGTTCCCTGCCACTCTAGTCAATGCTCCATTTTCCACAGCGAGCGCCGCAATAAGTCACCAGGTGTGCCAGCAGCGCCACTTTGCTCAAATCCGCTCAGTCTATATTCGAAGGCGCTTGATGCAAGCAGCCGTCATCCGTTGCTGATTTGTGACCACTAATTTGACTGCTTTAGTCACAAAATGTTTGTACGAAAGCTTAGTCAACTAGAGTGTGTTTTTAGACACAGAACAAAACCGAACTTTTACGTCTCAAAAGCATAACCAGAGTTAATATCTAGCCCTGTTCACACTGCAGTTTCAAGCCGCAATATTTTTAGCCCCACGCCATTTACGCCTTCTATCTGAATGTGACGGAGGCGTAACGTAAGGGACAAAATAATCTGTACCTTCTTTGGAGGTAGTAACAGAAGCGTTACAGGGGTGAGACGGTTACAGTGGGGCCAGCGGGGGAGCGCAGCGCAGTGCTGTGTGTGTGTGTGCATGTCTGACTCCGTGTCTATGTGGAGCTCCCGCTTTACCGTGCTTTCGCAAATGCCGAAACGCAAAGTGAATTCACAGACCGGGACACCGATATAATTCCGTTGCGGAATAAATGGGAATGTCCTCGGGCGTAACGACAGCAGAGTTTAGTTACGGCACTCTTGTGGAAAAAGTAGTCTGAATGGGGGTTACTGTTTTGCCCCTCTCTCTGAGAATATGTGACACCTTTATCAGCTATGTTGGAAGCTTTAAAATTGCTTATGTGTAAATTGCTGTATCGAGTGCTTTGTCTCCTGACGTCTTACAAACTATTGCATATTTAAAACTGAAAACTTGACGATGGAGTTGTTGCCTGTATAGTTGTCAAAATTTCAGGCATCATCCTTTAGAGCAGTGGTTCTCGACTGGTCCAGCCAAAGGACCCACCACCAACTTCTTCATGAAAATTTCGAAACATAGAGTCATATAATGAAAAGTTGTGCAGTTTGGACTTTAGATGGATCAACAATATGTGACAGAACAAAGAAACAGAACAAAACAAACATGTTCATAGAGATTTTTTTTTTTTACACATTTCCTTTCCAGGCACACTGAAAACAGCACCGCCATCCACTTTTGGGTCCCGACCCACCAGTTGAGAACCATAGAACATTTGGCAGATAATGGATATCTTGCTCACACAGACACAAACATGCATTCACGAGCTTCCCTTCCATCGTCGGTTTCCAATGCTTGTCTGAATGGTGAAGCTATTGACGTGAAGGTCCATCCACAGTCCCATAGTCTCTAAGAAACCCACACAGTAAAACTAACTGCCATTGATTTTTTTTAAACTCCTATAAGCGAGGCATTGCATTTGCTGGAACAAAGCCACTGGTTCTTTTGTAGTTGTATTTCCTGGGCTTGGTGACAGGAATAAATCCAGCTAGGTGATAACTACGTTCGGGTGAGTGTGATGAAAAGCGAGGCGGGGAGAAAAGAGGTGACTTACAGGGTCGCTGCAACATACGGCAAAAATTTAATGATTTTTCTCACATATGCTATTATTTGAGAAATGTTTAATTTGCCATCTGCTCGGTCTGAGTGTTATACAATTTAATGAAAACATAGCCTGTAGAAATTAGGAGGATAATGGCTGAAGCTTTGTTTTGGCCCGTGATTGATCAACCCTGCATTTGTTCAGACTGCGAAAAAAATAACTAAACACAATAGGAGATGTGGGGAAGGAAAACTCAACAACTGAGCTCTCCAACAAAGAGCATGCAGCACTTTAAAGAACTCAGCTTGTGCACTCTGAGAAGAAGAAATCACCTGCAACAGCTGGTACAACTGTGAATAGACAATGACTCTGGACAAGAGCCTAAATGGACACTAGACACACTTAACATCAACCAACGTGTGAGCATCATACTGAAACGGGTGCCAGCAACTACTTGGAGGGTTAAAAAACAATTGGTATGCACACAGACTTTGATCAAGCCAAATAACACACTAAGTGCTGTTTGTTAAAACAGTGTGTGTGTGGTGCCATGTGTTTGCATGAATTGATTTAGCAAGCTAAATGAGGTTGATGTGATAATGTGTAGAGCAGAGATGGACCGAATTTAAACTTGGAAACATGTTTTGTTTGTGGTTGTAAGCCAGTTTTGCTGTTTGTTTCATTGTCTGAACTGGAACAATGGAATTCATTCATATACACTTTTTTTTTTGAGCGCTTTAAGATCCTATCTTCACTTCAGTGTATGTTGTGCAAGGGAGAGGATAAAAAACACAAAACACAATGTTCAGTGATTATTTTTACATTTAGAGTGGCTTAATCGATTCACAAGGTCAGCTCATGCACTGAGTACACTGTTGCCACAATAGGGTAGGGCACAGAGACTTTTTTTTGTCTTTCAGATGTCAAGGTCAACAAAGAGGATATAACATCTAAAATGGACATTCAGTCAAGTCTTCTCCAAGGAAGAAGCACCGCAAAGCGCAGCCTTCGTACAGTGCCCGTTATAACCAGCTAGGCTGTGACGACATTACCCTGTGACAATTTCAGAATCTTGTATTTTCTATAATGTTCCCACTGTCATCGTGTCTCAGTGTCCTCCCTCCCACAGCAGCAGAAATGTGGGCGAGTCTCAGTTTGCGCAATTAAATGAAAAACAGATATAATACATTGTTATCTTCTTGTTCTCTGAGTTATGGTGGATGAATTATCTTTTGAAAAACACTGGTGTTTATCTAAGAAATAATTAAAGCTTGCTGTACGTGGTGAATACTCCGCTATCAGTCACCAATTAAAGTGTTTTGTCAGGTGCGCACATCACTGATGTGTGGTGTTTTCATATATCATGTTTCAACTCAACATGATTAAACTATTCATAAAGCATTTAATCAGGGATTCAATTTATGCTGTTTGCCGTCACAAATCACTCTGTTAACTTACTTTTATTTACCTGCCATTGTGGACGGTAGGTTGTTTAAAATGCACCAACCACTGCAAATAAAAAACGGCATTTGGTGGGTGGCGGGTGCTAATTTCCAACCCTGCTACATCACTTAACGTCACTTTAAAAAATAAATAAATAAATAAATCCAAACATAAAGCTAGAAAAGTACTTGGTGACACATTGGGCTCCAAATCAAAGCTTCCTTTCTTGCCAAATAGAACAGGTCAGAAAAATACAGATAACTTGCTGGCTTGCTCAATCATCTGTATATTTATGATGCTTGATAATGATTATCAGAAGGTCATAGCCAAGCGGCAACTTCCGGTCTTGAAAAATGAAGCCAATGTGGAAGTGCAAAATCCTGCAGTTCGTTGAGTGTCCACTTGAGGCTGGCTCCAGGAACACCGGAAGTCAAATACACCATAAAAACATGTTTACAGTCTGGTACAAATAACGCAATAGGGCTGGTTAGTTACTGTCATCACTGAGACCCACTGTAGGGGTGACTGTCGACCGGGGCCAGACTGTCTGACAGGGATAGTCTCCCGCTGTAAGGTCCATATGTGAACAGCCAGGTCATGGTCATTTCAGGGGCAGTACTCCTAAAATAACGTAGATATTTTCAGGAGTGCCTATGTGAAAACAGCTCATGAGTGTGTAACACTCAGAATACAAAATTTACTTTAACTAAATAAATAATAAATTATCAAAAAAATGTAACAAATTAAGGTGTACTGGGCTAATGTAGGTTAGACTCTTGGAGCTGGTGGAGAATTAATTAAACACACGACACAGAATGTTGATAACCGGTTTTGTATTTTAAAGTTCAATTTTTAACAAAAAACACTTGAACTTAATCAAGGAAAATCCCACAATTTAAATAAAAGAAAATAGGCCTTCAATTAACAGATTCTTAAGGGCACCTTTTACCCTCCATACTACATATGCTAAATATTCCCAATTCTATTCGTATAAACCAATGCACCAAAACACATTACACGTACTGCAGTTATTTGTTATGTGTGTGCAGATGTCCAATGAATTCAAATGTTTATTTAGGTAGGGGAAATCCTACCACACCGTTCAACCAGACAGCCAGGCTTGAGGCCTTTTGAGGGAATATTGAGTCTTTTGAAGTTGCTCCTTTAGCTCGCCGTCTTCTTTGCTCCGGCAATACGGCCTGACCAGTGTTCAGTCCTGAAACATTCCTCCTCAGCAGCAGCAGCAGCACAGCAGCTCCTCAAGGGCTTGAAGTCTCAGTACAGTTAAGTCCAGCTTTGTGTCCAGGGTTGAAAAGCACAGTGTTTTTCTTTCAGAAGTTCTGCTTGACTGTTTTAGGAACGACTGTCTCCTGCTGCCTTCTGACTGTCTCCTTGATTGGTTTCAATCAGGTGATTAGTGCACCTGGGGAATGGGGGTAGATGCCTGTTGGCTGCAGACTGCATCCAATTGGCTCAGGATTTGAATGACAGATGCTATTGTCCAATGTCAGCAGTGTTACAAGTGCTTTGCCTGCTATGCTCAGAAACGCCAAATAGACGTCTTTTGCTTTTTCCTTTAAGTGCATTCGTACCATTTGATGACCATTTAAGTATGTCAATAAATATAGGGAAACATAGCTATAAGAAGCACTACTTCCTCAACAGAATATACTTACAGATATACACTAAAAGGACTTCACAAGCTGCTGCTCAGCCAAGGGGCCGACATTATAAAAGGTACATTTAAACCCCACCAAGGTGCTTTGAGGATGGAGGAGCATTTTCATCGACAGACTAAAGGTCAGCAAGGGGACATGGAGTGGATCCAGTGCGCCTCCTACTCCTATGCTTTGGCGTTCACTGACGAAGACAAACTGCGGTGCCAGCTATCAGCGCACACCCACCACCGATCAGTTGCAAAAGATCAATGTGAACTACTCCTACTCGCTCCATGAAAAGTCCATAAAGGTGACAGTCTGCCGGTGGTGGGTGCCAAGTCTTTGGAAATCAAAGGATAAAATTAATCAAAAAGAGAAAATAAAGGAAATTGCATCTCGGCTAACATTATTCTTCAGTTGTTTTTTTTTCTGCACAAATTCTGAAATCCAATTCAGCTGAACAAGTTTTCACACAGTGTAAAGGAGGAACTATCACTACTTTGGTGGGTGGTGGGGGGACTGAAAGTACTTTGCAAAGATAGTACATTTAAATGGTCTGCCACTTGATTTTATTGGGGGTAATTAGCTGGACATACAGTACATAAACCAAAAAAGTACCCCACTATTAATGGTAATAACCAAAAATGTCAACCCTGCTTTTGTTGACAATGTCAATCAGACACCTGCAGAGTGTCCAATTCTGCTGAAAGTCACCAGTTTACAGGGTCACTTGTTGAACTCAAACGTTATCTTCTCCCAAATAGTTTAGCCGGTTTCCACGTTGAATTCTTCAATGTAAATGTAATGTCCAAGATGTTTTGGCTTGTTTGAGGCAGTGACTATGACCCATCATACAGATAATTATCATCTTGGTCTATCAGTTTGTCTTTAAAACTTGAGTGCCATTGTTATCCCTCTGCCTCTTCACTGCCCCCTACTGTTCATTATGCATATTAAAAATGAGCGACCGACTCTGAGCCACAGCTGCGCATATCTCAACTTTAAGTGCTATTCTTAATTGTCATCTTTTTTTGATCTGCTGCCTTTTGACGGCCAGTTGTACTACTCACATTTTGAGGCATCAGCATTCATTTCAATCTGTTTCAAAATCCTTTTTGAAACTCCTCACAGGAGCTTTAACTCAATGGGAATTATTCAAACGACTAGTTTAATGAGAGCACATATACATTCACAGAAGAATGTGAAAACTCAGCAAACCCATCATGTAGCTGTCAGAATTTTGATGTGTTAGCCTCAAACATGGAAAAAGTGCTATCATTGCTCCTTTTCCTTACTTTTGCTTTAAAAAAATATATATATCATGTCATGATGTATTTGACACTAGAACTGAGAGGGTGCCAGTCCCTGCCAATCATCAAAATAAAACTATGAGCTAAGGAGCTGTCACTCAAACCCCTAGTGGAAGGTGACTGTCCCTCTGTGAATTGGCATCATCCAGCTGCACTATGAGGGGGGGGGGGGACAAAAACAAAGGAGAAAACAAAAGCTTGGTGGATTCATACAGTACGAGAATCTTCTGCCAAGTCCCAGCTACAGAGGTGCTCCCAGCCAGCAGACCATTACATTTATCTGCATCACCAATGTTCTCTTTGAGTGAAAAATAGAACAGACAAGAGTGTGAGGGAGATAAAGGCAGCGATGGAGATGGATGGCAAGAGTGGGAGGATTGGAACAGAAGATGAAGGGGGGAGACAGGTGAGATGGAGAGGGCGAGGAACGGGAGAGCAGGGCAAAAGGGGAAAGAGAGGTGGCGAGATGGAGATGAATGTGGGAGAGAGAGGAACAAGAGGAAGCGGCTGCACAGACGGGACTTGGACGGAGCCTCAGCCAAGAGAATGTCGATTGTTGGGTATGAATACTCAATTCCAAATTGGCTTTATTGAATAGAAAAGGTGATTTTAAATGGAGCGTATTCTTTTTTGCAACAAAGTATGTTTCCTGCAGTGGTTCCTTCAGCACTGGTCGCTTGAAGTGGCAGAGAAATAGCATCATAAACTCTGCAGTAGCATTCATAAACACTTCACAACACATGATTAATTTCTATGATGAGTCTATTTATGTAATTACACTTGAAGCATCATTTCATTTCCTGCATTTATGTACCGCTGTTTTAATCCTTTATTGGTAAGTATATATTTTAAGTGTGTGTATATGAGCACTGTAAACCTAATTACTGATAATGTTCTGTTATCAGAACTGTTTAAGATATCCTCATTGTTGATGTTTGGGATAGATTATTGATTTGAAGGTGCTATAAACAGCCACAATCATGTGTAAGGAAGGACACGTGTTTGTTACTGGAGGATGTCACAGAAGAACCTGTCTTCTTCTACTATTCTATTAAATGACTGGTCAAAAGGCTACAGGGGAAAACGCACACACTGGTTAGCAAACAGGCTGTGAGGGTCCAGACTACATCCACTTGTGTGTCTAATAATGGGAGTGAAATCAGAGTTTATTTTGGATGGTTGGAAAAGGCTCTACATGTCAGCCCTGTGACTGACTGTCGAACAGTCCAGGATGTATCCAACCCCGCGCCCAATGACAGCTGGGATCGTCTCCAGCATCCCCGTGACCCCGAACAGGAAAGCGGTAAAGATAATGGATGAATGGTTGGAAAAGGTGGAAATCTGTAATTTACAAAGCTGGCTCCATACTGTGCTTTCAGGGTAGCCATGTCGACGGAGAAAGAACAAGGATATGGTGCACTTCATTTTTTTTACATTTTTTTATTTTTACGTTATATAATTGCCCTCAATGTGCTGTCTATAATATATTGGTGAGGCAATAACCCTACTTGCTGTCTTTTTTTTTAAAGCCCTGATGAAGAGTGCCATTGGTTTAAACCATTGGCTGTGTATTAATATGGACAATGCATTTCCATCTCTTTCTGTTCTATAAAAGTGAAGCCATAGTCCAGCGACAGGCATGTACATATTGCATTGGTGACGTTATTTGGAGCCAAGACATGCACAGAGGGTGTTTATGCGGGAAAACAACACAAACTTGGTGGCTAACTTGCTGGTTCACCGAATTAGGTTACTCAACGGAAAGCAAACAAAAGACACGACAGTTCTTTTCCTTCCAGATTTACGAACTTGGTTGACAACTGCCTCATTAAATCTGCTATGAAAACAACACAAATACACAGGCAATTAATCCCAGTTTTAAAACACGAAGGGCAAATAAACAGTCACCAGCCTGAAGTGTGTTTCAATCACATATTGCCAGATTTTTTTTGGGTTAATGTTGGTGATGTAACACACCTAGCAAGGGGAGGAAAAAACCCACCTTCATAATGATAGTAGGACTGACAGAGCATCCCCGTAGAGAAACATGAGGGCAAGCTCCAGGTTTACAGAAAGAAGGATGATGCTAGGCTAATTTTAATAAGTAAAAAGTACATACTTGAATTATAAATAATATTATAATAATAATAAATATGAGCTAATCTAGCGCCCTAATGGCATCACGTTATATTATGTTTGTCGTAATGATTATGATGAGACATTAGCTTGCTCATTAAAATGCATAAATCAAAAATATCTGCCTCATACGGAGCACCATAATGGGATGCTGTTGCACAATGAACAAATCAAAATAATAGAGAGAGAGTGTTTGGTAGATGTTTCTTGGCACACCTTGACAAGAAAAAGCTTTTTACAGCTTTGTTCTCTCGAGTCAGTCATAGTGCGTATAGGCTTATTGAGCCCAACGTGACCCAAATGCCAGAGAGTATCCGCTACAAAGACAACAGGCCTTCAGTTGAACACTCTTCATTTGTGTTGCTGCATCTATTTAACCGTTCTTCACCTTGAATTGAGCTCACATTGTCTCGTAGTAGCTGGTTTGAGGTAAAAGGCCAGAAAGTGTATCAAGACCGTGGAAAAGAAGGAGAAGCAGGAGGGGTGCTGCATTAGTAGCAGGAAAATGCAGGAAGTCTTGTGAAAATGATGGTTTAAGTACCAATAAACGAACCCCAATAGGTAATTTGGCAGGCCGGCAAAGTTGAGTGTTCATGTAAATCAGACCATTCGAAGGCTAGACACGGAGTCGGGCAGTGATTAAACACACGCACACACCCACACACACATTTATTTATCTCTTTCCTGATCACTTCCTACACACACATAAGTTGTGTTTTCTGAGAACAAATTCAATGTTCTTAAAAAAAAATAATAATAATTATAAACCTTTGGTGTTGAAAGTATTTTTCATTTAAAGTATTTTGGGCAGCGTGCTGTGTATGGCCTCGTCTGACACAGCAGGGGGGCGCAGGCTTATTAAATAGCTACATAGAACTAATGAATCTTCCGTCGGATGGTCGTGTTTGCTTCTTTTTTAGGTCATGTAGAGGCATCAGTTATTATGTTAGTGTGTTACATTGCCCGCTAAGACTTCCTTAGAAACAATGCTGATGCCTGTGACAAAGTAGGTATAGCGAAAGTTTGGGCTGAAAAACCAAAACAGGGAGCTGATAGGTGCTAAAATGCCCCAATAGCACTAAGGGAATACTCAATAGTATTTGTCGCTTGGACATTATATAATAATACCTGTAACAAATATGTTTTACCTAGATCATTGATTATAGCAGTTTTAGGAAGGTTTTTTTGTGTGTATTTGATCGCACATATAGACGTCATCACACTGAACACACACACACACATATACCCAGCGCACCTCATTAATCAGTGACAGAGAGGGTTCTGAGTCTCACCTTGTCTTCTGTTCTCCCCCCGAGGAATAAAAATATCCATTTAAATCTGTATTTCAACACACAGCACATGTTGAACCCCAAACCTCACCCTTATTTTTTACTTTACACATCTCAGATCGCATTCTATTTTTTTCCCCCAGTTCTCAATATGCTCTAGTAGAGTCCCTGTCGACACAGCAGTGAGGGCTTTGACGTCACTTCAATTATCACACGCAAGCTGCAATTACGCATTGGACAGATGATGCACAGAATCGACTCTGCAAAGTGAGGTGTTTTTCTGGAAACAGCAACACTTATTTCCCTGGGAAAGGGGATTTTGAATAAGTTGAAAACAATGAAATATAGAGGTGGGGAAAAAATGGATTTATGTTAAAAAAAAAGAAAAAATCGAAAATTGTTATCTGCTGAGATTTTAAATAGATGAATACTTTCCAAAAATCGACTGCTAAGTGCTAAGGCCAGCTCGTTAACTCAGTAGTACTCAGCCAAATGGAGTAGCAAGAAATTCAGCCAATCTCACAGATGACAGGAGTAGATCCTGAAGTATGTACTAATTCAAAAATAGACTTTGTATCATGAACCCAGAATCGTTCTGAATCCAAAAATAGATTCTGAATCAAATCATGACCCCAAGAATTGAAAATCAAATCGTGAGACACCCATCAGATCTCGACAAAAGCCGAGCTTAAATCAGCATTCAAAGGGGGAAAAAAATCATCCGCAAGAGTCGAGAGTGACGGCAGGGCATGACGAAAACAGAACGGAGAAAAGTTTCAGCCACAGTGACAGACAGCTGGAGGAGCTGGAGCACGCTGCAGCTAAATTTCCCCTTAAAGTTAAAGACTAGATCCTGGTAAAGAAAAGAAAAAAGTTATTCACAAAGCATCTTAGCCCTTAAGAGAGCTCCTAAAGTAAAGACCTAAGGATGAAGAGTTTCTCACAGAGGAAAGAAGGAGAGATTCCAGCTCTATCACAGCCTCATATTAATATCAGATTAAGTAGACTCTTACAGTTACCAGCAATGTGAATAAACATGAGGACATAAATATAAGAAAAATACACAATATTTGTATAACTAAAGCTCAATTAATTAAATAAAAGTTGTAATTTATTTTTGCATCAGAATGGTTCAAGAGTAAATTGGTGACTGTTATTCTTCGAATCAAAAATAACGTTCCTGGGCCAGCGGTTACAATGGTCGGGCCAGTGATCTTTGAAAACAAATCTAGCTTAATGTCAACCCCTGCATATTACCAGTAAAGTATACATAGCCATTGGCATAGCAACCAATAAAACATCTGGTGCTGGGCTTCATTAGAAATACGACTATTGTTTCAGCCATATCATGTTCAGTGGCTTTGCAGCCCCACCTTTATCATGTGCATTATGACATTGAGTAAGCGTTAACGAATGCATGTCACACTCACCTACTGAGCCAATTACTGGAGGTCGAAGAACGCGTGAGATGTGAGTGAAAAACCACAGACGAACTGATTATTCAAAAACACACTTGGGTTGTGTAGTCACACGTATTTTCATTTTAACGTGTTTTTCTTGTAATAATGTCTCTACCACACCTTTTCAATCCATCAAAGACTGAGGTGAGGTTGCATCAGGTGTATAAAGGAACAAAACGGAGGGCCTACACAGAAGGAAGTGTAAGGTTGAATAGAAAAAGGTGGTGGTGGGTTGCAGTGGATGAAAAATATCCCATTGCCCCATATTCTCTTCTCTTTTTGCCCTCTGGCTCATCTCGGCTTTGTTTTAATAGCTTTTTTTTTTTTTTTTTTGCATAAGTGCAACAAAATGCTTTCATTAATGATGCATAGCACATAATGATCCTCTTCATTTCCATTTTTTGCCCCTCAGTGAAGAGACGAAACGCAGTGGGTTGTCTTCTACAGTAGGCCTATCATTAATTAGACAGCCGTCGTGCAGGGCAGTTCTTATTTTGAATCCCCATCTCTGCTGTGCAATATATGTCCTTTCTGTGTCTCATCTTTCATGTAGGTTACCGACCTTTTGGGTCTGGTTGATACAGCATGGAAACTGACATGCAAACCAAAGTTGGTGAAACATTTTAACAGGCAAACAAAGACGGTAACACACACACACACACAGCTATATTATCTGCAAAGAAGTGAAATAATACATTCAGTTAAAGATGCACAGATAGACGAGTCCCCGGGTCAAATTAAGTTTACTGAGCGGTAAAAAAAGAGGAAATGAGGCCACATAAGGGTCATACTGAACTATAGGTATAAACATGGTGGAGAAATGATTAAGCCTTCGGCAGCACGAAACACTGTTTTGTTGGAATGAAAGTGGGGAAGTGATAACAAATTATACATTTGCGGGGAACCGAAACATTACCATGATGGGAATTTAATTGAAATTTCTGAAATGTAACCTTCATTATTTAGGCCAGGAAGCCATTATCTCTATTTTTTTCTCTTCATTTTCATTTTATTTTAAAGCAGTAACAGATTTTCCTTAAATGAAATGTTCACACAGAGAACAAGTTTGTCTGCTACCTCCTCTGTGCCGTGCATCTGTGCTCGTGTTCCAGCCAGATGCACCGATCAGCCCACCTCCTCTCTGCGTTACTGTGACGGCTCCTCTGCACTGATGAGTTTACTGGAGCTCGCGTTCTGTCTCCAAAGGGCTGCAGACCTGGTGAGCAGGCAATCACGAGAAGAGACACACCTGGGCCTGATGTGCCGAATGCTTAAAGCCGCAGTCGGTCTTTGGGGGATCTTCAGAGACACTTATGACCACACACGTTTGCTTTTGGTTTCTTTGTCTTTGGTTTTACAGCACATCACCCCATACAGCACATTTTCACCCACCCACACCTTACACAACTGACTTTAAAGATTCTCCAATTCTACTAGTTTTTGTAAGTTTGATTATCTTCCCTGTAAATACATTGCTTTGTTAATTAGTATACCCATGTGTCTCCCATCTTTGTCACTGTCTGACACCCAATTTCCTCATACTCCATGGGATACTCTCGTCAAGCGAGCGCCACGGCCCCGTCTCCAGAGCGCCAGTCTGTTTAGGACAGAGCGCGCCGGGGGTTCGCGTCGAGCTGGACGGAATACGACAACCCAAACAGGAAGTCAGACAAGAAAACACACACAGAGCGTCCGGTCAATTTCAAAATAAAACACAATAAACGGACTCGCAATCGTACTTTCTATCACTTTATCGTACACTAGTCGAAACAGGCACCAAGTGAACACCAAATCATCCTCAGAAAGACAACAGCCACATGTTTACGAGCTTGTTTTGTCCATGAGAAAGTGCATTTTCCACATATGTTGCTTCATCTCATTCAAGTAACAAATGAGTTTACTTCACAATGCTCGAACATGAGGTGTTTTTTTTTTTTTATTCAGAAAATTATCTTTCATTCATAAAAAATTATGTGACAGTTGGTTAATGTGTGTCTTTCCCTATCATCTTGGGACTGTATTTCCTGTTTTAACACATACTATTAAATGGGAAAAATAAAGTTGCATTGAAGGAAAACCTGGACAATGTTTCCGGGGACTTTGTTTAAGCCGCTGTCCTCGGTGAGCATCGCTGCAGGCAGAGCAGGCGTCTTTATCGCGGGGACCGCCCTGCCTGCTCACCCAGTCTTCCATGAACGTTAACATCAGGGGCCAAGAATGGCACAGCACTCCTTGAACCAGATAAGGAGGTTGGTTTGTGTTGGAGCAGTAGAGGAGGAGGTCAAAAGGCAGATAAGAGTGATGGGATTGTGAGTGATCAGACCCTTTTTTGGTAGGTGAATAAAAAGGGAGTTCTCTGTGGATGCCATATCGTCAAATATAGTGAGTAAGAAAGCCTGAGACAGGGAAGTGTTTGTATTTGATATCGTTCAATTATAAACGTGACTGCAACAGAATCAATCAGTCTATTAGTTAATAACTGGACTGGAGGGACAACACATTTGTTAAACTCACTAATCATCTCAAAATTGTTTTTTTTTTTTTTTACTTTGCTTGTTATCATCATAAGTAGGATACTTTGGGTTTAGCATTCTGTTTGCTCTTCTTGGAATTTGGGATACACAATGATTTAATACTTTGTTCTAGGGATGCACCGATGCATCGGTTTTACATCAGCAACGCCTCGATAACTTCAAATTGTGGATGTTTTAAATGCTATGGTCCTAAGTCGGATACAAGCGATAAACATGAAAAGATTTCTTGGTTGTTTTCATCCAGTATGTATTGAAGCACAGATGCATACTTACTCGTCGTTAACTCGCTTTTTCGTTTTTTTTAATATCCGTTTCAGAAACCACAATCTAATGACCAAAAGATGCACTGACAGTGTGCGGCGCCCCCTGCTGTTTTTATTCTATACCCCGTGAGTCTCATGCTCTCACAAGAGTGCAAGTGGAGAAGGGTAGGAGGTGTGCAGCTGGAGGAGAGCGGAGGCTTCAGAAAAGCTGAGGTGCCGCCAAGCTGCCGTTTGTTTTGGTTTCATGCTGGTGGTCAAGGGCGACATCTACTGGATCAAAAAAAGTCGCACACTCTTCCTTTAACAGTGACGGGATGTTATGGTATTCTACGTGTAAACCGTAGCTGAGAGTGCACAAAATTACTTAGGAAGAACTAGGCTGAATGTGATCAAACATCAGCTGACAGGAAACAATCAACACAGCATTAGCTGCTAAGACACCAGTTATCCAACATCAACTGACAGGAAACAAGACTAATGTCTCTAACAGCAAATTACTGCGCACTCGGATGCTTAGTGATGGATGTCTACGTCAAGTGAGGGCACAGTTTGCTTTAAGACGGAAAGGTTTGGATTTCTATATCCCCCCCTTTGTTTCTTCAACATCGACCATCTCTCTTTCGTTCACCTTCTTTTCTTAACCTGGTCTACATCCTGAGGGTTATGTTGTGCAGTCAGACCGTCCGAAGTCTGTTTTTTTTTCCCCCTCATACTTTTACCTGTCTGTCACTTAGGATTAGACTTCCTGTCAAGAGGTGAGAAAACCACAGCTGGAGGAAGAGACAGGAGTGAGAGACGCAGCCAGGCCATCTCTTCATTTATTCATCTCCACCATCATTCCAGCGTTGTTCGAAACAAAACAACAGCGAGACCCCGAGCACCAGCGCAAAGGTTATTAAAGGCACAGAAAGCTTTGCCCCTGAGGCGGAGCGCAAACAAGAGCTTTTAATAATGAATGTCTGTTAGGAACATGACAGAGTCGATTCTTCCTTTTGAGCAGCACTCCAAAAAAAAATCTCTCACTGTCAGCCAAATTCACTACTATAGTTACACAAGACTCACACTCAAGGGTTTGCACGGGAGAAGGGGGGGGGGGGGGGGGGGGGGGGGCTCTCGTGACTGTTTGAATTGCTCTCTTCCGTTTCATTTCTTTCACCCTTGTAATTCCCCAGCTGTCAGGGAGGACTGACACTGTTGCTTTAACGGATGTGTCACTATCCATCAATTATTCCAGTCATTTGTGCTCATCGCTGGCTGCTTCCTCGTGGTTGAGCCTTGGGTTTTATTTACTTTAGGAATTTCCCCTCCAGCCTGCAGTGAACTCCGTAAAGCACCTTGTTAATTCAGCCCATTAAGTTGTGTTCTCCGCTCCGCTAACCAATCTCACTGGTACACACACACTCACACAAACAATTCATTCAGATTCCTCCACACCTGCACCCCACCACTGCCTGCACATTGGACCTCTTCCCTGATTATCTTGTACATCAGACTCTCGTAGCTTGATCAAAAGGTTATAGATCTGGGGTGCAGATGGCCTAGTGGTTAGGTCGCGCCCAATGTACAAGCCAACCATCACAGGAACAACAGCGCAGCAAACAGCAGAAAACAAGGTGGACCACATCCAAGCAGCAGCGGAAGACTTGGAGAAAGTGTGAGCCTGAGTAAATGACAACCACCATCATGAGTTCTGTGTCATGTATTCATTAGGGAAAACACTTATAATTTGTGAGTAAATGATAACTCATTCATAAATCAATCAATCATTATTTGTACAGCACCAATTCATAACAAGTGTTATCTCGAGACGCTTTACAAAAGAGATAATATGCAGGAAGGATTCGTCATTTGTATTCCTCATGTTCCTGTTGTCCACACTACCTTGCCGCTGAGGTGGAGGTCGGAGCAGGCCGTGCATGAATGAGGACGGACAGTCCGAAAGGTGGAGGCTGGTCGTCGGGCGGTAGTTGAGGGACGACAGTCCGATGGTGGTAGTTGGGCGTCGGGCGGTGGATGGGACGACACAGTCCGAAAGGTGGAGGCTGGGCGTTGGGCGTTGGTTGAGGGACGACAAAGTCCGGTGTTGGTAGTTGGCCGTCAGGCGTTGGTTGAGGGACGGCACATACATAAGGTAATGAGAGTACTTAAATATTGGAATATCATAAAATACCCATCCCTCGTCAGAACAGGTAGTCCGCCATTTCTGTTAAACCTGCCAAAATCCAGGCAAGTCTTCGCAAATAAATAATTAGCTTATTATTAGTGGTAAAGAAACTGTTTTTTGCTGGTTTGAAACACAGAGGGCACAGGCTTAAAGGGGATTTGCAGACATTGCAGTCATTTTAGATTGATGTCATATGTAGTTGTCTTCCTGTTGGGCAGTCAAGCTAAGGTCTTTGGAAATCACGATGCGAGGACATTTCCCAATAGGCTGCTGTGAGTCACTCATAACACGACATTAAATTAGGGCGGGATCCTTAAAGAGCTTTTTCTCTCTATGATTTCCTGCTAAAGATCCGATCCCCATCTGCTGTACTCCGCCGCGTTGGTATTAGGGAGCCATTGGGAGCATTAATTGCACTCATAGGGAGAAGGGGACCGGCAGTCTTGCCAAGCTTTTGAAGTTGCTTGTTCGCTCCAACAATGGATTTTTAATGATCAGCTTCCCCCTCAAGTGCCAACCCCTTCCCCCATAATCAGGGAGGCAGTTGTTGATAAGAACAACAAATCAATCAACGCACTTAAGTAGAAGAAAAAACCCAGACCACTTAAGGAAAAGCTGAATACTACTAATTTCTAAAAGGTTAAATAAAGCTTTTGAAGTAATAACAGTAATCCAATGTAAGGCGCTGTGAAAAAAAGGACTTCCTGCCCTGTTGCTTCTCCATTCAGGCAACATTCAATCATTGGCCATTGTTAGGCTGTACATGACTAAATATCCAGTAAATACAAAACTACATGACTATGACTATCTACAGTAAAAGGGCAGAAACTACTCACCGTACTTGTGGTGTATGTGGTATAAGATGTTTTTATGTAGTGACGTGTCCTTACCAGACAACAGTAACGGAGTGGAAGAGAGTGTGACTAAACATCCTCTCTTGTTACTTGAAATTGAACAATTCTTGCAAAACTGCTTACCATGAGCGGAGTCTTGCAAACACCAAACATCCAAACGGATCCATCAATTAGAGATGAAGCCATTTGGTTTGACACAATACCAGACTTTTACACTTTGATACAACAGGGACTGAAATTATTTTAAAAAATTTTCCATTTTGAATCAGCAGCAGCAATAACACACCATCGTGAGCTGCTCGTCGACAGGCATGATGTAAGTGTACTTTACTTTTTGTTTTGCATGAGTATTATTTCCCTTTAGCAACTTCATCATATTAAAAGCATTTCCAGCTTTCCAATGACAGTTCTATATAAGAGGAGAGCTGTCATCAGCTTAAGTGCAATAATAACACACTAGCCGTTCTCATACATTAGTCTGCTATTGAAGTCCTTCTGAGTTGTTTGTTCACATATGTCCGTCACAGCGGGAACTGTTCCCTGCCTGGCAAGGATGGAGGGAGGGGAGGTCTCAGAAAGTAAGACATGACATAAAAGAAAACTCACCCAGGTGGTGGATGAGCAATAGAGTCCGTTAAAGTGACCGTTTTTTGCAGTAGAATACGTATGCATGTATGCGTGGTTAAAAAGCAAGTATATGTTGAGCCTTTAAAGGCTTGCCACTGTAACTTTGGTAAATGTTTCTTAGGGCTGTGCTCATGGTGGATTAATGTTGGGTCTTTGCAAATAATATAACAGAGTAGGGTCTAGACCAGCTCGTTGTCCTGAGATTTAAAAAAAAAAATGTATTTGTGCTATACAAATAAATAAAGATTGAGGTTGATCATGTCAAAAACCTGTTAAATATGCTAAAATTAAACTCTTTCTTGATTCTGCTTTTATCAACGTCAGCGTTAATTTCAGTATCTAAAAACAAACCTTTTTGGTTCTACCCAGGAAACACAGGGTAGTCTGCAAGGCTCCCTCCTGGTGACCTTCACTTTTATAATGATTACAGTGATTGTGCAGCTCTAACTGACTTTCCTGCCCCTGGAGACACCATGAAAACCCATTTCTCAGCTCTGTACTAACCAAACAGTGCACAGATGCATGCTTCATTGAGCCTCAGAAATGGCCCTGAATTTAAAAAAGAAAAAAAAAAATCAGATGTTTCCAACCATAAGATAGGTATGTCTGTGTTATTGGTAGCATGACCCCGGGCCACAGTAGTCATTAAAGATAATTAGCATGGGAGTAATGATCCAAATGAACCTGAATCACTTCCACCACCTGCTAATGGGGATAGGCTCTCGTACAACAATGAAATGACGCCTATTATGTTAAACATTAATACCATGTGATTTTAATGTTGCCCCTTTGAAATGAAATACAACAGTAGACACATTCTCTATCCGCGCATTAAGGCAGCAATCATCACTCTTAAGCCTGTATCCAATCATTTCTGTACAATCAGTATGACATTTGATTAATAAGGGATGATTACTGAAAGGCAAAGCCATGAACCTAAAGGTGAACAGCACCTATTGAAGCTACATATTTCACCACCATATCTGCTATTCATCAGCAGCGGTAAAAATGTTTTCTTTACAAGTTAAAGTTGTACTAAAATTGATTAAAAACATTATAATTACACAGTTCTGCCCCGTCACCTTCTTTGAACTACATGACCCTGTGAGGGAGGGAGACTATAAAAGAGACACGCACCGACATTTATAATTAAAAAGAGCTGGATATGCTGCAGTGCTGAAAGTATATGAATCCTTATATGAAGGTAATAATGCACTACAACCATTTAAAATCACGACATGAAATGATGTTAATTTGACATAAAATATTGATTTAGAAACGAGTGTATTGATCTAAAAGTGTTTTTATTCCTTCAACAAAAGACATACCCCCTCATATTCTATGATTATTTAATCTCCTGCGTTTTCTCTGATGTCTGTGTCTCGTTTTTCCAGAGTAAACAGTTAAAGTGCGTTGACCGCAGTGTTGTAGTACTTGAAATCGGTCTTGGTCTCAAGGCCAGTCTCGGGACCACTTTTTGGTCTCGGTATCTCGGCCTTGTCTCATTACTGTGATTGGAAGGAAAAAGCTCCTTTATAAAATAACTTCAATCAATTTGTAGTTTGATTTTTATCCCCCCATTACAGCTGTAACCTTCCCGGTGTTACGGTCTAAGTGAGGGACACGCACACACATTTTTTCTGTGATATTTATGGTCTTGGTCTTGTCTCGGTCTAGCCCTGCCTTGGTCTTGGTCTTGGAGAACTCTGGTCTCGGGTATGTCTTGGTTTCGGTAAGTGTGGTCTTGACTACAACACTAATTACAGTTCGTCCACAGGCTCTATGATGAAAGTTGCATCCCTATCTGTCTGACCTTCACTGCTACTGCTACTCAAATTAGATGACCTCAGCCTGCTGCCAAAGTTACATAATGCAGTAAACAGGGGATCAGGCTGCGCTGTGGACACTAGGGAGACGCCATGTCCACACCTGTTGAAAGTTATCATGCTGTTAAATCGACCTTTGAAACATCAATCATCATCCTAAAGATGTATAATAATGTATACATCATCCTAAAGATGTAGTCAACCATCTAAAGTAACCACATGAATATCATCCCATATTGTCACACACCAACACACACACACACACACGTCTTCACTTGCAACAACAAAAATGTATTCACAGTCATTCGCCGGGTTTTTTTTTTATTTGTCACCTTGTTGTAAAAGTGCTCTCAGCTTCCCCAAACTCTTTCGCATGGTGATCGGATTTTACTCGGAGGAAGGGGTTTCCGAATCCCGGCGCATGGACTCACAGAATCTTGTACGCAAAACCGTAGAAAACAAAATTCACAAGCGCATATTAAACCGAGTTTGCCATACCAAACGGTTGAATAATAATATGAGTACTGTCTCATTCCTTCATGAAATACAGTTGCGCCAAGAAGCGTCATCTCACAAATCACGTGAAGGAGAATCGTAACACAACATTGATGATTCCCATACTGTTACCACACTGCTGTGGTTATCTTGACTAATGCAGGACTATAGCTCCTTAAGCGACAACTACGGTCACAGCAGGACTGAATCAGAGCCTGTTCTCCAAACACAATAGCATACCAATGAAGAGCTCTTAAAACTTAGAAGCACTGAGCTCACTAATATGCAAAGTTGTCCTCTGCGTGGAGTGGCCATGAGCTTCTACCTTTTCACTTGAAAGAAATGTCATTGTCTGTCATTCTTTTATCCAACGTTGTTTCATGCAAGGGCCGTCAAAGATATGTATTCAAACAGGCCGGTACTTTGAAGTTGTTCCTCCCCCACAAAAAATGTGGGTGCCCTGTTCGTTATGTCCTTACTTTAGTCATTTTTGCCTTATTGAAAGCACATAACAAAGGCCGACTATCTTTTCAGGATCCTGCAGCTTTTTCTACTCCCTTTTCATCAGCAAAAACTTTTCTGATGTGTATTATGGAGTATTCAAACACAAGCAAAAAAACACCTTTTCATTTCTGATTTGGCTTGGAACAAATCGAAGATGACATTCACTCATTAGTTTCAGGCTAATGAGTCCTGAATGGATCCGAATGTTTCAGGTTCCACAGGAGTTCGCTGCGTCCCGTCTGCGCCGTGCACTCGGAGCTGATCGTGCCCCCTGTAGTCAATTCTCGTGTTTTCACTATAAGCGCCATGATTCGTCTCCTGTGCGTTCCAGCAGCGCCAATCCCCGCTCTGCTCTGCTCCAATTACACACAGTGTCTACTTTTGACGGAGCCCGCTGCAAGTACATGTGGCAAGCTGAACAAGAGCGGATCAATCGGGACAGGAAGTCAAGACCCCGGAATGCGTTGAGCACACGATCAATGATTTCAAAACAAAACACCATGTACAGACCCCTAATCATATATCCCATCACTTCAAAATAACATCAAAACAGACACAGACTAAAGGGAAAAATCTACCTTGGAAGGGCAACATAACCAGTTGTTTGCATGTAGATCTCTATTCCCATCTTGTAAACTTGCGAGTCCAGTTGCTATTGCTGCGTTTGGCCTTCAGAAAAGGACACAGCGGATTAGGTCGTGTGCCATTGGATGGAACAAAACTACAGCGGAGAAAGAAAGTCTGTTGGTTACACTATACGGCTACAAACTGCTAGTATTTGCAGGTTTCCTTGGTTTCCATGCTGTCCAGCTACTCCTTGCTCTTTCTTTCGGGAGCCTTCATGTTCTTCTAAGCAGTACAACACTGGTTCTTTAATCTACACCACTTATCTTGTCAATATAACAAAGAGTACAGTCTTGTCCTGCTTGATTGTAAAGTATCTTGAGATAACCTTTATGAAGTCTCACTATACAAATAAAGGATTGATTTGGATTGAAAGGATTGAAAGGACTTATAATGAACATTTGCTCTCTGATGATCAAAACCAGTCAACATTTCATTCGACAGCTTTGTTTACAGCAGAGATCTTAACAATCACCACATTGTGGTTCCTGAATGTTCTTCGGCATGGCTGTTAGCGATACTTCATCCAATGAAAGCTTCATCTTGGCGCTGTGAGTGAGAGCAAGGACAGAGGCTTCCAGTATTGAAAAGCTAAGAGGCTAAATCTTATTTGCTCTAATTGAAAATATGAAACCAGTTCCTTTGAACACCATTCTTTTCTCCTGCTATGGCAAAGAAAAAGCGAGCATTTGCATATGCTGTGAACTTTTGTGAACATAGACTATTGACTATCTCAAGTAGCAGCTCCACATTCTTCATGACTTCACTGTTTGTCTCTCTGATCCCTGTGTGTTAACAAAGTGTGGGCATGTAAATGTGCAACCTTGGCTTTTTAAACTAATAGTTCTGTCTTTAAGTACTATTCATATATGAATTTGCTTCAGAAATACATTTAATATGAAGCATAGCATTAAAACACTTCGATAACCAACTCATTTCTCAACTGGAAGATCTCTTTTTGTATCTTCCTTTAATCGGGCGTATCAGTTAAATAACTGACCGTGTGTCATTTCAGGGCAATGTATGGGCCAAGAAGACCACGGTTCAATTCCTGGGTGAAATAAATATTCAATGTATCTTCTATAGAGAGGGTATTATGTTGCTCCATATTTTCAGACAAAAATATATTGTTACAATGTTGTATATACTAAAAGTTGAACAAGGACAAGCACGAATGCTGCATTCATGTGCTGCTCGGGGGGTCCAAGTTTCCGAATTGGGAAGTCGTTCATCCGAAATTCAGTGTGTTCACGTGATTTCAGTTCGGAACGTCGGAATGTTGTTACAATAGCACAAAAAAGCGTTGATGGTACGAAGAAGTGAAATGTTACTGTTAAAAGTTATATTTGAGCAAAAAGTTGATATGCAATTGTGACAGTGCCACAAAATGTTTAAGTGTCTGTAAAAAAATGATGAATTAAGGTGTTTCAAAGAAACAAAAAAAAGGTGTAGGCCTAAAGTTATTGAAACATTTGTATCATTTATGTAAACAAATATTCCATTGATGCACAAAATGTATGTGTGGGGATCAATCACCCGGTGTGAAATCTAAAATGACCGAGGTTATAAAGGCAGGATGGGGCCCAGGGGAGAGGGAGGAGAGTCAGTGAGCCGAAGGGAAAGGGTCGGAAAGAGATAGTGCCAGGAAAAAAACGTTTCTGCAGCTGCGATAGAAAGAATAATCTGTGTGGAGTAAAAGTGTTTATAAAAGGAAAACATGGCTGCACATCTGTGTGTGTCTGGTCACAAGAAAGACTAAAGAAAATTCCCTTCCGCGTCTCCTCACCCGCATTCGGATACGCGTGGTCGGGCTGGAACAATGGAGGTCCGACTGACCGGATTGTTCTTTCTGCTTGGATTTTGGTGAGATCGTTTCTTTTTTCGACTTCTTTTTTCGTTCTGGTATACCAGCGAGGAAGGGTTTTTTTTTTGGATGAGAAAGACGTTTCGGAGGAGCGAACGTCCGCATCGGCGGGTTGTTTTCGTTGAAGAGTTATAAAGGGATTAATTAAAGGGATATTTTTGTCATAATTCAATTGTTTGATGACGCAAGGCTCCATGTGGGGTATACATTATTTTTGGGGATTTCACAAACACATATAAAATAAGTACTGGGATAAGCTGTGTTGGGTTAAATGTATTCATTTTTGGGGTTTATTTAATTTACAATAGTTTAAACTAATTAGGTAAATTTTCAGAACGAATCCCTGGTGTAATTTAATACTGATTGTAAAAGGTCAAGTGTTACACAATACCTGAATTAATTAAAAGTATGTTAACAGTAACAAAACATATTTTGCCCCCCATTTGATGACGATTATGACGTCAAGCCGGGAAGTTGTGAACCTCTCTCTTTTCCGAGTTTACGAGTTGTTGTTTCGATTTGAGCAGGTGTTCATGTGCATTTTACAACTCGGAAACTCGTTTTTCCGATTTGTCCGACACCACATGAATGCAACAATATTCCCAAGCAGAGTTAACCAATCAGGAGAAAGTGGGCTTTTAAGAGGGAGGCCCTTATAGGGACAGTACCTAAAACCATCTTTGCCAGGCCGAGGTGAGCTGAGCTGAGGGTTTCCAGGGTGAGATATATGAGGAGTTTTGTTTGTTATTATGAATCGATCAAAGCAACTACATGGGTTTCTCAGCGTAAAAATATGAAAATTGAAATAAGCATCATTAGGCAACTTTTGAGAAAATGACTTATTTCAGCTTAATACACTCGGTAAATTACATTATTTAAGTAATTTATAGTAATGTATGGAAAGGTGTATGTAATGTGCCAAAGTAATGAACTTGGGTGAAGCACTAAAGGAAAGTATTTGTGTTAGTCCTTTCTTTTAAGGAATACCAAACCATGTTCCTTTTCATCAACGTATCAAGTAGTTTTGGCGCATAGAAACATTCAATGGAAATGTTTACAGGTAAGCTTTATCTTAAAACTGTATCTGGTCGGATGCTACAAAAAAAAAATCACAAAAGAGCAACAGAAGGGATTTGAGTAAACACTTGAATGTCTTGAGACTGTTCACCGCCAATGCAATGCAGTAATCTTTCCATGTCTTAAAATAAATCACTGTGTGCACATTTTACTTGGAATCTTTGAGTGTTCATTCATGGCAACTGAGAACTGCATAAAGTTTTATGTATTTTGCATAACTTTGTTTTTGCAGAACACCCTCTCTAAATTTGTACTTTTCTACTTTATAAGAAGTTGGTCTCCAAAGTCAAATTCCTGACCTTCATACACACTACCACCTACACCATCTTACTTCCTTTGACTTCTGTGCAGCAGAAAAATGTCACACTTTCGGCTTTGGGAAAAAAAACAACCTTTCCTGCTTAACTTCTTTTCCTGAGATAATGAGTCCCATTTGAATGTATTTTCTCGTAGAAATGGTTGTAATGTGCATGTCGAACAGAGTTGAGATGCTGAGTCATTATAGTAAGAAGTGATATCCCTTTGTAGTTTTATCTCCATAGTCCATCTCTGTAGGCGCTCTCCTCTGGTCCGGCCCCGTCTGATCTACAGTACTGTAACTCGGTACGCTTGCTGCTCATGTACTCCCTTTCTGACAGGGCTGTGAGAGAGGAGGGAGACATAGAGGGCATAGGTGTGTGTGTGCTACTGTATGTATGTGTGTGTGTTTTAAAGAAGCAAAAAGGAAAAGGGGAGGTAAACGAGTGCCCGAGGGAGACCACCCTGGGAGTAGAGGAGGTGGTAGGAGGACAGGCCGAGGAAAAGTAAGATTAATGATGCTTGGCTAAACGAGGGCTCCTGCTGGCCCAGACTTTAAAGACAGCGGGGGTTAGTTACTGGCTGCTGGTCCGGCAGGGACGTGTCCCTAGCTTCTTCCTATTAAAAAACATTCAAAGAGCTGAGTTGGATCCCAGGCAGAGCGGACAGACCCTCGTCGCCGTGGAGACACACAGTACAAGACTGATGTCAGCACAAGTGTTTAAGGTGAGCAACTGACCCCTCAGGACTTCCCTCTACTGTCTGCAAACCTTGAACGGATCATAGGCGACGTTTTGTCAGCCTTTAAGAACTTCTCACTTGTGTCCTGTAGCACATAAATCAAACTTAGGTGCATGGGGAGACTGGTTTTCCCAGCACGCTTCACTCTGCAACGCTCATCTGAGGTTGCCAGACTGCAAGGCTGAGTTTGGAGGCCAAAAAGAGTTTTACAAGAATACTTATGCCAGAGAGTTTGTATCTGTTATAATCAGACCAAAAAAAAAAACAACAGAACAACCAGAGAACGTTAGATAACACAGAGGATGTATTGTTTCAACCATGCAGAGATGCAAACATTTTGCAGCTCAGATAATACGAGGCCAGCAAAACATTCTATCACGTCCGCCAAGTGCAAATTGAGCACCAAAAGATAGCATCTCCCACGCAGATAAGTTTGTGCCACATGTCTCGGTGTGTCCACATTAAATCCTAACTCAGACTCTAGGGACTAACACAGACAAAAAGATAGATACATGGGAGAGATAATGGGAGTTGACAGTCATCCATTACAGAGAGCAGCGGCAAAAACAAGCTGATAAATGCTTATTATATTACACAATGGGGAGTTTATTGAAGTCACGGAGGTGGCTTCCATACCCACATCCCAATTTTTCTTTTTTAAAGAACTCTTTGAATGCTACCCAACCCCCCTCGGGCTGTATGGTCACCAACAGCAGCGGCAGCAGAATCCACTAAAGTTGTTTATGACAGCCATTTATCACTTTCTATATCGACCCCCAAAAGCAAAATTGGTTGATTATCCATTGATTCAATAAGCACGGCCGGATGATCGAGCACAGGCAATTTCCTTTCCCTGTCCGACAGCAAGTATTGACATTCTAAAAACTCAAATGGGGAAATCTGGAGGGGATGGTCTCGTTATGATGTGACAACTTATGAACAAGACTGCAAACAAGACCGGAGTTGAAACATCCAATCATACATTAGCTGCACCCACTTACGCCTGGGTACACGCTGCACTAGACGCCAGTCGATTATTAAGCAGACACATTGAGACGGTCAACTGTTTACACTCACATTCACACCAATTTGGAGTTTGTAATTAACTAAACACGCTTGTCTTTGGACTGATATGAAATGCATGGAGGCTCCGTTAGCACACGCAATCCACAAGGCTGACCCCAGCGAATCAACGAGTTGCACTCAGAACCATAGTAATTACTAAGTTAAGGTAACGTTATTGCTACAGACGTTGAATCATGAATAAATTGGACTATTACAGTCGTGACTTTCCAAACTTTTTAGCTACAATGTGGCGCAGTGTTGCGCAAATAAATTACATAAATTATTGTAAATCTTGTGGTTTTTACAAACATTTACTGCCACGTAACACTCAGTGGGAAACCTCCAGTGTTGAGAAATAAAGCCACTGGGAAAGTGCCAAAAACTGGAGCTCTCATTTTTGGGCAGGTCCATTTTTGGGCAGCTCCCAAGTCCAAGAAATGCACATTTTTACAGCAGAAAAAAACATGTTAAAAAGACTGGTAGATGGGGGATATGGGACACAGCTTCTAGTTAGTAAATTGTTAAAAAGTTCAAACACAAACTATGCAAACTGTGCAGATTACTAGTTCCTCGAGCCCTGTCGGTTTGGACAGTTGCATATAACCGGGATGGAGTTCTTTTTACGGACAGACTCTTCAGTTTCGTTTTCATTTTCAGCGATGATCCCGCTCCAACAGCGCTGCGGGGCAAACGGGGAGACGCGTCTGTGTGGGAGCATAACCTGCAGCATGATAGAATGAACACCCTCCCTCCCCCAACAGACAGACTTTTACTAGTCATTCTGAACGGGCCAAAGCAATAACAAATGCCATTGAAGTTCTTATATCGACAGAGGGAAATATTAATAGTTCTGCGATTAAACTATACCGTCCCAGATGTGATTAGCTTTATTATTTGCTCAAAGGGCATTCAAAAAACTGTTGCCTTCATAAACTAAAAGTGAAATTAAAAAGAAATATTTTTACATATAGGCTATATTAATTACTTAATTTCATTCGAAAATATTTAATTTCATTCATATCTTTTATTTATTGGAGACTCTTTTGGTTGAAGGATGCAGCATAAGTTCTTTTTTTTTTTTTTTTTTTTTACAATGTTTATTTTAAAATGTTCTTAAAAAGTAACCTGAGCCGGTGTACAAGTCTGAACTGTCGATGCTGCACTTAGCCCAATGTGTAAAAGGGAAATTCTAAATGTTCCTAATAAAGAAAAAAAAAGTGTTGCATCAGGTCCCTTTGCTGTACCGAAAATGTACCGAACCGAAGCTTCAAAACTTGGAACCGTACCGAACCGAAATTTTTGTGTACCATTACACCCCTACTGGTAGATAAAAGATTTTGGTATAGTCGGATCTTTTCTTTATTGATAAAACATTCAGGGGTGAATTGCTTTATAACTGATCCATTTTGATTATATGAAGGCTAAGACTTAATTAGCATAACTAGGCTTCGACTGAGTTAGCTGGCAGACAGGTGCCACGTAGCCTTATCCCTTTTCCCTCCCAGCGTTAGACTTTTCTCTGACACTTAACTCAGAACTTTCCACATCATAAGGACGAAGTAGGTTGAAGTTTGGAGGACAGCTGGGCTTCCAGGATGCTGAATTCTGCGGGAAGGAACTCAGGATGGCCTCACACAGGGCTGGATGTCAGGCCTGAGTCAATTCCAGACTCCGCAGTGGTGTGCTGCAGGAGTAATGAGCGCCAGGCGGAAACACGGGGCACTTAATGGGATTACACAAGGAGACGTTAATCTAGGGAGTGCAGGTGGGGAATTAAACATGATCAGAGGGCTGCAGTGAGAAGGATGGAAGCAGGGCTAGAGAGTCAGGAGGGAGGGATACGGAGAGTGCAAGACAATACCAGAGAGAAAAAGAACCACAGGAAGTCAGAGGACAGAAACACCATTACACTACAGAGTTGTTAATTATCATTTCTGTCCCTCTGGTTACTTATTTTAAAGACTTACTGAAATTATCTTTAGTGTGTTTGATGCAGGGAGAGAAACTAATTTGCTTGAAGGACCAAGCTAAACATTTATAAAATGGCTCATTTCATTTTGGACTCTGGGTGTATGTAAGGCAGCTTTTTTTTTGCTTAAGATAGATACATTACCAATAACTGTCTGGCTGAAGCCCATTAGCCAGAAACACATTGAGCTGCAAGAGCTGGAGGAGCGAAAGGACCCTTTGATAATAAGCCAACCCCAGAGGACAGCAAGTGCTTCATTTGAATGAAACAACAATTAAATTATTGGCTGCAGTTCTTGCTGGACTTATTAAATCCCTCACTGCGAATGGTCCATTTCCATTTTTTGCAATTTAGCTTCTAAAGCCGCAAATTGATTTCAAAATGTGGTATTGTCGATGCAGATACCAGGCGCTGACCTTCCCTGCGAAGGTGTGTGACATCTTAATTGGTTTGAAACACAATCAGCAGCCGCCCTGCAAAATGTATTGAAATTAAGATCTGTTCAGGCATGAAGAAATTTCGTTGTTACCGAAGCCAATTCTGTTGAAATGGGGATATTGAATAGAGTGCATTCATGAAGTGAGAAAGTACACATTTTGTAAATTATTTTTGCATTTTGCATTCCAGGGAGGGTGCTCTATTCAAAGAACTACTACTAGTGCTACTACTTTTTAAAAAAAACATATAGATATTTCTTATTATTATTTATCAAAGCCATAAGCAATTGGACTCCGACTTGTGGCTGCTCTTAAAGACTTGAGACTTGACTCGGTCTTGCAAAAGTGATGTGTGCCCATCTCTGACAATACTGGAGGACTCAAGTTTAAGGCAGAGGAAGATGTTCAGTTGATTTAAGATTAATGTTAAACCAAGTTTAAGTCGAAGCAAGGTCTATCAACTGCCTTAGCCATGTAGCATATCTGATTCTATTGTTGTCTTATACAAACATGTATGTAATAATAATGTAACAATGTATTTAGGCTACAATAGGAAGTCAACATTGCCTACCTTCCATGTAACATGCCCTTTAGCTGAATAGAGAACCAGTGAGCTGCACAGCAAACACAGTGAGAACATCACCAATCACTGCAGGCTCTTTTCAATAAACCCAACTTGAGTAGCTACAGATGAGGGTGGAAAATTAGGGAAATGTTCCCTTTCTGTGCCTTCATTAAATTGGCTGATTTCATTATATTTCTAGCAATCTCTCAACAAATAGGCTATCATTTGGCAATGATATTGCTTCTGGGAGGAGCAGACAACTTTCCGGGGCTTCCAGTTTAAGACTTAACTTCTCTGTGCAATTGCAATTGATTACAGTCCAAATGCCTTTGATAACAGTCCACCAAGCACCTTCAGAAGTAAGGATAGAGTTGGAGACGAGAGACGTTGTCTGAGATTACTAATGTAGGATTTCATATTTAATTATAGTATGTGTTCACAGAAGGATTTTAAAGAGTCATTTCACTGACATTTGATATTCAGCTTTTTTTCTGTTTTTCTTTTTTTTCTTTTTAAAAGCAGATTTCTGAGTCCGACTCAAACAACATATCCCCAGTTCAATCAGTAGGTTTAAACTTTATGGACTACAAGTCCAGTAAAAAAGAAAAAAAGGCAAGATGCACAGGGACGGTATGTAATTGGCAACAGTTCACCCATTAAACAAGGTCCCTGCCCAGTCACAGAGCAGCCAGTGAATTATTGCCTGTTCATCAGCCTTTAGGGCCCAAACTGCTGTGTACGAGAGGGTAAAACTGTGATATATAACAAGTGTGTGTGTGTGTGTGTGTGTGTGTGTGTGTGTGTGTGTGCGTGTGTGTGTGTGTGTTTGGTCTCGCCCTCGCTATAGGGCTGGAGGAGGCACTGTTCTTCTGTAAGAAATAAACTCTGGTCTAAGAGGAGGGGGAAAAAAACATGAGCTGAACTGGCAGTGTGTCCGGGGAACATGAGCCCTCCCTCCCAATCTCTCCACACAATCATCCACTTAACCCAACAAGGACTACAAGTGAAAAAAAAAAATAAAAGATTGCAGTGCAACAGACAGTCCTGCGCACACATAGACACACACAGGCACGGACATACACCCACACACAAACACACAGTGTACAACACTGACAAATGGTTTTCAAAAAGGTAAACCAGGGTAGAACACGGCTGCTCCACACACATTATCGGGTAAAACAAAATGTATGACCTTTAGGCTAAAGCTGGCATTACATCATTTTTTATTGCTGTAAGAAATTCCCATGAAGACGATGTATTTATCTCACTAACAACAAGTATTGTCAAGTATTACTTTTTAGCTATGGCCTCTATGCATCTCCACAGGCTGAACTGGTTTGTCAGAGATAAAGAGGACAATGTTTTTTTTCTACAACACAAAAAGTGGGGACATTCATTTACATGTACATGAATGATCGGATGGAGATGTAGCAATGACGTAGAATTTAAACAAGAATTTAAAGAAATGAATAGAGTTAGGAAGGTCACATCTTTTTAAATGTTTTTTGGTGTTATTTAGAAAAGTGCAGGTATTATATACGTTTTTGTTCTTCCTGCTCCTCCTGTTTGTTTCATGGACGGCGTTGAAGTAGCATCAAAAGATAATAGTGTTGTTTTGGAAACGTACACTGAAATGAGAAAATAAAAGAACAATTAAATGAATAACTGTCATACTTAACCTCATGAACACAATGTCCTACTTTTACTAGAACAAATTACAATCATTAATTAAACATACAACGTGCTTCTGCGTGGAGAGAGTGTTTCATACCAAAATTATGGGAAAATCTTTGCAGCAAATTGAGACAATACTCTGACCATGTTTATCCCTGAGATTATATCGTAGTCTTCTTCCTGGGGTTTAAAGCCCCCAACAAACTGTCTGAAACCCCAGAAAAATAAGGAGACCTGGATTGAGAAGAAATTAACACCACGTGTGAGAACAAAGCTTCTTATTTGGCTGTTTCTGGGGTATATCCGTGGCACACTTGCGCCCCACTGGCGCAGCCTCTGAGTACTGACAAAGCGGAAGCATGCGGGCAGCTGAGGCAAGGATTAGTCTCTGATTCTTTGGAGGCATTGAAATGAACCATGCAGACACTAATCCCCCCCCCCCCCCGCCCTTTTTCCCTGTATCTTACTAGACCTCTACACCACAGAGAAGAAGACAGAGTTAGAGAGACACAGAAAAGGTGGTCAGGGAAACAACTTAATGAGATTCAGAACAGAAGAAAAGAAGCTCAACTCAATTTGGTAAGTGTGTTTATTAGTTCATCAACCCAGTTCATGCACCCAGATAATGGCATTTATCTGAATTACACAAAGTTAAGGTCGGCAAAAGGAAAGGCAGTCGAAGATTTTGGCAACAAAGGGAAAAATAAGTCGATATTAAGCTAAGAAAAAGCTATGTGAAGGGCCCCATTAACAAATTACCAATTCCCACTGCACTAAAAAAGAAGGATTAGATTCTGTTTTTTAGGCAACACAGCCCTCCACGGGGAAAGAATTCAGACTGATTTGTCCAATGGAAGAAACACTTCTTCTCTTTCCAATATCTTACGTCCCCATCGCTCTGCTTCCACTCTGCACTACTTTTTTTTTTTTTGGTCCACTCATTTGCTTTTTCCCATCTCCTTGTTCTCTTCCTACGTCCATCAAATTTACACTTCCAACACAGTCCTCACAAACACATCCTGTGGTCTAGAATAGTTATTTTGTAAGCACCCCTCATTCTGAGTTTCTTATTGGTTTGCAGTACCTTCATTACCTTCCTGCTGGGCTCAGCATAATTTGACTGTTGGAAAATGGGACCGCGGCTGTGTTCAAGCAAAAAAAAAAAGAAGAAAATAACAGGGAATAAGAATAAGTCGAAATGCCTGCAAAACAAGGTCTGACAAATACTTGATCTGAGCATATGCGTGGAGAGAGAGAGAGACCGTGCTTTGCCCCAGTGTAACCATGCTTTATCATTACATAGTGACAGTGAATTTTAAATCTGTCTGCACCTCCAACTCGCTCATTTCTCTTCCCACCTTTTCTGTATGAATGTATTTTCATTCATAACTCAGCCTTTTTTATTACGCACCTCAAATTTAATGCCAACCCAGTATCTTATTTATTGAGGAGGAGAAAGAAATTAATGTACAACACACAAAATGACTTCAAAATGGAACATTTTTGCTGACAAGGTTATTGACAGTTCTTTGAAGTTCTTTGTTTTTTAAGAGCCTGATTTCCTGACATGTTTCCTCTGGAGATGCCTCGTCACCATTACTTTGTTGTTTAATTGAATTAGGATCTTTACGAGGCTTGTAGGTTTGTAACTGAATTTTGTATGTGCTCTTTGACACTTAACGTATTTAATGTTGATTCATTGTTCCCTCAAGAGTGACTAAGATAGCCAATTTTAACCTTAATTCTTCTGATATCAAACACTTGGGCAACAAAAGGGAGAAACGGTGTCAAAGATTGAATGACCACAGAAGCTAAAGGGGAAAAAAGGGCTAATACATTAATAGTCTGAAAGGTTTTCTGGCAGGAACTATATAGTGTTTAGATTAAGCCTGTGGTACAATCAATGTTCAAGGACGGAGGAGATTCTAGTGATGAAGGTGTCACAAGGAGTCACCAGGAGATATACTGAATCCACCTGCCAGCTCCAGGCAGACAATGGGTGAAAATATGATACAGTATTTCGCTAAAAGGAGCCAAGCAAGACCTTCAAAAATGGTATGATCAATCATTCTATGCCAAGAGAGAGAATACAGAGAAACAAACTATGTTAAACTGGCCCACAGTATTTGGCAAAAAAAGTTTTTACGCTGCTTTTTTGACTGATAAGGCGTTCTATCTGTTTTTAAACACTTTTGCTGCCATCACAAAGTCCGTTTCATATTTAAAGAGAAAAATGAATGATATGGATGACGACAAAAACACATGAGAAATGTTTCGCTGGGTCCTGATTAGTTTTTTGTGTTGGAAAGCTAAAAAGACTGCTGACCAAAACTACCACATTGACATTGTAAAGTATATTTCTTTATTTAAATGGTACCAATGGAAAGAACACATTCACAGCCTGACCTCTGATTCCAACCAACAGAGAAGCGTCATCATCCATTCGGTCAAGGAAGAGAAAAAAGGCAGAATTTCATGGTGAGGATTACATGGGGAAAAAAAGTAAGTAGAAGCGTAGCTTAGTTATTCAGTTCATTAATGGGGAAACATTGTAGTCAGCCATCCCCACAGTAATACTCAAAAAATTAGCTTGAAAGTCCATAAAATCGAACTTCAAAGTCCATAAAATCGAAACCCAAGAGATGTCTTTCTTCCTTGTATGGTTTGGTTTAAAATAAAGAATGTTCAGAAGTATTTTTGTAGCTTTGCTTACAGAGTGGCTCCTAGGATAGCACAGTTGGTCTGTAGGTAGATCCACTACCCTGTACCATATTGTGATCAACTTTTGGATGGATTATCATCAAATTTGAAAGACATTCATGGTCCTCAGAGGATGACGCCTCATGACGAAACCCTGCCTATCCACCATGAGTAATCATATTGTTTTTCAGTTCCAAAATGGTCACAATATTTGGATGTTTTGCTGTGAAACTCTGAGGCAATACCAAGCCATTAAGATCAGATCCTTTGGCTGAAAGTTAGGTTTAGTTTTAATTACATTATCTTAGATGGTGTCTCGTTTTTTCCTAATCGTTACTTTTATCTCAAGTTACTAGCTTGACTACAAAGAACAATCAATGTTGGAAGAAGTCTTGGCTTGCATATTGAATAGCATTCATCTGAATAGTCAAGAAATATTAGCTGTCGGCTAGCTTAATCATCATTAGAACATATTGATGAGTTCTGGGGTTCGTAGCATGCAATCTCTGTCTGTTTAAGATTATCATAATTGTCAATACTTTGATACTTTAAGATACAAAGTGTTAGGCGCTGTGACTGTTTCTACTTCTTTATCAGCTCAGCCACTAATTAATACTAATTAGCCAGCACTGAGGAAACAGGCAGGCTGAAAAACCTAATTGACACAATCTCCATTATGTTGATAAGTACTGAAAAGTACCAATGCTTGAAAAGAACTTCAGATCTTCAGTCATATTTTTAACCGCATGTTTTCACAAGTTTGAGAGAACGAACTGTCCAAATTTTGGGAATACATTGACAACATGCATACTTTCTTTTACATAGTACACACACATTATTGTAATTTAGAAAGTGTGCAGTAGTTTGCCTGCATTCTTAATAAAATCATTAAATAATGAAAATTTGCCAATATTGGATGCCCAACCGAGACCAAGACATAGCCGAGTACAGAGCGCTCCGTGGGCCGAGACACAACCAAGACATTTAGGGATTAAGACCAAGACCAAGTTATTGTGAAACAGACAAAGACCGACTGCAATATCACTGGAAAATCATTATCTTGTGTGCAGGGGGCGCTATCACTCACTTAGACGGTAACACCGGGAAGGTCGCGGCCGTAAGCAGGGGATAAAAATTCTACTACAAATGAATTCAAGTTAATTTTGGTCTTTTAGAAACAGGCATTATCCTTCTATTCACAGTAATGCCTTGGAAACATAACCTTTCAGTGGGGGTCTTGACTGGTCCTGATTTAAAATCCTGAGTTCGCCCAGTCAGAGACCGAGACAAGACAGAGTAAAAATGCTTTCAATTCCCAGACGAGGCCCAGACCTTGTATAGTGACAACCCTATTCAGATGTCTGATGTTAAAGCTGTCTCAACAGTTTACCTTTCAAAGGTCATGGTGTCAAAAATTAGATAATTTTCACTGTGAGTTGTTAAATCCTTTCACTGTGGAGTGTTCTTCCTGTATTATATCATAAACAGCATTATGCCAAACCAAGAGCCATCAAAACTGCTCTTTGTACCAGTCAGGTTGAAGCATCAGCTGGCAAACATTAAACCAACACATTGCATGTTTTAATATACGTACTTGTAAAAAAAATCACTGATGTGTTGTTCATATAAAGTTACCAATTGATTTATCGCAGTTAGAGTGACATGTTAAAATAGAATGAGAGAGATATTTGTACATACTACTCAAAGATGTGTGTTACACATATTTGAAATGTCTTCATTAAACATTTACTAGAGGCCACGACCTGCATTTAATGTCTATTTATTCAGTCGTCCTCCTAAAGCTATTGTTTACAAGACAGTGTTATAGGGAGCCTTCCTTCTTAATCCCCTCACCTTTATCTTTTTAAATCTCTCTTTCAATCCAGCCTGCCGTCTCTCTCTCTCTCTCTCTCTCTCTCTCCTCTCAGCTCTGCTCCGCTCTCAAGGTCAAACGCAGTGCCTTCCAATCTTTTTTTTTTTTTATTTCCCTTCTCTTTCATTACAATCTTCCTGCCATCTTGCCCACACGAACAACGCTCACATTCCTGCTGGTTTCAGATGCAAATCCTATTTAAACCTGTCACCTGCTGCCACGCACGCTGTGAGAGGAATGGCAGAAAATAGGCCACCAGGATATGGCAGCAATTTGCAAAAATGAGCATGAATTCATTTTATGGGATATCAGGGCTTACACGTGGGTAACAAGTTGACATAGAGACGAACTTGCGGGCCTATGATCTGTTCCAATCATAATCTGGCAAATTGTATTGCTCAGGCTTGAATATTGCGATAATCACCACGGTCCTTTGGGTCTTAATTAAGTCTACAGCAAGCAGTCTGTTTTTCCTTGGCAATTCAGTCAGCACATTTGACCTCCGGCTCTGGCACCCTTCTTTTTTCACCCTTTTCTTGTTTTGCACTCATTTCCTCGCAGCCCATGTTTGTTAAAGTTTGCCTACTTGTCAATCAAAAGCCAATGTCTGTACTCCTGTGAGGTCCCCACTGCCCCGAGCTGTGTTCAACCAGAAACTAGAGTGTGCCACATTGCATGTAATCTATCTAATAACACCAACCTCTACCCCCTCCTGCTTCTCAGCTCCAGGGCCAGACACGATCCTCAGCCATAAAACCATGCAAGGCCCACTGTTTCGACCACCTTCCCCGGACCAGGTCGTCACGTCCCATCATCCTCAGCTGCTAGTGTGACAGCTACACTCCTGCCACTCGTACCCCCCAACCTCCTCGCCACACGGTTTATAGAGAGGCCATAAACACTGACGCTGTCAAGCTACCAGAGGAATATTTAAGCTAAGACTGTCATGAAACTGCAACACAGCATATTTGAGGTTGTGAGTCTTTTCTGATTGACCTTGTAGGAAAAAATCCATAGCAGCAAATGACTCTTGGATAGTTCTTACACTGTAGTGTTCGCGTATAACAATGATTGCCATGTATATTTCTAGTTGTGAAAAGCATAAAAACTGAATTCCATTCCAACCATCTTATCATTTGAACATACTTGTTATTCTCTGTTTGACTGCAAAATGGATGTAAAAGAGTGACAGACTTTCTGCACAAATGCATATTATTGATTTTTTGCAATGGATCAATCTCTTTATTAAAAGCTTGAAGCTTTTCAGACAGCAGCTGAGACCACACAGTTCACAAATGCCATTGTTTGGACCCTCAGGCACTGGCTGTACAAAATTAAAGAAAATTGGCCCTTTTCGAGGTTGTAACTTAAGTTCAAGAAAAAGTTGCAGAAAAATGCTTCTTTGCTTTTTCTTGCAAGAGTCTAATGTGGAGATGAATGCTAAGTTAATAAAAACACATGAAGCTAGGAACAGGAGACATTTAGTTTTACATTAAGATTAGAATTAGGGAGCTATAGCTAATATTCAATGTCAAGCTATGATTGACAGATCTGTTAATAATTGCTGCTTCTGAGGTACTGTTTACAACCGATTAGCAGAGCAAAAAGAAACAGTGAGAGGAAACGTAACAATCACTAACACAAGAGTCAGTAAACTTCCATAACCGTTAGTGTCTTCCTCAAACTGACACAAGAATCTGTTCTGCTATGGACTATGCCGTGTTGGGGGGAATTATGCATCTTCTTTGTCTTAGGGATGGGTTTGAGGTGCATTTCCAATTTTTCAATACAGTCTATCGTTTGAACAAATAGTGAGCATCAGTTGTTGTTTTAATTCAAAGATTCATGTTTGGCCTTTTGTGCCTTTATTAGAGAGACAGGACAGTGGATAGAGTCGGAAAATTGGGAGAGAGAGAGAGAGAGAGAGTGAGTGGAATGACATGTGGGAAAGGAGCCATGGGTCGGACTTGAAACCAGAGCCGGTTTCAAAGATTACAGCCTCTGTACAGGGAGGGTGTGAACTAACATCTGGGCCAACGTCGACCCAGACAGTTGTTTTTCAAACCTGGAAAGAACCAGGACAGCTGTTTCCACATGTTTCCAGTCTTTATGCTAAACTGAGCTATACCTGATTAGCAAAAGTATCATATTTGCTGTCATTGTTATTATTATTTTTACTAATTGCAAGACCTCTATTGAATTTGAACTAGGGGCAATTCACCATGATCTGGATGACTGAGAACCTACACAAACTTCGATATAACTATTTTTCCATGAATGAAAAACCATTCCTTGAAAATCATTAGCTTTTTTTTTAATCATGTGAGAATCTCAGATGCATGAGAACTTGAAATTGTATCCAGTCGTATTTAATAAATGCTTTTATAATTAAGAGCCTTGTTTTGGAATCATACCTTACAAAATTTTTTGTTGTTGTTGTGATGTTCGTTTTATTCCTTGACTTTTCTTTTGGTATCATGACGTTAATGTACAGTAATATCTAAAACCCCTAATGGCGGACCCTGTAAAGCGCTTTCTCTGGCACAATTTTCTATAAACATTTTCATCTTCCTGTTAGATGAAGGTTGTCTCAGCAGGTGCCCGCATGACAGGGCTTGGTGTAATATCTTCCTGAATGAGCTAAAAGGAGGGATGCCTCCCTGTGACTCTGCAGTCTGTCAGGCCCAGAAAACACAGTGGGAGGAACATCAATGCTGTCAATTCTCACTCCTCTCCTTGACCTTGTCTCCCACTGCATCAGTCAACCTACCAAGAGGTTCTTCATCCCCCTCACTTGATCCCGGCAGGACCCAATATTCTTACATTGGAGAGAAGATGCAAGACTTTTATTACCAATGGAAGATGGAGTGGTGTCAGATGTTTTTCTTTAAAATGTTGTGGTGCTTTTTTTATCAGAATTTTGGTTCTAAAAGTTTTTGATGAATATACAACTGAGGGTTTCAACAGGCGGCTAAGACCTCAAGAGCGAGGCTCAAAGGGGTTAGCCGAGCTAGCTGTAATAGCATGTTTATTTAGTTGCTGGCTTACTGAAATTCTGTAACTTCAAACTATTTTGTCTATTAATTAAATCATCTTGTTACATAATTTCAGTAAATCTGTAGCAGTCAATAATTGTAAACAGCAGAGAAGCAAAATCAGGGTCTGGGAGGCAGACACTCTTTACTTTTAATGATAGACTTAAAGGTCCCATATTCTGCTTTTTCTGGTTTTATATGCTCTTTAGTGTGTTTTCCAAGTGTCCTGTGCATGTTTAGGCACATCTATGTGCAAAAATTCAAAGTCCACGGAAACGCGGCTTCTCCTACGTCCTCCTGTTAGCTGTAGCATTAGCCGCATGTAACGCTCGGTTCTAGCCCCCCTCGATAAAAATGTGTCAGTGCGGCATCATTGTCAGTGTGAGATCACTGATCTAAGCCCATTGGCTCGTTGTGGCAAGCCCTGCAGCTCATGTTGAAATTTACGAGACGCGTGCTGAGCAACTGACCAATAACGACAGAGCGGATCGGCAGACCAATCAGAGCAGACTTGGCCCACGTGGGGTCTAACAGTGTGGGCTCAACAGAGTGCAGCTGACGGACTCAGAGCGTAGAGGGAGCAAGGAGGAGCAGTACAAGAAAACAGACACTTTTTTCGAACTTTAGCTATTGTGAACGTACAAAAGTAGGTACATAGATTAAATATACGAACCCCAAAAAGGGCAGAATATGGGCTCTTTAAAACATTCTCATTTGATAAAGTTTGTAGTTAGGGTTGGCGCAGGTATGAACCAGCTCCTAGTTATGCTGCTATAGGCTTAGACTACCATGGTACAGGCTCCTTGCACTCTTGTCCCTCTCTCTCTCTCTATTACTGCATGTCGCTATCTATAAATCTAAGTTACTAACCACAAGTTTTCATGGGAGCTCCTGAGCTCTCAAGTCTTTTAGGTTCCTCGGGATTGTTGGTGAGGATTGCCTGCTGCTATGGACCCTTCCCCCCATCTGTGCCAGAACCACAGGTGGCCTTGCCCCAGCAGCAGAAGCCAGGCTCTCGAGTAGACGTAGCTTCCCCCAACCTTCAGCGAGATGACTTGGCACCACTACCACTGAGACGTCCCCGACGCGCAGCCACCACCATCGGACTGTGTCATCCCTCAACCACTCAAATTTATGACTTCTTTAGATTTGTCCCTGTCGAATTCTAACTGAATTTGTTCTAAGAAACATCTAGTCTTTGCTGCACAGTATGCATTCAAACTATATATCTGCTCTAACTAGAAGAATGAATGCATTCACAATGGAACACGGACTTCCCTCTGATGTTCCAAACCCTAACATTAACAGGGAAAACAAATTATTCATCACAGGAGTTAGATAATTAAAAACTGAGCAAATTAAATGATTTAAAAAAAAAACTTAGAGTAACACATTTCTAAAAGATATTCTCTGATAATCCATGAAATACGTAACTGCAGGCTACACTGGTGTTTACTCATAATTACAGAGGTTATTGGTATGGACGGAGCTAGGCCATTCATCAACTAATCAATTTGGCTTTGGCATGACCAGCCAGCATCACATTGCTAATTTAAAGGTTGTAACAGCTGGTTAAAGATCCTGCTGTATATCTTCGAACTGTCTGGAGACCTGTAAGCAACGGTCGGTTAATGCGCTGTCTCGTAGTAAGCAGGTGCTGAGGAAGTTGTTATGCAGAGACGTCATGGGTCCTCACATTAATTAAGTTTTTCAGCCTGCCTGTTTCCCCAGTGCCTGCTAATTAGTCTTAATTAGTGGCTGGGCTGATGAAGATGTAGAAACAGTCGCAGTGCCTCGCTAGTGATTATGCACTCCCTATAGTTTCCTCTTACTGTTCCCCTCTTTTCTCATCTGACCTTGCCTGGACTATTCCTGAACTTCCTTTTGCATTTGCATGACATTCAAATGGACATGAAGTTCAAAAGACAACTTGGATTTTCAAAATGTTTAGCGTGCATACCAAAAGAATGGACGCCAGTGTTATTTAGGGTTAAATGCTTTTTCGTTTTGAGCCTTCATTTTTTGCATTCAATCCATGTGATGACATTTACGATAGTGCGTGGGTGTTGTAGATGAGTCCTAACTGCAGGGAGGAGCTAACTTATTCCTCTCCGACAGACAGCTTTAACAGCAGTCAAAGTGACCCGTAAAGAACAGCTGCAGAGATAATCATCTAATGTGCCTGTGTGGATAATGACCCTGTGTGATCTGACCTCCATTTTCGTCCATTACCACGTCAACCACGCAAGCTTGGAAGCAGCAAAACAGCCTTGTTGCTATGACAGCCAGAGGAGTGAAGATTGCTTCCCAAAGTTCAAGGTAATTCCGCTGGGCCTTGACTCAATATCAACAAGATGACAACCAAAACTGTGTAGCCAAAGCTGTCATGGCTCAGGATTGTAGCTCGGCTGGCAGCAGGACTTTGCTGACATCAAACAGAAGCCCAGCATGAGTAAAGGACAAGCCCTGGTCAAATATTTTGTGTACACTCTGGTATGTTCATGAATTTGTGTGTATTGGTCTCGGGATGTTTTCCATGGTTTGGACTTTCATTAGTGACTGTTTTGCAAGAATTTGCTTCCAACTTTGTGGTAACAATTTGGACAAGTCCTTTCCCTTTCTATCAAGAAGAAAGACAGGCTCATAAAGACTTCTTTTTTTTTTTTAAATATAATTTTGAGTTTACTCTGGAAAAGAAATCTTAACATGTCATCTCATAATAGTAGCTTTAATTAAATCAGGACCACTTATCAGAAGCCTATGAAGTTTTGCAGTTTAGCATGTATAGATTACAGGCATAACGATGAGTTACTTATGAGTAAGACTAACCTTGAGAATTTCATGTAAAGACTTGGAAACATTGCCATGTTATTGTTGAAATAAAATTGATTACAACATGAGAATCTGCTTTCAAACATGTTTTTTTTTTTTTTTTTTTTAAGGATTTAATGATTCTGTAAAAGTACACAGTGTAGTGTAAAGGTCTACAGCTTCATAAGAATGCAGACAAAATGAGATTGCTAGAAGTAAGCCGGTTATAAATTATGTTTACTTTAAGTGGCCAATAATCCCAACTGACACACAGTTTGTTCTTCAAGCTACCTGTTTAACCCTGCCTCCAGAGCAGCCAGGATGAAAGTGCTTCAGAGTGCAATTTGAGCCTTGAATAAAAGGCAATAATGTCAGGCTACTGAACTCAGGGCTGCTGCCTAACCACTGGCACTTGTCATTGCAAAATTGGGGGAAGGCTTTTTTCTTGGCAGCTACTGACAGAGAAAGACAGGGTCTGTAATGTGTTTGATGCACACGGGAGGAGAAAATCACTTTGCCCCCACTCTCTCTCTCACACACACTAACATGCACAGTGCTTGTTCTTAGCACATTCTTACCATCCATTGCAGTATAAAGGCAGCAATTATGAACACTTTGCAGTAAGCTGCAATCGGGCCGGCACCTAAAGGGCTTCTCTCTCCAAAGCGAGCGTCTGCAGCGAGGCAGTGGATGCACGCTAGCTATCCTCACGAAGTACAAAGAAGCAGAGGAACCCTTTCTTACCTGACCTACTGTGTTTACACTGCAGTTGCTGCACACTTTGAGACGAAGAGGAAAAAAAAAAAAAAGGAAGAGGGCGGGAAAGAAAGCATTGGGGGCCTAGGTGGGTAGCACAATTATGGGTTGAGAGTTCAGTTCTCACTTTAGCATCGCAGCGGAGAAGAACCAGCGCCCTGCAGTTTACATTTCCTGTAGTGAGAGTTTGCCATTTGCACTCAAATGTTTTATTGGTTTTCTTCCAGTACCACCGGGAGCATGAGTGAGTGTGTTGTTTGCTATAGTAGAAGATGACTGTTGTTTCTATGAGAACAGGTCAGTTTAGAGTAAAAGGGCACAGGGGCAGGGCGAAGAGAGCGAACGTGGCAACACATTAGGGTAGTTTCTGTTTCATCCAATCAGGAGGCTCAGTAGTTAAGCCTGCTGTTGTTTATGTCTCTTTTCATTGTGGATGCCAATGCGTACACACATTTTCAAGCAATTATTGTTGATATTTATTGTGTGTTAGTGAACCAGGGAGGGGTGAAGGAGCTCACAAAGACTCCTTTGATGCAAGCTAATTCCCAAGCCCCCCCCCCCCCCCCCCCCCCCCCCCCTGCCTCCCTCTCTGCTCCACCTTGGGTCATTACATTTTAGCACTCCATTGAAGCTGCAAATTACAATTTTTTGGCAACACAAATGCTATTTTTTGAAGAGTTATTTCTCTCGACACAGAAATTGGCACTCGTAGGCCTTGGCTGCCAGCGTAAGGAAGCCAGATTCTACATTGTGCAGACTTGATATGTATCACAGTCTTTTTTATGCGTATCATTTCTGTACCATAAATGATCAGATTCCCATTTATGAGGAAACATCTGAAAATCCTGTGGTTATGTCACACTATGTTCTGCATAACCCTGCCTTTATGACATATATATATATATATATATATATATATATATGAAAACTGTAATCTTTTTGTCCCACCAAGCTTCCATCCATCAGACCAAAGTGGCAAGAAGTGAACAATTTGCCCACTTAAAGTCTCCGACAGACAACATGCATATCACTGATCTGAGTTTTTCTCACTGTAATTTCTCATTAGAAGCCATGGGAGTGAAAGCTGTTAATGAACACCCATAAACAGTAAAATCTGGAGTGGTGCTCATTTATTTTAATAGTTTAACATTACAGCGAGGAAGAGCTGAATAATGAGAGAAGACAGCTGTGATGCCACATTCACTTTTCCGCCACTTGCATGGCATCGTCTTGAAAAGATACAACCTTATGTCGCACATATTAATGATGTCCATATGGAATGAAAATATTTAGGGACACATATTCGAGAGAAAAGATAAAGCAACTTGAAGTTTTCACTTTCTTCAAAATACAAGCAAGCACATTCATGCTGAACCTAATTTTGTCTATTAAAAATCACGTTTGAGTTTGAGTATCTTTAAGCTGGTTGACTTATTTGCACAGTCTACTTGAAATGCCTGCAACCAGGTCTTTATTTTTCCACATCAAAGAATCACAAGAAGTAGAATGATTCTTTTGACTCTTAAAATAAATCAGGATGAGGTTTTCAGTCAAAAAAACATGTAGAGGACAAGATCAGCACAGGCATTTGAGATACGGCTTTGTCCACAAGGGGTGCAAAAAATGAAAAAATAAAAAGGAAGGGAGATGATTGTCATGTGTAAAAAGGTCCCCGAGAACAAGGACACACATTGATGCAAAATACTCTTCAGAATCTGAAAGGCTGGTTCACCTAATCATTTCATATCTGACCCATCCTTGCAGCCCAGCAACCCTAATACAATGTAGGTGAATTGAATTTATTTTGGAATGATCCCAGTATTGAGACACATTTCTTTCTGGAAACAACCTCCTCTTAGTTTGAGTAACCTCCCCCCCACCACCCAACTTTTCAGGGGTGCAAGTGGTCGCATTTAAAGACAGGACTGAGGTAAGGTTGAAAACCTGTTGCATGTGAGTGAGTTAACCATTTTATAATTTTATACCATACCAAGCCATACTATACCATACCTTGCCATACCATACCATGCCATACCATACCATACCATACATACTATACCATACCTTGCCATACCATACCATACCATACCATACCATACCATACATACTATACCATACCTTGCCATACCATACCATACCATACCATACCATGCCATGCCATACCATACATACTATACCATACCATACCATGCCATACCATACATACTATACCATACCATGCCATACCATACCATGCCATACCATGCCATACCATACATACCATACCATACTATACCATGCCATTTCATGCGATATGATGCAACACACAGAATTTGAAAAAAAAGATGATGTGCATGTTTTCAGTCTGTAAATTAAATATACAGAATTATGGAACTGTGAAAATAAAGAAGTGTAAAAATACATTTTCCAACCGCACAACCAATGAATAACCTCTTATGTTTATTAACGACTTATGTGACTGAACTGCAAAATAACAAAAGTATTATCCAATGGTGCTTCCTTTTGTTCTCTCAAAGTAAATGCACATGAAAATGCTGTCAAACAATAATATTGATTTCTGTGTTATCCATCTGTGGAAGCAGAACAACAACAGAAGCCGGTGGCCTCGAATGAACCTGCCCTCACCTTGTCAAATCAATATCCAGTAAAGAAACAACAAACATTGTTTGGACATAATCTTCTTGTTTTTGTATTTGACAACTGTTGTCAGGCACATTATTCAGGAGAGTAATGGAAGCATGCCTGTACGTGTGTACGTGCGTGTGTATATGTTTATCGGCTGGTTTAATCATGCTCGTTGGCTATCTGTCTCCTCCTCCAGCACCTCCTCTCCCAGCCTCCCTCTTTATTTATTTACCCTGGTCTCATCCAATCGAGCGGCAGATCAGTCTGTGGAAAGGGCAGCTTGCCAAGGCAGCCCTCTGTGACAGAGCAATGCATTAGGACATTAAGACACCCGCTTCTGTGCGGAAAATCAATCAACCACCCCCGGATGCATTAGAAGGCAGAGAAGGGCACCTCTCACACCTTTGTGAATGCCATGGTGGCTGGCTGTGTGGCGCTGGTCCCATCTCGCTGCCACTGGCAGCGTGCACACCTGGCCGGGCATGTTTGCTTCGCTCTTATTCTATTCATGCTTCCCACCAAGGAGCAGCGAGCTGGCTTCCAAACAAATCGTTAGCTGTCTCTATGACGTGCGAAAAGGTATGAGCCTGAACAAACAAATGTGGTCTTTTAATCCTCAGTATCAGTAAATAAATCTGTGGCACATGATTGTTTTATTCTGTTTATCTGAAACTCTGTCGCTTTCATTTCTTCTGAAGGTAGAAAATATAAAACACCTACCCTGTAGATTAAAGCAGAACTATAATTGAATAAGACGTTAGGTTATTTGGATTTTAGATATGATATGTCTGAGGTCATGAGACAGATATGCTAGTTGGCAAGTGAGAACTGGAGAGAGAACATTGATCCTAATGCGATCTGGATGAAAGCATACCCCCTGCTTTCATTTCTTCAGAAAAGCCACAGAGGAAGTATTTGTTTTCATTGGGTTCCTGTGTGTCTAACCATCCCATACTAAACTTCTTTTTTTTTTTTTAATTAGTATCAGCTTTTTATCCCAGTTGCTTTCCTTTTCAGGTTTTCTTGCTTTGATCCATCCTGCTGGTCCGGGGATTGAACTGGCAACCCTTAAACCACTTCCTCATCTTTTGCTTGGAGAAAATGCGCTGACACAGTTTGCTGCCATCCGAGTTTGTCACCGCCAGTCAAAAAGATGGGCAAGGACGCTCCTATTCATTTTATTTTTTTCCTCTTTTTAACATGGTTTTTGTCGCATTGGTGTTGTTTACGTTTCATCACCCTTCCATCATCCATACCCGTGAAGGCTCAGAGGGATGCCAGGTGTCATTGGAGAATGAGGCAGGGTTACGGCCTGGACAGGTCACCAGTTAATCACAGGGCTGACGAGTAGAGACAAGCAACCAATCACGCTAACACCTAGGGACAATGACAGTGACAAATTATCCACACCAACATGTCATTGGACTGTGGGATAAGGTGCAGTATCTGGAGATGAAATCCATACATGCAGGGGAAGAACATGAAGTTTCGGAGGACGGAGAATAAGAGATCAAAAACGGGATTTAAAAAAAAAAAACAGACCCAGTGCTGAAACTGTGACAAACAAATGAAACCAAAAAGAAAGCTGGTGCGAAAGATAGTTAAATGCCAAATCGTGGAATCAGTCAGTCCATCCAGCTTTTACGACGTGTCGGCGCATGGGACTGTAAAGAGCAGCAGCAAAGCAGCTCATTAAAAGAAAATGCTGTCATCTTCAGAAGTACATTATTTAGTGCACAATAGGTCATTAGTTTTTTTAAGTGCTACAGCAGCTAGCCTTAATGAGCGGGCCGACCGCACGATGTGTTAAAGCTGTTTCCAGAAGTTGCACGAAATCATTAGACACAGTTGGATAAAGACAAGAGGACATGCCTCAACTTGTTATGAAATGTGGGCCGTCTCTAAATGTGGTTATGTTCCTTTCAGTATGGCAATTATCACATGATGTATTAGACATGCTACGCTTATTGGTCAGAAAAGCCTATATATGTAGAAAGTCCCAATCCTATAATAAGATATCACAAAGCAATACCACTTTAATAGCTGAGCTGCCGCCGAACAGAGCGAACTCATCTGCATAATTAAAGTCTGTTAAGCTAGAAGAAGATTTCCTTGTGTTTTTTTTTTCTATGTTATTTGAGTTTCTAATAATAATAAAAAATAAAAAAAAGAGTCTAATTTTCGTCTGCGTGGAAGAACAAGAGCATCACTTTGCATTCTCGGCACACTTTGTCACATGAGAGATCCAGGAGAAAGGAAATAACACCGGGACATTATCTGTGGAGTGCAGCCCCATTAAAAAAAAAATGAATATTGCTTTTCTACCTTTCCTCAGCCCCGGCACTAGATAACGTCTAAACAAATAAATAAATAAAAGCTGTAAATAATCGTCGCCTGTTGCTTCAGTCATTTCTCTATTACTTTGGTCAGTGGAGTGAGACCAAGTTCTTCTTTTTTTTTTACTTTCTTGCTCCGAGAAGCAGCTCTCAATTTCGTTGATAACAGAAATGAAGGTAGAATGGGAAGGAATGGAGGAAAATGGAGAAATAGGTGGCGGGGTGGAGTGATAATGAATGGATTTGGAGAATGCTCCTTTGCATATTTTCATGATGTCAAGGCTAAGGATGGGTGTCAGCCTTTCCTGACCTTATCTGTGTCCTGTTCCTTCACCCTTGTATTTATGAGATTATACCGCCACAGCTTAAATGATTCAAGTAATTTTGTCCTTCTCTTTCCAATTAGCTAAATTCCCTGAGTTGCCATTTTTTGTCTAAAGGGGAAAGCTACAAAACTGTTTAAATGTACTGTTGGGTTTACAACTTGTAAGTAGCGTGAACATGGGGAATACCATAAATTGTTAAAAACTTTACCGCGGCATTGCTGCTCCTCAACTGAAACCAAATGACAGATAACAATGTTGAGGGGAATCAAGAATATTTGAAGATAAATAAGCTTACCAAATAACTTATTTGCTCCCGTTCCACAAAACTTAATCTCAGCCAAGCCTTGATTAAAGACAGCAGTTTGACAAAGGCTTCTGTAATGTTATCCACAAGGACATCGACAGCGGCGATCTGAGCGCCTTTTGATAAAGCATCAACCTGCTGGTGTCATTTGAATAATTTTGGCAGACGGCAGACGTGACAAGCAGACGAGCTTTAGTGTTAAGTGCATCACCAACATGGTTCAATCAAATCATCCCCTCTGGTTTAGACAAAAAACATTTTTTTTTTAAAACTAAACGAATTATCATGCCACACAAGGATGCCCAACAGTGATGAAAAATGAAGCAGCTTTTGCAGAGAACAATTCATCAACGGCTGTATCCATCACAATGCTTCACATGAAGCCCGAGCTTGTCACGAGTCATGCTGCCTGTAAATGCTAATGAAGCTAAGTCAGGTGTGCCGCACAGTTTGGATTTGACAGCCAGGATCATGTTTTTTTCTTCTTCTGACAAATTAGCACCAGCCCCGTGTTGTATTGTATTGTATTGTTTGTAGTCTGTGTACTGCAGGGTTCACAGCTTGTGTGTTATGGAGTAGCTTCCTATAGCTAACTTTGGAGCGTATTTAGCATCAGGAGCTGATGTGTGCTATCTAAAACACTGTTTGGTGAAAATCCAATTAAGAATAAAGGTGGTATTGTTGAAGTTGAAAACAGGCCCTGTAGTCATCTCATTTGAAAGGAACACTCACTTTGCAAAGCCTTCCTTACTGCAAGCCTTCTACTGATACCCTACAGCCTCAAGAGGGGCAGATTGGCAAATTGGCTGCGCTAAAAGGATCCTTATTAAGCCGTACTACCACTCATGGAGCTTTACACTACATGCCCTTTACCCTCTGCAGGCACATTAATACACTCCGTCTAAAAACCTAAGGTGAAAATATTCAGTAGTGATATTGGGTTCAGTGTCTTACCAAAGGATACGCTAACGTTGCGATCTTTAACAATCGCAGCGTGAAAAAACAGATTATCGGCCCTGTAAATTGCCGGGAGTTTTCATGATCCCCGGCAGTTAATGGCAGCAATTATCTGCACTTCCTGACTAGATTTTCCCTCCAATTATGGCAAGGGTGAATTTACAACAAATCAACCCAAAACCCATGTAGTCTTATAGCTCCACCTAATAAATCAAGCTCAAGAGCTTTAACATCACTTAAGTATTTTCATGTAATAAGACAGAAAGTGTATTTCAAATTTTATCAGATTAAATCTCCTTACATCTCCAGTAGCAGCGAGAACACAGGAACCTGACTGACCTGGGGACACCTGATACGATTTTGGCATTCCGGTCCTCTAACAGCAGATTCCTGGGTGCCTCCGATGACAACAATGACATTCGGTTAAGAGACGGGTCCATCTGAGCATGACTTCAATCTAATTCTGTGCCAGATTCTGTGAAAGTCACAGAGCTCAAATGATCCTGTCCAGTGGTCAGGGAAGGAACAGGGGAAATTTCAGGGTTCGATTGACGACTTAGAAGAATCAACAAAGATATCCTTATTTTGCTGCAATGATCTCGACAAATGAATTGAGTACGTTTTTTTTTTTTCTTCATGTAGAACAAATGAATCCCTGTTACCTCCTACTGTACCTGATTTCAATTATTTCCACGATAAGCCCTTCACAACATCCACTTTCTTCTTTGATTCACACATCAGTTCACCAAAATAAAAGCACAAATACACAACACACACGTTCATCTGCTTCATGAAAAGAAAACAAAAAAAAACACAGCACTTGTCAGCCTGACATTTTACCAGCTGCGCCATCTCTTCCAGTCTGCAAATAACATTTAATTCCATATCCGAGTCCCATTTAATGAGATTTACATCGTAATTATACAGATCGCAGCAGTGACTGTTTCTGTTTCCATGCAAGCGTGGAACACTGCGAGGAGATTCTTTTTGCAATGACATTCAAAGCTGGCTGTCACCAAAGTCACACACATTGTTAAAGTACAGTCCAATTACCCTTTGTTTTCTTTTTTTTTTTTTTAGGTCAGCAAGATAATGCATAAAATACATGTTATTATATAAGACCTTGATGGCGAGGCATCGGCCTCCCAACGTGAAAAGGAGGCAGCAGCTACCACAAGTCCAAACTATTATTGAAATGTCTTTTCTAAAAGCCTCCCACCCTCACTCTCTTTAAAGAGGTGGCTTTGTCAGAGGGACTAAAAGGTCCCTGAAACCCCCCTTGAAATGGTTCACACACACACACACACACACACACACACACACACACACACACACACACACACACACACACACACACACACACACACACACACACACACACACACACACACACACACACACACACACACACACACACACACACACACACACACACACACACACACACACACACACACACACACACAAAGAAAGTAGTATTAACTTGATTTTCCCTTTGTAGGATGGATTGGTACCCTATTGTTTCATATTGGGGGCGGCAGTAGCTCAGTCTGTAGGGACTTGTGTTGGGAACCAGAGGGTCCCTGGTTCAAGCCCCAGTGCGGACCAAGCCTGCATATTGGTCTGGTAGCTGGAGAGGTGCCAGATCACTTCCTGAGCATGTGCCCCTGGGCAAGGCACCAACCGCCCACCACCAGCCCAGGAGCTCCCACTGTGGTCAGACCCCTCACTCTGACATCTCTCCATTAGTGCATGTCCATAGGATTCTGTTTGTGCATGTGTGTGTGTAGCATGACTCAATAAAAGTGCAGAATTGAATTTCCCCCTCCGCGGGATCAATAAAGTATATCTTCTTCTACATTCTTCTGAACAGTATAGTGCTTTTGAGAAATAAGGTGTGTCGATAACTCCTCCGTCTACTAGCAAGGAATGATTAAAGAAATGCACTTCTAGCTGTCAATCAAACAGAATCATTGTTAAGCAACTGCCAATCAAACAAACAAACACCATTTAGCAAACTCTGCTAAACATGGTGTCACAGTGTCTGTGGGTACAATTTAAAAATTGGTATGCCCAGTGTGGTTAACATACGCAGAGCTAGCACCGCCGGGCTTTGTCCCACAGGTTTGACATCCAGGTTGACACAGCCAACAAACAACAAACTGTCCAATTTTTTTAACATAATACTGCCACGAAATAATACATTCAGCCCGTTGAGCTGGTTTACATCCAGGTAGTAGAGCATTATGGTAGTATGGCATTAGCTGTGAACCTGACCTACAGAGCTAGCTAGTGGGGCTTCTGTATTAAAACTTGAATGGTATTAAAGGTCTGAATGAATACGACTATTTTTTTTGTGATCAAATATTTATTTTCGCAGTATGCGATTACATGAGCTCCATTGAGCAGAACAAGGCATACATTCAACTGTCCCATCCAGCTAAATACATGAATAAGACAAAAGTAGTAGTAGGATATGAGAAAAAGGAAGATTCATAGGAAAGCATATTAAACCTGTTAATAAAAGCTGCGCCCACACACAGAAACACCAAAACTGAGGATTTAAGGAAAATAAAATGCCATTTTTCATCAAGTATTCTGGTTTTTTTTTTGTATGTTGAACACCAAACTGCATGAAATGAGCATCAGTTATGGAGTACCTGCGACTGATATCCTCCATTAGCCATGTAAGGGCTTTTTAATAACGGGTGCAGGGAGCATTTTTCTTTGCATATTAAGCGTGTGTGGGGGTCGCTCAGGATCACTTTACAAAGCAATTTTTCACCAAGCAGCCTGCATGAAGCCTTGCTTTTGTTGGCAATTATTTGCTTATTAATTTTTAACCGCGTCCCAACAGCTCAATAAATAAACAAATGCATTTAATGAAACAAATTGGTTCCATACCAAAATAATAGGTGATAAATCATTCAAAGCATGTGTATGGATTACACATTCTTCAGCCCTGATTTTTATTTTTTTTTAAAAAGAGGCAGGGCTAGAATCCTTAACAATTGCTCAGGGGCCCTGAAATGGCATCTTCTAATCAATATGTAGGGCTGGACTGCCTGAGCTCTAAAGGAAAAATCTACTTTGTGCATAAATGAGGTAAACAAATCATCCCTGAAAAAAGTAAAAAAACTGATTTGCCTTCAAACTTATAAACAAAAAAAGCCAGGGCTTTTATTTACTTCAATCTATGAATTTACCTTGACTTACTTGAGACTTTATTTGTTTTCGCTCAAAACTTTTGCACGGCAATGATGGGAAAGAATATAAATTGCTGATTTTCTGGCTACTGAATAAAATATCAATTAGAAATCATTTGCTTTGGAAGACGGCCGGTCTTGGTCAACCTGCTGCACTGAGGTGGCGAGAGATCAAGACCCCATGTTAAACCCCTGTGCTGTAGACATATGCAGCTGCTTAATAAATAACAATTAGCCTACTTTAATTATATGGCTTGATGAATGGAGAGAAAACTCAAGTTATCAGTATTAGTTCAACCTTCATCTTTAAAGCCAGACACAAGCAGCGAAGTCCTGCTTGTTCGTCCCGTCACTCAATGTGGTAAAAAAAAAAAAATCAGAATAAACTCGCGGGGGATTGCAAGATATTGTGCTTGCGTATTTACTCGCCCATATTAGGCTCCAGTTGGTTGTTTTACCTTCTTCTTTCTGCCAGCATGCAGCCTGAAATTTTTAACATTTTTCTCCCACCAAACTGGAGTTCAGCTTTATTTATTTTTTTCACACCCTCTTGAGATCAAAGAAAAAGTGTCTTGCACAGACAACCAAAGAAACACGTAATGAATACAAGCCTCTAATTGAGACCTGTGTTTTTTTTGTCCAAACACATTGTGAACTGCAAAGCCATTTTGCAACCCAATGCATGCTGGACTACATTAAGACATATATGTTTTCCTTTCTCCCTCATTATGTTGTAATTATGCATTTAAAGGAAACAGTGGCCAGCGTGGTTTGAATTATTTAAGACCTCAATTATTGACACTGCGTGACCGGCTGAGGAGGACAGAGTGGCTCGAGGCAAATTGATGGTGGGGGCTGTGGGTCTGCACTTCACAACTTTAAGTGTTAACATAGGCTAATAGCTCAACTACTGTACTAGTAGCTAGCAGGATTGCTAACTCACCATGATAAAGACAGATGGACCGAGAAAGAGCTGTACAGAAACTGCATGTTGTGGTCTTTGCTGAATGCAATGGGAGTCATCATGAGGGAAGACAATTTAAACCACTGGTGTGATTTATAATCCTGATTTTACAATATTTGTCAGAGGTTGAGTCCATGAAACTTGTATTTTAAAGAGGTTAAAAAGTGACAAATTGATTTTGTTCATGCGATGCAGGTCAAAGTATGAACCTCCCTCTCCCAGCTCCTCAGTCTCTGAGGCGGACAAATGACTGAGCTGAACCCAAGCACAGTGAAGAGGACTACAGCGTGTACCTACTGCGATAACACATGTCCAGGTGCACCGCGTAACATGGTTGTTAGTCGGCCTTCTGAAACACACGTCATTATAAACATGACACGTCTCTGTTGGCTTGAAGCACAGCAGCCATCCGCTTATCAAGCCACATCCTTTCAAAGCCTCTTCATGCTGCAACAATAATCAGGCTGGAGCTCCGCCGTGATGGACATCTGTCATTAGCTGTCATGATTGGATACAAATGGTTCCTGGCTGTATTCTGTCAGGACAATGACAAGGCCTCAGAGGTGCTCCCATGATGGAGGGTCTCAGAGAGGTGTCACTGTGTGCCTCTCAACGAGTTAAAAGATAACACCTACTCACCACATCTGCTGTACATGGCACATTATGGGCTCTTTGTTATCAACAGGCTGGGAATCACACATCCCTGTAATGTCTTTGGAGCTTTTTTGGAAGTTCAGTCTCACAGATTTTTAGAGGTGTTCTACTTGAAATGTAATAATATAATTTCTTTATTGACCTCCCATGCTGTCATTTTGGACCCTTTGGAATTATGATAAGCACTCTCACAACTTTCAGAGATTTTAGAGACTCAGTAAGTAGTAAAAGTGATTGTAAATCAACAATACTAATATTTGATTCAGCCCCATTCATGTACTAAAATATTACTCAGCAGCTGAATAACAGCTTGCCTATAACCATGTATGGCCATTCAGTGCTACCGCTTGAATATGGAGTCTTGAGTACTGGTTACATCCCAATTTTCTTAATGGGATTGCCCAGTAAAAACTTCCAAAATTGCTAATATTTTCAAACTCTGACTACGTTTTCATGCTCTGTTGGCGCCACACTGTTGTAGTTTGCTTATGTCATGTGATAAATTACCTCACATCAGTTCCTTTTTACAACTCTAGAACAGTATTTCCGGTGGGGTTATGGCAAATCAATAGCAGCAACACACTGCTTGGTGTAAAGGCTATACTGTTTAGGAGCATTAAGGATGGATTCATATCCGCTATAGAACAAGTTGATTTTTTTCTCAAGGTAACACCACTGGTAATGATATTATAACCACCATGTTTGTCACTCTGGGAAGTTAATAAGTAAGTACATGTACTAACAAGGGTTTATGGATCCAAAACTCATTTGATAGGAGCCACTTTTGAGAGCGTGTGGCCTTTAAACTGAAGATGTTTTTGCTTATTAAACCGCCCTGAAACTCTGAAAAGAGCAGCGGCTACATTGAGTGGTTGTTTGCCTGCACTGAAAAGGTTTTTTTTCTCATTCATAAGGCCTTCATCAAAACAAACTCAAGGAGATCATAGGAAAATGGTGTTGCATAATTTAGATGAAAACAAGTTCAATTTGAGCAAAATGGATATTCTCACTGAAAAGAAAATGGTAGAAGAGGTGATGTCAGAGGGAGCAGTGAACTTATAACTGACTTGTCATTTAGTATTTCTTTAAATATTATTTAAAGACAATAATGGATTCTGCTGTAAATGAGCACTGATGAAGAGATCCACTGAAAATTGTTTTTAAAAAGTAAATGTGAATTTTACAGTTTCAGTATTCAAACTCCTAAAATCGCTACATATCTGACAGAGGGCAGCATGGTGGTGCAGTGGTTGGCGCTGTTGCCTCCCAGCAAGGAGGTTCCTGGTTCACATGCGTGGGTTCTCTCTGGGTACTCCGGCTTCCTCCCACAGTCCAAACACAAGCTTGTTTGGTCAATTGGTGACTCTAAATTGCCTGTAGGTGTGAATGTGAGTGTGTCTGGTTGTCTGTCTCTATATGCTGTGATTGACTGGCGAACAGTCCAGGGTGTACCCCTCCTTTCACCCAATGACAGCTGGGATCGGCTCCAGCCCCCTGGGACCCCGAACGGGAAAAGCGGCACAGAAAATGGAAGGATGGATTTCTGAGTATAGCTGAATTCAACAGTCAATCTTCTTTGACATTTGGTCAAAGAAGAATGAAATCCCAGATTACAAACAAGCTTTTATTTAAACCCAATTATAACCTGTGCATAGATATTGTCTCGTCGTCTTTTTTGATGGGCGACAGAAGCTCAGTCTGTAAGGACTTGGGTTGGAATGCAGAGGGTCAAGTCTAGAAGGTGGTCTGGTTGCTGGAGAGCTTGCTGGGACTGCCGAGGTGCCTTTGGGCAAGGAACCGAACCCCAACAGCCATGGCATGCTCCCCTTGTAACAGCCCCAATCTGACAACTTTCCCTTAATGTCCAAAGGTCCTATTTGTGCATTTGTGTATTTCGGGCCTTTGCCTATGAGTAGCATTTTGCTCAATAACATAGTGTAAACCCAGATTTCCCCCCTCAAGAACTAATAAATTATATATAACCAAAAAAAAAAAAACATTTACGATGCAACCCCCAAAAACAGCATTCTGTCAAGGATTGAAAGCAGGAAAGTGGACCCAAGTGTAGTATAACCCAAAAGATTTATTTAAACAAAAAGGAAAACAAAACTTAATTAAATGTCCAGAAAATCCAACAAAATCCAAAAGGGGAAAACTCAAGGAACCACAAGAAACCACAGGAAAATCTGACATCCAAAAATGTAACATATGTATTCTATATCTATAAAAACCAATCTGGTCTATATTGCTTGTTGTTAAGAAGCACCAACTTGCAACATGTTGCTCAGAACTCATCGGGAATATCAGTAAGAAAGGCACATTTAACTCTTGGGCTATTTAGTAGAACTTAAAACATTTGATCATTTTAAGTAATTTGTTAAGTTGTAGAATTTCTTGATCAAATTTAAAAGAAGCTGGATAACGTTTGTATTGCTTTACGCATCAAAACAATCAAAGCTTTTTGAGTTTCCAAAGAAATATAACTCTCAGATCTACAGCGTGGGTCTCATGTTAAGCCCTTTCTCCCTGATGTTTCAGCTTTTGCAGGGACACCCTCTAATGGTGTCCTTGAGCCTCCAAAGGCCCGTCCTTGTGTCTTTGCTGACATATGTCTACACGGGCAAGTCTATGATGAGTCTAGGTAGCCTCGGGCAAGCCAGGAACACAACATCGCGAAGCTCTATTTGAAAGGATGAGGTGTGTCTCAAAGGAAATCTCATCCTCCTGTGAAATAAAAGATGAACAGCAAAATTGCAGGACACACAGTCTGCCGGTCCCACCAGGCTGCTGAGGGACTACATCAGCGTGGCGCGGCGCTGTCTTGAGCATCACTCATGTTTTGTTGAAAAGTCAGAAGCCCTCTCGGGATATACCTGGAGGTGGCTGCCTTGTCAGTCCTGAGTTAAACAGCACATATGGACAGGGGGTTAACGGCCTTCATGAGTTCCAGCAGGTCGCAGGGTGACACCCACCAACAGATGGCATTGAGCTCATGTCAGGCTAGCTATATGATAGCATAAAAAGAAAACTAACAAGCAGTGAAGGCTTGAGGGAGGACGGGTAAGACAAAAACAGTCGAGCTAAATGCCATGAAGTGGTCCGCAGCACTCCATGTGATGATCAAGCTTTATTTTAAGTGGCAGCCCCCTGCCCACCTCTCCCTTGATTAATGAAGGCAGAGCAGATGCTGCGGGCACAGAACGGAGGGAGTGATGCAGGGGATGGCACTCTTATCAGCACCCCACATAGCAGCAGCCCTCATTTCTTCACCTTTGCATCAGGTATGTCTGGCTGGGACTGTAGGTGTGTGTGTGTGTGTGTGTGTGTGTGTGTGTGTGTGTGTGTGCACAACCCTGCACAATGTGTGTAATGAGCATCCACATGCTGAGGTTTCTGTGAGTGTGTGACAGAGAGAGAGCGAGAGGCAGAGTTAGAAAGTCTGCCAGCTGGAGATGAGCAAAAGGACCCTTGGGCATTTCAATCCCAAAATATGGTTATGAAAATGATACTTTGAATAAATGCATGCAAACATATTTTCATAGCTTGCATACTTAATGCGCTGTAACACAAATTGTTTAAAGAATCATTATTCTGCAGTTCTTTTCAAGTTCAATTGCCTGAATTTTTACATGTTGCAAAGATGCCATTGCTTCAATTGGTGTGCCTGCTTCTGCTATAAAGTACAGCATCTGCAGGTGTTACCTGACCACTTGCTAATTTGTCAATTGCAGAGCATGAAAACATTCGCAATCCTGCAATTGGATGATGTCTTTTGCTTTATTGCATTATATAGGAGACTGATAAAGTGACATATTATAAACAAAGCACAAAAAATCTAGGGGGTAAATAAGATGTGGAAGCAATCCCAGTGTTGTCATCTATTAGTTAGTGGACGGCCATTTGGAAATATACAATTTGTCTGACTGAAAAAAAAATAAAAAGAGCTTGTGGATAGCAGCAGTGGTAAGCTGATTGGATGCCTCGCAGACAGCTGGCAGCTCCCACTCCCACTCAAAGAGGTTATGCCTTCAACACTGCAAACTTTAAGTCTTTAAATCAATTAAAAAAGTGAGATTTCGATAATTTAGTCCATGTATAGTTGTAATGAATAGGGAAGCTTTAAAAGATTTAATCCCTTCTGTACAAGGTTGTAAAAAGAAAGTGCTGTAAAAGTTGGTATTTTCTTTCTGTTTTAACAGATTATTAATTCCCTGTTGGTTTTTTTTTTTAATATGGGCCTTTGTAGGGTCTGAGCATAGTCTGTAAATATTAATGGACGGAGCCTGAGTGACGTCAGCCATCAGTTCCTGCAGGGGGCTCCTGAGGCTCATCAGCAGCAGCCGCCATGCTGGAAATCCTGTCTCACCCTAACTTTCAGTCAACCTAAAAACAGGCTGAGAGCCGGAGCTGAGACGGGTTTTAAGCCTCTTGGCGAACTGTTACGTCGCGCCCACCTGTCAATCATGTCAGCTACGCGCCTAACTATGGATAACACGTATCCTTCATAAAATCAAAAGGGAGCCGTTTACAAAAAATTCATCCCCCATACAGAGTGTACCCATGATGACAATTACTAATCAGACCTATTCCGTTCTTTTTGGACCAGGCGATAAACATGCTAATATCTACTGTGAAAACAGGCTTCTTTGGCTGGGTTGTGTATATGAATTCCGGGGCTCCTGGAGCCAGCCTCGAGTGGACACTTGACGAACTGCAGGATTGGGCTTTATTTTTCAATAATAATAGTTATAATAACTTTATTTATATAGCACCTTTTAAAAACCCAGGGTTACAAAGTGCTTTGACGAACAGCAAAAACAAGAATTAAGCAAGCTAAACCAAACACAGAAGAACATAAACAACAGCAAGAACATAACAAATGCAAAATACTAAAAATAATTAAATACAATTCAACAGAAAAGAACCCATAGTGCACGATACGCAACAGACATATATAACGCGACCATCTCAAGAACCATTAAAAGAACCCAGGCAAAACAGGACCGGAGGTTGCCGCTTGTGTCTGACTCAATTTTTAAGTCAGCCTCAAGTGGCCATTTATGGAACTGCAACTGTCTGCACTTCTGAATGGGTTAATATTTTTTAAGTCTTACAGTTTGCCGCTTGAGAAGTAACTCATTTCAATTTTGGCAAATTGAGGAAAACATCATTTTCTATAAATAACAGGTTTGATGCTTGTTTTGCACACACATATGGTTAACAAACATGTTTATGTGGACGGACTACATTTGACTGACATGCTGGCAAAGCTTTTTCCCTCCTGACACTGACTTATAAATCACTCTGAGTTATTGCTGCTGAGGGTTCACACCTCTTATTGCCATTTCTTGCCCCGGGCTGCTCCTTGCTTTTATTTTATGTATTTTTTATCACCAGGCATAAATTAGTCCCTCTTTGAGTAGGTAGACAGGCTTAGCCCTGCAAACCTAAGATGAGTGTCCTCCTAAGCCACTTGTACAGATTTAGAACTCCTTGTCGAGCAAGGGCATCAGAAACCGGGAGTCATATATTAATGATCCTCGCTGGAAGGAAAACAACCCCAACACTGCAGGGCAGAAAATAAACTCTCTTGCATCACTGTGGAGGCAGGAAACAAGCATTTTGTACCTGCTTCCAATTATAGGGAGCCATATTTTGCCAATGGATTATTTATGATGAAGCTTAATTTACATGAGGTGCATTCGGACGGGGGAGAGTCTATAAATACTTCAGCAGCCTGGCAAATTATGCAGTAAAACAACCAGCAATGTCAATATTGTAAAAGTGCACATGCTGTACCGAAAGCAGCTGTTTTGCCTTTGAGTGGCGAGACTGATGGCGTCCTTTGGTGAGTTTCATGTGCAGAGGTGTAGTCTCACTGGCTGCCTGGAAAGGTCAGGACTAAATTGGGACTGGGGAAACAGATCTTTCAAGGTTTAAGTATCAAATCTCAAAAGTCACTTCAGCAACCTTTGTCGAGGAGAGTGAAAGAGATTATTTTGTCTTCCTAACCCCACAATGGAAAGAAAAAGTAAAGTGACCCCTTCACCTGATGCAAAGAAAAGTTTACCACTGTTTACATCTCGACTGTTTATATCTCTCAAGGACAGACAAGAAATCTCTCTCTGCCTTTGCTTGTTGCCATCTCTCTCTCCAATTGCTTTTCTGCACTAGTATGAATGTATGAATATCTCAATACGTCCTTTTACTTCAATTACCCACCAATGTACTAATGTGTGGTCATAATAAACATATAAGTCTTGGGTTGCATGAAAACAATCTTTTTACAGAAATACATTTAATGTATTCTCATGTGGACAGAGGCCTTTGGGAAAGAGCAATGCAGAGAAGTCAGGGCACTTATTAATTTATCCTCTATTTATGTTCCGGCGTTTAATTGAATTTTCCGCAATAATCCCGGCCTCCTGGCTATAAATCATGCCTCTCAATCAGTCAAGATAGCCAAAAGACGGCTCCTGCTACAGATGTACGAGAAGGGCGGGCAGGGGGCAAGAGGACACAGAGATTTATGTTTGCGAGGAATAACATGACCCCGGGTCTCTCCTGCCTGTCAGCAGAGCATCTTTTCCATTACCTTGGCGATTCATAAGAGCTATATTTCAGTCAGAGGTCCTTGAACAAATTCAGGACAGACACAACACCTAACAACTCTGATGCACTTCACTGTATTTTTTTCATACAATGCAACAATTAAAAAAAAAGCATTGCTAAGTAAAAAGATGTCCTTGGGAGAAAAAAAAAAAGAACATCATCCACTCTGACAAGCATGGCCTGTGACATCACTAACCTTGGTTACTGAAAAAAACATTGAGCCTCATGTTCATCACACACAATTACACGATCGTTTTAAGAAAGCATTTGGTGTACAAGGGGTTTAATGACTGGTTTTCAATTGAAACATTCTGTTTCGTATAATATAAAAAGACAAACCTATTTAACTGGTTTTATTTGGGGTCTCCCATTCATCAGGTTGATTGAGGCATCTTTTTTTTACAAAAGATTATTGGGTACATTGGGAACAAGCCTAAGCCCATCTGTTGGTTTATGTCAGCCATAAAACATTAGGTTAAAGGTCACATATTATACTCATTTTCAACAAGTTTAAATAAGACCCAGAGCTCCCCAGAACATGTCTGTGAAGTTTACTTTTTAAAATCCACTCTGATCCTGTATTTTAGCATCTTTTATAAACCCCTCTATTTCAGCCCTGCTCAGAACAGGCTGTTTCTGTGTCTGTAGTTTTAAATGCAAATGAGCTGTGTCCGACCACGCCCCTCTCTGGGAGGGCTTGGGTGGCTTGTGCTTTCTTACACAATGCCCAATTGTTTACAGTGAGAAGGGAAACTCAGAGACCTGAACAAACGCCTAGCTTTGGGAGTTTCACACAAATGGGGGAGGGCCTACTGCCCTTTGTGATGTCACGAAAGGCAAATCTCCAAATGCCCTGTTTGAGCACACAGATAGAGAGGATGGATGTTTCTGATAATTGGGGTGTTTGTAGTTGATGAGAAGAAAAAAATATTTTATTGCTGAAGCAAGTTGATTCATATCTTCGATTTGTTGTTCACCTAATTTCAAAGTTCCTGTGTTTTGTTTATAGTTGATTTTTGTCGCTGCCACATATAAACATTGGATACATGTTTAACTCCTTACAATTTGAATTGTGGAGCTGTATTATCTGGGATACAAAACAAAAAATTCAGACCTTACCTTGGTATGGGTACAAATAAATCAACATTTGATAACTCGGCTCCGTCACTGACTGCAGTCAGCGCACACACGCTGAAACACGCTGACACACGCTGACACACACTGACACACACTGACACACGCTGACACACACACATCCGCCAAACTTTTCCCTCTGCCAGTGCGCCTATAATCATACAGTAAATCACACCATCATCCTCCTTTCCCTCTCAGTTTCATAGCGCGATTAAGGGTGCACACTTGAGAGCTCTATTTTTGGTTTCATACATATATATATATAGTCATAGCGGTATTACCGTTGGTGCGTTTCATGCGCGCCGCTGTGTCCCGTTTGGGTGCCAAACAGAGTGGGCCCAGTTCCGCATTCTAAATAGGCGGATGGGGCGCACATTGGTAATCACGTGATTGATTGGTTAATTAAATGTTTGTTTTCAATGTATCGCCACAGATACATTAGCGAGGTGTTAATAAAATATGGATGAAAATGGGTAATTTAGTGATGAGTAGACCATATGAATTTAACCGGTTATAAATTGCTCATTCATGAGAGTGTGTTTTGTTTAAAATGTTATGCAATTCATAACGCCCAGTGGGAGGGGCTTCTTGCTTTTAAAAGATGGCTGCTTACTGCTTTCAGGCAGTCGAGGATGGTTACAGGGAAGGTAACATGTTACAGCGAGAGTTCATTTTTTTTTGGAAGTACCGTTTGTTTGGTTTTTTGTTTGGTTTTCTGTTTTTGCATTTTTTCATGTTTGTAAATAGCTATCACTGCACTTTGGGAGGCCGGCAGAAAATAAAAACACTTCACTTACAGTCTGCGACTACGCCTGTTTTTAAGTTTCGGGTGGATTGCCAGAGGACCCCGTCACATAGTCGAATACCTGATTGTTGAATGTTCTCATGTTTCTTTCTTCCGTTGTATCCCTGTGGAAATATTACGCTGTTGTGGGCAAGGACATGATCTATAGAACTCCATGGACAAAGCCTTGGTGTAAACATGTTTTATTTCTGTTATTGTTCACTGCTGAAGCTAGATTTTAAGGTGTATGTTGTCAGACAGTCTTGAGGACATGATATAGAAGCTCCATAGAAAACGGTTTGCTAAAGCGTCTGACTGAGGGCAAAGCTTGTTAGAGCCAACAAAACTCAGATGCCTTCAAATTCAATATAATCACTCCACCCATCAACTCTTATACACACACACACACACACACATACACCCTGACACATCAAGATATCCATGTGTGCCAAGCATCCAATCCGGTCTCAGTGTTCTTCAATAAAGTCCCCTCTGACAAACATGATGGAGAGCCACTCTGCCTCAGAGCGGGATACTCAGAAAACGACTTGAAGATAAAATATTGCCATCCTGGCAGTTGACTTGCCACTCCAAATTAAAAAAGTTAGAGTGGCCAGGTTTATGCTGCCCCCTTCACTGCCGCTATATTTCATGCTTTTACACCTGCTATACACTCACATATCACACACTAAGCAACAGCACCTTTCTCTATTTCCAGTATGGGTTGCAATGTCCAATAACCTAATGAGAAGGTTCGAGAGTAAGGCCTTTTGTTAAGCTGTGATGCGCAGTCTTCTACTTGCGTATGGAGAATAAGCAAACTTGACTCTGTGTCTTCTCTTTATCCTTTAGGCTTGTTTATTCAATGAACACATGCATGACACTCACACAGACTGAAAGAAACAACATTCATGTCATCCAACGACTGACGCGCTGTGTACTGTAAACATGATGACGTCATAGCAGTATTTACCGTAAATACAGTGTGTAAAGGGCGCCATCAAATAACAACATTTAACACCTTTCACTTCTGGATTCCAATGCTTCATTCCCTATAGTGAAATTCGACAGTAGACATATACATGGGATGGATTTGAGATATACTAGTCTATTCTCACTTCCAACTCAAATATTCCAGCCTGTCAATCAAAACAGTTCAAAATATGACACCGCAAGTATCCTTCCAAAATAATTGATGGACAATGCCCTCAAGCCTTTCTTTGATTTGCAATTGCATTATTAAAGATCAATATTTTGCTTAGGTACACCCGGGATTGATGGAAGCAACGCCCATTACCCCTGTTCAAAGCCACTTTGTGTCAAGCTCTTTTTATTTCAAACTGCTTTCACTTAAATCTCACCATTGTGTCCAGCATTTCATTAAAGGATGGATTTATGTAAAAAAAAAAAAAAAAAACAACAACATTGAGACACTCTAAAAACTGAAATTTTACTCACTGTCTCCTGGAATATTTAAAAAAGACACCTTGGTTGTAGAAAACATAAATGTGTGGTTCATAATCCACAAATTGATTTCAATCCAGCTCTTGCAATTTTGTTTGATTGTTGACATTACCAGAGTGTTTAGTCATTTCTTCCAAAGCTACTTAATCTGTAGAATTGAATGAGAAAAAGCCAACTCAACGACAGAACCAAAAAGAAGAGCGGTGGGAAACTGGTCAGCATGTTTTGCATTCACATGAGTTACAAGAGGGATTTCTAATTGTCTCCCTCTTTCCACCACATTCAAGAGCCACTGATGAGGTTTAATGGTGTTTTATTGTGTGATTTGGACCTGTTAGGCCATGAAGGACTAGAAGGAGGAGAGCTATGACTTCTCAGTGATGTTTTATGTCCAATTATCGCCATGCTGATTGGAGGGAGGAATGGCAAACAGGCTAAATGGTGTGTTAAATATGTGGTCAAACTCTCCTAGTGTTAGGCTGCTAGTACAAGCTGAGCCTGGCTGACTAGTCAGGTTTATGGTGTTCTCTATTTCCAAATGTCAAGAAACATGTTGGGATGTGAGTAAAATCTGTACCATTACTTAACAGTAGTTCATCTCTATTAATTATTATTATTATAATTATTAAGCATTCATATTTTCATACTATAATAAACTATCCAATTACTTTTTTTGGCTTCCACCAACACTGCCGGTGTTCAGGAAAAAAAAATCCAGTGTTTGGAATTAGTGTGCAATTGACAATAATTGTTTTTTTCTTTCTTTTTTTGTGTTATTTGCCCAAATTTAAGGCTTATGTATTGCAGTTGGAAGTATATTTTGTTCATGCTACACAAAAGCTTAATACCAAGACTTGTGATGTTGTACGAAGAGCCAAATAGTTTTCTGGGGTAGGCTTTTGGGGGCAAAGTCAGATGAAACATGGCCAGGATTTTCAGCCAGAAGTTGATTAATTTATCTGATCTATGTGTCATTACAGATGGAATGGCTTTGTGTTTTAGTGTCCTGAAAGTGCCTGATGCTTATTAAAAACCCCAACCTTACATTTAGGCTTTCTTCTTTTCTTTTCATTTGTTTTCTTTTCTTTCTCCCTTTCTTTTAGCTATAGGTTTCGTTAAATTTAGAATTAGAAATAATACGTCATGGTTGACTGGTGTCACGGGGGACACGGACAGTTCTATGTTTCAAAACAAAGAAAGCTCTTTTGCGTCACCTCAAGGCAGCATTGTCACCCGTCCTGATAAAAAAATATGTACTATATACTACAAGCATTTGAATGCTGACTGAAAGAAAGAAAAACAATTACATTTTGTGTCCCTTAAAGCTCCTGAAGAACGTTTAGCTTGTGTCAATTGTGGCACCCCCTGTGGACATAGACAAAAAGTTGCCCTATCTCATCCTGTATATACTGTATGTCGGAAGTGTTTCATGACAAAATGTTAATCATTCTTCCTTTAAGCAGCAAAATGTATCAGTCAATGTCAATATTAGCTGTGAAGAAAGTTTGTTTTAGAGAAAAAAAGTAGTTTTTCTGCACGCGTGGTAAATGGCTTCGTCTAACACCTACTCTGTGGCAGCAGTTACAGGCATTAATATGTACAATATAACACAGGCTTTGACTTTTAATCTCTACACTTTAAGTCCTTGTCTATTTTTGATCTGCCAAAAGATTGGGTTGTCTTCCCAGCAACAGCTAGAGACTTTCAGATCAACCTTTTCATTTTCTACCATGTCATCAACATATTCCTACAAATGTGTGGGTTGTATTTTATATCCGTCGCAGAATTAATAGAGCCACCTCTGCATAATAGCTGGATTTACGACGGCCTCTTTGACTCAGGGACGATCAAGGTCGCATCTACATGTTTGACAGCCAATCCTCCCATCCCCTACTTTATTTGGATGCAGCAAAGTATCTACAATTCAGGTATGGATTCATGTGTCTGAAATAGACATCTGTAAGGAAATGTGTGTAATGGTAATAAGAAAGTGCAAGATGAAAACACAGGATATGACTGCCAGTGTGGAATAATGTACGAATATAATGTAAGCAGTGAAAGGGGGGGAAAAGGGGGTCGTAGGTGAAAGATGGGAGATTAAGTAAATAAAGACGAGAATGACAAAACATAAAAAAGCGGAAAGGGAACACATTGACACATAGTGAATAACACACCTGGGTTAATGGGTTGAAAGCGAGCCAAAGTGGCTGGCCCTCTCAAGGCCAATTCCCATGATAGAAAGTTAATAACACCGAAATTTTCTCCCTCTGTTTAATTTCCAAATGAGTTTCAGTTTAATAAAACACCAAGAACCAAGATGTAATGAAACAAAAAAACAAACCTTTTTTTTTCATGCATAAAAGGCAATAACCAGAGAAAATAAGTGTTTTAAATTAAGTCAAGGCTCTGAAACGGCTCTCTGCTGAGCACTTCCTTGCATGACAATCAGACGACAGTAAACACAAGAGACCGCACTCAGCTATAGCAATCCCACTTCATTACTTTTTATATAATGTGTACTGACATTGTGATATGTGGAATTAAAGCGACATTTCCCTTAGGTTGCATTTTAAGAAACTAATTAGCTTCACATCATATTGACGTATCGACATTGTGAGACAACACGTCAAAGACTGTGTGTGGTTTGAAGGCGTAATCGTGACCAAAGTAGCAGAGAGGTTTCCGTTTCATGAACAAAAAAGACAAATCTGTTGAGAAGAAGTAGTTGACAGAATGCATCCTGGTGATCACTTTGGATTTAGCTGTTGTGAAAAGGGCTGAGGATTGTCAGTGAATAAAGAAGCTCTTTTATGCAGCGGTAACAGGTTGTCTCATAAACATTCTCAACTGCTGAGAGCGTTTGCTAGTTAGCAGCTACATGAGCTAGGCTAAAGCTGCTTTTTGTAAAGTGTCTTTAGATAATATTTGTTACAAATTGGCGCTATACAAATAACGATTGGTTTGATTGATTGACTGATTTGAATAAAGGTAATAGCATTATAAAATGTAAAATTTCAGGTCACTAAGGTCACATTTTATTCTAAATTAACCTTACAAGAAACACATGAATTACTCTTAATCAGCTGCCATAGCAAACCACTAATCAAGGATAGAGATATTTGGGTCTCAGTAAGGACGACATCCTAGCAGAGCCCTACATCCTATTCTGACACTTTGACAGACAAGTGCAGATGAAATCCAGTCACACTTTTGCAAAAGTGTGATTCTTTAGAGAACTGCAAACCAGATTCAAGGCAGAGTTTCTTGTCATCTTGTTCAATGTTCAAAAAGTGAAGGTGACAGGTGCACCATCACCCAGAATAATGCACTGTCAAGGGTAGCATATCCTTTCTTCATCTACTCTTTTTTTTTTAAAAAACATTTCATCTTAACATTTCCTTCCAATGCTTGCTGAGGATACACGTCCACAGCTTTGGAGATGGTGTTTCTGAAACATTTTGTGTGGCTGTGTACAATAACGGCTGACAGAGTGCATCGTGGGATCTGCGCTGGTTGCCTGGGCTCGTGCTCTGATGAGATGGACGGCTTGTCATGTTCCTGCCAGATTCTGAGAGATACTGCTTGCTTGGGTAATAGAGCAATTGAACACACAGAAGAAGAAAAATTGAAGAAGTGAAAATGCAAATGCCAAATCATGTCCTGCTGCCAAACACAGCACTGATTATAGCAAGTGGTACTGATACACATGAGCTGCCCGGAACACAGTTGGCTTACAAGTTATGCTGTTACTTCTTTTTTACTTTGTTTCCATTCTACTAGAGTAGGAAATTGGGGAGAGAGAGAGAGAGTAGGAAATGACGTTCGGGAAAGGAGGCGCAGGTTGGACTTGAACTGGGGCCGCTCGCTTGGAGGACGCCTCCGGACATGGGGCACGACCATAACCGCTAGGCAATGGGGCCCACATTTGAGAAGAAAAATTATCTGTGGACAGCTGTTTTGGCATCATGGTCATCTCCATCATGTTTTTGAAGACATGTGTAACTGTAAGCTGCGTCTCAATGCAGGGGAAGCATCCTTCAAAGGACCCAGCCTAAGTTAACCTGGTCTGAAATGGGACGGTCTGGACCATGGAAGGATTTCCTGTTTGTGTCACCAGCTGTCCCGGCTGTCTGGCTAGACAAGCCAGATACAGTTTTATTTTTGAGTCCTGAAGGTTGTGGTTTTTGTTTGTACCATTAAAAAGCCTGTTGTACGATCAATAATGTTTGTGTTTTAAAATGTTCTTTTGGTTGTGTGTAAAGGTTTCCTCCGTACCTTTTCACCAGCCCCCACATTCCTTATATTTCCTACAGCCAGCAGGGTAATTAGACCATCTTTGTCTTGTTAGACACAGTTGGAGCCTTCAGTCAGTAGAGTGTGTCTTGTTTCATCAAAACATGTTAAATAAAACAGGTTTTCTATGATCATTTTATTATTGTCAATTTATATTGATCCATTCCGCACTTCCCACTTTGAAACGCTGCGATGCCATGTTGCTGTTTTGTGTTTTACAAAACAATTTTTCTTCTCCTAATTAGTGCTTCTCCATGTGCATTGATTAGTTCTGTCACAATGATTTAACAATGTTTGGTTACTAAGCTACAGAAAATTAAATCTGGCATGTGTCATGTTGACGTCCAACCCCCCTTTCCCTTTGTTCCCATCATGGAAATCTCAGCAATGTGCACCTTAAAGACACTTAAGCACAGAAAAACAGCTTCTTATTTTCTCTTCCACTTCAGCCGTGGCTGTCCTGAATTACTGAATGAATTACTCTCTCTTTAATCACTAGATAACATGCAGTATGTGCCTCAACGTCTGCTCTCTTTCAGCTGACTGGGAACTTAATTAAGCCCAAGTATTTTTTTATTTTTTATCATGATTCCATATTTTTGTTGTTGTTGCAGATCAAGCAGGATTCCGTGTAGCACTGTCATTGACAATCCAAGCTGCAATTTAGAACAAGGGCCTGTGTCCTCAGACAATGCTTTTTAACGCTGGCAGCGCCCATAACCCCAGACTCAGAGTGCTTCTCACCAGCGCTCATTGTTGCTAGGCTCGAAGAGTTTTCCTCCGCTTCCCTCGGGAATGACTGTTAGGTTTGTTTTGGATAGCTTTGTGTGCTCAATGTTTGCCTTAATTCAAGGAAATGTCACCAAGAAAACATGACAATGGTGTAAACGCAACATGTCCTGGCATCAGCAGCCGCTCTAGAAACTGGAAATTGTATCTTCAAAAAGATGAGTCAGGCTTGTGTCCCCCCAGCCATTGCTATTGACAAAGCTGATATCAGAAGTCCTGCCCCTCTTTGATTTTGATTTGTCGATGAGGGAGAAGTGACATTGAAGAGCGCTGCATTGTTCCAAAAGTTGAACTGCTTTCAACAGAAAGCGCTGTGAGTGCAGTAACAAAAAACAGCTGCTGCCAAGGGCATTTTAGCGCTCAGGACACTGAGCTCTATAAATGCTGAGCTACATTGGTTTTGAATTAGAAATGATAGCTGCCAGTACAAAAGATGCCGTCTGTGGACACAGGCCCTTATACATGCGTTTCTATGTGTCATCCCCAAACCCTGCATCCCAACCTTTCCTATCTTTCCTTAGCTGTCCAAGCAAGAATAGCCCAGAAATTAACTTTAAACTATGGGCAGTTGGTATAGATTAAAAAAAGAACCAAGCAGGCTATGTCTGCCAATGAAAGGCGTCTGATCCAACCTTCACAACAGACACTCTTCTCCTCTGTCGCCCCCCGGTGGTGGAATGAACTTCCAAACTCCATTCGATCTGCAGAATCCCTCTGCACCTTTAAGAAAAAGCTAAAGACCCAGCTCTTTCATGAATACCTACTAACTTCATGATGATGGTCTCGATATCATTGATGATGATGATGGTAATGACGATGGTTTTTGTTTGATAACGATGACTTATAAGATGGTTTCTATACTGATTAGAGCTCTCAAGAACTGCCCTCAATGTTGTGCTTTGCCTCTGGTCACTTCCTGTCAGCACCTGTGTGTCCAATCAGACTCAAAGCTGATCGTTTGCTCTTACTGACATTGTTCCCTTTTTTCTAGATCCTTGCTTGTGTTGTACTTACTCTCTGATGTACGTCGCTTTGGATAAAAGCGTCTGCTAAGTGAATTGTAGAATTGTAGAATGTCTTCTTGATGAGCAATCTAGTATCTGTATCATTTAGCATTGACACATTTTATACAGTGATTGGTCAATGTTGCATTTGTGCAACACAGAGCCTACATTTTACTTAAAGAAGCCAATTCCCTGTGCAGCTAACTACTGAGAGTTGATTGCATTTGTATCTTGTCTTTACCCTAACCTGCATCTTAAGTGGACCTAGCTTAATCAAAAAAAAAAAAACCCTGTGGGTCATGAAACATGCCCCTGTTATAGTTGAGTTTAGTTTTAAACTGGTTGTGAAACAGAGGGAAAATAATATTTATGTCTCCTTCTTAGGGCGGCTGTGGTTCAGTGGGTAGAGTCAGTTGTCTCTTAACTGAAAGGTCGGGAGTTAGATCCCCAGCTCCTGCAGCCACATGTCCGATGTGTCCTTGGTCAAGCCACTTAACCGCAAGTTGCTCCCGCTGTTTCGTCTGTGCAAATGAATTTGATGAATGTGGTTACTTATTACTGATGGTCACTGCATAGAAAGCCATCAGTGTTGGAATGGGTGAGAATGGGTAGGTGTGACCTGCATCGTAAAAGCACTTGGAGTAGTCAGAAGACTACAAAATACAAGCGCAAGTCCATTTACCATTTAATTTATGAACTACAACAGCAAACAAAACCATTAGGGACGAGATTAATGGTTTCTTAATAGTTACTTTAAATGCCTGAATACGAACAAAGGGGTAGGGTGTCAGACACAGTGATTAACTACACACTGCCTGAATAGCCTTTTATTTGCATTTTACAAGGAAACGATTCACAATAAGTGATACATTTCACTGTCAAAGACAGCAGGATGAGGTTTTTGTTGAAAAAAAAAAAAAAAAAACATAACTTACAAGCGCTGTGGACAAAATCAGCAAAGGGATAAGAGATACTGCTCAGTCCACAGAGGGAGCCAATATCAACAAAGCTCTTCCCAGGAGCTTTACAGTTACTTTAAATGGTCATTTGGAGAAGGTTTTTATTTATATTATCTCCTCCTAGGGCTGGGAAATATGGACCAAAACTTATATCTCAATATTGTTTATCTGAATGGTGATACTATATATAAAAATATATACTTTTTTTCCTATTAAGAAATACTAAAACCAAAATAATTCTAAGTCAAATCCACATGGGCTAAACGCCAAATGTTTTTTATTAACAGTCGGCTGCACAATGTCACATTTCTTGGACATGAAAAATGACAAACTGGAGGCTCTACAAGACAGGTATAATGTTATTTTAATGCAACATAAACTATATCCATATACATGATATTGTCTTACCCTATATCTTGTTTGAAAATATATTGATATATTTTAAAAACATAGATATATCGCCCAGTCCTATCTCCTCCAAAAGTTTTTTATTCAAAGCTGTTGTGTTTGACAAAATTATGACTAATTGATATTGAAAGACAACTATCATCTAGAAAAGGCGATTGGAAATAATTGGAAAAAACTGAATTGACAGTAATGTTGTCACAGTATATTATTGGTCTACTTAGCACAATTGTAAGACCTTGGAGGGAAGAATGACCATTATTATCATCACAAAAGGAGAAAAAAAACATCTTGGGCCATTGTTGCCAGTATGCCCCTTAGACACACAAACACACACCAACACACTCTTCCATTCAACACACCATTTACCAACTTAACTTCATTGTTCCGACAGAACTAATAGATGTCTGTGCTTCTAACATTGTTACTTTTATAGATAATAAGGAGATCAGTGAGTAATTCTGATTATTAATGGAATGCAGTTCTTTGAAAGTATTCAAATTGTTTGTGCTTTAATTGCCGTCCTAAATTGCTTTTCTCCATTCATCATTGTTCATCGTGTAATGAAATGTGCTGTCAAATCAATTAATTATTCCCCGTAATCATTTATGAAAACTTGATTGCATTTTTTACGGCTTCGTTGTCAACACACTTTTTGAACATGTTCCATCACACAGCTGGGAGATATATTAGTTATTGGCTATTAACAGACAATACAACTGTGTGGAGATGAATTAATTGAAAGAATTATGCAGATGAGATGCTGAAATTTCATTCTACATCAGGCATCAGTTCAGGTTATCAATCTTTTAATTTGTCCGTCCAACCCTCCATGAAAAAAAAACACAACAGACCAGCAATACTGTGACTTAAAGCTGCTGTGAGGATTTTTTTTGCTGGATGGGAAATAGAGTAAAATTAATACTGATGCCTCTTATGACCTACAGAGCCATGCAAGACCATCAGTGACAAGATCATTTTGATTTAGTAATGTTTAGTACTTGTAACCACTGCCACATGGTAGGTGTTAAATGAAATGAGCAACAGCATGCTGCAGAAGAAGCATTTCTTAGATTTTCATAGCAAGGGAACACGGCGAGTGACTGATTGCTTAAAAAACAGCAGGATGTGTTTTTTGCCTCAAACAACTACAAATGTAGGAAAACTACAAAGGATAAGAACAGAGAGGAAATTAGAGGTACCTCTTTGTCCACAGGGGGGCGCCAAACTCGACACAAACTGAAAGTTCCTCACAAGGGGCTTTAAAATGAACCATGTCTACGATACATCGCAATGGGGACCTGGGCGATTCTTCACCGATGCAGTGACAGAACAAAATCGATGCATAGGCTACAGACCAGGGTTGGAAATTACCATCTGTCACCCGCCAATTGCCGGTGTTTCTGTGCAGTATCGGGTGAATTTACTCAACCTATTGCCAACGGTGACGGTTGAATAAAAGTTGAGTAGCAATGATTCTTGACAGAGGACAATGTTGATTGTATCCTGGTCCTCTGCTTGTCTCGCTCTGACTTTGAGAACAGAGCCAGGTGGTCCTGCAAGTTCACTGACCACAGGGCTCCGCCTCCTTCTTGTGTCAGAGCAAGTGTCACTGTAATAGGCTTTGTGCTGAAATGGCTTGGCTCTGTATCACTTGAGACCATGGAGCACAGATTAGCATCTCCAATTCAGCAAGTCCATCTGCTGAGGCCTGAGGGTGAGTTTAACGTGATATCTTGCTGTCATAAGATGTGTAAGATGTTTTAAAGAAGCTGACTGTGGCGGTGACTCGTGGTCAAAGGACCACCTGTAAATACGGTTACTAAACTAATTCACACAAATTAGCTTAGTTGCCTTTGGCACAGGCTTGTTTGAGAGGAAAGGGTATTTGAATTCACCAGCCACAGCGGCATGTTGAAAAAAAAATAAAAAATCCCACCCCGGTACATCGCTTGTAGAACGGTCCGACTAAACCTATACAATTTATTTGTTTTGGTTTTACAATGTAAAGGTATTTATGTTGACATTGATTTTAAATGTATCTGACTGCTTGACTTCATTGATGGAAAGTAGCCATGTGCAGTAATATACACTATTGAGGACGCCTCATGCATCATGATATCGAATCTTTGACAAGAGAATCCTAACCAAATCAAATGGTGAGACCAGTGAAGATACACAGTCCTACATCTTAATCTACAACCCTAAATACATTATTGGGAGTTATATAGAGTTTGGCTTTACTGGAAGGGAGATAAGACCCTTAAAAAGTATTATGTAGGGCATCTTTGGGGATTTAAACCTGCATTTCCTGTTTCAGGGAAAACACTGAAATGTTTGCTGATCCTCATGTTAGGTTGCTTTTTTTTCCTCCAAGTAGCATTATGTTACCCACAATGTCTTTGGGACAGTGTGTCTTTGCAAACCATGCCTCTGCTACTTTTAAAAGTTGTTTTTGTTTTCATTGTTTTTGACTCATTTGTTTCAGTTTTAATTAGATGTATATTTTTGGCCACATTAATGTATGCCGGTAAATGTGGTTCCCTTGAAAGCTAAGGTGTGATTCAAAAACACTGCTGCTGTATAAAAATATAATAATTTATGCGTTTCTCAAGAGATCATAATTAAAAGATATATTAAGTTGTTTAACAGCTGTGTTTGCACGGGGAAAAAATGAGCAGCTTTTGGAAAATGCTTTCTTATAGCAGCTTCTTTGAGCCCTTACTGTCAATCATCTTTGGGGGACCTGGAATTACAGTTATTTTTCTCAAACTTTTTGTTTACATTTGTATTTTGCATGTTCATCCTCTAGCTCAGCAAAATTTGAATAGCTTGTAAGTTGAAACTCATTCTTGTCAGAGCAGTCCACTTTGTCAAACCAGTTTAACCTGAATACACACCTGCTCCGTTCATATGGCTGAGGCTGACGCTCTTGTTGTTCAGAACGTTGTGAGTGTCTGTGACTGAAGAGGTGGGAGGCACTGCTCTACTTTAAGTAAAAGTCTACTCTATAAAAATAAAAGATTTGAACCGACAGAGAGGAAAAAAGGTAAGACCCATTACTCTTTTTTTTTCTTCTCTTAATGACTGTCTATAACTTCCTTTCCCAGTCGCTTTCCATGCCAAAGGGCCTGATGGAATTTCATTACGTATGATTGAAAACCAATACAGTTCTGAAAGCAGAATGAGATGGAAAGGTGCGCCCAAAAATGCCAGTGTTCCCTGCAGATGCCAGCAATCTAATTTACTGTCGATGGTTATAAATGCGGAGCCACCAGATGGCAAAGATATGATGTTATTCCACCATCAGGGTTATCACTTAATATCTGATAATGTCTGAAGGGAGTGATTGTATCTGACACTTAAAACAGGGGGGGGGGGGGGGGGCTCAGATCCTGGCATGAGAAATGATCACTGCTGTAGAAGAATCGTTAATCTGTCAAATCAATGTGCCTTCACTCAATAAAGCGCTCGTAAAGGGACTAAAGTTTAGACTGCAGCGTTAATGATTCACTCTGGTGGAAGATGATTTCTCTTTAATGAAACTTAGCAGTTGTACATCTAATATGTTCTTTGCGCTTTTGTTTAAAAGGAGTGATAGATATTCAGATGTATCTGAAAGAAGACATTGTATTCACACTGCTTCAGCAGGTTACAGTTGCTGGAAAAAAAAACTGTTAACTATGGCAGCACTTAACCTTAAATTGTTTTAATTATATTTGCTGCTCACTATCAAGCCTACAGTTTGTGTTTTATTTTTTAAGGTCAGTGTGACACCAGAGTACTATGTCAACTCACATGTTTTACTAGAAGAAATATTGTTTTCAGTTGTTTTCCATTAGCTCTGCAGTTAGCCAGAGATTCTCACATATCCAACAGTTACTTCCTTAATGTTTCAAATCACGTCACACCTTTATTATTATTTCACTTGAGTTAGGATCTGAGTTTGGTACTAGTGAGCTAAAGTGGGCAGCATAAATGACCATGAGAGGGACTGTGTCCAAAAACACATAACATACAGCCTGTGACATACTCCAACAGTATACAGATTTGACATGAAAGTGCTTTAATCTGAGTTTTTATCTGTTTAAATGTCAATTTCTATATATTTTGTTATTCAACTTTTTATTTTTCTATATATTTTGTTATTCAACTTTTTATTCTTCTTCTTATTTTAACATTCAACAAACAAACAGACGGCATTGTTGTTGTCCAATAATATCTCCAAAGCCTCCATAACAAGTGAGTACAATATTGGAACCAAAACAACAGTTGAGTAACCACAGTAGTACATTTGTATCATTACAATGCACAAATGGAGCTACATGTATAAGCAAAAAAGCTACCCCATAATCTCTGGAAATTCTCATCTTCATTATTGATTCTGGCTAACACTTTTTCGTAAGACACTATTTCTGACGTAAATTCCATCCGTTGCTTAAATTGTGGGGGAGGAGGAGGGGCGTACTATTCCATAATCCAAGGATCATTCGGACGGATCATTACGACCCCTACATTTATCACAACAAGGTCATATTTTGATACTTTTGTCAATTTGGTTTGATCCCCTAATAGGCAAAGCCTTGGTGATCGAGGTATTGTCATACCCAACCCCTTACCTACGTGTGCTACAACTTTGTCCCAAAATGGGTTTGCATTCCCAAAGTGCATATAGAAATATTTGTGGTTCTGTCTGACATTTCCAACGTAATTATTGGCCAGTATGTCCATCCAGTGGAGTTTAGAAGTCCATTAGGAGGACTTCAAAGTTTAGGAGTTCTTACCGATAATTCAAGCTACTCTTAAGCTAGCAGTAAATCAGTTAGTGTCTTCTGACTTATTTGTTTGCTGAAAAGAGTTGAAGAAACACAATAAACTCTTCATTCTATTTTACCAGTTCAAATACCCAGAACTGTTCGTTTTGGAAACGAGGAGACCCTCCGCATTATTCAGTTCTAGTTAAAATGTTGTTGTAATGATGTTAGCGATAAACAGCACGGATATCCTCACCTTCACACAAGGCTAGCATAGCAAACAAGCTAACAACTTACTGCTCATGTCAGCTAAAGAGCATCAGAAAATCACTGATAGTTACATGAAGCAGCTTATCAGTACTAGTTTTAGTCCATGGGTCCATTTGTTTTAGAGGGGACGAGACCTCTGCAAAAACTACCACTCTAATAAATAAAATAAATGACCACCTAAATACAAGCTAGCACGTACAAGCGAGCAACATTTGCAATAGCTAGCTGCTTCTTATACCCTTTGCCTGCAAAAGAGCATCAGAGAAACACTACTTTTTAAAAGTGGAAATACTTTATTTAGTATTTTTTATCAATGGATAGGCTTATTTAAGAGGGACAAATCGACCTATGGAGGGTCCTACCTTAAAGCCAACCTGCATGTAAGGCTTTAAATTAAAATTTTCATTGCTGTTAAATCTGTCAATTATTTTCTCCATTAATTAATTGTGTGGTCTAGAAAGTGTCATAAGATACTAAGAAATGTCGATGAGCGTTTCCCAAAGCACAAGATGACATCCTCAAAAGCCTTGCTTTGTCCAAAACTCAAAGAAGTTCAGTTACTCTCTTAGAGGAGTAAAGAAACCACATACTTTTTTCTTTTTTTATTAAATAGAATGACTAAAACCCGGTATTTATCATAATAGTTTGTGATTATTTCAATAGTTGACAACTGTTCCTCCAAAACAGCAATTCAGGGTTTCAATCTGGATCATTTGCTATCCTGTAAAAATTGTGAATGTGTAGCCTTTTATAGAGACCTTGTTTGTGGGGTTTAACTGCCTGCCATGCTTTTGCTGAACAACGGCACAAAAATAAAAGTGCACACATGCTGTGGAAAATGAAAGTGGACTGACGATCCAAATCATCAATTAAATACTAAAGGACATTATGTTTTGGATTATGCAAATTGTTTGTGTTATGGTATTTTCTCTTTTGTTTTAAAATGCCATTTACTTTTTGCACTGAGGCAGGAATGTTACCTGGGTAGTTGCAGACATTCCTAAAACTGAAGTAAGGCTATTACCTTATCTAGGTTATTAAATAAAAAAACACACGCCCTGGAAAGTAAAGTTCAGAAAGGATGAATCACAGCATTCACTGACACAGCAGGAGCTGCCAAGTCTCACCAAACAAAACAAAAGCAAAGCATTAGGACATTGGATACTGGATGTTGTTGTTGTAAGCACAGTCTGTATTGTGAAGTCTTAGAGTGTTGGATTCAGCACACAATAATGCTCAAGTTCCTTTCTGTGAAATGTAGCTCATATCTGGCATATATACTGTACAATGTTTACAATCCTGCCTTTTTTTCCACAGATCTAATCCCCCTGGCCCCCAACCATTATATCCTGCTTTTTGTCAAAAAAAACGCCCAAGCAACATGGGAAAAGGTGAGAGCGAGGAGTGGGATGAAAAGCACCCTGACACGGTACAAAGCCAGCCTCGGAAACATGAAGAGGAGCAGAAAGGTGAAAGCTCGGGGAGCAAGTGTCCCACATGCTGCTTAAAGACAAGGGACTGTCTGATGAGCGGGGAGTGCGCCCGGTGCCTTCAGATCTCAAGCGTCATCTCCTTCTGTGGGATGTGCATCCGCATGTGGATATGTAAGTCTCAGAGGCTATCAGCTCAAATTCCTAACACTATGATTGCTTTTTCATAAATTGCTAAATGGCAAAAAATAATGCCCTGTTTAGAAAAGTGTGAATCCATGCGAACACAGATGCATAACCCTTTTTATATACAAGGTGAAAATGTGTTAAATTGTGTGTTTCTTCTGAGAATTCAACTTAAATAACATCCACAGAAGCATGAATATCACTATCAGCGAGAGACAATTTTTTAACATTATTATTTTTTCCTCTTTTCCAATTCTAGAACCCAACGTTGGATTTCAGGACCTGCTTTTACCGGCCGTGGTGATTCTCAGCAACCTCCAGTAATTCTCATTCGGATTTGCCCCTGAAGTTCTCTCTAAGTCTCTTTTTTCATGTTTATGTATGTGAGATAAACAAATGAACTGTCTGTATTTTGTACATAAAACAAACTTTGGCGATCAATATGAAGGACTGTAACTTTTATCTGCATGTCTTTGCAAAGAGGTTCATTTTGGAGCCTATTGACCGCTAAAATTGCTACAGTATGTAGCCAGTCTAAATTTATTATTGTTAAAAAAATATATACTAAGAGGTGTTTAATGATGTAAAAAAAAAAACGAAGTGATTTTACACAAATAAAGAAATGGATTTGACAATGTCTGAAAGTATTTTTAATACAGTTTATCCTCCACATTCTCCCATTAAATATATGTTGGATCTGTGGTTGCCAAAGTGAGGGTCAAGGGGATGCTTTACACCAGGATTTATTGGAGATAATTGTTCACCCATCATTTGAACATCAGGTCTTTGATGTCAAGCTCACGTAAGAACATGTCTCGCATGTTGTCCAAAGAGATGGAGCGTGGGTGGAGGGCAGAGATTGAGCCATTGAGGAAAGAAGGCATGATTGAAAGAAATCTTGTGCCTATGGAATGTGAGAGAAACTAATTCGCACCTATTGCTCAAATTGCAGTTGTACTGAGATTTAAGGCTCAGTGTTGGTATTAAGGTTCAATACTGGCATCTGCATACCTGGAAAAAAAAAAAGAAAAATGAGCAGAAGCAGGTTGTTAAAAGTTCCTGAGAGTACAGATGCAGGATTATAGGGCACATTTTAAAAGTGGGATCAACAAGAAAGCAATAAGAGTGAGAAAAAAGATCACCGCCCAAGATGCATGGAAACTTTTAGCAGTGACACAAGAGAAACATATTTTTCTAAAGTTGTGTTAGTGTCTAGATATCCAGATTACAGTGAAAAATAAATGACAAATGATAAACAATTCTAAAATAAGGTCAACAATGGAAACTGGAAACACCTTTTGTCCCTTGAAAAAAAAAGCTCCTGGGACTGAAAGAACTTAGTCATTTTGGTGGAAACAGCCTTTTGTCTGACCCTTGGGTGCTTAGTGGTATTGGGGTCTTAGTCCTCCCTATGTGATTATGAATAAGGTACAACAACACTATTACATAATGGAACTTGACCATACAAAATGTTAAAGGCAGAAATAACACGCTGGTACATGATTAAATAAAAGCCACTTAACCTCTTTGTGCTATGGTAACTGTTTTGTTTTTCTGCTTGATGTACAAGGGTTTAAAGAACAAAAGGGCATTTTGTGTACGACCAGATGTATGAGGGGACATGATTCATGTAACAATCATGGTTGAGAATGCCAATGAAAAAGATGAAGAAGAAAATCTGAAGTGTTACAATAATTGGATTCAGTTCAGTAAAGGAGGTCTGTTGAGAAGACTTGATGGGCAATGAACGCAGAGTTTAAGTATTTCTTCACAAGGTCTCAAGCATAGAAAAATAGGCAGACAAGAAGAGAATTGGAACACAACACAGACGATGTAGCAGATCATCAATAGAAATGTGAGGTACTGTAACTAGGTCAGGTGGTGGGCAGGAGCAGGAAACTCTGTGGTGGGGACTTTTGAACAGGTGAGACATTGTTACAATGTAAATGGTTGGTTTTGACATATGTGCCAATAACATTTTTCTAGGAACAAAGAACTGCAGTTTCTCACTCCAACCCCTCCAACCCTAACCCCCTAAAATAAACTATAAGAACTAGCTTTAAAACATAAGACTGTATAAAGCTAGACATAGTCTTAGTGATGTCACCAATTGGTTTCTGAAGAGGCAATGTGTGGGCGGCAGTAGCTCAGTCTGTAGGGACTTGGGTTGGGAATCGGAAGGTCGCCAGTTCAGGTCCCGGCACGGACCAAGTCCGGAAATTGGTCTGGTAGCTGGAGAGGTGCCAGGCCACTTCCTGAGCACTGCCGAGGTGCCCTTGAGCAAAGCACCAAAGCACCTAACCCCCCCCCCCCCCCCCCACAAGCTCAGGAGCGCCCGCCATGGGCAGCCCCCTCACTCTGAGACCTCTCCATTAGTGCATGTCCACAGGATCCTGTTTGTGCATGTGTGTGTATTTCAGTTCATGTTTGTGTAGCATGTTTACTAGACAGAGTGTAAAAACGAATTTCCCCTCGCGGGATCAATAAAGTATAAATTCTAATTCTAATATGAAGCCCACCAATAGTGGTCGCCATGTTGAAAATGCTATGAACTATTGATGAACGTAGAACAGGTAAAGAGGTAGAGATGGGTCTTAAACCTACTGGCAAACAGCTGCAACACTTCCAACTGTCAGCCAACTCAAACTCGCCCCTTATAATGCATCGTACTACTTAGGCTTCATAGAATCAACAAAGATGAGTTATAAAGAAAATCCCTGCCTCTTCGGTGTGTGCCGCTAAAAACCAATTGGTATTGATACCAATTTTTTTTCTATAAACTTTTATTTCTGCTGTAAAAAAAAGGGCTTTTTACATGGGACCTATTTGGGATTCTTTAGACTTTTGCACCTAGCCCCAAGTGGACTCTCAAGGAACTGCAGTTTTTTGCACTTTCATATTGTCCTGGTTAAATTTCCAGCTCTTGCTGTATTCAACATTGGGAGGTTTGTGTTCTTTCCACCCACACATTTTGTCAGATTAATTTTAAGGTGTTTCTATAATTGTATAGCTTATAGTTTCTAATTTAAAAAAGGTTTGCTGGCTGAAATCTGCACGAAAAAAATGCCTTTGAAGATTTAGCATATTGAGTAAAACTACCACAATAGCATCAAATTGAAATTGTTGAAACCAACATCTATTTTTTCTCACAGATATTCAAGGGAAAGGAAAGTAAGCGCAGAAATCTAGAAATTGTTCTTAGTCCCCCATATTTCTCCGGGGCACCCCTGAGGAAGAAGTGACATTTTGAAAATTACTCTGTGGATAGAGTCTGACAAGGAACTCCAGGATGCCGTATAGTCATGCTTTGATCATCTTGTACATTGCTTCTTATGCCTGCATGCAAACTTTAACGCTGCTCCACACGTACAGTATTACAGACCTGCCTGAGTAGACAAATCCCATTTCATACTGTCTGAAGTAGCAGTGAAACTTCAAAAAAACCATCTTACATATTTGTTTTTATCCGGAGAGCTCCAATACACAAGAGAAAATCCAAACCATTTCACCCAGGATGGATCCTTTGAGGATCATTGATTCCTGAGAATGATTTATATGTCGCTGATCATCCCCTTCTGCATTTCATTATTTCATTTCCTTTTTTATTTCCCTTTTACCCTCGCATACCTCTGATTCTCTTCCTCTTCTGTCCCGGCCTCTAGCGTGGCGCTGTGTCAGCGTGCATCACAACACAGGGGTGACATTTCAAGCAGACAGATTAGGGCTCCTCTCCAATTAATTTTGCTTTCCCTCCCGCGTTAAATACACAATCAACCAAAGGCAAAATGTCAGTGAAACAAACGAGGAGCCGCCATGTGGCTGACAATTACCGCCAAGCACCTCAGAAATGCCAATATGTTAAAGTGGAAGCAGTGTGTGAGATGAATGGGGACAAACGACATTCTTTGAGGGGCCTCGTGGTTGTAGAAGCAGCAGTGAAACAGCATGTGTGTGGGTTCCTCAGATTGTTATCAGATTTAGTGACAGACAACACTTAAGTAAAGGTCACGTTTCTTTGAGGTCAGAAATGTATGTCATGTTATACTTCACATTTATTTTAAACTCTCATAATTTGTAATGGCCATCAATGGAAAAGTAACAGAAGACAAATGATATAATATAGTAGAAACAGTATTCTTACTCACAAATAAATCTCACAACTTACAATCTATTAGTCACTCTATTAACTCTTCCTCTTTTGAGTTATCCTTATTGGAAATGTAATAGCTTTCAGTTCAGCTCCATGAATGGTCCAAGCCAAGCTTTCTTTATATTGGCCCTTTTCAGAGTGAGTAAAAAAGCCCCGCTGTCATTCCACCTCTTTAATTTAACATTCCACCTGCAGCAGCGTAGTAGTATTGGTGTCGCATTGTGTGATTTTAAATTCCGTTGTGGTGTTGCAGAATCAGCGTGTGGACACACACAGCTGGAGCTTCCCATAAACACACACACACACTCACTCAGGCCTGGACAGCCAAAGAGATCTGTTCCATCCTGCCGGCGCTGACATTTGACAGTTATCCTGACTCACTTCCTGACTCACCCTCCACCCGTTACACCTCTAACACCGCCAACTCTGATGGTGCAACTCTGTCCCGACATCATGCCTCCATGTCATTTACTTAAAGAGAGACATTACAGGGGCGTGATTGTTCTGCCTTGAACCGGCAACCCCAAAAATGAAGCTGCTTGATAGCAACAAAGCTAAGGCTACAATATGTAACAATTCCATTTTTTTTTTGTTGCAGAAACAAACATAGAACTGGGCATATTTTTCTATTTACATGATCCATTCTCTGCTTTTGTCTTCTGAGCAATAGGAAACTGCCGGTTTCTGTTGCCTGATTCTATTAAATTAAGCTCAAAGCTTCTAACTAGCTAGCTACTAGGTAGTTAGCTTGCTTTGTTACTGTACTGAGTAATTCAGTACTGTCCAAAACAGCTCAACCTTTTTTCCCTGATATTGCTGCAGATTGAATGCTTTACAGGTTTTTGGGAGTGGAGCAAACGTGCAAATGCACACACCACATACAAATCAGTTATGGATGCCAGTTTTCTAAACACAAATATTAAATTGGTATAAAGAAACTGAGCTTTGAATGCCAAGAAAAGGTAGAAAAAAGGAGAAATATAATTTGTGTCGTTGTGGGTATTTTATCAACAGGTGACCCCCCTCTAAGGGGCAGCATGGCCCGTGTAAAAGGAAAACCAAATCCACTTCAACAAGAAGAAATACACACTGAGCTTGATCAGGATTTGAAGCTGCTCCTGTTGTGAACAAACTGCTGCCCTCACCCACGATGCCAGGTCCATCTGTTGCTTCTGCTCCAAGCTATCGACACCTCCCTGCTCTATTCCTCATAAGGCTTAATGTGCCAAATCAGGAGGTGTAACACACCTACCTGCCCCATTTCCAACCCAGAAGGAGACAAAGAAAGAATGTTTGAAGCTCAATCAGGTGAGCAAATAGCTAGCGGGTTAGCTGAAAACCTGCTTTTCAGGTTTAGGGAAAAGAAACTGTGCTGTTCTAAGTTTGACTAATTATTTATTTTTGCCAAGACAAACAGCCAGCTCTGCCTGTGATTGACTTGGCCCAAAGCCAGACTCAACACAATTTGTTCTATAAATGCTGAACTGATGGGTCATTCAACTAATAGAGTGATCTGAGAGAGGGACATGATATTTTAGTTGGATCAATGTTCTTCATAGCTTCTGGTCATGGTCCGGTGCCAAGATAATGAAGTGTTTTAGAAATGCTAAATCATTGTAATTCATGGAGATTGGTAATAAAAATGGCCCTGAATCCAGCTTGTGGCAATCCCTGTCTTTAAAAGCATATGTCTCTCAACACTTGCACACAACAACTCCACAACCATTTTTGGACTGACTCCCAGTTCACCTTCCCATGAAACCCCAAATTACCATCTGTTTTCAGAGATGAGAAGCACGGAATCAATAAGCACTTATTGACCTGGTCTCTCTCTTGAGGAAAGGAATTACATGCCATATTATTTAAAAAGCCTTTTAACCATTATTCCCACTATTATAGATCTTAAAAGTGCAACCTGCCTGCCACCGTAAAGCTACCATAGTGCAATTTGATTCCGCGTATTAACAGGTTCCCTGATAAACAGAATGCTGGGGAGGGCTGTAAAGGTATAACGTGCAACTTTCAGAGTAGATGTACAGTCAATGATGCATTGTAGAACCAGTTAGACCAAAGCCCTTCCCCCACATGGTAGCAGGGCTAAGGAGAGAAAGGGTTCACAAACAAGCTGATTAAAGCGTTGTTAGTACGTATTTTCATGGATTCATTCATCTTGATAATTTTGTGGACATATCTTTAAATTGTGTCAACCATCTTAGGGTAATTCTTCTTTCGGGTCTGTGAAGCTGTAACCTTACATGGTGAAACATGTAAATTGTAGCAGATCTATGTTTGGATAGGAGCCAACCATATGTTGTCAGCAACTGTTTGCTAGACAAAGAGTCTACATCTGTTACGTATACAAATCAGTGTCATGTCATCTTTGTTGTTTTATAGTGATGCACCCAAATGGAAAGGAATTTGTGGGCTGTACCTTCTAGCAGAATATAAGCCACACTGCGTGATGAAGACTTGGCCATTTTGCCATTTTGCCCATGATGGCCACTTTGCCAGTGACTGTCAATGATTGTGAGATCTTGGTCTGCATGGGTCAGCGATGGTCTGCACTTTGTCAGCCATGTGTGTTGTGTTTCTGTGTTGTCTGACCATGGATGAATAAATCTAAGATGATCCACAGTCTGTTTCACGATTTCATAATTGTCCATCTACTACAGAAATAACCCCCACCTAACAAGCGTTGTCCTGTCAGTGTTAACACAGATCTCAGAACAACAAACCCAGAGTGAGTTTGACTTCACTCCGTTTTTAGAAAGTCATTGCTCAATGTATTTAGTTAGGACATGTTTAATATTTGTTATTGGTAAAAACTTGGAGGGATTTAATCTCAAGGACAAAAGGCAGGAAAATGCAAGTAAACCTAAACAGTAGGCAAGCTTGGGATGTCAACCCGTTAGCTAGCTTGTACGTCCTGCACTCAGGACTACAACTGGCGGAATTTTTTATCAAGGAGGAGGGTTGTAACTTTTTAGGAAAGCCATTTGATTTAAACTCAAATTATTATCAAATTATTGTCCAAACCAAAAGTGTTGGATGAGTGAATTAAATTTTCTCTAAGTTTTTAGGGAAATATTACACCATACACCTACAAATTCTGGTGTAATTAATGTGAACCTTGAAATATCCAAACTCCTAATTTAAGCAGAACCCCTTTCCCACGATTGAATTTACCCAGAAACCTTGAACACTTGTCTAGACTCTGTCTGGGACCTCCTCTTAAACATGTTTTTTTCCCCTACACCTTTTACTGCCACCATGAAAATGAAAGGGGGGGGGGGGGGGGAAGTGATGAAAATGTTTGTATATTCCCTGTTTGTGTGTGTGTTGTAGAGAGAAAGTAAGGGGGAGACAGAAGGGAAGGCATGAGAGGGGGAATGAGACAGAGAAAGAGATGAGATTTGTGATCTCATCTGTTCACCCGGGGCCTCTCTTCAGAGCGGCTCTTTACCGTCGTCAATCATCTCCATAGAGACATCTTAAAACTCAGATGGATGGGACGCTCTGATGCATTTCAAATACACATGATGCACACTTGAAGAGATTATGTATGGAAGCCGCTCACCTTTTGTTGGGCTTGATTACAGCCCTGAGGCAAACCATGCTTTGGCCCTTTTGTTTAAGGGTTTTAACGCAAACACTTATTAGCAATTGCCATCATTGTGAACAAGAGCTTTTTGTTGTAGTTGGTTCTGTAATTTAGGGAATCAGGGTAAAATCAATATGAGCTGGGTAAGCCTTTGTTTGAATAAAGAGAGGCAATATGAAAACTATGACGATGCAGTCTTCATTGACTTTGAAAATCTTTCCCAGTGTAAGTCATTATTTCAAACAGTCAGGATTGAAATAAATTGTCTGGTCCATTTAAAGCAATATAAGAGGTTATGCCAGGATCTTTTTTTTTGCATGTCTCCATGTCCATGTGGTATTTTACATACATTTCCTTGATTATTTGTTCACCTTAAACGTATCATGGTGCCCATTCCCTTTGCATTTGTCGGTAGCCAGCTGAGCCTGTTTGGGGTACCAATGCATGTGCAAATTAAATTATTTCATCAAAGCATCTGTGAAGTCAGCTGAGAGGATCAATGTCACTTTCAACACAATTTCCATGAACTCTGAAGCCAAAAATATTCCAGAGCAAAGTTGATGCCTTACAAGCTACATCAGTGGAAGAAAACGGTATTCACCTCCTGTTGCCAAATCTTTGGAAAATGGATATCACAAAACACTCAACTCACAATACGATATGTATAACGATACTGGCTTCACAATATGATGCATCTTGTTGGAAAGAGAAGTCAGCAGCAATGGTGGTTAATCGGTTGCCAGATATCATCAAAATCAAAACAGGTTTGAAAGAAGGTTTATTTATTTGCCTGTTGGAGAATCGCCATATCAGGAAGAAAATGTGGCTTGTCTTGTCAAATATTTACAGTGGTGACAATGGGGCAAAGAATCTGCCACATCATGTCAAATTCACTCCTACAGTTTTGGCGTATTGAAATTCTGCCGTTAGTTTTCTTGATAAAGTGGGTTAGAGGCAATGTGACCCAGATACAGGAAATGATATCTTTGTTAGTTATCTCCTCCTTTGAACTATCTTTTATTCAGCGCTATTTGGGAGATTGTGAGCTTAGATTAACTTTAGACTGGGTACATGGGGAAACGACTAGTATCCCAGTTTTAAAGTAGGTTACGAGCCAATCCTTTCCTTTGCCAGGCTGACATGTCTCAGGTGTGCCACAATGCCCTCATAATGAATTCATTTTGGCTGATACTTGAATAAGAAAACAAGCATTTACTTCATATATTTTTCCATATTGAAGAGTTCAAAAAGAATCCATTGCTTCCGCGTCAGGTCTGCACACAATACGTCCACCCGTCGTGTCTCTGATGCTCGGCCTTATCATCAGCGGCCTGTGTCGTGGCCACGGAAACCCTCCAGCTCTGAAAATATCGGCCAATTTTACACATTTGGCTTCATCTTGTGCAAGCACTTGTGTTAAGTTTCACAACTTCAGATGCCTGCAAACACTTACATTTTTGGACTGAGCCAATCACATGTCAATAACAAACAGGGATCAGTCCAAATTGGTAGGGGTCGCTCGTATCCCCCCTCAATATTGAAAGTATTTGAGCCATTTTCACAGGCAGCGTTCCGCTTTGTGTTGATGTCTGCGCTAAGACAGACTTACTCTCATGACTGCCGCCCGATAACAGCAACTACTGATATCAGACACTGTAAAACAGAAACTCTATGACCACCCGGTTGGTTCGGCCTGGAATGGGTCGATGGATTAGGAATCCTCCGAACCCCTGGATGGCCACCCCGCCCTTGCTGTGATTAAATGTAGGACGAATAAACCATCGTGGACAGGTTCTGAAAAATCTATATAAAGGGAGGTCAGCAGCTGTTTTTCTGTCTGTTTGGCAGAAAGCTCTGGGAGATGCCCTTGTCTGCATTACTACAAGAACGAGGTCTCTGTACGTTGCATTTTTTCCCTTCCAGCAGACAAACAAAGCTGATGTAATCCTCAGCTTCCCTAAAGCCTGTTCAGAACAAGTGACGTTCAGTTGGACCAGACAGAGGAAACACACCCGCCGTATCATTAGCGTTACAATTGCTCTCTGCAGGATAAGCTGGGCTGCTTTCACCGCATTTTCACATCCGAGACCAGAACTTTAACAGCCGGCTTTGTTCCTCAACCTGAGGGATGGTGGGAGTACGATTCAGCGTACACTTTTCCACCATTTTACGGATATTTTCTTGAAACTCTAACAAGTCTTGTCTTTTGGCTGACGGCCTTTACAGCACTTCACTTTGTCAGCATAATTCACTGTCATTAGAAGAGGCAATAAAAAAGGGCACCCAAGGCTTATTCTATGAGGTAAGACGTGCTTTCACTCAAACGTCATATAAAGAGACTTGAAAGAGCCATGAAGTCTCAAAGGAAAACCTTGACTTTGGCAAAACACTGTGGACATTTCCACCTGTTTTCAGTCGCCGTCTTTGTTCTTGGTAATAGAAGGCTGTCATTGACAGCAGTGGATTGCAGCTTTTTGTACAAGTGAGTTGTAAAATCTGTGAATGGTAGGGCTGAAAATGTGTCTTTTCGCCATTATGTCTCTACAAGTTGACATTTTCTTCTCGCACTGTAATATGTGGTTTGGGTTTGTGGAAATTCCAGCGTTAGCCGAAGCAAATCTAGTGAAGTGCAAAGTTTGCACGTTCATGTGGTCCATAGATGCAGACTGTATGCTGCTGTTGACTTGCTTGGCTGCTACAATGACAATTTTTTAAGTCATATTTGCATTGTCATTACTCTGGTTTTTATAGCTAATATGATGTATTTCATGATTAGTGTCTCTTTATGGATCCCACTTGTCTAGTTGGGAACGCTTTTACCAAAACACAGTCAGTCAGTTGTGTTATTCCATTGGGACATCATGTCTTGACTGGTAGTGTAAAAAATGTGTCCGTGAATATGAATATCCCATTTCCTTCAGTTTGCAATCCGTTCATCCATCCCTCTGTCTGTCTACATCGTTCTCTCTCTGCCTTTCTGCAACATTGCTATCCGGTCGTTGCAGATGGCTGTACACCAATCAGATTGGTCCTGCTCAAAATGTCTGTTAAAAGAGAGATTCCTTCAGTTTTCACTGATGCAAGGCTTGACTTACTGTTGAGTGATGATGGACCAAAAACATTATGACGAGCATGGTCTAGACCTGCTCTGTATATAAAGTGTCATGAAGCAAATGTTATTAAGGTCAATATTTAAAAGAATATTCATAATAAAATGTAGAATCAAAAAACAGTCAACCAAAACCCCACGCTTTTTTGATTGACTTTACATGCTTACAATATACATGAGTACAATCTTGACCTTTAACTTACATTAAAAATGACATAAATAAAACCTATTTAGTGTCTTTGAAAGTCAAAAGAGAAGCGTCAAAATCAAACCATGCCATTAAAATAATACTGCGTAATTCAAAAACCCATCTAGATTGCACCAACTTGACGTTTTGGTTGAGAAAATTCCCTTCTAAAAAATCACTTGTTTGGAGTTTTTTGATATGGAGGCCAGCTGTTCAAAAATTAATTTCCCAAGTAAATATCAGAGAGATTGCCATCAGAGGTGAGTGTGTCCAACACTCCTTGAACAGAAGATGAATTCCACTTGAGGTGAAATCTGATTCATGCAGCTTCAGGGGCTCCAGGCAAAAACAGCTAAAATTGCTTATTAGTCTTTTTTTATTGCTTGTTTGTTTGTTTTTGCTTGTTTTTAATCTGTTTGCCTGTGATATTCAATATGAAAGATTCATTTTGATTAAAAAGAAGGGAAATGATTGCTTGGCCCAGATTTATTTGGCTGTTATATAATCTCAATATTATTTAAAAAACTCACATTAATCAGAAATTGTGTTTCTTAAGGAGTGTTTTTACGCATACTTTAGATTGTTAGATGGGTTTTCTTTGGCATAATAAGGACTTTTGGATATGTTTCACACACTCCAATCTTGAAAAGGGGAGAGGACTTTGTGAACTCTTGTACACCATTTCTCATTTCCCCAGCAGTCTCCAGCCAAGGTTATTACTTCTACAGAAGAATCATTTGTTACTGGGCATTGTTAGTCTTCTGATACGGCCATTTAAAGGCATTATGTAACTGTGAGGCTAAAAATAAAGACTCCCAGAATATGCAGAACCTAATAGACCATTAAATCAGATATGACACACTAAAAGCTTTCCAGCAATTATAGACAGTCTCACATTCTGCAAACATGCTATAATGTTACCTCCAATTTTAAAGCTATTTTGAGTGAAAGTTCTGGAAAAACTAGGTATAAAAGCATGTAATTGATGTTAACATTACAGTACAATAACTCAACTTTTATGATATTATTCATGGAGAGTTAGAATACCTTGCAAGGAATTCCATGAAGTACAAACTACCTTATTCATAAATGACAACAAAGCTTATGCCAAGGTCCATTAAGCAGCTAGAAGCTTTCTATTATTTGTGGCTTTGTTGAGTTTGGGCCATACAGGAGCTGCTAAGAAGTAAAGCCAAAAAATGTAGTGCTCCCCCTGCTGACTGGCTGGAGTATATGTCATTAACCCCGCCTCCTCCATGTTAACAGAAGGTATAAGGGGCGAACTTTAACGTTAAAATATATGTCAAATACCTCTTTGTCAAACACAGATTCAGTCATGATGTATTCAATTGTTCAGTGCAAAGTGCAGTTTGTAATTGAACTTTCCACAAGAGATGGATTTTCAAATTTTTGTATTATACCAAAAACAAGAAAATCTAGATATGTTTAGAGCTATGAATAAAGGACCTTGAAGTGAGACAATTTAGTAGTGGTGAAACGGATCACGCTTCATCTGTGGTCCGTTCAGTACAAGCCTCTATGGTTCAGGTCGCACATGATCTGCGTATGGATGGAAAATGTATTAACATGGTGTAGCCTATAATAAATACTACCCTCTAAATTCCTCTGTAGAATCTCAGTGGATAAAAAAACAAAACAGGACATAAAGCGTTAACATTTCAAACACACTCTACTCTATTTACAACATGTCAAGAAAGGATAATGAAACAGGAATTATAACTTGTGATTTTTATCCATGAATTCTCTTAATTTTACTTCCTTTATGTGGAAAGAAATCCTTAATACTATATATTTATCTAGAGAACATGAATCAATGAAGCACTTATTTCTAATGTTTAACAGGAATATGAAACGCTTGGATAAGCTCATGTTTTCCTTCTGAGTGAATATGGCTTCGAGTGTAACAACCTTCAGTATTATATGTCATTTAATGTGTTTTTTTTTCTCCTATTCAAATGGTATTGCCACGACCCTGACCATGGTTACGCTGTTTTCAAAGTATAAAGTGTGTCTAGAGAAACTGATGAGTGTATGGATTGCCAGGTTCTTGAGACTAACCAGAGAGTTGTAATCAAACGTTCAATGTGAAGTGTTTTACTTTGGGTTTTTAAAGCTTAGGAATAACAAGACACGCAACTGGGATATGAGCATCCTTAAATAACCACTCTACAAATAAACACAGATATGTACACACCTGAAAGCACAGTGCGTGATTACTCTGCAAATGAAACCCATGACCAGAGTCGGGAGATGGCTGATGAAAATGTTTTGCATGCAGTGGCTGATACATTAATAATTGAAGATTCAGACTTTTTGCAGACCAAGTTTTCTCTCAAACTTGTTCCCAACAGAGGTCAGAGGCATGGAAGTAATAACGAGCAAATGAATCCAACAGGGAAGTTGCTTTGAGATCAAGAGGTATGCATACCCTGCCAAAACAAAGTGAAAGTAAAAAAATTGGATTGGAGTGATAAAATCACTGTTGGAGACAGATTAAATGCAAACCGGCTGTCTCTCTGCAGATACGGCAGAAATACATTGTGTAATTAATTCTCCATGGAGATATTAAAATGATGATCATTCTATGAGTGTCAATAAAGTCCTAATCAAAGCTCCTGTGAGGAATTTTGAGCTGCTTATGAAAAAGACTGAAATGAATGCTGATGTCTCTTTATGACCTACCAAAGCAAACAAGACCATTAGAGAGAAGATTGATTATTTCTATACTTTTGTATATGCCTGTCACATCTGCCACAAGGTAAGGTGATATCAGCCCGCTTCAAAAACAACCTTTATTTTTTATTTTTAATGAATTCATCTACAAAGAGTAATTGTATGTTGCACAATGGACATTTAAAATAAAGAAAGGTGGGATTTTGATCAAAAAACATGACTTTTTCATGTAAGGACAAGATCAGCAAAAAGCAATCCATTTGGTCTACATGGGTCGCCAAAAATAAAAAAAATAAAAAACTGAAAGCCAAGAAATGGCTAGGCAGCAAATCGCCACGGCAGCCTTTCATCCAAACATTTCTTTTTAAACTTTGTGTACTCTGAGATGTGTTAGGTTGTCTGGAATTATTCAAATACATTTGAATCATTGTTGTGTTTTACCATGAAATTTCTGTAACTGGTCCCCAAACTGCCAACTTTGGCCCAATAAATGCAATTTGGAGTGCATTTAATCCGGTTTAAAATGCGCTACATGCTAATGACTGGATTATAACAATAGAGGTGTGCACACAGTACATTACATTCTGCTTTGATTTTGCAGGTTTATAAATATCTCTCTGTTATTCGTGGCATCATTCCTCTGGCTTCCTGGGGCCCATTATTACCTCAGAGACTTAACATGTTGTTTTTGTGTTTGAGGCGCAGCACTGTGAGCCAGCACTCGCAGCAGTCTGGATGGCGGCCTGGTTCAGTAGAGCTGCGGAAAGTGACCTTCTCCGAAGTATATTTTACACCAGGCCCCCGGGGCCCGCGGCCCTCCGTTCCAGCTGGAACACTCTACCGTGCGACAGATGCCGCATTAAGCAGCACTCCTCTCTGCCATCAACCTGCCTCTGAAATCCCTCCACTCTGACTCCGCGATGGCCTCTCAGCTGGACTCTCAGGCATCGTATTTGTGTGTGTGTGTCTGTGTGCATTGACCAAGGAGGTGAGAGTCTCAAAGGCTCGGCCCATCACAGTCATATTGGACATGTGAGCGAATGTTTACACTCTCACACTTATTAAGGCTCTTCAAACACTTATCTCTCTCCAAAGTCCTGATGTTTTTCCCCTCATCTCATCCAGACTGAAATGATCCGTGTGCGCTTTAGAGATAATGGTGGGGTAATTTTGTTCCACTGCTGATATGTTTCAGCCTCACATTATACAATTAGGTTTCATAACATAACAATAAAAGTGTACTCTGGCAGAATCGTCGTACCTTCAAGAGATTTTAAACTCATTTTCTCTTGCCTGACCAAAACACATTAACATCAAAATATCCTCCACAAAATAGCTTTTTTTTTTTTTTTTTTTTTTTAGTAAAAGGTTACAGTGGGGAACTGTATATCCTTGAGCAAAACTATAACAAATGACCAAACACTCTGAAAGCATCCACCACTTAGCCAGTAGCAGGCTTATGTGGTCACTGGAGATTGTTGTTTTTTTTTTACATGATTCTGTTTGAATCGATTACAGACAAACGAGAAAAGTTGGAACACTATTTTGAATCACAAAGGGTTTGGCTTCCATCGTTTGATCCTTCACATTCCACGTTTGACATTGACATTATGTTGCATTTCATGCCATTTGTTGTTTAGATTTTATTGATATGAACCAATTGAAGAAACTCCACAAAATAGCATTACAATGAGCAAACTGAGTAATGTAGCGCCCTATATTTAGGGGGATGGGACCAAATATCAATATACTGATGATCGTGTGTGTAATCTATGGTACAGTTCTCATATCACTGGTGGAGAATATCAGTCATTTGATTTGAAAGAAAGGTGATGGTGTTCCAAACAAATTTCCCTGCTAATTTGACTCACTGCATTCCTTCCTGATTCCTCACAGTGGTGCTTATGACAACAATGAGGGCAACATGAAAAGAAGTAGATGAAATCAGAAGAAAAAGGAGACGACAGGAGAATAATTCCTACCAGTGGTGAAAAGAAGTTCAAGGGTGAATGGTGATGAGGCGCCAGATAGCCAAGCGGTTATGTCGCGTACCCCATGTACAGAGGCTGTATGCCTCGTCGCAGCTGCCGTGGGTTTGAATCCGACCTCGGTCCTTTGCTGCATGTGATCCCCCACTCTCTCCTCCCAACAATTCCCGTCTCCCTTCAGATGTCCAATCCAATAAAAGGGGAAAAAGGCCCAAGAATAAAACTTGAATAAAAGAAGGATGAAGTTGTGATGAGAGGTTAAACGGACAGTAAATTTAAGTAATTACATTTAAATACATGAATATAGCTCTTTTTATATTCCTCAGTGAACCAGATGTTGTGATGATTGTCTTGCAAGATATTCCTCTGTCCCAGAATATTACCATTATCCTGGGTCACTTATCAGGAACCACAGGCCACAAATCGCGTATTGCAATGGATCATTTTGCACAGTGACTTACCTTGCAATTCCCAGACCTATTGATGTGGAATGGTCTTTAAAGAAATGTATTTAATTTTTTCCTCATGTTTGTTTAGGTCATAAAGATTCTAGGGTTATGAATAACGTGTCAGAAATGTTGTCCAAAGAAGCAAAAATGCCAACACGGGCACTGGTGGCCTCCTTTTAATTTCAGTGTTCATTAATGAATGAAAACAAAATTTCCTTCGGTTTGCCAGCAAGTCACATATCACACACACACACACACACACACACACACACACACACACAAATATCCTCTTGCCAAATAAGCTCAAAGCCCATAAATTGTAAAATACTTTAAATCAATTTAGAGCGGATGTACTCTAAAGTTTAATTCAGGGCTGTAAATGATTCTTCATCGATGACCTCCGGTCGGTCAGAACTTTAACCCGATAATTATTTATGAATGACCATGAATACCCCTGCCACAGTGACAAGTTAAAGGTTTTTTGGCGAGGCAGCAGAGAGTAAATATTGATTTTCCTCGTTCTGGCTCTTTTCCTTTGATTCACTGTGTGCAACTTGGAGTCTTTTCAGGAAGTGTGACGTGTCAGGAGCAGCCAGACATGCAGTATTATTAGCCAGGAGTCCGGCTAATGCGGAAAAGCCACCACAGAGTGTGATTACGCTTGGCCCCTGCAGTTCAAAACAGATGCTCTTCAGCATCACTGGCAGCATAGTAGAGCCTGAGGCAGGCAGCTATTTTGGGTAAATTAGTAAAGACAACAGTTGCTCCCCAGGTTGATGCTGCCATGCTGAGGTGCGGTGCAAGGCGACAGAGTGGAAAACACAGACTCAACCTGGGCAGCACAGCCCTGCGGGCGTTTGTCATTTGGAGGTTCTCCAGCAGACAGGTGGCTGCTGTGGTCGACTGCTCCCCGTGCACCTCATCCTGGTAATTAGCCATTCAGCTTGAGCATGCACGAGACGAAGGCAGGCATTGACGGAGACAGAATGAAGACAGGCTTGCTGTGGAGACATTTATTTCTGAACACTTCTTATCGTTTATACTGGTAGGCTTCTGTTTTACATGCAGCTACATGCTCAGTGGTGGAAGAAGTGTTATGCTGAGTAAATTCCAAATGCTAAGTACAAATTGACATCCCAAGGTCAACCATGGGAGCATTGTGTTCGATTGAATTGGTTAACCACAACTTGCTAATATATCCTTTATCAGGATATCAGGATGTGTTGGGGAGAAACCAACTACAAGTGTTCAGTTTCGGCTACGAGTGACCATCCATTTGTCTATGATTAGCGCCAGTTTGATTGGCAGTCGGTTAAATCTGGCTAATCACATTGGTATGAATCAAGAGTAAGAAGATTTTTGGAGTGACTCAATGGCAAAAAAAAATGCTTGAAATTTTAAACACATTCATTTTCAATGAAGTTATGCATTGAGCATCTCTGAAGAAATCTAATGATGTGAGAAACATCTAAATTGCTAGTTGTGCCATGTAAGTTGGCCTGTGAGAAATTGTTTCGGGAGCCGGGCACACGTCAGTTAATTGTTAATTTTCTATAATGGTTTGCAAACTAATGTTCACATTAAGAGTTAAATGTCCCAAGAAAAAAACTGAATTCCCTTGGGCTTCCTTAGAAATGTGTTCATGCCAAATCCATTTTTGCTCCATGTGAAAAATGTTATCCACCTAGGGTCAGTTTGCCGGCTACCGCTACAGTCAGAGGTCAAGTTCATTTTTGGTTCTGACAAGAAAGAAGAGTTCATGAACTAAAAACAGAAAGGCGACAAGGGTACGGCAGAGCTTCACAAAGGCAAAAGGTTAAGTTCCACTTTTATGACTTGCTCCAAAAATGCTTCGTCCTTGGCACATGGCTGACCCAAGTTTTCATAGAACTCAGGCCAGGAGTTTAAAAAGAAAAAATCCTGCTCTAACCAACATCACTGAAAACATAACCTCATTGGTTCCCTCTTTTGGCTGGGTAAAAATATATGTAATTTAGTTCTGCTGCAGCAGTTGGGTTCCTTTTGTTTTCTTATAAACTGTCCATCATGATTCCAACATTTTTACAGGTATGTGATGCTAAATCTGTGGGGTAACATTTTATATGAGTTGTTGTTGTTGTTGTTGTTGTTGTTGTTGTTGTTGTTGTTGTTGTTGTATGAGGTCCTCACAGCAGGTTCAAGGCTTGGAAATGAATGTGTTTTGTAAGATGCTCCTTGACTTTGAAAAGTTGTTTCAATATAAATCCACCCTATTTTCTGAAAGTAATAACTATATTTTGTGGCTTCTGCAAAAAGTTTTACTTTGGTCTTCGTGTATTTTGTATTTGCTGTTTCTTTCTGGAAAAAGTGCATCACTGTGTTCACCAGCGTATGTATCTTTGTACTACTATGTTTACCGTATCCTCATGGGACGCTGCAGAGGTCTGCAACCCAATAAGAAATCTTGGGTGAAAAGATATCAGCTTGCAATAATAACAGCCTCTTCTGTACTTTCAAGGAGACTAAAGTTCAGTCAGTTGATGGGCATCTTTTTCCCCAGTAAGCAGTCAGGTTCATTTAAAGGCTTGATTACCGATGCTATGCTATTGTGCTCATATTCAGCATTATATACTAATTATATCTAATTGGCCGGTCAAACCCCAGTAACCCCTCCAGCGATACATAAAAGCGTTGACCTCTACCAACAACAGCACACACCCAGTAATGGTAATGAGCTGCCATTACCCACAGCATTATCCTAATGATGACTTTTTTGTGCCCTTTTGCCCCACTGAAGTTTGGAGATGACTGTTGTTTCCTTTCTTTCTTTTTTTAGATTTCTTTTTGGGCTTTTAGTGCCTTTATAAAAGAGGAAGGACAGTGGATACAGTCGAAATTCAGAGAGAGAGAGAGAGAGAGAGAGAGAGTGGGGAATGACATGCTGGAAAAGAGCCACATGCCGGATTTAAAACCTGGTCGCCAACTTCATTGATTACAGCCTCCGTACATGGGACAGACAAGCTAACCACTAGGCCACCGGCGACCCTAGATGAGGCTTGTTTTAAGAAGCCTGATGTGGTTAATGGAACAGGGTCAAGTTTACAGTTTCTTCAGAGGCGGACGTTCTCTGGATGATTTGGTAGATAGCCTTGGTTGAGTCAGTCAGCGTTGATGGGCTGTAAATGGGGAAGGGGAAATATGTAAATGGCAACCTGGCTGGCGCTGCTCTATTGGGAAATCAGGTGGCCATTTGAATATGCAACCCCAGGGCCAACACTCTTAATTCCTTTCCCCCTCAACATGCCACAGAAGGAGAAAGGAAGTGACAAAATGGCAAGGAGTGCACGGGCAAGAATTTGCATTTTAATGTGCCTGTCGGAATCACTTTGGATAAGAGCTAGAAGTATGAGCGACCACACAACCCAAAGGGTCGGCACCAAACAACCTATAATAGCCACCACCCACAAAACAACATCCTTCGAGTGAGGAAGTTGTTGTGAAATAGAAAAAAGTGTGTGTGGGGGGGGGGGGGGGTCAATATTGTTAAGAGACGATAAGTTTAGACGCCCAACACGGATAAAAGCCCAGGTGGGCGATGTTGAACATGTAATCATACTGGAAATATTCTTTAGATAGTTCTCATTTAGAAACTTTTCTTTTGCTTGTAACAGAAACTAAACAACAACAACAACAACCTTGAAAATCTCTGAAGGTAAACATTTATCATTTAATGCGATAACAGTCAAACTCAAAAGATTGTTTTCCTGAAGGACTATTGAATTTGTAACGTTTGGAATAACAACCAACTCCCAACGCAACAACTGTGAAGAACAAGACGTTTAAAGGACTCAAACAATGCACACAATGATCATTATTCTGAGCCCTTTGTACCTATACAAATGCAAATATGTCCATTCCTCAAATCAAAAACAACGGAGAAGCATAGTTTTTTCATCTTTTCAACTCCTATGAGATGAAGATTTCAGTTTGAAAACAGCTGCCTTAGAGCTCAACTTCACTCAGTGGCTCTCTGTTATTGCCGTTTAATGTCCTCAATCACATTGTCATTTAGCAGAAGGTTAGTTGAGTATCGAACGCCTTGATTAAATCAGTTCAATTTTACTCCCAGCCGTTACACAATATCTTTCTACCTATCGATGAGTGTGTGTCGCGCCCCGGCAGACGCAAGGGCACTGAGTGAGTGGCTCTTAGACACTTCCACTGTCAGGGAGCAGACAGCCAGCCAGCGAGTCAGACGTCAGGATGCTATTGAGAAACCGGAGTCATTCTGCAGGGATGCATCGTTGTGGCTAATTCACTCCATCGATGGAGCCATTTTGTGCTTTCAAGGTCCTCCTTATAGTACAGCTTAATGAGTCTGCAGTCTCCTTGGATTACTAAGCAGCTGCACAGGTTGCCTCTGTCTGTCAATAGCTTGAATATTTAATAAATATAATTCACTGAATTACGTTAACCTTGGGTGACATTTTCTCTGGACCTATTTGCTGTACATATCAATTTCCCTAGCTCTCACTGAACTTGTCCTGTGCCAAAGTCTTGGCGTTATACCACTTATTGTTGACTCAAAACCAAACTAAAAGGGCACTAAAGGTCTTAGATAAAGCCACGCTATAAAAAAAGGCGTTTCAATGTTGTGTCAGAATCCAAGGGTTCGAACATCTTGCATCACCAGTGGAAGTGTTCAGTGTTAACAGAAGTTCTGCAAGTACACTAAACAGTGATGTCCTTGGGTACAAACTACTTCAATGCATTCTTTCTTTAAGATATTGCCCATTCGGATGTCACAAATGGAAATACTTCATATTAATCATTGAAGGCCATACATGCAAAGGATGTCAGTTAAAAGGAAAATCTCTGTCGAAAGGTTTGAAGTCAATCCACTGAAGGTTAGTTAAAAAAAAAAAAAAGATTTGTTGGTATTCACATGGAAGCTATTTTGTTCAGAAGTCACAGTCAGGGTATGTTGAACTGCTTTATTCAAGGTTGTAAATAAACTAAGCAAAAGTAGTCTCACAAATGACTTTAATTTATCTGATTTCTGATTGATCAGCAGATTAAAAGATGATGAAAAGTCAAAATTTCGAGCGATATCGGATCGTATTTCAAAGGAAAAACAGCATATCTAACAACCCATTAGCCTTGGTAGACACAGCTAATGTTAACATGTTGCTAACATTACTGTTTCATAGACAAAACATTGTCTAAGCTTTTACCAATATTGGGAAAAACAACAGAAAAATCTAGTAATATCAATAGAATTGGCTGATACCGATAGTCACTGAATAAGCTAATATCGGCCGATAAATCAGTTGGGCTCTATTCAAAACTTCCAACACCACTTTGTAGTTCGAACCAGTCAACTTTTCTAACTACCTCTGTTTCTCCCTCTATTTCCCATTCACATCATCTTCTATCCTTCCACCATCTTTCATAATTTTTTTGTTTATCCACTCCATCAGCCTCCTTTGCTCTCTCTGGGCCTTCCTACCCGCTAAACCCTTTAGCACTCGCTCGTAATCTGACCCGGCCTTTCCGCGCCATTATTGCACCAGCCCTCCCAGATCCGGTCCTAATAGAATTGGAAGAGCTTTTCCACTCTCACTGTTTCCCCCGTTTTCACTTAATAAGCCCCATCTCATTGTTTTTTTGTTTTTTTTAAGGCCACAAACAGAATTTCATCTCAATTGAATCTATGCCTCTGCTCTGGGCTTCTGCCGAGACAACACCCTCCTTGGTGTTCTGTTTGTCACTGTAGTGTTTGTGTGAAGATGTAACATGGCAGACAGAAGTGAGATACGTACAGGAAAATATTTGGAGCTTGAAAAAAAAAATGTATGGTTTAATTTTAAAGATAGTTTCGAGCAAACTCTGTGTAGTCCAACTCTTTTTAATTTTATTTCTGAAGAATGTGTTTTTTTTTCCTTTTAGGAAAGGACTGGAATTTCAGGGTTGGCTTGTCCTTTAGAAAACTATCTTACTTAATTTGGCTCAAATACTGAATTTGGCACTAACTCATAGTCTGACTCTTGAGCAAATATCTAGGGATTGTGTGTGTCTTTACAGTAACTAAACAAGCTTAAGACAAACCAGCAAAATCACCAGAGCAGCTGAATGAATAAATCGCAACTTCCGAGCGTCTTCTCTTCCCCCTCAGGTCTGGGCGTGCAGGGCCGGGGGGGGGAGGGAGGGACACACTTAAAGCAGGCTTCAGTGAGAGGAGATGAGCCCTGGCTGTGCTCCTGAACAATCATTTCCTTGAGGGAAAATGGTTCCTGTGGGTTTAACATGCAGCTGATGGCTCACTTGATTACCTCCAGCTCTCTCCACTTCCGTCCTGCTGTTTCACTTTCTCCTGCTCTCGTTGCTTTCCATCCTCGTTTGACCCTATCGATTTGCCCCGACCCCGGCTCCTGCTCACTTGCCTTTTCTTATTTGTTTGCAGAGTTAATCTGCAACACAGCTCTGACCCATCGTCCTGACAATGAAGTGGAAACAAGCGGCGATGGCAGACTGGAAAGAATGGCAATTGTGTTACAATTGCTGTGGAGTAAGGAAGGTGCATGTGTCACAAGGTTAGCAAGCAATACTCCCAGAGACCCCCAGGCCACACAAATATAACCACTACAGACAAATTAGGTCACATTTAAGTCGTATACTAATAAGTTATTGTTAACTATATTGTAAAGAATACAAATTAACCTTTAGAATGCAATAAATAGCTAAAGTTATTTCCTTTATCTCTCCTGCACTTACTTTGTTCCGATTTGGTACCATCCATCACCCTCACTGGAGGACATGAAATAGTTTCCGGGGATGTTGCATCCTCAGAATAATTGCGACTCAACAATCCATGTTGCAACTTTTATTCAAGCTTTGATTGGTAGTAAAGTTTTCCCATTTCCCCTGCGCTCTGTCCTTTATCGTAAAGGAACTGCAGATTCTCAGAGATGTTCAGCCTATCATAGTTTAAAGACCAACTCTTGCATTTCACATCACACAGAAATATGAGATTACATTCAAATTAGGTCTGAACAGGACTCCAAAGAATAATAAGAAAAATATAGATATCACAACCATGCTGCACAAAATGTAAAAGAGCTTTGGCTAATTATTTTACAGTTACACTTTACTTCACTCTTAGACGTATTGAGTGTGCAGTCAAATCAACAAAGCCCTGTATGGTCTTTTATCTGTTTCTTCTCAAATGCAAATCGGGTCAGCTCTCACATAACTGAGACAGCTCTAATGCTATGGATAAAAAAGTTTAGAAGTGCACATACAGGGTGCTGGTTAACGCCCCCCTCCAGTAAAGGAACAATGTAAGCTTCAATCAAAGATTTTTGTCAGTGGTCAGCTGCAGAATGAACGAGTGAATGGACCCTCCTTTTTGCACCAAGAGCATGATAACACAGCATGATAGCATGGGATGTAACGGTGGTCGAGCCAAGCCAAAAGACCTTGGATACGCTCACTGCTATAGGTCAATTGATCCCTCAACATTTAAACTGACTGCTCGTCATATCACAATGCCCCTTCTTTTCTACACGGTACACTTTGGACATTTGATATGTGGGTTCCAAAAAGAGAAATTACAGCACACCCACTGCATTCCCTGTGGTCTGAATATACATACCCCTTAACCTCAGAATGCCCAGCATTGCAGTCTCAAAGAAGCATCACATCCTTTGAGTGTTCAGCTGCTCAACAAGCTCTAATAATACAGTCCGAACTTGGCACTCTGCACTTCATTGAATTTCACTACTTGACATCCCTTGCATCAACTAATGACCTCAAACAGTGCAGCTAAAGGGTCAGCTTTTAAATGTCCTGTCGGATCACCGACTCTATTCTGGGCTTCTCTATTCTTCTGCTAGCAGGACTGTTGTCATTGACAACCATGGAAAAGGCGGAGGCTGGTTGAGAAAGCTTAAAGTCAGAATGACAAGACAATGTCCATCAGTGTGCATTAATGTGACGCATCAAGATGGAAAGAAACTGTTTTTGTCACGTGAAGTTTCAAAGTGTGTGTGTCCTGGTCGCAGGAGTCGAGCACATTCATTTAATTTATTAAGATTCCCACGTCCCATTGGCCATATTTGTTCCTTGATTTCCAATAATAAAAAAAAAAAGATCAAGTAGTTCTTTCAAGTGTTCCTTTTTTCTCGCCTTTTCTTTTTCTTCCTGGTATCCAATGCAGTCTTCACCTGGTGTCCAATTTGTGACGAGGCGAGAACTCTGGCAGTTCTTCCAACACTAGAACTGTGAGTGGCAGACAGGCACTGGTAGAGGATTCAACTCTTAGAAGCATAAGGTAGACATGGCTTCTCCTGAGTCATAATTGTGTTTGTTTGGTAATTAAAAGGCCTCCTGAGACAAACCCTAGAGGTGGTGTTAAAGGAATGAAGTTTAGAGGTAAATCAAAGCTTGCTGCACCCTCACACATCCATCACTCGCTCTGCAACCGCGTTACAGAAAGGGCAGGTGAACGTGACACGCCGTGGTCGGACCCACAGTTTGAAAATAGCAAGTTTATTGTCATCCTCATTATCATAAATCATTTGAACATGCCGGCCAAACTCACCCTATAATTAGACGAACTTGGCAAAAGGAATGTCCACTTGGACTGCAGCTGATGCTCATTTGTGACTTTGGCACATAGCTGGCGGTTAAATTGTTTGCCTAATACTCTCAAAGAATTACTCCCCATGAAGGTCCCAACCTGTACATCTGGACTTTTCCCCCAGCCTGGAACTGTGTTTGAAAGCCGCAGGGCTTTGTTCTAGCTTAACTCAGATGCAATGAGAATATTTGGGGATAAAATATTGGCTCTGTGTGCAGCAGTGTTTGCAGAGACAGTCCGGTGACTATAATTACTACCTCAGCCCAACCATGAATTTTATCCCTAATAAAATGAATAAAACTTCACAAGCTATAAAACTCCAGCCTTATTAACATTTCTTCTTCAGCTGGTCTGAGACATTCACCGAATCCAGTTTTACCCTAACACTTGCATCGTGCAAATGTCTTTCTTATTACTTCTACCAATACATTATTCAGGAATACAACGGGGTTGAATACATAAAACAAAATTGTGGCTTCTTCAATCTGGATTGTCTCCCTTTAAAGCTTGGCTATATTTCATGTAAATAATGGATGAAACCCAAAATAAAAGATTTAGGAATGTCTGCACTTCATCAGCTCTTCCAAGTTTTTTAGCCTATTTTATCTCATTGTTTTGGTTGCCAGAAGAAATAGTTAAACTGTTTCTATCTTTCAAGAGCCAAAAAGCTGACAAAGGAAGTGGAACATCAAGCAGACAGATAGACCTTTAGAAGTTGGTGGAGACCAAAATAGAGGTAAAAAAAAAAACAAAATAATGGGTCCAAATTTGGAATGAATGCTAATCTTTGTCCATAAATTATTAACATGTTATCGTGCATTTTTGTGAGTGTGAAATTTCCAATGAAACCGTAAGATAAACACGAGGGGTTTTCAGTTTGTTGTGGAGCTGTTCTTCCCCCAAGTGGCCAAAACATCTCTAAGTGAAGCCTTAATTACACTGAATAGTCAATCAAACCTTACGCTGATCAGCACCAAGGGATGAAAATAAATAAATTCTCTCAGATTTTAGTCTAAAGGTAACTGTTTAAAGTCAAGCTGTAGTTTAACTGTCAAAAAGTACCACCAGAGGCTGATGGAAGTAATGATTTTACTAGGTGTTCCTTTTTTAAACTGTGATGTTAATAACAACTGAGATAAGTCATTAAATCCAATTGCATTTCTGTGTTTCATGTATCAGGCGGGAGTCAGAAGCTGTGAATGAGGCCAGGCACCTGCTAGGATCAGAAACCGCTGGCCAGTTTTGGCATTTAAAGCACAACCATCTGTCGGGTGTCCGTGCAGTTGCAGCCTATCATGCTGTGCGCTAATGATCTTAATTACATAATGTTAGCTACTAGATCCCTGTTGAGTAAAGGGAAGAACATCTGTGCCACTGTGAGAGCTGATGTTTTATTCCAATCGAGAGAAAGAAGATGAGTCTCGAACATGACATTACCATTGCACAGAGGGAGTTTCAGCCCAAAGTCATGCTAAGAACCAGCAACTTTAAGGTGTCCTCAATGAGTTTTGTCTGTACATTGAAGAGATTTATTTCCAACATTACACTAATTGAGACTTATCTCTTGGATAAACACCAACAAGTATGAATTATTTCAAATAAGGCTCCTTTGTAATACATGTTAAGTAGTTTCCTCTTTGTCTAAAAACAAACTGGAAAACGTACGAGTCCATGGACTGTTTCATTGGTTATGCTCCAGTTTAACTCGGGAAATGATAAGAAAAGCAAAAAAAAAAGTAAAGTTACAGAAAGAGCGTTTAATTAGCACAAGAGGTGCAATGTCCCGAGTCACAACATGAAGAAATAATGAAGTCAGTGGAGGGGATGATGAAGAGGAGGGGCTCAGCCTCTGCAGCATCCATTATATTTGGGACAGCTCATCATGTTTTATCTCTTTCATATAACTTCCTGTAATAAATGCGTTTTTAATCGTATTAATGAAAACACAATGCAAATGTTACTTCAATGGAAAGACGGCGATGAAAATCTTGCACAACTTCGAAGATATATTCCTAATAGACAACAGTGAAGGCAATGCTTTTGATTTGGTATTTTGTCAGTGCACTTAGTTATATGGTATGCTTCTCTCTTGGATCACTTTAGGTTTTGGGGAGGTCGGCTTTTTCTTTAAGCATTTCATAGCCAATAAAGTTTTCTTTAACAATCCAAGTTTGTATGCCACTTGCATTGAAGACTCTCCAGGCCACTCTTATGTATGAAGATGTTGGGAGACAAATTATAATTCACACTAGTCTTAAGTTAAGAAAACACTCAGAAAACAGTCCAAATTAGAGCATAATGTGTTTTACACAGCTAAACACGAAAACAACGCCTGGGCAAATTAGTTTGCAGAATGTGGCTAACATTAGCAGTGCTTGCAGTGCCAGCCTTTGGGCCTCCTTGCATGTTAACGTTCACATGCCTGTGTTTGTTATGTATTGCATCAGGGGCTATACTAGTTTAACCTGGCACAGCCTATGGACAACTTAATCTCCATTTTCTAGATCTAAACACTGCCAAATCGCTCGGTCCTATGGTGGGATGCGTTCACTGGTGCTGGTTTACATCTAGCTAGTAGAGCAGTTTAGCAGTAGCCATTGACTTAAGCTACTAGCCCCGGCTTTAGGAGAGCACTGGGTTACAGCTTAGACGCGATATTTGACCGGCATTACGTGCTTGAATTAAGAAAATGTCAATAATTAGCTTAGCCGACTAATCAGTAAAACCCTTGCTAGTTGGCACTAGCTAATTCTGGTGCCAACTAGCAAGGGTTTCCTTATCCTGCACATGCAGTTGGGAGTGGGTATTGTTTTATACAGCTACTGTGATGTCAATTCTTTTTTCACAAGTAACTGCCTTGATACTCCCTGATTTTAAATGTTTTTTTCTTGTGTTTTTTTTCCTTCCCTCCCCTCAGTTTTTTTTTTTTTCTTACAGGAACTGAACTTGAAATGCCAAACTCATTACCATTAAGCCTGTTTATTTCTGCAAATTACAAGCATACCATTCAGTGGAATGGCTCAAGTACATCTTCCTTTATTAATAATAACAAGGAAAGGACTTTTTTTTAAATAATACAATTATTACACTCATCAATATTCTTATCCTCAGTTTGCCCCTTTTAATGCCGGAGTACTTTGATTTAATAAACTTTTCCTTCTCCACCAAAAAAGATGAGACCTTGAACAACATCCTCTGTTCAAGTACTTTTTAAATATTGATTTAAATTTTTAAAATGAATTTATTACATTTTCAAATATGGAAAAAGGGGAAAATGTCGACCAAATTGTAAAAAAAAAAGAAAGAAAGAAATGTTTTTGTCCTTACACCAGTGATGCTGTGAATACATTTTATTGTTGTGAAAGTTATAATAGAACGAGGGGGGATTAATGTACCAAAATGTTTTTTTCAAATCGATAATAAACCCATCAAAGGTTTCTCTTTACTCAGGATCTACAGGATTAAAGTTCCAGTGCCACCAGTTTGTTTACCCGCAGGTTTAAGGAGATGCCTATTTCATTCTCTTAGATTGTTTTAAAACTGCAAATAGAGAGCAGAGCAAAAAAAATAATAAGCATCAGTGTGTCAAAAAAAACCAACAACCTCTTCCTCTTCAAGGAATGACTCCAAACCAATTACTTTGGAAAGCCGGCTAAGCTGCTGGTTCTGTTTGTTTCCACCTGTATGGAAGGAGGGGGGGGGGGGGGGGGACACAATGCTGCGGCGTTTGAAGTGAAACAAAAGACGACAGACTGCAGGAGAGACGAGTGAAAACAAACACCGGTTAGAGGATTTGTTCGCTCTCAAGAAAGAGATGGGGAGGAGGATATTTTTTTTCTCATCCTGACTCGTGTTGTGGTGAGAATAAACATGAAAGGCAACAAAGAGAAGGCTGCCAATTACTGCGAGTATTTGCATATCTGATTCTTTGTCTTTTTTTTTGGAATATTTTTTACATATTAAAGGACACGCTAGCTGGTCCTGCCGAGACACAATAACCTGAGCACTTGAGAAAAACACCTCGAGTACAAAAGTAGCCCTCAGTCACTCACTTTTATCTCCTCTAATCTCACCCCTTGTCTCCTCCTTCCTACGCTCCTCCGCCCTTTATTATTTTCTCTGCTACCGTGTTTGATTTTTGTCCCTGTTTTTCCTGTAATCTCAGAGAACGTGTCAGAGTCGTGCATCCCGCTGTGTCACCGGCTGACATCTGACACAGGCCAGGCAGCATAGTCAATAAAGCGCTCTAATTGAGTGCCACTGGCTGCTGTTTATTGACAAAATAAGACCTGGGAATTAGGTGTGTCTCTGTCGGGGTGCTCGCTGCCCGCCGTCCCTCCTGCCCGTCGACAGCTGTCCACTTCCCATCCATCACCGGCTTGGATTTACCAAAGGATTGAACCTCACTTGAAAAAACAAAAAAACAGCTTTACTTCTCGTCTTCTTGTCCAGGTGGGAGTGTGTGAACGAGCCAGACAGAGAGAAAATATAAAGAGGGGACAAAGCGAGGAAAAGGAAATTAGTTTTTTTTGTTGCTTATTTTCGTTGTGTGTTTAGTGTCTGTCTCCATCTGTATCTCTGTAATCCTCAACACAACTGACAACAGCAGAGAAGCTCTCTCTCTCTCTCTCTCTCTCTCTCTCTGTGTCTCGGTAATTAATTGGTGTTTATGCCTCAGAGTGTTATCTCAGTCGCCGGGCAAAAGCAGAGATAAGATTCCTGTCGTTGAGGCGCTCCCCACGTGTGAAATAAGAGGCCGAGCAGAGCACCAAGCTGAGACATTCAGTCATATATCATACCGGCTCATGAATGGCTCTTCAGTCGGCGCCACATCTGTCAAATTAAGCAATGTAACACCAAAACTTCAAATTATTAGGGAGTAAAAAACACAAAGGCACTGTGGGAAATCATTAACATACTTTGAAAGAGACTACAAACCTGTAAGTTCTGGATTTCTCTGGCTTTGATAACTTTTGGAAATATTTGATGTGACCTAACTACCTAACGACAAAATATAGCCTATATTCAGTTTAGCTTATTCAGTTTTTAATGAATTTAGATATTTGAATGTAAACATTGTCACATATTTCTACATATTGTACATTTTAAATATCCTGTAAGTTTAGGTTCAAAACAGACTGGAATTATTATTGATGACTCTCTGTATGCTCTACAAATGGAAATGAGTACATCAGCATGAAGATTGATTATTACGTTTCAGTTAACGTCTGAAATGTGTCTGAGCGAAAATGAGCGCATGCTGCAGAAACTTCCTGTTTTTACATTTACCGTTGTAAAGATTATTAATGACTGATACGTTTGTCTGTTAAGAGAAAGAGGGAGGGAATGGTTTTTGTGGTAAAAAAACGATGTCAGGTACAGGGCAAAACCAACAAAGCAATAAGAGGTACAACTTTGTCCACAAGGAGGGGGGGGGGGAGATCTTCACAGAAGCAAATACGTGTGTTACGTCTCAAATATGTTTGCCAATAATCGTTCAATAAAAAGACTCTTCTCATTCCACTCCTTCCCTTCCTCCAAAATAAAGTCGCCGTAAATCTCCAGATAAGTGCAGGGTCCATTTCTGCAATAATAACTGGAACCATGTTGTCTTGAACACCGTCTCCGACTAAACCTCAACGCCTCATCTACTGGCGCTCCCCTCGGGCCTCGTCTTTCGAGTCTCCTCTCGTGCAAATCTCCAGCTCCAGGTGGGAGCGATAAGGCCGAGATGGTAATGGGCCTTGCTGGTGGACTGGAGATGCCACACCAGCAGGTCTCGGCTGACAGTGATGAACGAGCCATCCAGCCTTCAGATGATTCGTCACTCACACACACAGAGGGGTCCATTAATCAAAAACAAGTGTGGCAGCGCTACATCTCTAACACGAACCCTCCTCCTTTTTGCCTCTGTTTGGCTCCTCCGCCTTAAACTGACGCGACTGCCGGCACGCTGACGACGGACAATATGGCGCACGATCGGATTTAGACCCTGAGTGTACGCCGAGAACCGACAGGAGAGAGAGACGCTTATTTCTTTAAGCGGTGTTGGAGGTGGATGAGCATGCATGGGCATCACAGCCTCAGGCGCTGTCCTCGGAGGGATGGCTATCCTGGCAGGCATCAGATGGAGCGATGGGAGAGCTGGGAGTAGGTAGATTGATTGATCCGTTGCAGCCGTAATGCATCAAGAGTTTCCCCGGCGGAGAGAGAGAGGCAGAATGTGTGCAGAATGGACGGCATTTCTGCTCGAATCTGGGTAGCAGGGCACAAATCAGCAGCACCAGAATCTCCTGAGAGGTTCCCATTACCGCTGCTATATATAACAGTAATCTTGTTAAGCCTCCATTCGGTCTGGGCCCTGTCAGGGGGGTTTGATTCAGTCAATAAGTGACCCCACGGACTGTAAATGAGATTCAGGCTGTTCTCTCAGGCAGGCACATAAACACAATAGGACACACTCAGATGCATGCAAAATGCTCTCTCTCACACACACACACACAAATAAACACTAGCCTTTGGTTAGTTCTTTCAGGTTATTTGTGAGTGCGGAGAACAGAGCCTGTTTAATGAGAGTGGAGGGCGTAACCCTGTGAGTTTCCAACACAAGCCCCCCCTAATGACGATCATTTGGAGCCACTTCTGTTTACCCCTTCATTTGGAAAGCATGCTTAATTAGAAATGGCTGTTTTTCAAGCAGAACAACTCACGCTGTCATCCTAAAAGTCCCCAAAAGAAGTTTAAACAAGTTCTTTTTTTTTTTTTTGGGGAGTGGGGGGAAACATCTGCTGTGTTCTTTTTCTGAAAACGAGTCGAGATGATAGTTGTTGAGGGAGCTCGGAGGTTTGTCGCCGAATTCTGTTTCTCCTTCTGTTGAGCGAGGCTCCTAAATCAAACAGGACAATCAGCATTAACAGACAAGAAGTGATATTTTTTTTCTGTCTACGAGGACTTAAATGGAAGTTGTAAAAAACTTGCAGATAAAAGAATCATCCTGTTTAGCAAGTTTCAAATGTTACAGGGCAATCCTCTTTTCCTTTATCTCATACTTTCTTGTTGTTCCAAGTGGAAGTTGTGTTTAACTTTCGGTTTTTCTCGTTTTCTTTAAGTGATTTTATTCCGTGGATTGAGATTGGAATGGACGGGAAAATATTTATTTTTTCCCCGAGGGGCAATTTAGTTCGCAACAGAAGTCAACACAAGCTATACAAGTCATAAAAAACTGCACAGAGACATGAACACATAAACATAATACAGAACTCCCATAGATGTAATGATGATAGACATGCAGTGGTTACTGTTTCCCCACAGGGTCTCATTTATTCAGGTTATTTTAGGCTACATTACAAGGCTAAACATTTACAATAGAATGGTTCTTTTTATCTAATGTGTTATTGTTCATATTTTTTAGCATAATTCCCCCTCGTTGTTATTTCGGTTACGACCTGCTAATATATGGACTATGCTAACTTCAGCTTCATTGGGCAGTATAGGGTCAGAATTTAGGGTTTGGTTGTTTCCAATTTTTTTCCCACTGTTTCCCCTTTGAATGATTCCCGATTGGGAGAGTTGGGTGTCATTAACTTGTGCTAATTTAGGCTAAATGAATGGGCTAATTATCTTAACCCATCCTGTTATTGGTCTAAATCTTACTTACACACACACACACAAACACTCACACAAGGTTATGTCTATCACAATGTGTTAATACAGTGATTTCAATGAGCTAGCGTGGAAAAATACTTTTTTAACTGCGTTTGCTAGCTTGAAGTAGCAGCTAGCTTAGCTTATTCGATGGAGGTTCTTCTTCACTTTGTGTTCGTCATTAAAATGGTCAACCATTAACAGATCCCTGTGCCACTGCATCTTTCCTCTCTAACCAATATAACCCAGAAGCCCGCCAGTTACAAAAAGTCATGCAAGAATTAGAAAAAAGAAAACGGCCACAGATATGAAGAATCAAATGCTAATCCTGAGCTCCCAGAAGTCCCAGGCCTCAATGCTCCCACCCCGTTAGCATATACGGCTTGATTTACCCCTCAAGAAAAAGCAATGAAAATCTCCTTCGGAACCCCTCAGAGTGACTCCATCAGTCTGTGCCTGCCTATCTCCAAATGCCAGCTCATTTCTCAAGCTGGGCCCCCCCCCCCCAGTTGGACTCCAAACGCTGCTAACTGCTCATTCTTATGCATCCCTCCTGCCAAACAACACATCAACTGGGATGAGGAGAGAGTCTAAAGTTTTCCTGGATTGTATTTGTGGTGCTTAGCGATATCAGAGGGAGCTAGTTAAGGTAGTTTTTTTTTTTTTGTGTGTGTGGAGGATGGTATTGGATTGGTTTTTTGGGGGGGCTCTGAAGACTTCAATGAATGAAATGATAAGAAAGGGGAGGCGAGGGATTGAAGCCTGGCAAGCTCACTGTGTGGAACAGCTGTGTATTTGACACAGTGGAGCTTCAGTGTTATCTCTCTATTGTTTTTCAACTTGCTTTTTGTGGCAAGTTTAAAGACATCCATCGTGATAAAAGATACTTAACACTGCAAATGTATTGTATGTGATCAAGATCAAATCTGTGTTAAGTTTAAAAAGGATTGACGGAAAGCTTTAAATCCTTAGCCTAAAATGGCTAATATGATAGGAAGTCTTTTTTTTACTTGTGTGGTTTCATTCTGGGAGTTTTTTTTAATTTAAGTATGCTGTAGAATCAACCTGTGATCTACAATGTAGTCTTAATCTGATAGTCTGCGATAGTCTTCTGCCATATATTTTCCCCATTCAACTACAGTTGTCATTGAGGGAACAAACCCCTATCATCATCATTTCTTCCCATTGTACAGTTATTATTTTTTACTTTACACATGTTAACTTAATTGTAAAAACTTGTAACAATTTTGAGTAGACGGATTTCGGTTTAGCAGAGGAACAAAATCTTTGTGAGCCCCTGCTCGGTCACAGAGGAAACCCTGTAGTTTTTTCAAGTGAGCCACATTTTGTAATGACTGGATTTACACGTCTTGCATTGTAGTGTAAATGTATGCTCTATACAATTTAAAAAGTATTTTCAAAAGAGCATTCAATAATTTTACTGTTAGCCCAACGGTTATTTGTAACTGAAATTGTGTTTTTCTACTTTCTCACTTCCACGTACATGTGGAAAAGACGGGAAACATTCAGTGATATGTTTTCCCTGTTTTTTTTGTGAGCTTAATATTTACTTTGCTATCAGCTACCATCTTGACATTGAGTCCTTGCCACAGCACTGCAGCCTGTATATCCCTTAGTCACAGCTGCTTCCTCCAGCCATCTGCCCAAGCGATGCTGGAGAGTCCCAGAGAGCAGCGCCATGCCAAGCTCCACACGCCCCAGCCCATCAGCTATACCATTTAGACATTAATGAGAGAAGCAAACTCAAAGTAGCTGCCTGACTCCATTGCGGGTTCGATCCTGCACTCCTCAATCTCATAGGGGATGGGTCGATGGAGGTTGGCGAGCCAGGAAAACACCAAACCCCTTAAATAACTGAGGCTTACTTTGTTCTTTCCACCGCATCTATCTATCCTAGCAGCACCTGGGCTGATACAAGTGCTTAATATTGGTGGCTATGGGTGGGAGACACAGATATGGACGTATGGAGCACATGGGGGCACATGTAGACCATATTGTGAAGGATTCTTTAACAATATGCATATTCATGTTGGTGCAGAATTAGTGCACAACCCATGGGGAAAAGCATTATTTCAATCCAGCCCAATAATTCACTCCATTAGCAGCAACCATATACTGACTGTAAGTGAATTTTGAATCTTTAAAATTGGTATTTGTACTGGTGTTGTAGTACTCGAAATCGGTCTTGGTCTCATGACCGGTCTTGAGACCCCTTTTTGAAGGCCTCAGTCCCTTACTCGGGCTAGTCTCGATCTCAGACTGAGTGGACTCCGGATTTTAAATCAAGACCAGTCAAGACCCCCACTGAAAGGATATTTTCCCACGTGATTAGAAGGAAAATGTCTCTCTCTCTGAAAGAACAAAAAACTTCAATTAATTCTTATCCCCCGGGTAACGGCTGCAACATTCCTGGTGTTACAGTCTAAGTGAGTGCACACAAGATGATGACTTTTCAGTGATATTTATGGTCTTGGTGTTGACTTGGTCCCGATCTCTAAATGTCGCGGTCTCGGGAGCACTCTTGTCTCGGGTATGTCCTGGTCTTGGTGATTGTTTGACTACAACACTAATTGGTACTAAAGTCCTAAATCAGCTTGCCTCTAGTTGTTAACATGTACCGATATTTGAGGTTGAATTCTTGTGAAATTGGCATTTTTGTCACAATAAAAGTGTCAGTGCCTCGTCTGGACAAGAGTCGAAATGATTCCTTAGGGGTTTGTGTGTGTGTGTGTGTGTGTGTGTGTGTGTGTGTGTGGCAGCCTCGATCTGTCTTGAAAAGCAGCAAAAGAAACTTACAATACTATCTTATCTGCATTTATCGAATCTTCTAGTCAGATTTCACAGTGAATCCATCATTTCCGATGAAAAATAAGTGCCTATCTCCGTTCCAGGTGAAAACAGAAGCAGCCCCTTTCTGGCATCCCATAATAATAGAATGCTGTAAAAAAAAAAAAAAAAAAACATCCCCACTAAGGGAACAGTTGAGAAAATAGTTACAAGGTATAGTAAATGTATTTTGCGCCCTATAACACGTTTCTTTTTTTCAGTCCAATAATCATAAACTGCTGGCCACCCACTCACTTCAAAAAGCTGTCAATTCTATAAACAAGCATAGTTTTGAAGTCAGGCACAATATAATACAACAGCTGTTAACAGCCACAGACGATTGTGTCCTGGGAAAATAGTTCCAGTGCTTCCAATTTTAAAGAGCACTGTGGGCCACACACACACACGAGAATGCAAATCAGCTCTGTGCTAATCAAGTACTTTACTCCTCTGCATGTGTTAATAAAGCTGTCATCCTTTTAATTACAGTTCTCATTTTAAGTAGCTGGTTAATACACTACACAAAAACTCCACTCTCACTTCACATCAGTTCATGGATGAAGCAACAGAATAAATCCACATTACACCCTGTCTGTAAAAAAAAAAAAAAAAAAAAAAAAGGCTATGGCGCATTTTCACAGTTTAATACTTCCACCAAACATTTGCCCTTATCGAGCGGAAAACGAGCTGGAGCTGTCCTCCAGTTAGCATGCTAAATAAGATAAGCTGGCTTAGACATTGCATATTCACATCAGGGTTTTGTTTTTTTCCCGCCACTGAAATTCTTTTGAAACTCCATTTTTTTTTTTTACAATAGGGGGTTTTCATTGACAGCACTTTCTGTTGTGATGTTCTGGAAACATTTCAGCCGTCATCAGGAGCTCTGCTGTTTTTTTTTTTTTTTTTTTATTTGCTTGTTAATTGTTTCGCACCAAAACACCAAGTCAAATTCCTTGTCTGTGTAAATGTACTTGGCAATAAACACAGATTCAGATTCTGATTTGGCTTTTCAACAGTCATATCTGCTTTAATTGTTCTATCAGAGGCGAGGAGCACTTATTTAAAGCCAATTTCAGAGATTTCTGGTTTTTCAAAAAGAAGAAACAAGAAGAAAAACTACAATTGATGTCTTGTGATTGTATGCCTCCACCAACCATTTGAGTTGTAGTTTACCACTGAGTGTTTCGCATTGAGTAACAGTGTTGCTGCTGCTGGGACAGAGAGATTATTTGTAAATGAAAAGATTTGAAATGATAAACTACTCTAAAATAAAGGCCTCTTATAGGAAAGTTCGGAACTACAAACATCTGAAGGACATTGAACACCGGGGAGTTTTAAAAATATATATTTTTCGGGGCTTTTTTTGCCTCTATTGGAGAGATAGGATAGTGGATAGAGTCAGAAATCAGGGAGAGAGAGTGGGGAACGACCTACGGGAGAGGGGCCACAGGTCGGATTTGAAACCGAGCTGCCCACTTGGAGGACTATAGCCTCCGTACATGGGGAGCGCCCACTAACCACTGCGACACCAGCGTGCCAACAGTGCCCCATCAAGGAAACAGATCATAGGATTATTATCAGTAGAGTAGTAGCAATCACGGATGGCGCTATTCTCTGCGACATTTAACACAATTGAATCCGATTGGGGGGGAAATCCTGCAATGTGTTGCTGAGATTTTGCATTCAGAGGAATGGAACTGATGTGATCTCAGAGTGACTTTGACCTCTAACCTTTAACCACCACAAGCTGACCAGGTCAGTCTTAAAATCAATGTTGATTTTTGTGCCAAGATATTAACTCCAGGTGCTCCACTTTAATTGAATTGGATTGGAATGATGTGAAGTTAACGCTTTTGTCTATCAGATCTTGAGTTACGGCTCCACAATGGTTTGGTGAGATCACTACAGTATGACCTTATCTGTTGATATAAGACCACCAAAATCTTATACCTTCATCTCTTAGTCCATTGTTTGTAAAAAAAAAATGTGAAGCTATTCCTTCGAGGCAATGCTGAAATACTGTTTTCACAACAGATGTATGGTTACAATGACCTTGATCTCTGGCTCTTTTTCATAAAAATCCATTTAGTTCATGCTTTAGTATAAGTGTTTTTGTGTGAAATGCCCCCAATGTGTAACTAGATGTATGGACGGATAAAATCAAAAAGTCCAGTTCACACCCACCCTCCACTTGTGTCTCAGCTTGTTAATAATGTACGTCTGAATGTACCTACTGAGCTTGGTCGGTGGACTAATGATCCAAAACAGCCTTAAGTCTCTTTCCTGCTTGTCCCCATCCACCTCGTCCCTCCTTATCACTCACCAACACATAAAACAAACCTCTACACACATACATTCAGCAATTATCCTCTAATATTGCAGAGAAACAGCGAGAGGGAATGAACCCTCATATCTGCTCTTCAAATTGACTTTATATAAAAACCTGCAGGCTGCTAGGACCCGTGGATGCGCTTATCATCATGAAGGAAAAACTTTAATTAAAATAAATGTGCTTCCCTATGTTTGTTTTCCAATACCCAATTTGTTTTTCAGATGTGAAGCTTGTGGGGAATTATTAATCCATGACTCCTTGAGAACAAATATGGACGTCAACGTTCTGTCATCCCCAAACACAAGCTTTTGTTTTTTTTACTCATACCACTTCCATTTTAAAACAGATGTCTGAACTTTCTACTGCATTCTTACATGTTTAAAACAGGCTTTGATGGAAAGTATTGATCATGTTGCATCAACAGGGTGCTGCTTTCTCAACATCAGGAATGATGTCAACCAAAAATTGATTAGACTCAAAGAGAAGACAATTCCTTATTTAATCTTTCAGGGCTTATCACAAAGTAAATTTATGACTGAAGAGACACGCAGTGGCGATTCTAGAGTCTCTTGGGGCCCTAGGCAAAAATCAATTGGGGGGCCCTCCAACCAGCGTAAATCACCATCACATCTGGAGTGTCCTTTTCCTCTTTTTTTCCCGATAATTCCTCTTCATTTTTATTGGTTGACTTCATTGATAAACTTTTGTCTTCACAGCAATAACGCATGCAATGTTTAGCAGCGTTTAGCAGGGAAAGAGTGAGTGCTGTCAGACGGTGTCCCCTAAGGGAGGTTTACTACTGTCGTTGCAAAAAAAAATGCAGATTTTGGGCCACTGTTTTGGTTTAAATGTGTGAGCCCTCAGGGGCCCCCTACTGGTCCGGGGCCCCAAGCAGTTGCCTGCCTTGCCTGTTGACAAGCAGCGCCTCTGGAGACGCGTGGTGTGTCTGCTGATGTTGTGACCAACAGGTAGAAGTTGTAGCCCAAGACGATGAAGTTGAAGCAGCCAACAAGACCAACGTCTGGACAGATTAAGACCAGCAATACAGTCCCTGTCCAAATGTTTGCACAGGTTTTTTTTTCTCCCATTTTTATTATGACTTAATTAAACCTAAATATGACTCAAGGTTCATTTGGATTTGCAAAGAACAACCTTTGGAAGTGTCCTGTAGAGCAGTGGTTCCTAGACACTGTTAAGGGGGGGGTCGCAAGATTCCTTCCAAAAACTAATTTTAAAAAATTGTAAAATGGTTTAAAATCGCATATTTCACCCATTCATTTGAAATTATATACAAGAAAATTGTTTCTTACAATAAATTACAAAAAATAGTATGATGGTGTTTGGGCGTCAAATGTTTTAACCACCTCCAGGGACAATGGGGGTCCCCAGTCTCTATCATCGTTATATTGCTGTAGAGGGACACAAATTTAAGTTGACTTTTATTTACTTTTCCACTTTCACTTCAATACAGAACTTTTATGTCATCAGTTTTGCTCTACAAAAGTATTTTCTACACAAGTATCTATTTGAAATTGAGGAGAAATATGTGTGTACTTCCACCAACTCTGGCTCATGCTTTGTAAAACATTGCAGCAGGCTAGGCGCTGAGCAGCAAAGTCATTTTTGTGCTTATGCAGGGAGAACTGCCGAACAGATTTCCCCCAGGTAGAGACTCAAGTTTGTGAACGGTGTTTCTGAATCTGATCTGCTTAGTAATACTCCTCGACTGTCACCTGAAATAAGGGGAGCACAGTTTGTCATGGTGGAGTCTCAGCTGGTGGAAACAGCAGGATTCTCTCCATCTCCGGCTAATGCTAGTGTCCAACCTGGGCTCTCCCTGCATGTTGTCTACTACAAACATGTCCCATCCTGTCATTACCCATCAGGAGAGAGCTACCATAATTGCACAAATCAGAACTCACTGTGTTTGGCAAGTGATCGCTGAAACAGTTGGCTTCTCATTTCATTCTGTCAGTCTTCATCCGCGCCTGTCCCCTTACACTTCTTCACACCTCTCCTCGACGCTGCCACTGTATCTGTATATGACCACTGGCTGTGCTGTGACACTGCACGCCACAAAGCACACGGTTGGCAGAGAACGAGAATTCATTATTCAGACCCTTCTGCGGCCTGCTCCAGCTCCACCGCCTCGCACATTTCATCTCTCAGCCTGTGAAATAGAGCCCCTGCCCGTCCTGCACATCCACAGTGACCCCATTACGCCACCACATATACAACCCGCTGATGAGAGCTGCTGCTCGGGCTTGGCCATTCCAAAGAGAAAAAACTCATGTAACAATTTACCACCTTATACACACACACACACACACACACACACACACACACACACACACCATACACACATTTATAGAGCGCCTGAACATTCCTATTGGTATGCCCACACAAACACCTACACACATGCTGAATCAAACACATAGAGAACAAAGCCTGCTGCTTACATTTCTATACTTTGTCACAGGCCTCATTGTTCAGTCAAGATGAGATTCCAGACACTATATATTATTTTTTTTCAACAGTCTGCTAAAGAGGGCTCCTGCAATTTGTGATAAACCATGCTCCATACTCAACCCAGGTACAGACAAAGAGAGAAAATAAAACAATACTGTGATTATGTTTCAGTTGAAGGTATTGTTAACAGTACAGGCATGTTGTTTTCCAGTGATTTCCTCATGTCGTGAAAAACCTCAAGGTTGATGGTAGTCGTGTTGAATTGAATCGTTTAATTGATGCACCGCAATGCAGACGTGGACAATTGATGCATCGATATAGGGACAGGACATAATTGATGCTGACGAAAGTTGGACCTGCCAACCGCCAAATGAAGGTGTTTTGCACAGTGTCGAGTGAGTTTAGTTACCCAGTGGTTACTTAGTGGTTACTTAGTAGTTACTTAGTAGTTACCTAGTGGTTACCTAGTAGTTACTTAGTGGTTACTTAGTAGTTACTTAGTAGTTACTTAGTAGTTACTTAGTAGTTACTTAGTAGTTACCCAGTGGTTACTTAGTGGTTACTTAGTAGTTACTTAGTAGTTACCTAGTGGTTACCCAGTGGTTACTTAAGCACTTACCTAGTGGTTACCCAGTGGTTACCTAGTAGTTACCTAGTGGTTACTTAGTGGTTACTTAGTAGTTACTTAGTAGTTACCTAGTGGTTACCCAGTGGTTACTTAAGCACTTACCTAGTGGTTACCCAGTGGTTACCTAGTAGTTACCTAGTGGTTACTTAGTGGTTACTTAGTACTTACCTAGTGGTTACCCAGTGGTTACCTAGTGGTTACTTAGTAGTTACTTAGTAGTTACCTAGTGGTTACCCAGTGGTTACCTAGTCGTTACTTAGTGGTTACCTAGTGGTTACTTAGTCGTTACCTAGTCGTTACCTAGTGGTTACTTAGTCGTTACCTAGTCGTTACCTAGTGGTTACCTAGTGGTTACTTAGTCGTTACCTAGTGGTTACCTAGTCGTTACCTAGTGGTACTGAACAAACCTCACAGATTTAGCTAAAAGCTACAACGTCCTGAGATCTGAATACACAGTGACTTAAAAACAACTTAGGGCTACCATTTTTCATACTTTTCAGTTAGTTTCAGTTATTTGATCTCAAGTCACAAACAAAAATTGAGATAAACGTTATTGTGCCACCTTTTACAGTGATTGGGCCTATCTATTCTTTTCAACAAATTCAACCTTTAACTTGATGATTTTAATAAAAATAGAGTTTTAAGGCTATGTTCCTCCATTTCCTTTGTGATGAAATCAAGATAAACTCAATGTCTTATTCTTTCTCTTACATTCTAGACAGAAGATGTGTGTTACCCAAGGGGTCTGCAACCTTTTAACTTTGAGAGCTACAGCTGTTTAAATAATGAATATATCAAAAGTAACCTCTTTTTTCCCTTCTTGATTTTAGTGGAGACATCATATCTAACACCAACTCTTTAAAAACACTTCCTTTCTCTCTCCTCCTTTACTCCCCGCTCGATAAAAGCCAAAAATCAGCCAAGGGAAGGTCATCACTTCATGAACATTTATCTATTAAAAATTCACCTTTGATGTCAATCTTAGAAATTATTTGAAAGAAATCTCATCCAGTTTGATAATAGAAGTTGTTTTCGCCAATGCTGTTCAAATCCCAAAAGCCATTGGCCAGACATGGATTTTGTAAGGGGGTCAAAATCATTCATGTGGCTGAGAAAGTTCACAATGTTAGGGGAAGTTAATGGTTGCCTAACTTTGTACAATTTTGATGAATGTGTTAACTTCACCTTTATTTTTGAGATTCAGTAGTTGAGTAGTTGAGTTTCTGAAATTCACCAATGGAGACACAAATTTTTGTATTTTTTCATTTCAAGGCTGAAATCGAACAGTTTGCATCAGACCCATTTGTCCTTTAAAGATTTTATGTTCGGCTTTTCTCCTATACGATCATATTTAGCAACGACATACCTACAGTAGGTTACAGCATCACACTTAAAAACCCCTGAAAAAGGCAAATACTTATTTTACACTGATAAAAATAATGAAAAAGTGTCCATGAAATGAATCCAGTTGGCATTATTAGACTTTGCTTTTAACATGGGATACCCATTTTGGGCATAAACCCAAACCCAAGTTTCAGCTGCTTATACGTCTTTCAGATAGTTTGCCTCCAACTGTGCAGTAGGTAGGTTTCACCACTTTCAAGGCCAATGCTTTTTTGGCAATCGCCTATCTGCTTGTGGGATAGAAAAAAACAGTCTCTTTTACAAAGCTGACACTCAAGCAAAAGCACCAGCCGGAGCCACATGATCTAAGATGTATTAAGAAAAAAAATCAATATTGCTTTAGAAAAAAGTGTAGCAGTCATTGATATTAAAAACTACTTTTTACAGAATTGGACAAAACTTTATATTAAGCCCTGTTTCAACAGATGTGTTTAGCTACCTGATAAGCGAGTTTCAGAAACTTGAAGACATTATCTTTTCTTTTTTTTAAAGATTCATATTATGGCTTTTTGTGGCTTTACTCTAGAGATAGGAAAGTGGATAGAGTCGGAAATCAGGGAGAGAGCGGGGAACGAGTCACAGGCCGGATCCAAACCTGGGACGCACGCTTTGAGGACTAGCCTCGGCACATGGGGCGCGCGCCGTAACCACTCAGCCACAGGCGCCCTAAAAAACGTTGCCCTTTTACATTTAGTACTGCAGTTTTTCTGTTTTAAGCATTTAGAGGCAGATTATTTTAAAAGGATTGCTGTAGCATTGAAAGTTAAAGCTGAATAAAACATTTTATTTTTGAAGCAACTTTGAAACACCTTATTTAAGGCAAAGAAACAAAGTGCAGGTCTAATTACTTGAATTGCTCACCGAATTAAAAAAACAGCTTGAACACATTTTTCTTCATTTCGGTAGAAAACACCTGAGCTACTGTCGCCTTTTGGTTGTGGCCCAGGCGGCTTAGGTGGGTCATGTTGAATACTAAACAGGCTTAATCTATGGAGCTGTCAGGGCGGGGGAAGGTGGCAGCGACTGGTCTGAAAAAGAAGCAAATTTATGTGATTCTCACACAGACTCACACACACTGCATCTGTCTGTTACCGCACCATCAGGCACACATTACTTTGTCACCTGCAAGCTGGCATGATACACAGGTGGTAGTGAGGTAGGGGGAGATGGTAATCGCTCTTCCTGCTCCCTTGGTCACAGGTTAAGATAAATCGCAGCTATATTGAGATGGATCCAAGCCAGGGAATGTGAATTTTAAGCAAATCAGAAACAGCTGAATAGATCAGATGATATGTAAATATTTCTTCAAGTCAGAAAGTGACTTGAGAAAAATCCAACCCCTGTTTTTTGTACTGTAAACTGCAGTTCCCTGAGGGTTTCTTCTCTGATCACGGTCTACAATGGGTCTCGGCACACCTTCATTAGGAATTCATATTATGCACAAGGTAAGCACTTTGGATAAAAAGACAAATTCAGTATCTTTCAACACTCAAATATCTTCCATACTGTGTTCAATGTGTTCAGAATATGTCAAGTTTCTCCAGGAGAGGATAGCTAGCAAGTATGTTTGTTTTTTCCCAGTAAGTCTCCATGTGATACTATTTCTGAACTTCAGCCTTCAGTTATTTAAAAGTTGTAATCAACTGCTTGATTTCAGATCAAATCTTGTGATAGAATGATCTTGAGGACGTTTTGGAATGGGATTCCTTTTTATTTTAATTTATGGTTGAGGTGAAGGAAAGACCACGTTGGGCTAATGGGCAATTTGAATGTCAGTAATTGAAACCGTTATTTTGGGAGATGGCAGTAATCACAAACTGAACTGGATCAGAGGGCATATTGTGTTATTTTGTGACTGGCATGTTAATCGGTACTGACACAATTTAAAAACCCATTACCTTAATTTTTAACAGCCACACATAAAATTTAACCAATCCTCAAATGGAGCTCATGATGTTGGTCCACATTGAATAGCATAAGCTATGGAAACTGAACATCACATAGACTACACATGGCTGCATTTTGGCGACTTCCCAGCCAGGATTCTGACAACAAAGAGGTTTGAATGGCCACCATCTGTCTCTCTAGAAAGGCCATGGGTGGCTTAAGTAGTTTGTGGGACACATTTTATAGTCATGTCTTAAAGCAAAGGTTTTCATACCCTTTAAAAAAAAAGGGCACAATTGGAAGCAAGCTCGGACAGCCAATCTGTGTGCCAAATGACAAATAAGCCAGGGCGACCTAGTGGATGTCAAAGCCGGCATTGGCAACATGTGCTGTTGGTTTGGACCACCTAGAAGTTTCAAGCAGCCCATCTAAAAGTGCCCCCAAATTTTCAGGAGCAGTGGTGCAAGCCATGTGGTTTCAACCTTTTAACTTTGAGTCCCCGCTCCGTGGAAAAATGCTTGATCAATTTTCTTTCATTGAAGCCTTAATTACAAGTGTGGCTGATTAAGTAGCGTGATAATGATTTTTTAATGAGGCAAAATGCATATTTTTATAGTTTTATCGACAGATCATATGAATAAATTAACCAGTAATTGTGTTATTATTTTAGTTAATATGTGCAAATCTAATCCTGACAACCTCAGAGCAGACAGAGCTAAAATCCTACGCTGTATTGGACCACCAAAAGTAGCCACAAGTTGACAATACTTAGGTTAAAAAGTTGGATGCTCTCCATTAGCCCGAGTAACAAACTAGTTCACTTTAAATGGGAATTAAGCATCATTATTTAACTTCCCATACTACCAGTAACCGAACAAAGATGAGGTGCCACAAATTAATGAAACAGACAGTCTGGGGATGTCATGATTCCAGCCCCCAAAAAAATAATGGTTTAAGTTTTCACTTTTTAAACACATTAAAACAATACAAAAAAATCCACAGACAGATGTCTGCCTACCATTTAAAATATCAGTACATGAAGGAGAAAGAAACCAGGATACCACTCTTATTTAAACTGAAACACATGGATCTCCAAACACGCTCAGCTGAGATAACCAAGCAGCAGCTGTTTGATGGATTCTGCATATGCTGTGTTGTTTTGAGTTTGAAAATGATCCGCTCTGACATCGAGGGGTTTAACCTCAAGGAACGTGGAGAAAGCTGTTTGATAATAATTGCTTTATGTCATGTATGGTAGGGTTAAGGGTGGAGAATCAAACGGGGTCTGTCACATGCTTAATGCAAACGGAAGCATTTGTTGTGTGTGAACCCCTCTGCTGTTTGATATGAGCATGGCATACAGGCAGTATCGGTTTTCAGTTGAGTGACAGCATAGGATGATCTCATGTTTGCAGAACATGTTTGACTGCAGCTGTAAATCCAGTGAGACTCCACATGTGAGCTGCAGAGCTGCTGTTGGAGCCAATAGAAGAAAGAGGTTCAGTCAATCAAATGAAAACTGTCGCAGGTTTTTTTTCCCCTCCAGAGCTCTACTCACACAGGCTTGGCTTCTTGATTGGATCAATTACGCAAACATACAGTACTTCTTGCTGGAAACCAAAGCCAGAGGGCACATTAATATCTTATGAGACAGCAATATATGCCACATCAATGGCACCTCAGAGGCATGGATAAAACTGCTCGTAAAGTCAAGTGACTGTTTAATGAGAGTTGTAGAAACCTGGTGCAGCAGCCAGCTTGATGTACAACTTTTTCTATATAGTTTTCCCCACATATAGATTCTTCTTGGGTGGGTCACCAAGGCATGTTTCCAACTTTATATTTGGTGAGCAAGTGTAAGTATACATTTAATATTTTTATAGTTTCCAAAGAAACAATGCAAAATAGATACCTGATTAATTCCCCGACCCAGACACGTTTATTCTGACATTTTTTCGATATCCTTGAAATCAGGCTTCAGTTTCCTGGACTAGTTCAATCTTTAAAACCTCTAGTTCTCCAGTGGAATGCTGAAAGCCTTTAGAGAGCAGCAAATCTGTTTTTGATCATACTGGTAAACTAGTGTGTCTATAGCATTCACCAGTTGAAGTAGTGAAAACCAAAATGCTCACTAGTCGTTAAAAGGGAATATTTTGGGTTGAGGCCCTATTGCTCCCCTATGGCTCTAACAAGTTCAACATTAACAAATCAAATCAGACTTAGTCTGGTTCTTTTAATATTGCAAGTTATCTAGTTGGTCTGAAGGATTCCAACTAGAATATATATATTTTTTTATCTTACCAGGTAATTAAAAAAGGCATTACTGGAAATTTAAAGAGCATTTTTAACAACTAACTTAACATTTAATCATTAATCAAGAAAATGATTATTCAGATATATGATTGGTATGGAATTGTAACGATGCAGAGAACGGAACTATCTTGGAAATAAAGTTTTCCAGTCGAGCACGACTCTGCTCTGAAACTCTTGACAGTCCTGAACATCTTGAATGCTAATCAATCCTCTTTGTTCGTAGTCTCCTATAGCTCCTGAGCTTCAGTGTAAGTGTCAGCCCACCTGAACAGCACGGCTCGTCATCGCCATACCGTAATGAGAGCGTCTTATTCTTTGACACTCACCTCCCACAGTGCCAGCTCTGATGACATATACAGGTGGGCTCCCAGAGCTGCTGCACCTGTGTCATCCCACCCCAGTGGATCAAGCTGATTACACTTTTTTTTTTTTTTTTTTTACTCATGTGATTTCCACTTCAGAGGGCCTCATCCCTGTGCTCCTGCCTGTATAGCCTCCAGATAAGAGGAAGAAGAGAGCGGCTCGGAGTGGGAATTCAATGTGATGGTTGGCCATATTCACACTGCAGCCCTTTCTCTCTGACATCAAACTACAGAAGAAAAGGTCAAATTCTATAATGTTGAGCATCTGTACTTTATTTAGAAAGTCCTGTATTTGTGGGGTATAGACAATCTTTATCAATGCTCCACTTCTCAATAAATTAGAAATCGTAAAATCCTGAGGGAAATGTTTTTTTTGGGGTTTTTTTAAGATTTATTTTGGGGCTTTGGGACAGTGGATAGAGTCAGGAGTCAGAAATAAGGGAGAGAGAGAGAGGGGAATGACATGCAGGAAAGGATTTGAACCTGAGCCGCCCGCTTGGAGGACTGAGGCCTCCGTACATGGGCTGCGCACTAACCGCTAGGCTACCACGCTCCCGAGGGAAATGTTGCCATAAATTGTCAAGTGATAAAACATATTTTAACCTATTAGCTTGTCTGTCTGTAGTTTATCAAACACTGTGTGTTGTCATCATCTTGATATTTAACAGGTTTCCCTCTTGAATTTCACTTCTCATCTTTTCAGTCAATCGTCAATACAAACCAGTATGACGTTGTAAGAGCGTCCAACCCTGAGCACGATGTCAAAGTCAAATGGCCACTGTTAAAATATTACAGATTAACAGAATTTCCCCCAAATCAAGTGAGTTCGCGGACTCGTTGGTTGGAAAATTGTGGCGGAAGCAATGGGGGTTCTCCTTATGTCCCTCACTTTAAAACATCCATCTTTCCTCACAATTCATGTCTGTCATTTCCCTGCACGTGAACGCACGCTCTCTCATACATTTACCCCCCCTCCCCTCACTCATTTTATCCATTTCTAGTTGTCATCTCCTGCCCCGTTACGCTCTCGCAACCATTACCTGATGTGCGGCAGTGACAGCCCCACAGCAGCAGAGCAATGATAAATGCAGGGCCATGCTTTGAATATCATCTATAAAGCACATCTAACTGAAGACATCACTCTTCTTGTTTGTTCATTGCTTTACTCGTGTGTAGCCTCTCCTTTCTCTTTCCCATCCTCTGCACGTCCCACATTTGCTCCTCTGTCATAACATTGGATTTGCTCGCTTGTCTTCGCTGTCGCCATCCAGTTCTTTATGGGTCTACTGTAGAGTTGTCCAGACTCCACAGGAGGCAGGCTGGACGCCATATTAATGAGAAGCGCTAAAAGGGTGGATATTTATTCCATGAGTCTTTAATATTTATCGTTTATCCATTAAAAATAAACGCTTACTGGTACATGTTACATGATGTATAACATTTCAGTTTACGTTGACCCACTGGTGTGTGTGTGCCTCATGTGTAAGTTACATGCGGGGGTCTAGGTGGTGGATGGTAGGGCTTGGAATATTTGGGCGTCTCAAGATTTGATTTCAATTCTTGGAGTCACACTTTGTTTCAAAATCTATTTTCGATTCAAAACAATTCTGGATCAATGGATTCAAATTCCTCATTTTGATTTAGTACATACTACAGGATCTGCTCCAGTCATCTTTGAGACCGGCTGAATTTGTTGCTGCTCCATTTGGCGTTCTACATCTATTTAAAATCTCAGAAGATAAAGACTCTTGATTTTTACATAAATCGTTTTTTTTCTCCCACCTCTTGTGGTTGGTATGTTACCCTTGAGGATGTAGGTCTGAAGGAGAAGCAAAATGTTCAGTTCAATCAAATTTGACTGCAAATATGAAGCTTCAACTACTTGTTGGCCACACCAAACTCCAAAAATAATGCTAGGTGACTACTGTCTTGAAATTTAAAGTAACCTCACTGTCTTTCTTATACTGTATAATATAACTAGATGAACTGGTTAATTCATGTGAACTAAAGTTACCAATGTACTGCATCAGACCCTCAGGATTCTATATTGAAACTGCTTTGTTTTAGTAACACCTTGTCAGCAGTAAATACTGATGGAATGATGTCCATTAAACAAGCACTGTCAGTCCTCTGTCCTGCGAATAAGAGTGTTGGGTTATTTAAAGGAGATCATTGCATTTCAATCTGCAATCATGTGAAAATGTACAAAACATAATGGAAAGAAAGAAAACCAAGAGTAATCTCAAGACTTTAGTTTGTTAACAACACAGCATGCCACTTGTTGCGCTGACTTTGCTCTGTGTCCAATGATAGATTGCAGTGATTCGTCTGACAAAATGCCACTAGTTGTTTTTTCAACCCATGTTAAATGATTGATTTTATGGCGACAGACCTAATGAGGTGAATCCATAGCTACAGAATTCTCTGCATTTGATTTTCAAAATAAAAGGCTTACGATCTTTTTCAATAATGTTGACCTTATAATCATCAATGTTGAAGAAACACTTCTCGTCACAGCATTAACCAGTAATGTGAGTGCTTGGTTTCCCATACCCCTCTAGCCAATTCCCTGAAAGCATTCGAAATCAATTAATGCTTGTAATGGAATTGTTTTGTTGCCCTGTTAAACTCCTCCTTTCTAAAGGACAGTGATGTGTTACAGAATCACAGCTTGGAGCCACTTATTGTCTTGCCTGACCAATGATACAAAAAAATATTTCTTAACATTACGCATAACTTTTTCATGTCCATTTGTGCTAACCACAAAGAAAATGTAAGCAGGAAAAGGTCATTAGATTGTGATTTATGCTTCAGCAGCAGCATGTGGACTTTCAGAACAATGGTTTTAGCCAGTGCACAACAGTCCTGAACACAAGGCTGGATAGCAGCAATTAGAAGTTACAAAGGGCAAGAGATAAAGGGGGCATTTGAAGAGCAAAGACCTGCAACCACAATTTCAACCCTCATGGGGCTTATGGTTTGTTTAATTGGAATGTAGAGCAGATTGCAGGTATTCAATTATTTTTTTATAATAACCAACAATTAAGTCAGTTTTTGAAAATGTTTTTAAATATCTTTGACAAAGTTAGGAAACCGTTTTAATGATTCCCAGTCTCATCCTCTTAGTGAGGAATACAGGTTATTCATTTAACACTGGCATCAGATTGGTACTCTGTATCGGCAGACACCCAAAGCCCAGCTATCGGAGTGGTATCGGAACTTAGAGGGTTGGATTGGTGCATCCCTGGTCTAAACAAGGATTGGGATCACAGACGGTATACTAAATAAAAGTAGCTTTTGTGGAAATACCGATTGGTTTTTGGTTTGAATCCATTACAACATGGAACACTCCATTTCTGTCATTACCATATTTGTTTTTGGCAACCATACATAGCCCGAAGACATATTGGCTATTCACTGCTTAGTCTCCGTCCCCTATGGAAAAGCCGATCTGGTGTCAGTCTTTGGGTGTTTTGCATTTTACAAAACATTTTTATCTACTGCAGGAACACATTTAAGGAGAAACCTGTTTAGTGTGCAGCAAACCTTTCTTTTCTAAGTCAATTTTCTTTCTGATGCTTCCGCTCCCACTCTTCCCTCTCAGACAGGCTCATGATGAACTCTCCTGCTGAAATGATTACAGCAGCTGTTTGATTGTTGGCCGTCCATCTGCTCTGCCCTCTAAATTGTAACCCCTCCAAGAAATGGTGGCTGGCTACTCTTGCACCCCTAAACCCCCAACCCCACCATCCCCCTTCTGCGCCACTTCAATCAACAGCCTTAATTTACTTCCCCTGAAGCACATGGAATCAAATTTGCACACAGTTCTGAGCTTCGCCCCTGTTGATTTGTAGTGTTGGACAAATTATGTTTGCTTTGCGGAGAATAATCTGTACCCATGATTACAAAAAACACACAGTAAGGGCTGAAAAACACTTTTATTCACTTCTTCAGTTATAAAAAACATGTTCTTTTTAAAGTTTGGAACTCATTTGATGTTTTCTATTTACTTTACTGTCTGCTTTGTTCTCTTCTTTCAGCTGTTGTACAGTATGTTTCTGGGAGATGCCTGACGGAGAATAAAGAGACGACAGGGTGGGTGGTTTTGTTATAAAGTCATATCTGAAGTTTGGTATATCAAAGAGTGTGTGCGCTAGTTGGAAAAACAGAGTTCTGTATTTGTCGATGCTATCATGTAGGTACTTAAAGGTAACCTTGCATATCCTTTCCTTAAAAGATAAGATTTCCTATTTTTATGATGGAAGGTCAGGTTGCAAGTCGTTTTCATTCAAACAGAAAGAGCACTAGAAAACATGAAAAAAAAGCGACCTCCAGTGAGCTTTCGCTTGGTAATAGCTTCAATTTGTTTCCCTGTGTGTAATCTTTAGATTGTTCTGTAATTGGCTTGGCCTTTGGCTGCCTGAATGACGCATCACCTAAAATTGTGAAATGAAAATGAACTCTAGATTAAAAAAAGGTACTAAGGTCAAAGCTATATTGGCTTAAAGCAGACAGAAAGGCAGATGTAACATGGAAAAGGGCCAGTTAAGTTCAAGAGTGCTTCCTCAAAAGGTGCTGCCGCTAAAAGGTGTTAGTCGAGTAGTAATGGGTATTTCATTTTTTTTTTTCATGGAGCCAGATTCCATGGCTTACTTAAGCAACACAAGCTGACTTGTTTATCCCATGAACAGCTCCTTAATTTGTACCACTTGTAGTTTTCAAATGTAGGGATTTTTTGACCAAGGATATGAAAGCATTCAGTATAACAACCTTACTTATTTTAGATATCGGGGAGAAAAAATAATTTTATACCAATATATCTGCCGATATCTCTCTTGGTTCTCTGTTTGATCTGCAGATAAAGATATAGATATACACATTTATTGCATCAATTCCTCAAATGCAGGAATCAAAAACTTATGGAAAAGAAGACAAGATGGTCACTCAACTGGAACTCAAAATGCGCATGTTTGTGCATCACTGCTTGACACTCTTGAGGGTGATAATGCTTAATGTAATCCATATAGCACCATCTGCTGGTGACAGAGAACTGCTAGTTTAATACAAAGAGGCTAAAATTAAATTCTATTTGACTGGAGAATAAATCGAGTAATAGGCAATAAAATTGATACCAATAGTCACTGAATATGCTGATATAATTTTTTAAGTAAAGTTGTTCAAATCAAATGGTGTGCAGTCGATAATAAATAATCAGAAATGAAATGGCCTCCTGTGTAAACTTGTATATGTAGTTAAATGGCCCCACGCTACTGTATTTCGATGTTGGTCGTCATGGTGGTACTTGGAGAGCTAAATGTTTTCTGTAGTGCTACTCATTGTGAAAAGTGTGAGAACCTTTGTTCTCAACAAACGAAGTCGTCTAAAAGCACAACACAACTTTATAATAATAGTGTCATTATTTAACCACACTTTCTGTATGGACACTTAGTTTTGTGTTGGTATTATTTCATATGCAACCGGATAGTTACATAAATGTTGTCATGCTATTTTCCCTGAAATTTGAATGTGCAAAAGCGTTTACACACATAAATATTACGCCATGACCAATCTGGATCATATTTAATACTCTACTACTTTGTCTGTGTCTTGTTTTACTTAATTGCCGAGTAAAACATAACTGGTGTCATGTCTACATTTGGATATTGGTTTTTCACTCTGAATGAATGCATGCACATTGGGCTTCATGTGACAGGTGGTTATGTGGGCCCCACCTGCTGTTTACTGACATCAGGTGACAGCCACCCGCACTCAGCGTGGGCGATATATAGGACAGTATCATCCAGCTAGTGAAATGGGAATCTCGGGGAAGTGTACAGTAAGTAACATAATGTAACAGATAATAAAGTAGAAAATAAAAAGGTCTCTGGCACTTTTATGCCTTGGATCTTATTTGAGACATACGTTACTGTGAAACATGATTCCACTTGACGGTCTTTAAAAACGTGAGCATTTGAGAATAACTGTGTCAACTGGGTCACTTTGTGTTTGTTTGCACTGGCACAGTGGAGGCAAGAGATTATCCTGAATGAACTCAGCCTACTGACCAATCAGATCTCTTGATCACAAAGCTCTGTGTGCTGATCATGAAAGGAGAGAGGCCGACAAAACATGTTGACCGCTCATGATGGAATAATGTTGGGTCTTTGTAGTATCGCAATGAGTAAGGTCTTTCACCTGCCTTTTGTAAAGTCTCTCGAGATAACATTTGTAATGAATTGGCGCTATCCAAATAAAGATTGATTGATTGATTGAAATAAAGTGGTTTTGTTAAGGATGTTATTTTCAACCATTCCGGTTTAACGACGATTAATGTTCATGCCTTGTCTCAAAAATTGTAGAATTCATAAGAAAATGATATAGCCAAAGGAGGAAACTATCAGATTTTCTTAACACAAGTCAGCGGTAATCACATTGGCCCAGTTTTCATTACAGTATTTGAGAGCAGGGTGGGTGTCTCAATGAGAGTAGAGCCTGTATCCTGTGTAAAGCCATGCAACTGTAACACAGTAACAGTCAGCTATAGTCCCCTTCTTTACAAACTCCCCAGGGCGAGAGCTCCTTAAAGAGAGAAAATTGGTAGGATAGCTATGACTGAGCTGCGTGGCAGCAGCTCCACCTCAAACGGCCCATTCCAAACTCAATTACCACACATCTGCACCCCTGCCGCCAGCCCTGGCAATCCCAGGAAACTGCGGGGTGGTTGGCCAAAAAAAAAATAAAAAAAGGGTGGAAAAAAAGCTTTATCTTTGGCTGCTCGAGTAGCAGTACACCGAAGGCTTTGAGTCTGCTGAGCGCTGGGACTGAGACTGCAAATGAGGTCTGTCACATCAGCATTTGCAGCTTTTCATAGCTCCAAAGTGTCATAAATCCTGGGAGAATAGACGCATCGTAAGATTGATTGATTTGAAAGGGAGATGCAGTTTAAGGAAGGACACATAACACAGCAGGACGGCACCGAGTCTTGACATGTTCCCATCATGCAGGGAGAGGGATGAGCATTGAGTAAAATACTAACATTTACTCGTCTTAGAGCGATTCCTTCCCTCTCTAGGGCCTGCACAGGAGGCAAATATGCAGCTCTGTTATTGGAAACTTTAAAAGGCTACGACCTCAGTGAAGACATTGTTGCTGGATTTATTTAGAGCCTTTATGCCAAGGGAAACTATTTCCATAAATTATCAATCAATCAATCAAATCAGTGACATGCAGATGATGACCTTCTCTATAGCTATCTCAGCTAACGAAAAGAGCAGGTTTAGAATGTAAACTTTGTTATTTAAAGATGATTTTACCATGAATCCAATTCCACCAAACAGAAAGGCCCGGAGATTTAAGTTATTTAACTTTTAGTCCCTCCAGGAAGTTGCAAGTCGTGTCGCAACTGAACCAATTAATGTAAGCTCCATCACTTCCAGTGTATTCAGTTGTTTTTCCAATAAGAGCTACTATTTCCCCCATGCCTGTTTTCATTAACCTCACCAGACTCTCTTATTTAATACTCAAAATGTTTCCCTCTATGCTTGGGACGTTGAATGCACATTGGAGGGTATGTTTTACTGTGATTAATATATCTAGAATGTTGTTTGCTGGAGATCTTATTTTCTGTTACTGCTAAGCAGACAGCTATGTTGTTCTAAAGTATTAAGGGTTAAGTTGCGACTGTCTCTCTTCCTGGCGCCTCTTAATCTGGCTTCAAACTACAGCGTCTTTTCGGGACACTACAGTGAATCCATGATAATACATCCAATACTTGATGTCTTCTTGTGATCATCATTCTTTCTGTTGATAATATTAAGCTGTCCGGTTAGCCTTACTGTATATCATTGCTGGATGTTGAGATGGTTGACTGATCAGATGCTGCGTCAGAAATACTCCAACAACTAGAAGCCTTGAAACCCTCTGTGATCCCAAACAGTGTCTCTAGATTGATTACTTTTTTGAATTTGATTTACTTTATTAATTCCTGAGGGAGCTTCTGGTTTTCGAGACTTGCCCTGGTACCTCTCCAGCGACCAGACCAACTTCCATATTATGGTCTGTATCAGGATTTGAACCGGTGACCCTCCAGTTCCCAACACAAGTCCCTACAGACTGAACTACTGCTGCCAAAATATCCCCCTGCCTGGCACAGTAGGTGATCTATTTAAGTAGAATAGTATAAATGTGATGAATATTGTGTAAATTGTCTGCTGTACATATTAATAGCACTGCAAAGCAAAAATTGAGCCAATGGTTATTTACTAAACTTTCATTGGATTTTTACCCATTTTATCAATCATCTTGACACGAGCATTGACAGAAAGTGACGTCAGAGATCAATCAACTCCCTCAGCCAATGGTTGCTTCTTATTGGAGCGTTTGTCCCAGTCGCTCACAGTTAATGTGTAATGGGTTACACAGGGGGAAAAAAAGAGTCTAAAAATATTGAAACTTGCATTGCTTTATAGAAATCAGCAATGAAATGATGCAATTGAGACCCTAACAATCACAGAAAAAGCCTGCCAAATCCTGAAGGGACTTACTATAGTTATTTTTATTAGCCTGATAAAAAAGAAACTAATTAGCTTTCCCTGTCTGGGATTATCTGTGTGTGAGTATTCCTTCATTAATACAGTCAACAAGTGCCTGGGAATGAGTTGGGAGGTGGGTTTTGTCTCGTCTCCCATGGAAGTTGGAACATTATGATGCCAGCCAGGGCTCTGTTTAATTACCTTCTCTCTTTCTGCCCCATTGATTTACATTGTGAGCCCTTTAATTATACAATTCATCACCTTTTAAACATGAAAAACGGTGTAAAACGCATGCTAATTAAACCTTGTCGAAAGGTTTTCTGCGAGGGCTCGGTAAATCAAGCAAATGAGCTGTGTGGTCTGTGTGAATGTATGTAATGTATGTAGGCTAAATTGTTTTCAGAGGTGGGTTGTTTTTTTTAAACTGTCTGTCCACCTGTTGCCATCAATTTGACTTAATCCTCAGCAGCGAGCCGATGGCGGCTTAATGTCTTCCAAAGCAGGTGCTGTGAATTAATTTTAATGCCTTTAGCTTGCTCTGGCTTTTTGGGCGCCTCGTCATTGTTCTCTGTCATTATGAGATGAAGTTAATAAAGAGAACAAAGCCCGTCTTAGCCAGCCATCGATGGAGAGCGAGAATTGATGACTGGAAAAGTTTTCTGATAATGGAAGTTAATGGATTCCCACCCCTTTGCTTTATCCACCCGGCTGAATGAGTAGAAGGTGTGTTTGTGTGAACAACTATGCACATTTAACTTCATTCTAAGCCTTTGTCAAAGAGCCAACAATTGATATATCTTCATCCTCTTACCATAGAGCTCTTTTATTGTCCAAAAACTATTAAAAGAACACAAATAGGCAAACATTGATGCACTAATCAACATGTTTATTCATCAAAATTGGCTGTGTAGTTCATTCCTAGTTGATATATTCAGTCTCAGTGTTACATTTAAAAGACAGGCTCAGACTACAGGAGTTCTATGTTCTATGTACGTGTTACAGATCCCATCTTCCAGCCATCCTGGTAATTAGAGATTCGGCGATCCACTATTTTTCTGTTCCGATCCGATACATAAAGCAAGCTCTCAGCCTGTCGTTAGGGTGACTGAAAGTAAGGTTGAGACAGGATTTCCAGCATGGCGGCTGCTGCCGATGAGTCTACAGAGCCCCCTGCAGGAACAGATGGCTGATGTCACTCAGGCAATGGGACTGACTTGCTGCAAATGTCGATGGTTGGACTTGAGGACAATCACAAAGACTGCAGCCTCTGTAAAGCGGGCCTACACTCTAACCACCAGGACACACCCAGTTTCATCTATAAAAGGAATATTTTACCATTAAAAAACATTTTATTTACTCTCAAATGTACTCTTTCCCACCAATCTATCCCCCTGGTGCATGGAAGGTGTTGAGGGAGAACTCGCCTCCTCTACAGGGTGTCACGAGCTGTCACCGGCGCGGCACGCAGAAATGGAAAAAGTCAGGAACACAACAAATGTCAAAAAAAAAAAAAAAACCTCATCACAACAAGTACAGCTCAAAACGTTTTGTTGAGGCGTCTCTGCACGGAGAGGCTTTGACGCACAAAGGCTAGATGTCATCTTGTTCCTGTGCGTAAGCGTGAACAGGAGCGGCCCTGAGCTTTGACATTCAGACACAAGAGTTCAGCAGTTCAGATATCTAATATCTCTCTATCTTTATATTCTCTCTGTCCACTATGAAGGCTTCAAATAGACTTAAAATGCATGAGGTAAAGCTGAATATATTGTTTTGAGAAGGTGAGAGGACGATAGAGAATGTCAATCAAGCTGCAGAACTATTCCACAAGGACACACAGACACACACACACACACAGACACCCACACACACACACACACAGACACCCATATACTAACCAGGGTGCCGCAGAGTCATTTTTAAAGTGTTTAGTTTAAAACAGAAGCCCATGGTGCTTCAGCAATAACCTTGCCTGCTGTATAATAATATTTGAGAATTCTTCTGTATTGTGATGTTGTTATCCAAAGGCGAGTCATCAGTGAATTAATTTGAGTAACTGGCGAAAAAATGTTTGGTGTCAGCGGAGAACCGGAGGCTTTTTAAATGTCACCTTCTCTATATTCTGGGGGACGCTGAGGCTTTTTAAATGGCACTGCATTAATGATGCGCGATTAAATGCTCAATATCAAATAGAGGCTGCTGCAATTACAGTTGGTGCTTCTTTTTTTTTTTTTTGCTGTTGTGTGGCCTTCTTGAAAAGCGACGCATCATAAATGCAGCAGCAAGTGAAATTCTCCCCAAAGATGATACGTGCCATTTGCAGTGCTAGAAACAAAGACTTCTTTTTTTTTGTGACTCTTTTGATCCCACATCAGTGACCAAATTGAAATCCTCTCCTCTATGCGGTGACCTGCGAGTATCTGGGGACACGCGATAGGAGCGCTCAACGCTTGGAACAATGCCACAGAGTTAGGCTCTGATTCATGCTGGAAAACGGATTAATTTCTCTGCAAATTAAGTGCTAATTCTTTCTCTTATCTTTGCCCCAGACTCTCATTGAGCGGGTCACCCTTTCTCTCTCCCCAGCACCCTGTTTTTTCTCTTTTCGCTCTGGGCTCTGACTTTGTGCGACGGGGTGCTCCGGCTCAAGCTGTTGACTGGCACTAGCCTTTGGTAGTATTTCACTCATGTGTCTGTTCAGTGGAGCTCAGAGACATGCCCCGTATGTCCTCATTTCCTTTTTTCTGAAAGATGTCTGTGAGCTAATGTGCCCCTCTGAGCTTCTTAAGCATTTAATGACAGTCACTGATTAAATAAGATGTGTGAAGTGCACGCCAGTCATATTCCTACAATAAATGAATACGTAGAACTTTATAGGATGATAACAGGAGGGGATTTACCTCGAGAAATGTGACCTTTTTTTGGTAAAGATAGCCTCTACTCTCTCATGATTGGGTGCCATTTTTTTCTCCCTTTAAGTTAGTGCACAATAGAATAACAGCCTTGAATTGACTAAATCATTGATTTGTTACAGATATTGTCATTGAGAAGAGCTCTATTTGAAGGGAAAAAAATAAATTGACAGACCATACAGAGGTCAATCTACATTGTTCCCAAAGAAGGAACACATTCAAGGAGAAGATTGCTAGTACACAACCTTTTCAAAAATGTTCAAGAAACGTGAAAAGGTTTATCTTTATATTATTTTAAAAGGTTAGAGGTTATTCCATTCGTGAGCCGCCAAGTATTTGAATCTAATTTTTCCAAGGTTACTGCAAATGTTTAGTGTGCTTTGATCCGACATAAGGAGTACTGTGTTTAAATTTAAAGCTGCTCTGAGGAGTTTTTCTTTTGGGCTGAGGTTAATACTGATGCCTCTATTTTACCTACAAGAGCAAACAAATCCAGCCCCAGAAAAGATCAACTCTTTCTACTTTGTTTATCAAGGTCAAGGTAAACTTTATTATCCCAGAGGGGCAATTTGCTTTATAGCCAGCAGTGAATCTGAAATACACACAATGAACAATAAATTACAAACACCAAGGAGGATTTACATCATGCTGTTGAGGAGACCAATGGTACCAGGGACAAATTAATGTTTTGATCCATTAGTCCTGCACCTAGGCAAAGTATATCTGCGACCAGATGGTGTGTTACTGTGTTATTTAATAAAAACTAAAAACGCTGCAGTAGGGTAGGTGTTACCCGTATTGATTAAAAGCACACTGCAGAGTCAGCCATTGGTACACTTCTTAATGAGAGATGAATTTGGCTGTTAAAAAAGCAGGAAGATATTTTTTTCTGGTTAAAAAACACATTAACACTTGTACAAGATAAAATCAGCAAGGGAGTAAGAATCACTGCTTTGTCCACACAAAATGGACTTACCAGGAGCTTTAAACAGAAAGCACATGTAACAATCAAGCCTTATGAATGAAGACCATACAATGTCTCCTGTTAGTTTGGCACAACCAACCCGTTTATTTCTTTAATTAACAAACAGGATCCTATGGACATACATCAACGGAGGGATGTCAGGGTGAGGGGGATGCCGACTGCTTGGCAGGGCTCAAGAGGTGGACTGGGGCCTCTCCAGCTACCAGACCAATTTCCAAACTTGGTCTGTCCCGGGACTTGAACCGGCGACCCTCCGGTTCCCAACCAAGGTCCCTGCAGACTGAGCTGCTACTGCTGCCCCCAGATACAAGATGTTTTTTTTTTTTTTTTAATGTATCGGCAATTTAGAGTCACCAGTTAACCTAACGGGCATGTCTTTGGACTGTGGGAGGAAGCCGGAGTACCCGAATGCAAAAAAAAAAAACATTACCAAAATAATCAAGTGTAGATCGCAATGCAGATTATACAATGTACTTTCATACTAGCATAAAAGAAACCAAGATTTGTCTCTATAAATAAGCTCTAGTTTTGACTTTCAGTTTGCCTAAGAGGTCCTTCTCACATCACATCCTGTGGAACAGAAAGCTCGGCGTAATCGCTACACCAGCACTTCAGTTCAGATTGACCCTGTTTGATATGAGACCTTGAACAGCCTCCAAACAAAGAAGCTTTTGTAACGAGGAGATCCATTAAAAAGCACAGCCTAACGACGCTCCGCCATCAGATTAGGCGCACCTAGCTCGTAGCAGGGAATGCACCACTGTGTCTGCCATTTAGGGAACTTTGGAAAGGACACCAAGGAAGGACATGGATTCATCATTTATTCATGAAAGGTGAGCAGGGAATTCAAAGCTCTTCTTTCTTTTATTTAAAGCGGTCTTATGGAGAATAATACAAAATTCTCGTGGTGTGATTGGGGGTTTATCTGGCTACAGCTTCTCGTTTGACATACCTAATGAGCTCATGGGTAAAATTAGAATGCACCTCAAGAAATGTATGCATGCATCGGAGCACATGAAGAGAATGAATATTCCCACATACACACAGGTAAAATGTTGGTCAGGTGTGCAGAAGTGTCTACAAGCTTACTTAGAAAGACCGGGATCATTATATTCAGCAATTTCCATCGAGACATTTTCTGCATTAATCTCAACATGTCTCCCATGAGGGTTACGAGTCCTCAGATACTTTGACACGATTCAGGTGAAAACGTCTTTGAAGTCAAAAGTGACTCATGCTGAGATTGACAGTGGCATTTAACTTCCCCAGGCAGCTCCTTACCCTTTCATACCTTGATTAATAAGCCAAACTTATTATTCGCTCAAACTCCCTTAATATTGAGATAATGTGTCACATTAGGTTTTTTTAGAAGTCATTTTTCATAATCGTTGAGATAACCCTCCTTGAAAGGGTTGGCTGGGTGTGCGGGGAGCGGGGGTCGGCGAGGCAGCAGCCGGGGACAGGTGTAGCACTCTATAAATGAGTATGGTAATGCTGACTGACATTTCCTTGAGCATTGGTGAGGGAAGGAACTCTTGCTCCCAATTATTCTAAACGTCAGTGTGAAATAGAAGTCTATACCTGTGTGGGGATAATTCAACAAATGAAGAAAATGTGTGCTGTACGCTGTAAATGCTGTGTCCCAATTTAGGGAATGTATTCTTCTAAGGGGCGCATCTGAAGACCGATTGCGTTACATTGGAGCTTTGAGACCGTCTCCATCAAATGAGTCCCACTTTTCCTGGTCCAGAAAGGAACCATCGGGAGCATCGGACCATCTCATTTCAGTTCAGCCTGAGTCTACGCAGGCTACACAGGCTGGGTCCTCGAAGTGTTCTACCCCTTAAATGGGACACAGTTATTGAGTCTGACATGTTGGCTGTCACCATTTTTGGTATTCAGCAACCAGAAGTGACCAATTTTGGCCCGAAGGGTTTGTCAAGTTTGTTACCTCTCTGTCCTGTTGGACTGGCTACAATGTTAGAGACATGACAATCACAGGTTGCCTTAAGATCTCCCCTGATTATTTTTGATTTCGCTCTAAATAGGACCATTATTTATGGTATTATATGTATAGAATCCCTCTCTAGAACATAAACAACAAAGACACATTACATTAGCCCTTTGGCATGGCTAAGCTATGAAAATCATAGAGAGGATTTTTAAAGACGCCATTAGTACACCGCGTTTAAAATGGGTACTTCAGTCCAAATTCAAAACATGAGCTGTCTCCCCTCACCCCCTCCTCCCTAGAGTCGAGGGGCAGGCTGGTTGCCATGTCGCGGACACTGAAGCTTCAGTGTTTAGCCAGCTCTGCATCAGTCTGTTAACCTTTGTCTAACCTCTCTCTCCATTTTTCAAAAGCATCTCCAATATTTATCCTTATTTTACCATGTTTCTGCTCGTGGAGCTTATTAGAAAATGCCAAAGCTTTTTAGGTCGGGTAGAATCGGTTACATTTGCACCAGTTTGCATCGCCTGCTTCCCTTGCTGCAACACCTGATGCCACCTGATGAGGGGCATCCAAAACGACCCTGTGGGGGTGCCATAAAACCACCTACCTTGTCTGGTCAAACAAATACAGACCAAGTAAAACAGAAATTGCCATGCTTTTCATTATGAATTAAAACCTCAGATTTGTATTGACCTGTCAACATTATAAACCTGTAACAGACCTCTTACTGATATTAAATAAAGAGACCGTTTTTAATGCTAATGTGTCTTGAATCCATGTGAGGCCTTCAGACCCTCAAGGCGTACGTACTGCGTGAGCTGCATCATATATATGCATTACACAACAACATGGTCATGCATTGCAATGACAACTGTACATGCTGGCATGGTCAGGTCGTTGATTAGTTTCATTATTGAACAAATTGCCCAAAGGGTACCTGAATGCCAGAGTGACAAATGATCATGTCAGGGTCACAGATGTGGAAGAAAACCTGGCTTAAATGATCATACAGGTGCTGTGTAGGGACAGTATGTTGCATGATGAGCAGTGCACGGCATTGAGCTTTTTTTTTTTTTTTCAATCTAGATGGTAAGCCTCAGGAAAAAAATGTAATGTGTAATCAATTTATGCTTTTTATTTATGTTCTTTTTGCTCTATAGAGACAGTGAACGCTGTAAGGTTTTATCCTTGGCATTGATGCAAACCCTCTGGAAATAACTGAATGTCATTCTTTTTAAATCTCCACGAACATTATTTAGAAGTTTACCAAATGGCATGCATTCATTTGTTCAAGAATCTACTACACTCAATCAAAAACTAAACATTGAAAGTAAAAGCATTAAAACATTTCGGGTCTGTTAAGTTAAATCTAAAATGCTGTTAGACTCTGAACACACCTGAACTTTTGAATTCCTCTGCTAAATGGAAATTGTTGGCTGGCTGTAAAAGGAAACTTCAGTCTTTTGGATAAACTAATTTCCCTTATCTCTTTTTACAGCCCTGAGGACAGCTTCATGTGAGAACCTGTGTGTGTTGGAGAAAGGCAGTGCAGCTCAAACCCTCCTACTGATCTGAGAGTCTGAACCAACACTGGGGGCTGAGGTTTAAGGGAGCTGTCCACCGGACGTGGTGCTGAACTGCTGACTAGAAAAGCAGCAGCAGAACTATTTTTTTTTTGAGTATTGCTGTGTGCACTTTAAACACACACTGATGAAATGTGTCTTATTTTACTGAACAGTGGGGAAGCCACTTTCTTAATGTTCTGACTTTTCTTCTCTCAGTATTTTATTATTATTGTGGATACTATTGCATTTGTACCTTCTAATATTCAAACCAGTTGATCTCCGCTCCAACCGTCACCTATGGTATGGATAGTGAAATAAAAAAGAAAAACAGAATATTTTACTTTTAATGGGTTTATTTGTGAGCCTTTTTTGGATGTTCACAGGAGGGAAATTAGCATTAGCTATAAATCTTGTATAAGACAGGGGGCATTGTTTGACTGACCAGAAACTGATGCTGTGAGGGTGCTCACTTTTTCACATTGGTGAGAGGAGCAAATCGCTGCAGTGAGGTGTGTGTGTGTGACTGATTGTCATTGATTAGGCCCAGGTGTGGGAAGCTTATATGTACTCTCTGTGCTGACTCCATTATCTCACCTTCAGAGGTAGTGAGAGCGTCTCCCTGTGTTTCCTCTTGTTGTCTGTGTGTGAGAGAAAGTCAGTATAAAGACAAACGAATAACTCTCTGTGTATTTCCTCTTCATTGTCAGTCTCTGGGAGTGTAATTTGGGGTGCTGGGACCTGGTGTAGTGCAGGGTATATGCAGGTAAACACAGTATGCCCACTTCTAAATCTCCTCTGATTCCCACCTAATTCCTACTCTGTCTCTGATTTACAAGTACGCGCTAACTAAATCTGCGAGAATAGTCTTACATGTCATTGTTTGTAACAGAGGCTGTTTATCCTCTGCTGGTCGGACACTTAATAAAAATATTGTGGGTAAAAAATGAAGAGCATACCCACTTCTTTAGGCACCACTACACCACTGGTGCTGGGTAGTTTTGTTGCTTCTTCAGCCCTTTTGTGTTCACTGTTAAGGCCTCCCTGACGGCCTTTTTATTTTTCTTTAGCGTTTCCTGGGTCTCCTGGACAATCTAGTTTTGAGTCAGCACCTTAGCAGCAGAGGTTTAGTTCCTCATTTTCGTTGCATTATTTAGTTTAGGAAGCTCATTTTGGTTCTCTCTATAATGTCTTTGTTTTTTTTCCCTCTCCAATCTATCGCTTGTCATTTCTGTGGTTTTTCTTTCTGGGTTAACTTTAAGAAACCCCTGGGTCCGCACTCCGCATCCATGTCCCCCCCCCACCCCCACCCCCGTCTCCTGACAGATGCGTCTTCCTCCATGCTGCCTGAATGATAAACAGATTCTCACTGAATCCATAATATCATTAAATCCTAAAAATGTTATAACTTCTCCATTTCAGCTTGTTTTGCTGCCCCCACATGGCCAAAAGCCAAAATGTCAGCAGCTTTAAAGCGCATATTGTTTTAATATATGTAAGTGTTATTAATAAGTGTTTTCATGTGACAGAAAGAAAGAGATAACACTGAACTGAAAAAAAGTTACTGTTACAAATTTAGCATCAAATTTCAACAGGGCTCGTTTTGTTTTCTTATTTGTGTAAGACCCTGAACAGTGCTTCTCTGTCCCCTACTTGAGGTGAGAGGAGCAAGGGAATGTTTTATTCCTTGACCCAATGATTAAATAGCCCCTCATATGTTATTTCAATTGGACTGCAGCCTATTCATCTGTTTGACAGAAAGTTGTGCATATTCCATATCAGGCGAGTTATTAATCCTGGTGTCACGCTTTTAGATTAGGGTCAGCAGAATTGATTTCTTCTGTGCAGCTTAGCAAGAGAAACAAGAAACGAGGAACGCTGGGGGAACCTGGACAGAAGATGAAAGCTCACCAACAACTATCATTTCTCATCGTCACATATGTGGGATATTCATACATACAAAGATATTCATTCACATGCATTAATGCATATATACTGTATGAATATATGCAATGAGGTCATCCCATTCACTACATGAAAAACAATTATTGGCTGTTTTAGTGTTCTGCTTGGTGTGGCATCAATCTACAGAATCCTATGAAAGAAACACTCTTTGAAATAAAAGGGCCACGTCAGCACGGGTACTAATTCCTCGAGTGTGTCTGATGTATGTTCTTAGTCCTTCACATGAAAGAGAATTTAATCTCGGTGCATTTTCATTTGCCTTTATCTCAGATACAAGGAGAGGGCTGCATGCACTCGGAGTGGAGTGGAGATTTTTCAAGATGTAGTACAATCAGAAGGTCAAGAAGTCACCGCCTGAAGCCACTCGAAACATCTCTTGGTCAAAAAGTTGGACTTCAGATTCTGATTTTGGCTCAGGAAAAAGACTTCAACAGTACTCATACCATTTTGCTGTTATTATTTGTATTTTTTTTAATTTACATTTTTAGTGTGTATGGGTCGTTGTTAAAATGAAGCATGTGCAGCTTTTTAATCTAGTAGATGTCGCCCTTGAGCACCAGCATGCTGTTTGGCTGCACCTCCGCCATAGTGAAGCCTCCGCTCTCCTCCAGCGACACACCTCCAGCTCTCTTCCACTCGGGTTCGCACCGAGGAGTTAAGCACTAGCGGAGGACAAATTTGTCCTTGGCTCCAGTGTCCTGCATTTATTGTGTAAAGCAAGCTAACGTTAGCACATAGCTTCACACTGCATAGAAATTGACACGGAATGATCGAGAACTAAAAAACGCTAACATGATGTCAAATGTTGAAAGATCAGAAAGAGTTATGTGATTGCTGAATTTGTTTTTGTCTTTTTTCTTTTATTTAATTCTTTCATCATTTAATACATACCTTTTTCTGCTTTCAACATTTCCTGTTAAACTTACACACACTCGTAGTGCCTACGCTCCTGTGAGGTCAAGATAAGTGTGCCATACATCGAAGCAAGACCACATAGGAGCCATGAACTTGGCATGACCTGTGGATGCATCACGTTTCTGCGAACGTGCATTGTTGAGGTGTTACAGGATCTTGAAAAAAGAGAGACTTTTTGGCTATAGAAACCCTGCAGAAAATCTGATCGAGGTTCTTTTTTGCTTTGCTAAACAAATCCACGTCACTCTGACTTTTGAAATCCCATTTTGGGACTTAGTCTCTGAGACCAAGATCTTTTAAAACCTCAAGTGTCTACACTCACAGGTTTAGACTTTGAGTTTTGCTTTTCTTTTCCATTTTTTATATTTTTTACTTTTACTGTTTTGTATTTGCATTTGGAATATCATTTGAAATTTTTAAATACATTTTCGGAAACTTTTGAAATCATTTTCTGACTGAAATCATTTACACCACAAAGACTGGAAGTTCCCCTAAAGGACCCTGTGTACCTCGGAAGGTAAGTTTTGAGCAATCACACCACGGCACACTTGTCTTACTGATTTATATACACATCCCATACACACCTAACATCCTAGCGAGGGGAGTTCACAGTTATTCCCCCTCCGGGGGGTAATCTAGAGTCCTATACCAGGGGTTATCCTTGAATCTAATTATTACAGAAATGAATATTAGGCAGATAATCCTGGGGCTGTGATTATAACTTGTTCATCCGTCCTCCAAAGGGTGTTAGAGGAGTAATTTTACATAGCTCCTTCCACTAGGAAAGAGTAGACTAGCAGGTTGGTAGGGAATGAGCTCTCATTTAGTTTTCTAATTTGTTAACTAATATGTGGTAAGCTTCCGTTAGCTATAGTAAAGTTATTCACCTCTTTTTGCATGTCCAGGACATGCTACACAAAATAAGCAGTGAGTATGTAATTCTTCTTTTCTCTAGTATTTTACTCAAACAGCTCTTAGGGGAGGAGTCTGTCGTCGCGTCCATGTAAAGCTAATGTCAACATGGCTCCAACAAAACAGCCTTTTGTTGGACACGCCCCTCCACCTCCATGTCAGTGCCCATTGGTCTGACCAACAAACCTAACCAGCCCACCTTTGCATGAGCCCTATTGGCTGAAATACATATATGTGGATGTATTTGATTGGTTGTCTTAACCTTTTTGAGTTTTTGTACCTCTCTTTCAACTTTGTACCTACCCTATTGAAATGATGTTTGCAATCTGTCCCTTGATGACCCTGATGAAGGCCACAAGCTGAAATGTGTCAGTTTAATTTGTTAATAAAGTTGATCTTCATACTACAAGTGTTGCTGGAGCTTTTTGACCTCTTCAAGCCTTTCACTCTTCATGCGCCTCGCTAGTTGGTGAAGTTGTGCCAGAAAATCCTCTGATTCTCCAAAACAAAACAGCCGACAGGACTCGTGTTCTCACAATTTTTTTCTCTCACTATTCTATAGCAGCTAATAAAAGATGAAATTAGGTGCTCTGACTGTTTTAGCTGGTGGTACCAAATACTGTATTTAAGACTGTGACACAGCCATTTTTAATACTGCTATTTTAATCAAGACAACTCTAGAGAAAAACAAAACACGGCTATAGCACAACAGTGCTGTCAACAAGATTTGTGTTAAATTGCTTTGTAAATACAGTATAATTCAGTTTAATATTTTCATGTGCAGTGTTCTTGTATTGATTTTGAAAAAAGGTAATACTTGTTGTATACATGGTCTCTTGAAACATTATTAGCGGTCGCACACATGCAGGTCAATATAACAAAAGGGAAATACACTACATATCGGCCATTAAGTAGAGCTGGAATGAGATTGCAATCTGATGACAAGGCGGCTAATCAGGCCCAGCAGCCTGAGAGGGATGTAACATGTGATCCTGTGGTCGTTTACCTGCAGGAAGACTTATCGATCAGTGCACAATGTGCGCCTGATGAAACGAGACAAGAGGCGTTAACTCTGCTACGTGACAGAGAGCCGCGGCCTAACTGGCTTTGTTTCAATCCCCGTCTTTGCTCTGCTAATGGATTTACCTATTAGTTTTGGAGAAGGTCATTACATGAATTAGCTTCTCTTTTTTTTTTTCTTTTTCTTCTTCTTCTTCTTCCGTCTCGCCTGTGGTAAACATGAGCCTACAAGAATTACACTGGTGAGATTTGTGTCGGCACAAAGGGCTGCATGGGCCTCTCTGTAGCAGACAAGTTGAGTGGCGGCGGTGCAGACAGTTGTGAAAATTGAGTGTAATTGTTTTGAAAATTGCCAACTGGAATGATTCATCGCTTCAGGAGTAATTGTAACTCGGTCCCTGAAGTCTCCATTAAAATACTTTTATTTCTCCAAACAGTAAAAGAATGGGTCATTTTAAGGGTTTCTCCTCGGAGGAGCTCGCTGATGCCCGTGTTTGTCGCCGTCTTTGTCGTCACGGCGTTGCAAGCCAAATGAATAAGGACATGAAATTGAAAACTTTGCGAAGCCATTAAGCCGCGCCTCTCAGTGGGCCAGTTACATTATTTGGACTGGAGCAGTATCAGCATATGAAAAATATATTACATTTGCCTTTTATTGAATTTCAAGGCAGCTGAGCCCTGTTTTGTCAAAATTCTCTCAGTGAATGATTCGGTTAGAGAGCGTATGTATACAACCTAAATGGCTGGCTGCCTTGCTATCAGGCTGCAGTTTTATCCAGGTATGTAAAAAAACAAACCTCTCCTGCAGAAATATATTTTCTAAAGGGATTTTTTTTTCCTCCAGAAGTTCAACACCGTATCTCTGATGGAGGACAGGAAGAAGAAGAGGGTGAGTTGTGTGTTTGGAGGAAGCAAAGGAAGGTTTTAGGGAAAGACAAATAGCGGTGAGGAATGTGCCGTCCAGCCTGCTGCTCAGCTAATGGATCATGCGCTCTCCCCCCCCCAGAGTGGTCGGCCTCGCCTCTTACTGACCGTGGTGCCGCTGCACCGTAATTACCTGCAGGGAAGGAAAAGGCTGTAAAGAGACAGGGCAGAAAAATAGCAGATAGAGGGGATGTGGGTAAAGAGTGACAGGATGGAGGGGCACTTGTCGAGCCATCCAACCTGCAGGAGGATTCTCTACGAGTTCATAAATGGCCTGATTCATCTCATGTAGGTTTATGACCTTTTCGAGTTATTTATAGAAAAACTGGAAGAGAGTGTTAGATGTCAATGACTCTGTAACTCCCTCTTTTTGCTCTTAAATCAGAACTTCTTTTAACTCCACCACTCAAATCTCATATTTTATAATCCCTCATGATGATACAACCAGACTGGATTCAATCTGTCTAAAAAGGAAGAATGTGCAACATTTTTCACATAAATAGAGCATATCTCTGTAAATGTCTCTCTGAGTCATGACTGTCTACAATGAGTGAGAAGCTTGAGTCCTGCTTGATGTGTTGTTGTCAGAGCCGTGTTTACATCGTGTTTACATGGACGGGATGGCTGGGTCCTCTCCTTGTTTATAAAAGTTGTTTTATTCAAGGACTAGAGAAAGAAGAATGACATACTCACTGCTTATTTGAATGTCATGTAAGCGTTTTTACATCACGGCCATTCTGTGTAAATGTATGCAACGTGAAGCTACAGGCTAACTACATTGTGCTATCATTAGCCTTCTAACACAACAATGCAGGACACAGGCAATTGCAGTTCGAGGCAAAGGACAATTTTGTCCGCCCCTTGCGCTTAATGGTGCTTTATTATGTTGGGTTCCATTTGATAATTCCTTCGTGCGAATGCGAGGGGAAGGAAGGGGGGTTGGAGGTGTGTCGCTGGAGCAGAGTGGAGGCTTCAGCATGGCGGAGGTGTCGCCAAACAGCAGTTTGTCTTGGTTTAATGCTGGTGCTCAAGGGCGACATCTACTGGATCAAAAGTCACACAGTCTTTCTTTTAGGTTGACCCCAGTCTCTGATTTCGCCCAATCATTCTTTCTTCCAATCTTGCTTATCAAGGCAAGGCAAGGCAAATGTATTTATATAGCACATTTCAACAACAAGGCAATTCAAAGTGCTTCACACAACTTCAAAAGCATCACTAAAACAAACAATTCAAATTCAAGGACAGGAACCATTCCGACATTCCATTTTTACTACCTCCTGATATTCCAGATTTGATTAAGGGAGTCGGTTTGGTTTACTGTAACCAGGACACCTTTTTATTAATCTCAAATATTCAGTTTATTGCTTCTTTCCTAGCAATCTTCAATTACCCAGTAATTGGTATCATGAGATATGTTTAAAGTATTTCTTATCAGTCATTAAGCCTCAATGTAATCCTCATTTTATTTCTACCAAATATTAACGCTTTTCTTTTTCCATAAACATTCACACAAGTGTTAATTCTTTTTACCTGTTGTAGGTAACCAATTGTTCCTTGTCGACTGAGCTGGGCTGGCAAATCAGGGAAATCAATTAAACAGAATCTTCTTTCACTTTTAGTCATGTTAACCCGCTTGATTAAAATTCATGTTCGTACTCGTAATTGTTTGAGCATCTAAAGTTTCTTGATTGAATTATTGTTTCAATGAAAGAATTTGAATGAATTGCCTTCTGGGGGTTCCATGGGCTTCCTAGAGCTCTGAAGGCAGTCTTAGTTTGGCAACAGAGATTGAAACTGCTTTCAACATAAATACTGTTTGTTTGTTAATTAAAGAAATCTGAGCAGAGAAACCCCTTCTATTTGATCATCCTGTTAAAGTGAGAACGTTTCTCTGTGGCTCATTGTTCCCTCAAAGGTTAGTACTGTCAAGATCAAGCAATTGGTCAACGATGCAAATTTGCAGTTCAAAATTATAAGTATGCTCGATTCCATAGATATTAATGGAAATTGCAGAGACATTTCCCCCATTTTAAAGGCTTAAGTGGTTCAGTGTGGGTAAATTTAATGAAGTCTCTCTATTCTTGGCTCGTACTTTTTATTTCCATATTTTTCTCTGTCTTGGACATTTCCTGTTAATTTCCTGTTAAAGAAAGGTTAGAAGGATGATATTTAGACCCAGTAACCATCGTGCTTTTTTTTTTACGACCTCTGCAGCTCTAACACAGTCAGCCTTTGGGGCAAAACAGCATCTCATTCTCAGCCTTTGTTCCAAAATGTCTCCCTCCAGCAAGCTGTAACTCACTGCTGAAAGTGAACAATACTCCGAGAGTTTCTTTCCAGAAATAAACCTACATCACAATAACCATCGATAACCTTCACTGACATGTCTTTTCATTTTTCTATAGAGGGTTTAGATAACTATGCGGAAAAGAAAAGTGCAGGGAAGAATAAAACTCTCACTGTTCAGCCTCACACCCAACCTCCACCACTTTCTCTCTGCCGCTCTAATAAAGGCTAAATCAGACGTCGTCTTGGTATTCAGTGAGAAAGGAAGATGCTGGGAAAGGCAGGCTTGCCGCGGGCTCAGGGTTAGTGCAATTAAACGGCTGTCTCGTTGGATTATTGTGAAGGTTGCCTGGGCAAAATTAATAGCAGCCAATCCTTTTGTGCTCCCTGATATCCTCTATACCTTCCACCTATGAGGTCATGGGTGCTGTAGTGTCCAGAGGAGCGGTATAAGAGGTAAAACAGAGAGAGAGAGAAAATGAGTCAGGAGAGGGGAATAGTGATACAGAGAACATGCATAAACATTAAAATCATATATATCACATAATTACCACTAAGGCCTGTCCCTCGACAAAGGATTTACAAAGTCTAACCTGATTGGCCCATCATCAACTGAAAGTCAATTTTTTTTCGCTCATTGATGCATATTCTCATTGGCTTAACCACATCATTAAACTATTTGTCTGCTAGACTTGGAAAAAATATTTATTAAATGATAGGACCTTATCATGACCTCGATATTACACATGTCCAATACAGAAGGTAAAAAACAAACTTTAAACTGACCTTTTTATTGACACCTCATAACAGCCTATAACAGTCAATGGGAGCCTGAATTGAAAGAGGGTGCCTCCCCTTGTGCCAATTGACCAATTGGCCATGAGAACAGGGCCAAGGCCAAGAAATGACTGACAGTTCTTGTAGCCAATGCAATTCTCAAAACATGGATAACTGCTTCTACTAATACTTTGGGTGATTTCTTCATGTTCACACTAAGTAGATTGACCTTTCAGTCTCACATATAGCTGGAATGGAATGATCCTTGTGCTCGACTGTGAGACTTGCAGTCCACTGAGCCTCTCTTGAACGAATCGGCGAAGATTCAACTATGGGGTAACCCCTACCCATAACCATCTTTTTCTACACAGAACCAGGTCGTTTGGGTGCTTAAATGTGACAAATTAGATCGTGAACATGGTGAAAGAGTTGCAGTTTTGTAAGGTTGAGGCATCAGGTTTGAGCAAAAAGATTGAGAATTAGTGTGAAAAAATGAGTCAACTTGGACTTTTAATAACATGAACAGCACTCTCCTGTATTCCTGAGGAGAAATGCTTCCAGAGAGAAAGCTTTGAAGGTAAACTATGAGGTAAAGTGTCAGCTCAGTAATACGAGCCAATCACAGCACAGTAGGGGGAGCTTGGTTGGGAAATGGCTGAAAATACCAATTGGAGCAACATAATTGTTGGTCACATAAGACCAACAAGAGTTCAAGTTCTTAATAACTGCTAAAGCAAAGGGGTGTTTGCTAGTATTGCTACTTCCAATAGTAATCAACATTTTTCATTTTTTCCATTACTGTGGCTCAGTTGGTAGAGTCAACGCCTTTCAACCGAAAGGTCGAGGGTTCGATCCCCAGCTGGGCAACATCTCCGATGTGTCCTTGGGCAAGACACTTAACCCTGCATTGCTCCCGCTGCATCAGTGGTGGTTTATGACTGGATTACTGTTGTACTTAGTCTCTGATGTGCGTCTGCTAAGTGAATTGTAACATTACTTTAAAACCTCCTCTTAAAGACATGTATTATAAAACACAGTACCAGAATATTCACTTAGTATTCAACAATAAGCCCCACGGCTTCCAAAATGGTTCTTCAAAAACTAAGACTCAAGAATCCATTTGAAATCTTTTGACTGTTATGAAGAAGTTGTGAAACTTGTTTGACCTCTTACTCAAAATAAGCTTCATTTGCAGAACAAATTAATCAGAAGCAGATGTCTTTTATCTACAGTACAATATGTCTTTCTTTGTAATCAGAGATTCAAAGAAGCCTTTCAAGCATTAGAGACTCTCGGCAGTCAAACGCAAGCTATTATTGGTAATAGAAATATCAAAAGTGAATTATTTTAGGTTTTGATTTCCATATAAAATAGATACAGTAGTTTCATGAAATTATGCATATTGCTGCTGTTATGATGGGCATAACATTTTACAGCTGGAAAATAATTGAATCAGGCATAAACTACACATTATTTCAGCTGTGTACAAGCCAAGGACTCCAATGTAACATTTCCAAAAAAAAATACTACGGGCATTTATTAGTAACCAAAAATTGTGGTGAGCATCTTTTCCTTAACAAAGACGGATCACTTAAAGAATTCTATGCACTGAAGTTAAAATCAATGGAAAGGAAAACAAACTTTTTGGCTACAGTATAAATCACATGAGGAATGATGGCATACTAGGAGGAAACCATCAACTGGACAAAACTCTCCACAGAATTGACATTACACTATATCACATGTTGGCCGTTCACCTTTATATGGGATTTGGAGATCATTGACCATTTTAAACTGATTATTCATAAAACTTGACAGAACAGAAAGTATACTATCACATGATGAAGTTGTAAATTGTTTTACATTTCTATTGCTGAAGTAGAATTCGCCTAAACATTGTTATGCAACACAGTAGGAGGCTTTTTATTGACGACATAGCAAAACTTAGAGAGTGTATTATAATACTGGCAGCAACCAGCATCATAAAATGGTTTCAAACATTGGTTACCAACCTTGGGTCGAGCTTCACTAGGTCTCAAGGAGGGCATGAAGCTTTGTCTGCTCTGCCATTGTCAAAAGTAAATTAGCAAACATTAAGAAAAATAAACTTATGTGATAGTTTATACCAATGGTTTTGGTAAGAACAAGTGTGTATAAGTATATTCTGTTGAGATTTTGTCAAGAAAAACATTTGAATTGATGTACATTTTAGACAGAAACACATTACTTTTTATGTTTGTGTGGGTCCTTGGGGTGGCTCAGCTTTTCTTAGATATAACTGGTGGGTTTCAAGGGAAAAGAGGTTGGGAACCACAATGGTTTAAACACTGACATCATGGTCTGGAGGGTAGAGAGCAGGTGCAGGTTTTCCTCTAGGCTAAGAAAGGCAATCTACAGATAAAAAAAGAGAACAATACAAAAAATGGTAGGCCCAGGTATAGTCTCTGATTGGAAACACTTGTTTGAGTACCTGTACCATGGTACCATGTACCTGAAATGGAGTAATCGGTTGACTTAGCCCTCCAAAAGCTGTAGAACTTAGATATTCCCTTATGGTTAAGGTCTATTATTGTAAGTGAAACCACAATGTTCCCCTGACTTTGACAAAGTTGTTTTTTAGCCTTACCTGAACAAAACCACTACACTTTGTGTTCATAGACATATTACATTTCCATCCCAAACTTGAATGTCAGAGATGGACTAAATACATTGTCCTTTTGTTGTTTGAAAAGTTATAGACAAACTGCAAATTTAGTTATTTAAGGTAAAATATGAGTTTCTTGTTGCTCCAAGTCCATTCATATGCATTATTAAAATACTGTCTTTGAGGCTCTATAGAACAAAAGGAGACTATTTGTCCCTTCATCTTTGTGTGCTCATTCAGGTTGTTGGATCATTTGTCAAAATATCTTTTGGAAATATTAAATGCGAGAAGTTTGTGTTCCTCCTTTCACTTCGAAGTGAAGAGAAACAGTGGGTTATTTATTCATCATTTATCTTTTTATTGAATCAATTCTTCCTTCCTTGTTTTCTATTTTAAAACTGAATGGAAATCAATACAATAACGCATATCTGTATAACGTTCCATTCAGAGTTGGGAGATAGCGCGTCTCATTCAGAGTCTATTTGCCGACCTTTTTGATTGGGGCCTGCTCGTCTTTTTCACTCAGACAGATATTGTCTTGAACTCTGTCGGAGTGAAGAGATGGAATGAAAGTCAGCCTTCCCTGAGAGAATAAGTAAAAGGTTCAATAAAGGTCAACTCTGTGAATTATTTAATCTCTTTATCTCAGCATGGTAACACAGTCCATCATCGGAGAGATGAGGGATGTCCAACCTACCAGATGATTAATTTGGCGGTTTTGATGGAAAGACTGCGGGATAGAACCAGAATCAATTGTTTTATATGTGTACCGTGTTTTTCCGCTCACTTTTGATGTCTTCAGAGACTCATTATAGACTCTGAATTTCCCTTTGCTCACATGCTAGTTTCACATCTTGGATGAATTTTTTACAAGGCAAGCAGTTTTTCAGGTGCTGCGTCTATCTTCAAATCCACTGAGTATGCAATGCTTTGTATCTCTAATCTATACATAATAAATGGAGTGAGACTGGGAATGACATGTGCTTTACCGTGCAGCAGTATGAGTAAATGTAGTTTACTGAGTGTGTTTTTACCAAAAATATAAAAAAAATGTATCCTTAAACTATCTAAAACAGTTTAATTTGTATGTCTCAAGGCTGTTGATGGTCAAGTTGATTTTGGGTTGCTCAACCCTATGTCTGTCTTAATTTAAAATAGGATATCTTAAGAAAGCCTGGAGTTATGGTATATGTCAGGCCGACAGTTGGAGTCAAAAAAAAACAAAAAACCTTTTGGGCCATAATTCTACAATTCATGGGTTTTTCATTACCAAGTTTTCAAAAACTGTCTTGAATAGGACGGACATGAATAAAAGACGAAAACATATCCTGAATAGGTCAAGGTCAACTTCGTGTTCCAACATAATGTCCCTTACCATTAATGAAATGCCCTTCCTTTTGAATCTGACATCCATCCCTGGAGGTGTTATACAAGTGGGTTCAAACTCTCACTTGAACTCAAAGATTGAGTGATACAATTTTTGTTTTCAAGGTCTAAAGTCAAGGTTCCCTTAGCCTAACATTCACCAATTCTTTGGAAACAAAAGAGAAACCATGGAGGCAACTTGAATGTATCTGGGTTGTTTAGACTTTTCGCAACCAAAAGAAGATGAAGGCTTTGGTTTTTGACGTCAATTCCTAGTCAATTTGATCAGCAAAAAGAAAGTCTTACCGTTTGCCAAAAGAGAAAAATAAGTAGACAACACACTTGATAAACTTCTGAGTTATCTCCTGAGACAACTGAGCTTGTGTCCACCATAACCCCTATAATTGATTGGAGGGACATGTACACAATAATCATTTTATAATTAAAGATCATCATAGTTTGTTTCATTAAAAAATTCCATTAAACATCCGAAGTTTCTTGTCTGTTAATCTGAGGCTTCTCCAACCCCTCACCCATGTCACACGCTGTGTCTCCAGGAGTATGATTACAGTAAGCGTTAGTCGAAGTTCACAGCCCTGTTAGTTACACTCCTGAAGCAAAAGGCCGGTGAACCAGACAGGATTCACTGTGAACCACTGAAAGGCCTCCAGCTGAGTGTTGCTCGTGGTCTGAGCGTGCCCCCATCCGACGTGAGCGCTAACACCTCTCTGTTTACTCCCCGAGTTCAGTGTCTAACAGGCCATGAAATTACATTTCCACTCTGCGAGAAGAGGTCATGTCTTCAGTACTTCACCTGGAGACAGCAAGCCGATACAGAGTCAAACTGTCATTTTAATTAGTGTCTGCTGCCTCCCATTGAACACTTATTTTAGTGATCTATTGATCTGTTTCCTCGTTGTTTTTCTGGACGTATGACCAAGGGAAGAATTGACACACAATGCTTCTTTTACCCCGTGATTTTTGACATTAAGCTTCAGGAGGATGAGGACATTGTGTCTTTGTCCCTAAACTCCATGGTCCTTTCTTTAAACAAGGGAAGACTGGAATAGCCTGTGACTATTATAAATGTATAGCACTATTCCCTTTGCTAATATTGAGCAGTATGTGTGTTTTCTGACTAACTAAATCATCCTGCTGTCTTTCAAATGTCAAACGTATTACCCACCTTGAATCTTTGCCTTCAAAAATGTCAGCGAAGGCTGTTTCCGTTGTCTGACACCACCCAGCAGAAGCAGGCATTAAAAATAGCTTCATAGCAAAAATCTATCTTATTCCTGATGGCATAGTGCTTTTTTTACCCTTCGAGGATATTACGCTCCCAGACTGCAGGGCTACTTGTGGTACCTACAGTCTCTAAATGTATGGGAGGTAGAGCCTTTTCAGTTATCAGGTCCCTCGTCTTTGGAATCATCTACCAATCAGAATCCGGGAGGCAGACACACTGTACTTTTAAGAATAGACTTAAAACTTTCCTTTTTGATAAATCTTATAGTTAGGGCTGGCGCAGGTCTGGACCAGCTCCTAGTTATGCTGCTATAGGCTTAGACTAATTGAGCTCCTATCTCTCTCTCTTTTGCCTATCATATTAGTGCAAGGCACTATCTTTAAATCTTAGTTAGTAACCACATCTTTTCCTGGGAGCTCCAGAGCTGTCATGTCTCGTAGGTTCCTCGGGATCGTTGGTGGACGGCCTGCCTGAGTCCCACTGACTGTCATCTTTGGAGTGATTTATTGAAGTTCTAACATGAAGCTATAAATTGTCAGCTCAGATAGTTGATTGCTCCCAATGCTACCCAATGCTGGGTATAATTATGTCATGTGAATGCAATGAAGGTGCACAGTGATTGATGTAAATTACTAGAAAATAGCCTTTCCTGGCACAAATGCATGCAATGGCTGTAAAAATATATATATTATTTTGTCAACGTTTTGACAGGACGGGATGGATTTACCACACCATAGCATAGGAGCTACACAAATTAGTAAGCACACGTCTCATTTACTCTGACAGAAGTGTCATGTTAGCCTTCTGGTTAGACGGATTTCCAGCTGATGTGACCCCGTTCCCTCCAATCAAAACCACTTATCCATTATGGGCACGTTTAAAGTAATGGCTATAGAGAGCAGCCCAGTTGAAGGAATTTCATAAACCACCAAGATGGCTGTTACTTATATGGAACATTCTGCATCATTTGTTTCTTGTCAGAATCACATGAAGTTCATGGTAGCTAATTTTTTCAAGCGAAAAAATGTGTAAATGTGTTGTTTAATGGGGGAAAATGTAATCAATAAGTGGCAGACACAACTTGGGACATAACCCCAATTGAAAAATTGCATCTGCTGTTCTGTAAGGTAATCCTAAAGCTCCACAGAAACTGCCCAAACCTGACATGAAGAGCAGAGCTGGGATAATTCCAGGTTCACTTGGCATCAGCTGATCATGAATCATACCATCACTCATGTGACTATGAAAAATATCAAAGACAGCCATCAACTCAAAAAACTCAAGAGCTCCACCATCTCTCCATATTTTAAAGGAAGCAGCGATGAATGAGCAAATAGTACAATAGTCATCATTTCTGAGAGGATGATGCTGTGAAATTGGTTGGTGTGTGTGAGCCACATGTTTAATGTAGATCAATAGTCTGCACACTGAGCCGTATTTGTGTATTTGTATACTTCGTCCTGTGAGCTTTTACCGGCATCTCATGCGAGTTTCTCTCATTTGCACCACGAATAGGTGACAAATTGCCTGTTCTCCTGACAGCCTTTGCATGCATATATTAGTTTCATCTATACATACACTCTATATACATGAAACACTTCCATACATTCCACTATTTGTGCCGCATACAAATGCAGTTTCTTCACTCTTTATGTGAAAAAATAGCTGATTTCAGCTGAAAATCCTTCATAGGATACGATCTGTCGCTGATCAAATATTCATTGATCAGTTTCACCACATGTTGGATGTGTAATGGACATTTTCCTTGTCTCTCTCTGTTCACAGAAGAGGTGGTCTTTACTATTCAGATCAATGCAAACAGACCTCTGCTGCTTTTAATATTTCCGTCCACATCATTCAAACTGCCACACACTAATGAAATCCACATATACTGTAATATTCAACACCTGTGCTTCAACTCCCCTGGTGGGGCTGAAAAATCTCCTTTCATATTCAGTTTTTCTGGGAAACGGCGATATTGACCTCTGAAGATTACTGGAGGTCGTTTTGAGCAGAGGCGAAATAAGACGGAATAGAAATAAGGAGAAGTGCCTCTTAAAAATTCATACTGTGTTTATCCCTGACGTGATTTCGCCCTATCACAATGGAAGACAAGACAATGCATAGGCGATAAGATCTATTGGGTTTATTTTTCATTGTCTCTGAACTCCCAATCTCCTCTGAGGAACTGTCCGCCCTCAGCCATGACCTTCTCCTCTCTTACATCGCGAGTTTCGGCTCCACTTGACTTCTTCACATTTTTAAGTTTCTTTTATTTTTAATTATGCAGATGCATGACCTGAAAATTCCCTTGTTACCTCCAAGGGAGAAAAAAAAAAACCCCAGCTGAACCAAGGAATGAAGAGAGGATGTATCGCAGTGTGTGCGAGTTAAAGTCAAAAGTGGTGTGCAGAAGTTGGACAAAAGCTAAACTTATTCATGTAAATCGTGTAAATAGGGCTTTTTTTTTTTTTTTAAATGCCCTTGTTGTCAAGCAGGCAATTAGGCAAGCTCCAAATGCATGCTCCCTTGAAATCAGCATTATGCTTAAATTGTACACTGCTTTGAAAACTTGTCAGGGGACTCTCAAATCCCTTTAGTTTCAGAAAGCCAACATCCATAACTTTCTTATTAATTTTTCCAGCGAAAAAGCCTTCATTTTGGAGTCCAATTGACATAATCCACTAAGCACACTACTGGTATTATAGCAAATAATTGCCACTAGACCACCTAAACTCACCATTAGACGTGCTGCAATTAGAGCTAGGGAATACTTAATCTCATAGGTGTCACTTTAGCGGCTTCTGCTGCGTGTTGCCAGGATTATCAAGCAAACAGCCTTGATTTGGTGTTTGACCTCATACACTCACAGCGACCCATGGCAGAACCCTTCTGTCTCCCCAGCGCTCAATTCTACCCGACCTCTCGCCTTTCATGGCAGAAAGCACGGCTGACTGTCAGTTTGTGTTTTCTCTGTAGTAATCAACAAGTATGTACACAACAGCTTTGACCTCATCAGAGCTATAGACGTGATCCAGACCTGATTATTGCAAAACCTGACTTCATGGTTTCAAGGTTCAACGTGTCTTTATTCGTACCAAGCGGCAACCTCCGGTCTTGAAAAATTAAGCCAATGCCGGAGAGTGCAAAATCCTGCAGTTTGTCGAGTGTCTGCTTGAGGCTGGTTCCAGGAGCCCCGGCAAGTCACATACACACCACATCCAAAAAAGCGTATTTTATGAACGACACTTGTTATCCATAGTTAGGCGCGTAGCTGACATGATTGACAGGTGGGCGCGATGTAACGGTTTGTTATAAGGCTTAAAACCCGCCTCAGCTCCGGCTCTCAGCCAGTCATTAGGTTGACTGAAAGTTAGGCTGAGACAGGATTTCCAGCATGGAAAAAGGGCCAAAGTAAAGTGGAACAAAATGTATCTTCTTGCAAAGACATTCAAGATTAAAAAGCAAAACGCTGATTTAGTCGTTAGCATTCAGCGACTGCAATGTCTTCGAGAGTCTTGGGTCATAATCAAAGGAATTTAGACTTAACCCAAAAAGATCAAGAAGCAACTCTGGCCTTAACACCTACCTAACACCTGAATCTACAATAATAGAGATTTTCTGTGTCCTTGTGCCAACTCAACAACACTTAACACCTTTATACATAATGATGATTCTCACATTTTCAGACAGGTTTTTTTTTTTTTTTTACACCTTGGAAACAGACATGCTTTTAATTAGAAATTCCACTAAATCCCATGTGATTCCACATTTCACTTAGGGCAGAAATACTGGCTGCGGAGTTAATTTGAGGACAGTGCGAGTTGCTCACAGTCAGGGAAAGGCATGTGATCAGAGATTCACATCCATTTTGCTCCCAGTGAAGATAATAAGCAGCTCTTCTGCCTTATCATAAAAAAAAAATATATTCGTCTTATTTGAGTGAGAGAGGCAATTTCCCCCTAATAACTATTTTTCCTTTTGTTAGCTTTGCATAATTATTCTCCATTAGCAGAGAAGGGAGACCGTGTATAACCAAGGAAGGCCAAACTAGAAGAACTCACGCACCTCTATCTTCAAGGCTGCAAGCGGAAGGTCAGAAAGGGGAACTTGGCTTTCACTTTATTCTAATCTCTCAGTCAAACCATTTTCCGATAGGACAGAAAAAATGACTCTATAAATGAAAAATGGAAGAACTTTCCGGTTAATTTATGAATATTATTCCAATTTCTGCATGATTTCAGCCTTGAAATTTTCGGCTGAATTGAAGGTGATTGTCAATTATCTGCTCAGGTGAAATGGCTCAGACTAAATTGTGGGGGGAAAAAAAGTAATCATGTTCGGCGAAGACAAAGTTATAACCCCTTTTTTAAATTTCAGTTACACGGACTTGTTTTCTAATCAAAATAATGTCGTACACAGATCATTCTGCTGCATGGAAAGATCCCGATGCAGCCACACACAATTTTAAAAAGCAAAATGAATCGTGATTATAAGAAATCTATCCATAATAAGTCTACCTTAACCCCATGTGGTGGGAGCAGCGGTAAAAGATTTCATCATTACAGATGAATAAATGGTTCAAATAGATAAGTCAAGGTAAAGGATAGAGAGTTGCTTTCAATTTTCAATTTCGGTGTTGTTGGCTGTGAATTATAGAAAATGGCTCAAATGGATGGTTAAAGGTAATGGATGTGAAGTTAAATGAATCAAATAACAGAAACAAATCATTCAAATAGCTAAATGTAAACAATAGTTTTAAGTAATTAGCAAAAAGCTAGTGGATACATAGTAACCCTAGAAAGGGAATGTTGATGAAAATATGTTGTACAAATGATTAGCTCAAAAAGTCTTACATAAGTGGTAGTTATAGCTAGCTAACAGTAAATGAAATAGGGTTGAGATTGTTAGCTTAAATTAATGTATAAATGGTTCAACTAGGTAGGTCAAAGATGCAGATAAATGATTAAAAAATAACCATCAAGTAATTGATAAATGGTGTGTGTAGCTTGCAAAAGCAATGGAAATGGTTATATAAAAACTAACAGATATAAGGATCAAAGAGTTAGCTTAAATCAATCTACCACGGATCCACAGCCGCCTCTGGATAAACGTTTCAAATTGTTTGCTAAAGAAAGGGATGAAAGGTTAAAATAGTAAGCTAACAGGAATGGATTTGTTATATTTGTGAGCAAAAGTAAGAAATATAAGGTTCAAAGAGTTAGCTACATAAACACATAGACACATGGTTTAAATACTTAAATTAATGGATGATAATTAAAATATTAAGCTAAAGTTACCGTATGAAACGTTCAAATTGTTAGCTTAAAAAGGAATGGATAGATAACAGTACTCGAACAAATAACTCAATGGATAAATTATTCCATTAGTTAGCTTAGAATACTTTGTAAAATGTTATTTTTTTCAAGTCAATGATTTAGAGAATTAAATTAAATTGAAACTTTTGGACTTAAGCAAACACATCAAAGAGTTTATACAACATTTTCCACATGCTGCAATTTCCACCCCCATGCCTTTCACAGATATTGTTTTCTATGCCTTTATTTTGACATTTCAGTCGACGTGCATGTGCAGTGATTCACCTCAGCAGTAGACAAGCGTGATGCCTAGGTGTTTACTGCTGCCTGCAATCAACTGTCTAGTTTGACACTGAGTCTCGGTGATCTTGTCAACAGACGCGCATGTTGCACGCTACATAAAACAAACACATGCTTGCACAAACTTCGACACACACACACACATCACGCAGAGATTGAGCCTACATGGGTTGTTAAGCTTGCAGCTTGAATCAGTGGGATAGATCTGTTCGGCATCGAGCCTTGTCATTGCTGTCATCTTAATTTTGGGCTTGGCACAGCCTCAAATCGCCCTCCTCCCACCACACACACCACCACCACCACCAATAGCTTCCACTGCAGCATCTTCATCAGAGTGGAAAATGGATGGGACACCAACCACACACTGTTCCACTTAGACACAAATGTGCCTCCCTCTCCAATCAACACAGAGCAAACTTATGACTCCCTGGCAGAAAAAAAAAAAAAAAAGCCCAGGAAAAAAAAAAGCCCATTTTATCTCACTTCTGCAAATGCTCGGCCCTCATTTCACCAAGCTCTCCCCTGTGAAATATATCCCTCCTACTGGAGCCAAAGCCTACAGGGGCCAAAAGCCAGTGAAGCCTCTTATTGAAATTGCCATCTTATCAGGCGAAATATCGCCGAGACATTGCTTCACAAATAGAGTGGTAATAAGTCTCGGTCAAGTGAGGTGCCTTCTTATATCAGCCCCCCCTTCAGCGTACAATGATGCAGTTTTTACATTACTGCGATGTTTGGAAGATAAAATGGCATCGCAGCAGTGGTCGACTCTCCGGGATGCTCCAGGGTAGAGCTGTCAGAAACGGAGCTGGATGAGAGAGACAGAGCACACAAGCTGATAGTATGTCATAAATTATGCTGTTGAATGCTATATTTCAGTAGACTAGTGCAGGGTAGATGTAAGTATAGAGGAAATCAGTCTGAATGGAAAAAAAGTTATATTCCTCTCTAGTAATTAAGATAACTGGAAAACTAAAACTTAGCTTAAATTGTGTAAATGTAATGCTAATTTAATGTTGTATATCGTATCCAATGTGTTGATTACAGGGGTTGACATTAAGCTGGCCTCCGGGCCACTGGTTTTCAAAGATCACTGGCCCGACCATTGTAACCGCTGGCCCAGGAACGTTACTTTGATTTTGAAAAATGACAGTCAACAATTTACTCTTGAACCATTCTGATGCAAAAGTAAATTACGACTTTTATTTAATTAATTGAGCTCTAGTTATAAAAATATTGTGTATTTTTCTTATATTTATGTGCTCATGTTTATTCACCATGCTGGTAACTGTAAGAGTCTACTTAATCTGATATTAATATGAGGCTGTGATAGAGCTGGAATCTCTCCTTCTTTCTTCTCTATGAGAAACTCTTCATCCTTAGGTCTTTACTTCAGGAGCTCTCTTAAGGGCTAAGATGCTTTGTCAATAACTTCCAGGATCTAGTCTTTAACTTTAAGGGGAAATCTAGCTGCAGCGTGCTCCAGCTCCAGCTGTCTGTCACTGTGGCTGAAACTTTTCCCTGCCGTCACTCTCGACTCTTCCGGTGATTTTTTTCCTTTGAATGCTGGTTTTAGATAACTTTTTGTCGGTATCTGATGGTTTTAAAACCGTTTTACCAAACGTGTTTTTTAATCAGAGAAAACCTGCACTAAGATCTGTGTGCGAGTGTACAATTCGAGAGTAGCGAGCGCGCTCGCGGGAGTGACAGCAGTGAAGCCGTCGGCTACCTTTCAACTGTGACGTGCACGAGCGCTTATGATACGTTGATGCTGTAGCAGTTATTAGCGCGACGTTTTTAAAATAATTACTGACAAAACACAGGTGTGACTGGAACGCGCTGTGAAATTGAGAACGTGTTACTGTCTATTTCTTTTTTCAGGCAGTATTTTAACTGGCCCGGACTCTGTCAATCATTCCTCCGGGCCAGCGGGCCAGTTATAACGTCGAGCCCTGGATTATAATGTTCAAAAAGTTTTGATAAAAGAAATGGTTAGAATAGTTAGCAAAGAGGAAATCATAAATATGACAACATTTCCCTAAATTATTGGATAAATGGATGTAATAGTGATCTACAAGTCATGAAGAAATGGCTACAATAGTTGCCCAAAAGTGATTGATTATTTCCATAGTAAGCTAGAAATACATGGTTTAAATAGATAGCGAAAACAAACTCATACATTGTCAAAATAATTAGCTAAAAGTTATAGTTACATGGTTGGGTAGTAAGCTAAAAATAAAGGCTAACTAGTACAAAACAAAATCTAATGGTTGGTACTTTTGCTGCTACAGTCTATCTTACAGTCCAAATGTAAAAAAGTGGAAATACCAAGAAAATAAGAAAACTCCAAAGGCCTGATGTTAAACTTTTAGGCCCCATTTAATGATTTCCAGTAAGCCCTTGACAACATTTTTGCCTCAAGCCTTTATTGACGGCACAGATCAATATCTATACTGTATCTGCTGTGTGCTTTGAAACAGCTGCATTAAGAGTTTTTGCCTTTCCCTTATCTGTCATCCCGTCTCTTCCCAACACGCGAGCAGTTCAACCCCCTCATCCTCGATGCTTCCTGATTCAGGGATATGCTCTAATCTCAAACCACTATCTTCAAAAGGCCATATGCCATGCCTCTCTTTTGGGGCTGCCTAAGATTGCCTCCCGGTAAGCACTTTCTGGGGAGCTCTGTGGGGATTTCTCTGTTTGATCTATGCTACCTGGAGTACAATGGAGCTGCCGAGGAGGATCCCCCTCTTTCTGATCTCTTCCACACGCCGGCAGCATACTACCGTCTCCCTGTGGGCCGGGCTAATGCCTTCTGAGAAATACAACCTATTTCATAGCTGCTCTATCCCAGCTATTTCAACTCCGATAGTTCAATGTCTGTAATCCAATTGGAGCTTTAGATATCTGCGGCCACAGCCAAAGCCAAGCAGTGGTCCGCCAAGGTCAGTTCCCAGGCGATAAGAAAACCACACTCGTGATTAAATACTGGTCTTTTGCTTACCAATTCAAGAGGCTTTATATTGAGGACTCAAAAGTATTAAGTGCAACACAAAGGACTTGGCAACTTACTTATCATGGCTATATATTTGAGGCCTCTGCATCGTAAGAGCTATAACAGAATATTTTTGAATCAATTTATCGATTGATTTCATACGTATTTTGGTAAATTAAATAATAATTAAGTAAAGTAAATAATGTGTTGTATATAAGTGCCCTCTGACAAACAGACATGAAGCCATGTGCTCTTCATGCGTCAATAACATAAACGGCACTCTGAAATGGAATCCTCCGGGCAGTGATCATGAACTGGCGGCCTGAGGGCCACATCCGGCGGCCCCCCAGAGCTTCCCATCTGGCCCCCAGAGTATAAATTAACTCAGGTGATTAAACAATAATCATCCAAATGAAAAACACAATGCTGAAATACTTGCATTAGGTAAATGGGGAAATTTACATTTCACCTCTGACACCAACGTCTGCACATCTGGCTTGACAGCTGTCAGGCTTATGTGCGTGCATATTTTAAAGTCCGGCCCCCACAGTGCCTGTCAAGAAAAAAAAAGCTGGCAACAGTTACAAAAGTGTCTACAATACCTTACAAAAAGACTTTGCAAGACTTTTTGGAGTGTAATCCCATGAATATCCAATGATGATTCCCATTCATCAAATCGCAAAACCTTGCCATGGAAACCCTAACAGACTTCACAAACAATGGTTCAAGATCTTTTTTTTCTTCCTTTTATTTCCTCGCTTTGCGTTGAACTTGGTTAAGATTAGGAAAACATCATGCCAAACCAATGGTGTAAATAAAAAGGGACTGTTGACTATTTGTTTTACATAGGAGTAGAACCCTGGACCCCAGAGTTAGAGACCTGTGTTATTTGACCCGTCTATCCCCCCCTTTATAGTCAATTCTAGTGGAGTTTTTTTTTGGTCTTTCTACTTCATCACAATATTTCCAACATGCTGAATGCCCAGAACACTTGCACCTAGTGCCTAATTGTGTACATTGTTGGTTGACATAGAAGTAAATTGGTATCCTGATGCATCTCATATAGATACAAAAGCATTCCAGGTCGTTCTTTATGGGAAGCTAAGGGGCATCAGTACTACTTGGGTTAACTACAAATCATAGTGAATTACTCATCTTGGTACACTTATTGCATGAACGATGGGTGTCTTGCAGAGTGAATGCAGTTGTGGGACTGACGATGATGGAGTAAGTGTAGCATATATTGATTTTCTTTCACGTTTATACTTAATTACTTTTAAAAGTCAGTATCGTTGAATTAATTGAAGGGCCATACCGGCAGTAGAAGGTCAACAGAAGCAGAAAGTGAATGGCAGCAATCCAGCTCCGGCTCTCTCTTCCCTAGGGGAAGGTGGGCTGCCCCGGAAGATTCACCAACATATGGTTGGTATTTCTCTCTTTCTCTGCACCATACTCTCAAAACAGGTGAATGCTTGAATGGCAGAGGTGCAGGTGAGTAATAAGGTTGTGGCGGAGGATGGAGCACTAAAATCGCTGGTGGTCTGTTTTTCTTCTCGAGAAAAAAAAGTATACAGCCAAAACTTATATCCGTTGGTGCCTTTGTAGCATTTTGTTTGATTTCATGCCTAAATTGGAAAAATACCTTAGTTTAGGCACTGCTCATGAAGTCAAACTTAATCCAATCACGATGTACTCATGGGTTGAGAAAATGCATCAGCTTCTTTTAAACAAGATAAATAGCACAATGAATAACTCTGGACATTTGTTCAACCAAGCAGTTCTTCAATAGGCAGATAATGATCAATTCATATTTTTCAACATGCATGCTATGTCAGCATTTGTGAAGACTGTGTGCACAGTGTCGGGGAATGATTATTTAATTTTCCTGTAATGCTGTAAATTCTGGTAAATATGGGAAGGTCTGCTAGCCCAGTTATACCAGCCATCCTTGCCGATTGGTCTTGCATCTTTAATAGTCAATTACTTGAGTTTAATTTATGGGTATCTTAGTTGCAAAGCCTCTTTAGTGCAACTGGTACTGCTGTCCATTCTTATCATTTTACTTTTACATTTAACGTGGAATCTATATATATATATATATTTTTTTATAAATATAGGTCTCACACTGTCCCTTATATACTTTGTCTTGTTGTAGTTTTGTAAATATTATTAATGATGTTTCAGAGTTTGATTCTGTAAATCATCCAGGACGATTACTGATTTAGCAACCATTAAAACCAAGGTAACAACTTTTCATATTATCAGGTGATTATACACAAACAAAAATAATGGATATGGAATAAAATGATTTAAATTCCATATCTGCCAGTAGTTCCCCTTCAACATTGGTCTCCACTGGTTCTTTAGATCACTCTTCTTTCCGAAAACATTCATTCTGTATCATTTTCAACTTGCAAAATAATGTATTTTTGTATTCGCAGTGCCAACAGAAAGCAGTCTCAGTGGAATACTTGCATTCAACCCAAGGTTAAGGTGGGCTTTCAAACAGATTGGTCAACAGCTCAACAAGCAAAGTGAGCTTTCACGGTTGTAAAATCCCTCCTGAATTGTTGTTATAGCAGTCAAAGCTATGTGTCTACATCAGGGTTCAGTTTTTCATTCCATGGGCAAAGAGGCCCCAGAGAGTTCCAGAAAAAGATGCTTGAATGTTGTGAACTATTCACTGTTAAATCTTCTACTCTTGACTTCTGTGAAGTCAGAAATGGTTGAAAATGGTGTGTCTTTATTAAATCCCTATAAAAAACCTATGAAGAGTGTAGCTGTCTTTTTTCATTTTCATCATCTGTTCTACTTTAAAGTACTAGGCTTTTGTACAAAAAGTGTCAAACTGGATTATTCTTATTTGATAGATGGCTCTATGGTCCGTATTTATATTTTTCAAATTCAATTTTCAGTACAATCGTTTCCATTGAATACTTTTTGCTATTTCAAAAAACTCTGGTTATCTTGAAGAAGAAGAAAAAGCAGTAAATTCAAACAGATTGCAAATATAAAACAGGGATGAAATGTTCCAAGCTGTGAAAGCACTCTGAGAGTCAGATAAAAAAAGTGGTACAAATGCAGAGGTGTCGAGTGTCAAACGCGGTCAAGCAAAACTGTGTATTTGTGATGTATAGAGCGAGAATCCCAAAAAAGTATGAAAGTACATTATTCACTCTGAGTTCAACATTGACATCAGCGAAACCTGTTTTTCAGTATTTTCAAGGATCTTTTGGAACTGTGCTCATGCCGCTTCCTCAGAGGAGGTTGAAAGCCGTGGCAAAGAGTCATTTTTGATCTGCCTGAAGGAAAACCACAAAAACATATCAAGTTCTATTCAAAGACGATGATTATATATCGTATGTTATAGGGCTGGGCGATATATCGAGTTTTTAAGATATATCGATATATTTTCAATCGAGATAAAGGGTAAGACAATATCGTTAATATCGATATAGTTCAAGTTGCATTAAATACATCTTCGGTAGAGCTGCCAGTTCACCTATTTCTCATGTCACTGTCTCTCCCTCTTCACTCTGCTCCCCTCTCTCTCTCTGAGCCAAACTCAACTAACTAAATGGTTAACAAAACACACAACTGTGTTTACTTTGTTATGCAGAAAATTAATTGACTTCACAAACAGGTAGTTTATTTTCATGTACATGTTGAACTTGTGCAACTGACTGTTAATAAAAGACATATCGATATATATCGAGTATCGCCATTCAGCGAAAAAATATCGAGATATTAGTTTTGGTTCATATCGCCCAGCCCTAGTATGTTATATATATATATATATATATATTGAATCTACTCTCTGAAATAACTTAACTTAATGTGTTGAAATTGCAATGGATTCATCTTTTCATTCCACTGTTCTCTGCCCAGTTTTGGGGTTCTTTCCTTTACTACACCTACACTTCATTACATTTTTACACACTTGTTTAACATCTGAGGACAATGCCTATCGACTTTTCGACCCTACACCAGATAACTAAAATACAGTCACAAAAACCTGTTGGCATAACCGACTTTGGCCCCCATAAATTATTTTTACACACAATAAATGCGTGTTTACCATCTCTCCTTCAGAAGGCCACACAATTATCTTTCTGTTTGAATTGTACCTTAGAGCACAGAACTGTAAATGAACAAGCCTGCGCTATTAAAGGTTGTGTAACTGTATGGAAGGACAGGTCTTTATTGTGTTTCTGAACAGTCTGTGATGTGGTACCTAAGGCTGTCCGATGATTCCAGTAACAAGTTATACGTTAATGTTTTATACGTACCCTTGAAATAGAAAATGTCCTTTCTGCATAACAATTATAATTCAATATCCTGCAGATGGGATGAAATGGCTTTTCTTCTAGAACATACCTTTCACACATCTCTTTCCTCTTTGTCGCTACTAATGCAATTACAGAAAAGCATTAATGGGAGGGAAGATTGGAAATGAAGCCATTTGGTGGTGGGGGGGGGGGGGTGCAGGGGAGACGTGAGTCAGAAAACTGATAATTGATAATGATGTCTGTGGTTAAATGATAATGCCAAATGTCCCTCTCTCTGCCTGAAGAAGCGATTAGTCTGTGATCTGACTTTGCCATGGCCTTTAAATCATCAGAAGTTCTTGGAAATGGGCGACATTTCCTTCCTCCGGCTTGTTGGATAATTGACATTCATGAATTTGTTTGTGGAGATTACAAGCAAAGTACTTCTTTTTGTATTTTTATACCAAGTTTTCAAAGGGCTCTTCCATAAATCACTAGCAACACAAAAGGAGCAATCACTAAGATTTAAGTAATGAAAAGGAGAAAAGGGCAGTCTCTTCAATACATCATTCTGTACTGCGTGATCTCCAGGGGAGAAAAATAGCTCTGTCCTAAGACACATCTTTAAATTTAAAGTCTGATGATTATTTTCAAAGTTTGGGTCATCATTTATACAATTTTGAAAACATTGAGCAACAAACTCTTTGCTGAAAGGAGGGCAACATTGAAAAAAAAACAGGACTGATTTGTCAGGGAAAAAGTGCTCAGAGAATCCGAGAGGTTGTAAACTACCTTTTCAGGACAGTAATATAATTTGCACAGGAAAACGATTGTAACACACCAACAGGTTGAGCTGTGATGGATGTTGAATGTCTTATTGTATGACTTTGGCTTCATCTGTCATCATTATTGTAATGGTGCCCTATTCCTGCATATTAGCAAATGTTTGTGTAAGGAACAATAGCCAACAAAAAATGCGTCAATAAAAAAAACAAATATTCCTCTAAGTACAAATCCTGACCAAGTATTTTAACAGTTGCTATATTCAAATAGGCCACTAAGAGGCAGCACAATTATACGATACAATACAGTTTATTGTCCCCTTGGGGAAATTTGTCTTGGACTCAGTACACAGTGAGCTGACTCTTCAGTAGAATCAATCAAAACATCAAACACATCACCAAAACAGCCTTTTTCCATCTCTGAAACATCGCCTACCTCCGCCCATCCCTCTCATTTTCAGCTGCCGAGGCCCTCAATACATCCAGAACTCCGCTGCTCGTCTCCTCACACACTCCCGCACCAGAGACCACATCACCCCCGTCCTTCATAACCTCCACTGGCTCCCCATCCCCCAGCATATCAACTTCATATTCCACAGAAAATGTTAACATGTTGAAATGTATAGCCTTATAAGCCACATATAAAACCAATCTATTATTATTAAAACATGGTGTAAATGGCGTAAAATGTCTGTCCTTCTGTTGTCTTATCACTAATATGTCTTAAGACTGACGCTTTGCATCTAGAGGAAAGTTGTTTATTTGAGTTTTCTTTGTACTAAAAACAGCTGAATAGCCGCTACTGATGGATACAAGCTAGATTTGAGCTCTGAGACTGAACCAACACAGTAAAGCTCTGCAACCCCCAAACACACAAAAAAAACACATGCAAAACAATCTGCTGAAAGACAATAAAATGCTTAATTTTTCAGTGGGTTTTTCAATGGCTCTCAGAATAAATGGGTGCAGATTTAACTTCATCCACCACTCTTCTTTATGTCATATTAGCAAACAAAGTAGATTGAATTTGTCTGTGACTGTTCCAAACAATTAATCTTAGTCATTCCCCAGTGGTTTGAAAGAAGATCCTTAAAAAAAACAGGCTCCTTTTTCAGAACATCTGATATGAAGTACCAAAGCAAAGACATCTCTATTAGGCCGACATGATGTTTGAATGTGTACATATTGACTTACTGAAGCGGTCCTAGATGTCAGAGCAGTGAAGCGTGAAGCTTTATGGTGGGAGATTACAACAAGAGCTGGGCTTCCATATCTGTGCCCAAGCCTAGAGGGGCTCAATGGTTATCTGGCAGTTTCTCATTAAGTGGAAGATGAAAGTGGGGCCTGGTCTTCGGTCATGCGTCCCGTAGAGAAAACCTAGACTTGGACATTAATAAAAGCTGGAAGTCTAAGGGGAATCACTCTGGTCGTATCTCTCCCACGGCTGAACAAAAAAAAAAATCCTGAGTCATTTCTCTGTGTGCTGTTCATATAAGTCATGGCTTCCACTCATGAAGCACCAATCTAACACTAACTCAATCAGCAGTTCTGTCTCCTTGAACCAGACAGGGTTAAATCTCCCAAAGCCCTTGAGACAGTTAGAATATGTTACAGTTTAACAATGAGGCTGTTATGGTTGGCTGCTCTGTGTTTGAAATTATAATATTTTATGTGAGCACTTGTCCTAAAGCACCAAGGGACTTCTGCTACGGGAAAGAACCCTTGACATGTAAAGAATCGATAATAAGTGTGATGTGACCGGAATATGTCTGTATTATGAAAATGAGTAGTAAACTAGAAACTGTAGGTAAGTGGTTTCAACATATTGAACAATGGGAGAGACAATAAAACATCTAGCCTCAGGGGGAAAAAAAACCTAAAAGATAAATCCTAAACGAAAGGTTTCCCTTATTTGCTGTGATAGGAGGATTTTGAGTCCTTGCAGCAGATCCATACCTATAATAAATAATATACAGGTGTCAAAAAGACAGAAAAAGTTCAACTGTGATTAATATATAAAACATTTTCATCGTTGGAAGTTACATGCCATGAACACAACAAGAATGTTCAGTTGACTTGTTTAGTATTCTCTTTTCTCTCTCGCATTGCCATTGAGTTCCATTTGATCGAATGGAAGATACCACACCATTGTGCATTAAAATAAGCTGATAAGCCTGGTAGATTTTAATTAAACCCCTCTGACCCACTGGCTCAGACATCACAAAGTCATGCTCCGCAAGCTTTGCTAAGACCAATGGAACCATTTTCAATTCTAGACGTGATCAAAAACTTTCTTTAGGTACCAAAGCTGTCCGAACACACATTTTTAGGAAATGGCTTTAAAATAATTAACGCGAACCTTTCACCATTTGGTGAAATGGTGCAGCCAAGAAAATAAGATGTCTGTTTTGGATATTACAATTAGTGTTTTCAACATATTGCTGTCTTGTTTTTTCTCCTGCTTTGTATGAGTAATGCAATAATTCTTTATGGGCCAGAAGCCAAGACAAGACGTACAGATCCACATTAAAACCTGACCTGTCTTGTGAACATATAAGGAAGACTTGGCATTCTTAAAATAACAACTGAAAGCTATCTCGCTTTCCAGAAGTAAATCTCTTTCCTCTGTCTGTGCCCAGGTCAGATGTCATCCATGCCCAGAGTGCAAACCTGGCCGTGATACAAGCATAAGACAAACTTAAAAAGATGGCAGCTCAGTTAAGGATTGGCAGAGTAAACCTCCAAGCCAAAGAAATCTACCGAGATGGATGTCTGGAAATATTTTTACAAAAGCACATCTTATGAATTTTAACAACTCTCCCTTCATCTCCGTCTGGGCAAGACAAAATAGAGAAACACAATGTTCTGCCTGGAAGGTTTGACAGAGATATCAAAAGTAGACTTTGCCAATTGCTCTGCGAATTCAACCAATTAGAGCCAACAGAGGCAGATGAAAACTTTCTGACAGCATGACTGATCTGAAATGTTGTTGCAAATTAGGACTATAGTTTCGACTTCTTGGCTGTCAGTGTGTCAAGGTGTATACTTTCATTTGTCTCAACAATTAGCCAAGATCCCTGCGGAAACAAATACATTCCGGTCCATTTCTGCTGAAGTAAAAACAGATAACAGATCAAACAAAAGAAGAGGTTGCACAAGGAGGACAGAAATAGGAAATTGAGATGTTCCTAGCTTTGGTATCAGGGACACATTAAAGGAAAGTGTTGATTTGTGCAGAGAAGGGAAATATAACAATTTCAGTATGATGAACTCCATACTTCACCTGATTTTTGTGGTATAACTTCCAATTCCCTCCCATATTGGCTGGTGAACTCTCATCATCAAATACCAAGAAGCAATCTTCAAAAATAATGGAGCTTGGAATGAAGGATGCAAGCCAATAAGCCATGGATAGAATAGATTTACATTGTGATTATAATTTGAGATAGAAGCAGAGTTTGTGGTCAATGTAGAGTACAAATACACATTAGAAGAGCAAACTCTGTGTACAATTCAATAAGAAAACCCTGAATGACACCAAAATAATGGCTTCTCTGAGTTCTGTAAGAGTTTCCATTCCACTGTAGGGGAAAAGCTGATTTTTCTAATGCCTGCAAAGGTTTATATGGAAGACATAATTTTGAGGACAGCTCTGGATTTGTTTAAAATGTTCCAAGACCTTGTTTGCTCTGTTTTATCTTTTAAATGTGCAAGTCTAGCAAACTGACAGACAATATATTACTTGAATTGAACCCAGTGATTTTAAATCAATCCGTCTTTGGTTTTACTGACAAATACATCTTTACTTTTGATGATAATTGCCAAAAGAAATGACAGCCAATCAATCCAAAGGACAATGATTTGGCTCCTGGACAGGAAATGTGGGGGAGCTTTCTCACATGGCCAATTTGATATATCTTCATCTGTAGTAATAACAGTCATTTCTGCAGTCTGAGTCCTTTCTGGTTTCTAACTGGGTTTTGAATGACTACCTTGTGAATTACCTGTGAGAGCCGTACCACTAATGACTTTTTAATCACCTTAGAAATCACTATAACCACTGCTAAAACCAGCTCGCTTACAGAAACTTCCCATTTTGCCTTAATGATTCTTCCCAGCGCAAAATGATATTGTTTTTCTGTTTGTGTTTGTGTTTTCTTTTTTTGTAGGGATGGTTCATCCTTTATGGCATACATTTGCCATTCTCCAATATTATTCACTGGTTTGCCTACCACTCTGCCAAATCAAAAAGAGTAATTAAGAAAAGGAAAAACAAAAGGAAAAACTGTGATCCCTGTGCTGCCGCATGTACAGGAGATAATCTAAATTGAGTCAAATCCATAAAAAGATGGTATTAGACTTTCATGGTGTAGCATCACTGCAGAGAGTAACTAATAAGGGAATTAATCCCACTGCTACGGCTCACAGGCTTCCCCTGCTTTCCTAATCTATCATTTCCCTCTCTTACACAAACAAATACTATGCTCATTCACTCATGTCATTGTAGATTTAATGAAGGAAATGCGAAAGCATGAAAATGCCACCAGTTTAGGTGTCAACGCCTGTTAGTGTTAAACTTGTGTATCTGAGAATGCAGCTTGCAGAGTCTTGGCATCTTGAATGAGTGGGCAGCGGAACAATTTTGCTCTGAGTTATTTGCCAATTCCTTGCAGCCATTAAAGAGATAGCGTTTTGGTTTGGGAAAGGGCCAGAAGCCTTGATCCACGGTGTCATACGCGCTCACTGAAAACATTTAGCTGGTTCAATGTTACCCCTTTATCACAGTCATAAAAAGTAAAGTGACTGCTTAGGCGTCAAGCGAATCTTCAATGTAGTAGTGCAACATTGCCACTATAGAGGAGCTCAGATTGATGACTGTCAAATAATCGAAGAAAAGTACAATTTGAGAATAAAAGTTCAACTAACAGAGGTTTGCCAAAACTTTTTTCCATCCCTATAGTGATTTCTGAGACCTGATACTGGACTAAATGGCCAATACCAAGAACTGATCCCATACATGTGCGATAGCCTACTTTCACAACAAATATCAAGGTACAAATCCAATGGAACATTCTTCAATTATCCAGTCGGACAGCTAAATAATAAGTTTATTAAGAATAAATATCAATAATAATTCTGTATGGAGTGAATAGAAGGATGAATACTGTTAGGATCATAGCCCAAATCAGGAAGAGCCCACATATGTGAGCTAATATTAGCCAGCCCCCCCCCCCCCCCCCGGATAAGTTGTTTGCATCACAACTATTTAAAAAAGGTACACTGTTCTATTCAGTGTAGCTCTGGCAAACAGCATGCTTTTTTATTTGCTAATACAGTTCTGTTGTGGATTGCTCTCCTCATTTTGAATGACCTGAAATCAGTTCTTCCCAGTTAAAAAAACCCAATGAAAGAGTTTTCACTGAAGCCATTATAAATCCATGGTGGCAGTACAGAGCAGCGTTTCTGTTTTGGGTGCGTTTTTGGAGCAACAAAGAATTGTTGATTACCCTTGAGAGTCCTTACGTAGGTATCCTTGGCATAAGTGGAACTGCATAGAGAAACAGCCATGGAAGTAATTTTGCCGTCTCTTATCTTTATAAGCAAATAAAGTACTTGCTCATAACCATATTCAAAATGTTTGCTCTTTGAAAGATATCCACCTGGCTGATATTGGAACAAGTCTAAGGAGAGAACTTTATAATATAAAGAAAATAATGTCAAAGCTATCATATCCATGTTTATAACTTTCCTTACACTATATTTGATTTATTTGGTACTTTTTTAACTGATCACACATGTCAAAAAGTACTTTATTTCCCATTCAACCTTACCGATAACATACCATGAAGAGTTGCGACCTTAACTTTGGATTACCAAGGACAAACCATTTTCAGTTTTGACTGGAAGTAAATTTGTATGGAGTGAGGGATGTCACACATAGAGGGCTGCAGGGCCTAACAGCTTTTTGGCCCAGTGTTTGCCCCTTGGGAAGATACATAATTCATGTGGGAGTCGTGCACTTGTCACAGTGACTCTGTATAGTGAGTTCCACAAAGAGAAATGGGGATGGGTGAATGGCAAACACTATTTAATGCATCTTCCAGCAGGAACCAAGTACTGCTCAGTGTCTCACCTGTCCGCATCGTGAAGTCAAACTGGAGTGCAAGCAAAGGTGACCTTTTTGTGGGCATGCACGTTAAACATACAGTTCTGGATGACATACACATGCTAAAGTGTAAGAGAACTGGGAATTAACTTTACGGAGTCCTGGAAGAGGAATGAAAAAAAAGCCAGTATTTCTAGCCTGTATCACATTTGAACACCTTTCAGACTGTAGCTCCTTTCCTTCATGACACTCCCCACTCTCTCTCGCCCCGCTTTCTAACTCTGACCTACCTCTAAATTAAGGCCCAAAAAGCCCAAACATTAACCTTTGAAAAGAATCAGAGAGAAGCATGTTAAGGTAACATGTATAGCTAGTTAACTACCTTCATTGGCTTTTTGCCATTTATGTTACGAGCTAGCACCGGCTAAACATAGAAATACAACAAAACGCTAGCCCTAACCTGGGCTGAAAACCAGTCCAGTAAGTAGTTTACAAAACCGACAGATAAGGACGAAGAAGAAGAAGAACCTTACTGTTTCCTAACACTGTTCTACCACTTTTAAAGGGCAAAGTGCACAAGCATGCCGTCAGTAAAGAACATGACGTGACTCGTAACAGCAAACATTAACATTCAACCAATTTCTTGCTTACTTTATTGAAAACCCTGTTGTACACGTCTCCAAACTGACGTTAGACTTGTTTGCCAAAGTTAGCCACAGAATAGGTTACAGCAACTAAAAGTATAGTGGACAAACCTCAAAAGTATTCTGATGCTCAAGAAAAAAGAAGAAAAAAAAGAAACTCCACTTAAAGGGCAAGGCTTGAAGGAAGCGATTGATGGAGGGGATGAATACAAACAACCACTGGTGTAGCTTTTCCACATTGGAGAGAAGAGGTCATACATCATTAGCACACAAAGAGTTCTGCTCTGCAGGTTAGAGGCATCATTGACATTTATACTTGAAAAACCTCAAAAGCATCAACCTCATAATCAAGAGATATTGGACAAGGAATTGCATCCACACATATTTTTTTCCCCTTTCTTTTCACAAGTTAAAGGTCCTCCCACGTCATACCCACTTGGCACTATTAACACGTGGGGGACGTTAGGTGCGTCTGCAGGTCAATCCTCATGTGTGTTGCCATGGAGAAAACGGCTCAATGCATGGAGGTCAAGACTGGGTCAGTAATGGAAAAAAGAAGACAGTTATCACCCTGTACAGACATTGCCTTGGCCGGTCAAGGTGATGCTCTGTTGCTAAATCCTCCTTTAATATCTGTTCTGAAGGCAATGATTATGAAAGCTGGAAATATGTCAATGTGTGAAATTTTAGGGGTGCACTGCTTATTTTGGATGCAGGGCTTGGTAGAGGTTCTCAGTGACTTTTCCAAAGAAGTGTGTTTACATGCCTAGAATGGAAGTCAGAGCAGGCCGTGTCACAGAATAGTTTAGTACATCTAATTTCTTTTTCCAGGATCATAAATATCTCATCTAACTGTAATGGCATTGAGGAGGAGATTTTGGATAAATATTCAACGATGTGATGCAATAGGTGGAAAGTGAGAGATTTCAATACACCTTCATAAAGCAGTAGGATGAAGCAGGAATATTCTCTAAAAATAACAAATGGTTTTTTACATTTGAAAATAGATCCAGGGACCCGTCTTCCTAGAGTGCGCCACTCCAATTTTCTTGCATAATCAGGACATTTGTAGATGGACTTATCTCTTTCTTTGACACCATCGATTGCCCTCAAAATTAATCCTAATATCTTTTGCTACAGATCATCACCTAATTACCACTGACAAAGTGCAGCTGGAAGGTACATGGTATTAGTGGAAGTAATGATCCGATGGTAATGATGAGATATATGCTTTATGTAGATAGGGACTATACTGATTAACCAAATGGAATCAATGTCATGGTCACACTGGTTTCAAGTATTTGAAGAAGAAAATAAGTCTAACCAATTGAGAGGGAGGAGTGCATGTACTGCAAAGGGTCCATTGTAGTCATAGCAACAATTTAAGAAACAATCTAAGATTGGTAAGTGTCTATAAAAAATACTTTGCACTTTAACACCCTCTGGATTACTTGCGCTTGATTGGAAATAGTCAAATGGGTTGGGAAATGAGAATGAAGGTAGAGTGTATGATGGGAACTCTATTGATCACACTCATGTCTGCAAGGTTATTGGTCACAAGGAGTTCTGGTCGGCCTGAGACAGCTGTTGTGTAACGTCTTATGTATCTTAGAAGGTAGCTTTATAAAGGGTTAGAAAAACAAGGATGATGATATCTGATTTGGGTTGAGACTATAGATTTTCCAAGCTTATGTGAAAAGTCAACGTCAACTGAGGTACTAGAAAGACATGAATATTAGCAGGCAGGGAAGGCCCAATGAGTGACAGTGTTGAGTTACATTTTTCGGAAATGTACTCTAGTTGTTTTGGTCTTGACTCTGCTGGCCCTGCTGCTTTGTTTTTTCCCCTTTTTAAATCTGTAAATTCCCAAGCTTTATGGAAGAGGAATAATTAAACATGGTTGGCTGTGGCTCGGTTGGTAGAGTCGGTTGTCTCTCAATCAGAAGGTCGGGGGTTCGATCCCAATTCCACAGCCACATGTATGATGTGTCCTTGGGCAAGACACTTAGCGCCAAGTTGCTAATTCATCAGTGGCATATTATTGTGTATGAATGGGATTAGTTAATTCTGACGGTCACTTCACATAGCATCAGTGTGTGGATGGGTAGGTGAAAAAGAAAAAAGATAATATTTCCATAGAGCTACATAATATGTTGGTAATGAATAGAAAAATGACAGCATTGTTTTCAGACTAAAGACATATTTATCCTTACCCTCGAGAGTCCTGCCATACGTAGGTATCCTTGGCATAAGTGGGACTGCATGGAGAAACAGCCGTGGAAGTAATTGGGTTAGGCAGACAGTTTGCTTTCAGATGACTGTTCTCTATGTGTGGGATACTAGAAACAAATACAAGAAAAACATCTCGCCATCAAGTGGTATTTCTATAGCAACGTATGGATGGTGCATTTTAAGGGTGCTCAAATCACTTGCGTCATAGCAACAGGCGTTGTTCGTCTCGGCTTACACAGTAAACCCCTTAATGTACAACTTCAAGCTAGGTTTCATGCAAGTGTACAAAAAGCAGAATCTTTGGCAGAAACACCAACCCAGAAACCAGTGAAATGTATCAATCTAATGACTGCATGTGTAAGCTGCTCTGATGCTAAGAGGTGATCGTCTGAACAGCACACAGCCGACAGCTCTGCCCGTGCTGAGCAAACAGAAGCCAGGAATTTGTTAGCTGGCTAATGCAGGCCTGCTGTCGGCCAAAACTGACACTGTGGGTGCAGAGCAGTGCAGGCAAGGGCAATGTGACTGAGGGCATGTGGGGCGATAGACATCCTGGCACTGCAGGCTGGCAGGTGTGTCTATGAATCTGTGTATGTGTGTGCGTGATGGCTGGTTGGCTGGCTAGAGGGGAGCAAGTGAAAATTGATGGCTGTACAGGCACTGAGTGACATGTGTGGTAGGTCTCAGTCATGGTCCAGAGGACAGGCAGACCTGTTTAGGATGTACCAGACCTGGATGTGTACAGTCAGACCTAGGTCAAAAAAGAACTGCTGAAACAAAATATTACCATCAGTTATTATGACCAAGAGGAGTACTGAATAAAAGGAGACTGGTTAACATGGGGAACAACTTTAGAAGCTGCACACAGTCCTTCAGCTTAGTTAGGAGATAACTTGTGTGCACATCTTAATATCTAATTATTTTGTGAGCACAAGTTTTGGGACTTCAAGGGCTCCTCAGATTAGTAAGCCATTAAAGGTTAATATCTAACGTAGGAGTAGGGGTGTACTATATTTAAAAAATATATATATATTGACATTTTTGCTTTTGCAGATCATGATAATTGATGATTAAAATCACTTAAACTAACAAAATGTGTGAAATAAAACTGGAAAACGTTTGCTGAGTGTGTTATTGGTTATGCCAGTACCATAGCTGGTCAGGTGGTGGCCGACCGCTCGAGTTGTCGTATTGGCCATTATGGCACCTATGCACTGGTCTGATATCAAGTACCCATTTACAATCAACTCACAAAAAAAAAAATATTTATATATGATTTGTTGGTTTTGATTTCTAAACTTATCCAGATATTTTGAAAGGAAAAAAAATCCTTATAATAATTTAACATACATGCCACAACCATATGTGCTCGTAGTCACGAGTAGTCACTCTTATCCATACGTATTTTAATAGAAGCTTGTGGTATGTTGTAAGTCTGTTTAAACTGCGAGAGTACTTTGTGAGGGATTCATCCAGTACTGTGAAGAGTGGATCTGTATAGTTACCTCATAAAAGGTTGTTTTTTTCTGTGGTCTTGGTGAGTCAAATCTGAGGAAAATTTAAAAAATATATATATATTTAAAAAGCAATTTAATGAAATAAGTTTGAAACGATAGAAAAAATGTTTGAAAACTTGATCTTTTAGAATGAAGAAAAAAAATGTGTGAAGATGCAACTCAAGTCCCTTTTGTTATTCTGCTGGTGCTTTGGTCAATGTGTAAAAAGTATTCCATTTATTCTCTCTCTTAACTCTCCTTCATAAAATGTTGAAGACTTCACTTGTAAACCTCAGTGAGAAATGGCCTCCAGCTGCTATTTTCCATGATTATCTCTGAAAAAAGATATCTTTTATACCATTTACTTAACCTACGCAAGACCCAGAAAATCCAGTAAAGATGCTATAAATTAGATAGGTGATTCATTGATATTGTCAAGTTGAGGTCTGGAGTGTCCTGAAGAGTCTGCGAGCGAACCAAGATGGAGTCAAATTGGAGTCGAATCCAAGTCCATTCAAGAAGTGAAGACTAATCTGGGGTCGATAATCAAGTTTTACAACACAACAAGACATGCAGATGTATTTTTCTACGGACAAAAAACGTATGTGATCAGAAGAGGGCCGAAGTATAAAATACTATTTACAATGGCTTTAAGGATAGAAAACACATAAACTACTAGTTTCATAACACAACTCTTGCTTACACCACTGACCTTGCTTCGGCTAAAAAAAAAAATAAAAATAAAGTAGTTCCTGCCTTTCAGTCACAATGTATCCATCCACATCCACAAGGTCTCATAATTCATGTGGAAGGTGCAGTTGGTAAGCCCTGAGGCCCTGAAGGAAGGGAAAAGTGGAAATGGCCTGAAGGGGTATCAGGAGGGACTGATGGCCACATGGATTCCTCTTTAACAGGTTGTCTTTCAATATCAAAAAAATAGTTTTTCCCCTCTGCAAAAAAAAAAATCCTCTATAACCTTGAAGATTTCAGCGGAGCTCACGGTCATATGTGTGATTGTAATTGTGAATTTTACCTCTGCAACGGGAGCTCTGAATGTGGCATTCAAATCTGCACATAACCGCAGGTCAACTCTCTGACTGGAAACTCTTAAGTCTCTATTCAGCACTGGGTCCTGTTTTTTTTTAATTTTGTAACTGGAAGCCTCAATAGTCATGGCAAAGGTGACACTGATTTTCGCTCAGTACTTTGTAAAAAAAAAAACAACGTCTGGTCTTAGATGTGAAAAATTAAAAACTTTGCAGTTAACTTTCCTCAATAGCTTGTTGCTTTCGACGCACTCTTATTGAGATTCTGTCAGAGTAAAACCCTCAGACTCTCCAAAAATCTTCCCTCATCTGCAGATGTACTCTAAGTTCGCCTCTGATAAGGCTTCAGGGGAAAAAGTGATCAATACTTGACCAATCAATCTGTTCAATAAACAGGGACATTAAGTAAGCAGTGCTGGAGAGAGGATTCTAAAGTACTCTCATCTTGCATTTCTAATGACTGCCGCACTTGAACGCAACTTCAATGACACTGGTATTCCTTTTAATTTCACATTAACTTTTAAGCCTCCCAAAAATTATCGACGGTGTTGTCTGGAGAAAACAACTTTTCAGAAATAGTTAATCTTAGAAAAAAACATTTTCTTACACTGCACTGATGCTAGACTTTTAAAAACGTCTATGAACTTCCCATCAGAGGTCAATCCAATTAATTTAATTTCACATGAACTATCGCTACAGTGCATACAGGTATTTAGTAGCTTTGCATTTACAACCTTTTACGCACATAATCAAATGCACTTTAATTATACATTTGCTTTTTAGCCTTTTTATTTCATCCTACAAAATATCTCTCTGCAAATTCCTCCAGTTATATCTGTTTTGACTTAGTAAGCGTTATTCTTGCAAATCAATTTTTTTAGTGCTTTTAAGCTGGAATTGCATTGAAAACCTTCCTCACTCTTCACTTTGTAAAACTTCGATTTTATTTTTAATTTTTAACCCATTTCTTTGTAATCCTATAAAATATATGTGGATCAATTCTTGCTTTGATTTTTTTTTACAAGAAATTTTATCTTGGAAACAACATATACTTTACAGTGCACTGTAAAAAATGATTTGGAGGTAAGCAGAAACAATTTTGGATGAAAACAACAAACTCTTAAAGTGAATATGAAATTATAATCAATTAGATTTACCTTGGCTATCTAATGCATGGATTTTAAAAGCAAGTCCAGAATCCATTCCAGACTGCATTTAAATCCTTCTACTTAGCATCATAGCCAGGGTAAATCCAATAGAGTTTAATTTTAAATTGACTTTAAAGCCTTTTATATTTCTCCCTATATTATAACTGTTTGACAATTCCTGCAGTGAAACTTTCTTTGGATACAGTTAATCTTACGACTCACATTTTTACAGTACGTTTACACTAGAAATGTATTTTAAACCTTAAACCCTCTGCACACTTCTCAACTGAAGTAAACCCAATAATGACAGGTGAATAAAGTATTTCAGGTTATCTTTTGTCGCTTCTCGTCCACAGACCCCGTCTGGATTAATAACAGAGGCCGCTGCAGCATCGCTCATTAGAGTTCAGGTAGAGCTGCAGCTTCTGCTGTCGACCACACAGGCCTGCAGGCAGAAATGATGTGTATCATTACTCACCTGAGCTCCTGGAATTCCATCATGCATGCTGTTTGGTCTGTTACTGTTAAAAAGGAGCTCTGAGCGGAGATTCCATTTTGCCTTTTTAATAAGCCAATGCACAGTTACAAAGCACGACCATCCCTCAGCCTGAGGGTGCATATTTCTATTCCAATTATTACCTTTACACAAAGAGGAGGGGAGATAGTTTTCAGTTGTTACATGTGTCTAAAAAAATAGGGTCTTCCACTGATTTTTTTTATTGCAGAATGATTCCCCAAAAAGACACTGCTGAGTAAATAAACTAACAGTTGCCCCAGGCAGGATTATTGACTCCATCTGTTTTCGGAGTAGACTTTGTAATGTGTGAGTGGAAATTAGAAAAAGAAAAGAAAAGAGAAAAAGTCCAGTTTTGTAACAATTCATGACGTCGAACATATCAAACTGCAGACATAAAGCTTGCATAAGTACAGTCCTGGGGTAAACAAAAAAAATGTAACAAAGGATGTTTTAGTCTTTAGCCTGAAATGATGGGATCTAATCACCCTCCTATGCAATCAAATATGTTAGTTTAATTAAATAAAAATGTAAAGTTGATCAAAATCAGTCCTGCAATCATTCCATTTCCAAATGACAGAGAACTGGTGACAAGTCCATTCCTTGTTACACAGCGTCTCCAATTGTCACTGAGAGGATGATGAAACAAAGTTCAGTTCCTCATTAGCAGTTCCTCGCTGACCTCTGCTGGCAGAAAACTGGAATTGCAATGGTCAAAAAGAATAATGTTTAAAATCAGGATTGGGCTCACAGGATCATGTTTGTTGCTGAGTAAGCAAATGGAATAAAGATGATTCGGGGAGAGGAGATTCTGTTAAACCTATCAGAGTCATTTGTTGTAATGTAAGAGGCTGAGCTCATGCAGATATACACATCACTCATAAATATCATTCAGCACAGATGACTAAGATGTGAAATAGGAATTTGGAAAATACAACAAAATGAAAAACGCATTATTTTTACACTCAGATAAATTAGTAAGACTAAAGTAAGCATTTACATCAAACTACAGGATAAAACATTATATCTGTCTGGTGGATGAATATCAGCTGAGAAAACACACTTCATGTTGTGTCAGCTTGAAGCTTCATAAGTTTTCTTTTGGGAAGAGAATTGAGGCGGGGTGTGGGGGGGGAGAATAATTAAGATTTTTGTTCATTTCTGTATTTTCAAAAACCTCATAAAACCCAGTTTTATGTTAAACATGTCACGGCATATTCTTCTAAACAAAAACAAAAATGGTTTCGAGAAAGTCAGAAGTAAAAAAAAAAAGTCGATGTATTTGAAAGAAAACAATGATTATTTATTCTCCTAATTATAGAGCAGTTGGGTGTGTGGGACCTTAACAATGAGAAATTTAAAACTGATGTCAATAAAATACACAGTTAAAGAATTATGTCCATGCTGATTTTGAATCGTAAATTGTGTCTACAGCTGCTCACAGCAACTCGAAATCAGATTCCATACGGTGCTTGTTCTGTTTAAAAGCAATACAGCAGATCCATCCTGCCATGCAGTGTGAGCAGTGATTAGAAACATCCCTAATGACCTGAAGCGTAAATTAAAACTCCAGCATCCATTTACTGAAGCTGACAGCTTCGTATTCCTTCAGCTTTAAACACTAACTGTGTGTCTGAGTTGGACAAATAGAGTGTAATTGTCTTGGCAGACAAGAGTACAAACCAAGCTGAATGAAACTATTCCATTTTAGTCCCTCCCTAATTGTCGGAGAAATTGTTCCCGACTGTAAACAAGTAAACAAAACAACAACGTACTACAAGTGTGATTCATTCAGCCGTGACTTGTGTTGCGGATGAATTCTTGATTCTGTTATCTAAACAATCCAGCCTCCATCTTTCACGTTGATTGACATGACACCGTTCAATATTTAAAAATCGGGGGTGAAACGTGTCCGATAGCTCGAGCACTGATTGGGTGTCAGGGGGTGGATTGTCCTGTGGACGCGGGCCGTCAGGTGGACGGGAGGTTAATTAAAAGAAATCGAATGATCTGCTGATCTCCTGTCTTTATGAATTAATGCCATGTCAAAGTGTGCTCTCCCTGACGGAGGAGGGTGTCACTCAAACTTTAACGACCAAATATGCTCGGCTTTCACGGCGCTCCTGGAGTAAATTATTGACGGGGATCATCTCTTTTGAAACTTGAAGACTTCCGATTAAATAATGAACACACTTCTCTGACTAACATCTATTAAAAAAAATATTCAATCACGGAGGAGACGTACATTGTCATTCTTTGAGCCAAAGCCGATTCTTCAGCATGAACTCGTATACGTGCAATAACTCCTCAAACGTTGCTTTAAGAAAAACAAAAGTACAACAACCCACTGAGCATAAATTGACTGTCGAGTTCCATTAACTCTCCGTCGCTGTTGTTGAGTTATTTTTGTCAACTTCTGGGGATAACAGATGAGAATCCAGCGTGAACCATTTATATATTTAAAGGCTTATTATTCAGCACCCCCCCCCCCCCCCCCCCCCCCCCCCCCCCCCCCCGTCTGGATTTATCTGTCTCCACTGTAGAAGATAATTGAACCCATAAGTCAGCAGCTATATCTTTGTATTACGTGCGGTCTCGGAGGTGTCTTGGGGAAATCTTTGAGCAGGTATAATTTAAAGGTATGGCGTGCAGGGAGGGGGGGGGGGGAGAAATAAAGAAGTAAAACACAGAGCAAAGCAATCCTGAAGGTAAGTAATAGTACCTCTGGGTTTAGAGCCTTTCTGAATCCACCATTACTTCAGTTTGAATGGATCAATGGGATTTTAACAGGTTGCATTGTAGCGACCAGGCTTATTAAGATAAACTAGAGTTTACAGAGAAGCTAAAAGTCATGACAGAGACATGATCACCAGACTAAAGATCATCCACAGTAAAGTGGAAGGCTTTAAAGGCAGGGTTGGTCATATTCTCCAGATTCACTTTTTAAGATTTAAGTTGAAATTGTCTTTAGGTCCTGACTCATAACTCATGTACTCTGAAAAAGGAACGAAGAAAATCGGTCATCTGTAGCAGCTGTAAGTCTGTAAAAACTTCGACCAATGTCTGCCACGAGGTACCAATCTGATGAACCAATCACACGCCTCCCTGTCTCCCTGCTCGTTCTCTACCCCTTGTGCGCACGAGCCCAAACTCAAAGCGTGAGCTGAGGTCCGCTTCTGGACCAACGGCGCTTGTGCATGTAAGTGAGGGGGCGTGGCTTTTGAGGGAGCACAGAGGGGAGGGGTCTGGGTGCAGACGGAGCACTGGGGGAATGCTACTTTCAAAATCATGCTAGTTTTGGAAAATTACCAACCCTGCCTTTAAAGAGGATAAACATCTTGTTACGGTATTGTGTAATGGTGGACCGTAGTTTTACAGTTGTGATGTGTGTGCAGATGCAAATGTAGGTTTATGAACTATTGGCTTGTTGGGATTTTTTTTTGTGTGCGACTTGTTAATTTTGGCAAACGGTGTTCAGCCATTTTGGTCCATTTCTCTTTGTTTTTTAAAATATATTACATTTTACCTGTCTCATTCACATTAGTGTTTGTTTGTAGTAAAGATTAAATACGATAAAATTAAAACTTAAACGACATAAAAAGGCAGATACATTGGGAAAGAAATGGAAAGATGGACGGTTGGACAGACGGATCAATAGATGACGATATTTTGTGTTACGTTAGGTAAGTTTATTGGTACCCGTCGGTAGATTTGGTTTGCAGTGAGTGAGTCGGCCTCCTTTTACACACACAAACGACAGCACAGGACAAACCGTGATAAAGTGGTAGTAGCAAATATTCAAACGAGAACTTTAAACGCCGAAGTGGAGAAGGGTTCCACGGGAACGGCAGGTGAACAGGGGTCAGTCTCTCCTAAGAGATTGGGATTGAAATTTACATTAATCTATACTCAAGTGTTTTTATTACTTTAAGAACAAGTACTCCAGCACTTCCTAATTACATATTTTACTGACATAAGAAAACGTCAGTGGTACGCGATGTTTCTGTGTTGTGTCCTTCATCATTACTGAGTGTGCGCCTATCCCTACTTAGTGTGTGTATATAATCATTAATTAAAAACTAAAAAGTACTTTATGACTAACTGAAGCTTATGTTCACAGCAGCCTTCATTCCTGTTCACTCATTTATGTTCCAGACAAAAGCCTCTTTATGAAGGCATCGCTCCTGAATATGTTTAATTATCCAGACAAGGGGAGCCATTATTGACTTTTGAACCAGCTCAGTGCTACAGCACATTACATGGGTTTATATTTCTGTACAGAGGCCTTGAAACAGCAGAGCCTGTAATGGGCCAGGCTTAATAGAAATTCACGACCAATACCAGGGGAAATGGACATATTCTATGTCTCAGATCAATGATACTTGATGTACTTTACCACTGTTTAAAGTGACAAAAGCCCAACATCTGCTTACCACAATAATCTGTTTGTCAAGTCGATGTGATCTGACATATTAAGAGGCACAAAAAGAAGCGTTTTTAAGATGTTCTTTTGTTGTTTGATTCTTTTGATGTTCTTTAAGATGTGTTGTTCTCTTTTAGTTCGTGGCATTCGGTAACCAAACCCAAAGTCTTCCAACATTGTACTGCTGTTTCACATTCAACAACATCAAGTTGTGGTAAGACAATGGTCGCTGACCAAAACCCATTACCTTCAGGATCTTAACGTCCATATCAATCAATGTTACATTATTAGACGAGTAGTACTTTTTCAGTTGCAGGTGTCAACGTATAAAACACATAGACGTTTTTGTAGGATTTCAGCTGTGGTGTTGGTTATCCAAAGTCCAGTGTCAGTCAGTTTTCTGTGTGTTGTCAGCGTGTGTTCTTCATGCCTCAGAAAGATAGAAGCCATACTGTTTAGCAAGTAGCGCAACCAACAAAAAAAAGCAAGTAGACGAGAAAAGATCAGCTTCATCCACATATGTAAAAGCATCACTTTCCATATAAGGCACTCGTTCTCACGGCAGGGAAAGACACACTATCTGTAGAAACAGGAACTTTGAGTAGGAAACTGAACAACCACTTGCACCTTTGGGAAATCTCACACCCTCAAAAAAGGTGTAATGGGTAGATTATACAGCCAAAACTACAAGTCTAGACATAAGGACACAATAATCCAACATCTGTGCAACACACTCCTGGGTATGATGATCATATTTCCTGGTGTTTTGTCAATGCTAGAACTTTACTAGCACCACCCACAGTATCATTTAGGGATCACATAGAAAGAAGATATCTAAAGCCTAATTTCAAACTCATGGTCAGTCACATGGATGTTACAAATTACTTTCTGTAACCGCTGTCAGGTAAAGGAGAAAAAAAGTCAGTATGCAAATAAACAGCCACCAAAGATAGAAGACATGCACAAAAGTTGGATGCCCATACACCTGTCATAAATAGCCCCTCAGCAACCAAGCAGACACGGCGGTCTACATCATAAGCAGCAACATAAAGGGACAAATAGCCAAATTTGTCAATCAGAATCACCCATCGTGCATCACTTAAAAAAAACCCAGTGAAGGATTTTGGAGTGGGGACGAGACAGGGAGTTGGTGGTTTTCCCTGGACTTGGTTTAAGTTGATCTTGTTTTAGTTATTTGTGTTTGAGTTAATGATATGGTTAGTGTGTTTAAAGGTTGTTTTGTGATTTTGTTGGGTCAGTTCGTGGATTGTTCTTTGCCTCATGGGGTGTCATTCATTCGTTGTTTAGCAGAGAGATATTAAAGCCTGTCAGCTTTTGCAGCAAGCGGCTGTTTATATTGTGTGTTTGCAAAGAATAGAAGACACACACACACACACACACACACACACACACACACACACACACACACACACACACACACACACACACACACACACACACACACACACACACACACAAAGTGAAGCTGAATGCCCATACAGCCACATACTGTACAATGAGAAACATGCATGACCAGCTCAAACAACTAATCCAAAATATAGGCGACTATCAATTTGTGGCCTGCCAATAATAGAGAAACAAGCAGACACGGCGGTCTACAACATAAGAACCAACAAAAAGAAACAAATAGCCAGCATTTAAGACAAGCCTTTCACAAGCAATTGAACAACTTAGCCTACCGTTGATGTCTTCAGCCAGCAGCTGTCAGTTTGAATCTAACCCAGCGGACCAGCATGGCATCCAGTGCAGCACATAGGAAATGTCCCAAAAAAGTTTGTTTCTTCTCTTTCTCCCTTTTTCTTCTTTGCGACCGAGTTGTATTTAGCAAAGAAAGAAATAAAGAAAGACGACATTCGGCTTGCTAACTTACACACTTTAAAAATCGTGTTAACAACGTCATTAAAAGAGACAACAGCAGACTTGCACGTGCATTTTAAAACCAGAGCTTGATTAATGTGACGTCATTAAGACACACACAGGCTGTAATTGTGAACTGTAATGATAACAAACTCTTGATTTTTAATGGGAAAAAAATACTTGTTTTTGTTTTTTACTAAAATGGAAATAACGACCAGGTAAACACACTCAGTGCTGCAGGTGCAGGACCTTCATTAGTAGGTATTGTATTAATTTCGCGAACGATTCGACTCTTTTTTATCGACTCTTTGAGGGAATCAAACCGAGTCCTACTTGAGACTTGCTTGAGATCCGATTCGTTTTACCATCGAGCCCCTGTTTCCCCTAGGTGGCGATATTTCACTTTTCTTTCATTCTTTAACTATATGCCTCATGCTTGTATTTATTTTTTAAATAATCTTTTTATCAGTAGAAATATAAAAATACAAATCAATGATAGGCTACAAGTGCAGTATAATTTAATGATTGAATGCAAATAGGTACATAAATGTTGAACAATATAGCCTAAAAAGTATTCATAATACAAAACAAAGATAAAGAAAAAGAAGCCAGGGTACAACACGTGCTTACATTTAGAACATAATATAGCCTATTTATTTTTTGAAATGGGACCACACATTTACAGTTTTAATAGCGTTATTGTTTTTGGATGAGGAGATGTCCCACGCTTTTAATGCAAACTAGCAAAAAAAAGCAAAATAGACATCTCAATATGTGAGTACAGACGATTATATGGACGAGGATATGTGTTACTGTTACACTCCTTTTTTTCTGAAGGGATATTCAGCTGTTTGTCTGCAAGCTATAAGGCACATCTAAGAAATCTCCCCAGCACCCAATTGCCTACTTATTGATTTTTTTTTTTTTTGGTGTGTTAGTAATGAAAAACCCAAATATTTAGTTTAATATCAAGGCAAGGCAAGGCATGTTTATTTATAAAGCACATTTCAACAACAAGGCAATTCAAAGTGCTTCACACAAGACATCAAAAGCATCATGACAGAGGAAATAAAAGAAACATTAAAATAGAACATTTAAAAAATCACTGAAATGATTCATTATAAAGATATGTTCGAATAAAAAGAATTAAAATGAAATTAATTAAAATAAATAAAGTAAAAATATAAAAAGAGTTAAAAGTTACAGTGCAGAGTTAAAGTTTAAAATCTTATTAAAATTGTTTAATGAAAGGCAGCTGTAAACAGGTGAGTCTTCAACCTGGATTTAAAAGAGCTAAGAGTTTCAGCAGACCTGCAGTTTTCTGGGAGTTTGTTCCAAATATAAGGAGCATAGAAACTGAACGCTGCTTCTCCATGTTTGGTTCTGACTCTGGGGACAGAGAGCAGACCTGTCCCAGACGACCTGAGCGGTCTGGATGGTTCGTAATCAGGAGGTCACTAATGTATTCTGGCCCTAAACCATTAAGCGCTTTATAAACCAGCAACTGTAATGAGGGACCTGTGTTTGTATTTGTTGGAGCCAAATGATGTGTTTGTTTTGTGTCATGCTATTTTCCTTGTGGTTGTGTTTGTTGGCCCTCTACTGGGCACTATGTGAAGCCTGGGCGGATGCTGTGGTTAAAGCAAGGCTCCAGGTGAGGTGGGACAGGTGATTGAATGGAGGCAAACAGTTTTTTTTACACTACAGTATTTACTATAACGCTGTACAACAGCTCACCTCATGCGAGCAGAGAACTGTCATCATGATAATATCTGTCTCTCCTTACTGTAATCTGTTCTGCACATGTTAAATTTACAAATTATCCCTGCACTCATGTTCACTTCATTTGTCTGTCTACTCGCCGTTATATTGAATAGTTTCTGCTGATAACATGTCAACACTCATGCACTTTAACTTATGTCAATACTGTCCATTTACAACTCTGTTTTTGCACATTTACATTTAATCTTTCATATTTAATTTACAGCCATTTACAACTCTGTTTTTGCACATTTATATTCAATCTTCCATATTTAATCTTCCTATTTAAGACAAGTAATGCTTAGTTAAATCCTGGTTGTATATATTCACATTCTTAGTTTTGATATTTTTAGTACTTATTTACTTTGTATTTAATATTATATTGTGTTTAGATTTGCTAACATTGTGTTTTTTACTCATATTGTGTGTTTGGATAACCTGCTGCTGTAACGCCACAATTTCCCAGTTTGGGATCAATAAAGTAATTATATTCTATTCTATTCTATTTTATTAGCAGAATGCATTTGGGTTATCTGGGTGCTTAATGTTGACATTACACAGCATTTTAATCTAATTTAACTACACATTTGCATAACAGACTCTTGAAATAAATACATGACTTAAGTACTTCACAAAAAAGAAAGTCAAACTCTGTTTTCTTTTTAAAGGGAAGAATGAGCGAGGGTCATTTCCATTATCTAAGAAATCAAAAAACTTACAAAACGTAGCACTCATCCAGCGTTTACTGTATTTACAATCGCAGTCTATGAATTTAATATACTAGATACTGAATTCTATATAAAATGTTACAAACATATAAATGGCAATACGCTTTTTTTCCCCCTCAACATTGTCCCTCTCTACTTCCCGTAGCGCTGTATAAATGTCTTCGGAACCGGAAGTCCAACCCCTTTCATCCCCTTCTCCGGCAGACCGAGTGAGTGTCACATTTACAGATAAACAAAAATCCAAATTTCAATCATCATCCATCCTTTTTTATACCAATAATAACCAAGCTTAGACCGTAAACACCGACATATATGCACCAATACCTCGACAATGAGTTATTTATTTCCTTAACAAGACTTTTATTCACGATGTTTTAACCGATGATCTTCCTCTGCTCTTCCGCAGCGCTCTGTCCGCTGAACCGGCAACATGGTAAGGCGATTTTCTCTTCCAGCTTCCGTAACTAAATCTCTTATCACAACATTGCTGTGTCTAATAATTACGAACGAGCTGTGACGCGAAATATATCCGTGACTTATATCCATCTGTATGCAGCTTACAAATGGTTAGCACTCATTTTTAGCATTAGCATTTGGGCCGTGTGGCTCCAGCCTGTTTGACATAAACACGTTCAACAGCGCGTTTCTGCGTATTTCTAATGACTTGTTTAAGTGCCTGTGTGATAGTGGACTATAATTTATTAGTGTGCATTTCCTAGCTGTACTTGTAGGACAGTGGTTCATACAGTCTTCACGGTTATGACGTCAGCAGCTGAGTGCTAACGTTAAGTTCAGCCTTCAACTTTCACCTGTCGTGTTTTTTTTTTTTTTATCCTCCGCAAGACGTCCAAGCATCTCAGGCTGATGTGCTCGTTATGCATCACAGTCTTGCAAGAGTAATGATGGACCTAGTGCTGGGTTTTGATTGTAAACAGAAACATCAGTTCCACCGGTCCCCTAACATTAAACAAAAAAAACTTTTCTGTGAATCTCTGACTTGATGCTTTTCTGGAGTAATGATTGTCACGCTTGTGTTTTTGATTTGCAGCCTCGCATGATAGGAGAAATTAAAGATTTCCTGCTGACAGCCAGGAGGAAGGATGCCAAGTGTAAGTTGGATTCTTGACTGTCGCATGTGTCTGTAATAGTTGATAAAAATGGAGTAGACAGGTTTAAGCACAGGACATTGATAATTTAAGATATACTTTCTTCATCCCAGCAGGGAAATTTAGGTGTTCCAGCAGCCAGCATACATACAAACACACAACACGTATATACATGCATATCCCAGCCATACAAAACAACATGAGCCCACAATACAGTTTGATATATGCATCTCAGGCTAAAGTTTAAAAGTCTTCTGGAAAGGAGACAGAGATGGATGCAGGGGGTCAACTCTTGAAAATCAAACTCATGTTTAGGTAAAACATTCTTAACAAGGCGTCAGTATATGATACATGTTATAACTTACAAATGTTCAGGCAGGCATACATGTCATCGATGAAGATGGTTATCGCTTGAATTGATTTTTGTTAAGTAAATACATCTGTTTGGTTTCTCTGGTTGTGTGATTTTAAATCAAAGGATGTGTTACTCATGAAGATGTTGATCTTGACTTGTCTTTTCATCCGTCTCCAGCCGTAAAGATCAAGAAGAACAAGGACAATGTTAAGTTCAAGGTGCGCTGCAGCAGGTACCTGTACACCCTGGTCATCACAGACAAGGAGAAGGCAGAGAAGCTCAAGCAGTCCCTTCCCCCAGGTCAGTTTTATGATCAACAAACACAAGAAAACAGTCACAGTAGTCTGTGAAGAGGCTTGCATCTTTCCTCTGTCCTGTCTTAAGATACACAGTGAAGTTTTAGACGTCTAGTAGTGTAGAGTATGTTTCTGTGAGTGGCTCTTTTTTGGGTATTTCTGTGCATCAGATGCACGTGGATGACAATTATGGGATGGCATGTTAACTTATTGCCACATGAGGGGTTTTGCTCCTTATAATGCACTTTAAAAATAACTTGAATTGATTTAAACATTGCAGCATTTATCACATTTGAAAGTGTTCTCCAGCATAGAACATTATATTTATTTATAAGAAACAGAAACAAGCATGCAAACTGTAGTTATTTACAGCAGTGACTTTGCTGCTTTGAAGAGTTTCCAATCAGAAGACTCCAGAGGGGGTAGACACAATTAGATCCTTTAGGGAAAGGAAAAACTTCAACTTCAAGAACAATTTGACTGTAGTCTGGGTAGTTATATATTAAATATTAGAACAGCAAGTCTTATGAGGTCCACTGAGCCTCCAGTCAAAGCCATATAAATCACTGAATTTGTTAAGAATAGCCTCAAATCAGCCAGTAAAAGTTGAAATAACAAGAAACTTTGGAAAAATATTAACTGCTCGAAAACTTCCAATGTGCAGTGGCTCAAAGTCAAGAAAAGGCTTATTGGTGGAGGCACTCAGGGGCAACATGCATACACTTTCCAACCATCTTCATTGTATTAATAAAAATGCAGTTTAGTGAAGTGACGCAACAAAAGGATAACCCCATAGTTAAACGTGAAAAGGGGTGAAGCAGATTCTCATGGGAGCTGCACCATAGGAGTCACTTTAAAGTTTTCACATTGACGTGAAGAGGTTTTTTCTATTTCTGTTCTTGTTAAAGACTGGCTGTTACTGGGAACACTGGTGTTTCTACAAGTTTATTTACTGGTTTTAAAATTTTCTCACCATGCCAGCATTGTGTCAAACAAGTATTGCCGCAAAAATGATGAAACTGTTGCATGTTGGCTGCTGGATACTGAAGCATTTTCTTGGGTCTCAAACATTTGTCCAATCATTTTCTTCCTTGAGATTTGTCATCAGTATGTAACTGCTTATACTTCACTTCTTTTGAATGAAGGATTAACAGCAGCAGAAGTTAGCGTACATTGGTTTTGGCATATTACATTAATGCCAGATAATTGGGGAAACTCAGTGATGTCTTACAAAATTAAGAAAATAATTGTGCACATAAGTCGACAAGTCTTGCAGCAATTTTCTTTTAAATGATTTGTAACCAGTGTGTCTAAATAATGACACAAGTGATCTAAAGCCTCAGTTGTAGCCTACCTCTCAAATGATTTGATTCAATAGTAATTTAAAGGAAAACTGTAGCCTATCATGTTATTTTGCCTGGTGTCAAGTGAAGAGTATTTGTCATTAGAGATTTTCAAACATGAGTGTTTTACCTTCATTCACAAGAGAAGGGTTTGAGTGTACGGTTCAGGGTCTATCTACTCTTTACTGCTGTGATAATTGATGCCTGTGAGCTTTTTTTCTAACCGCTCATCTTTTTTCTTTTTCAGGTCTGGCTGTGAAGGAGCTCAAGTAAATCCGTGATGTACAGATTATTGTAATAAAAATTGGAAAATCCTACATTTTGTGTCCTTTGTCATGTTGTGATGAAACCGTAAGATTTACAATTCTAAATGTATCGTGTAGTGGTGTTAGCATCGCAGGTGTATGATATGCAGCTATCTTAAAAATAGAATACTTGAACTAAGTATATTGTAACTTTTAAATCAAAGTGGAAAATTGACTAGTTGTTAAATGTCCTGAAACAACCGCCTTTATCATCTGAGTGCAAAAGATAAATTGTAATCCATGGATGAATCATGGCTGGATTGAATGAAACCAAATTGTCAATTTTCAGAAACTTAAAAACGTTTCTGGGAAAGTTTGTAAACTATTCAAAGCTGAAGCCTTGATTATAAGATCATTTATGTGGAGCTACTTAATTCAAGTGTATACCAGTTAATTTGACCAAAAACTTTTCATTATTGGAAAAAGAAATATACTGTTATGTCGTATAGTGATCAGTATCAAAGGACTGAGTCCCTTTGCTCAATAAGAATTTATGAACAACACTTCTAAAGATTTTTCTTTGGCTAAGATGGCATTACAAGATGCTTTTGAAGTGTAAAACGATGGTGGGGTTGTGGTCAAACCAAAAAGGTGGTTGATTTGAAAAAAAAATGTGATTGAAATTGAGCAGATCACAAACATCCTGTGGTTTACCTTCACTAGTAAAAAAAAATAATTCATATATATGTAGTAAAGTAAGCTGTAGAGAAATGTAAAACCCTTGATTTTTAATATTTCCCGAAGAAAAAAGTAGCTCATGTTTGATTCGGACGTCCCCTATCAAGACACCCTCACTGTCGACTGAAGTTTATTGTAATCACCTCAGTTGGCCACTAGATGGCAGTGCGGTAGCTATCTACACACAGACTGATAAAACAACTCTAACAACGCTGCGTTCGTGTTGATATAACAATTGAATAACTTCACAGTGAATGCCTGTTTGTTATTAGTGTAACCTTGAGCAGACACGCTGACTTGTATTTCTGAACTCCTGACGGGGAGATTCTTTTGCGCGCTCCCGTGCTTTTACTCGTCTTCTGCGCGCGTCCCCGCCTTGTGACTGTGTCGTTTGGAGCAGTTTGCAGGACGTTGTCTGTGGGTCCTCACCAGCGCGTGGACATGGGCGCACTGTGATTATCTCTTCTTTCATGACAAAACCTCATCCGGATTTTACTTCCCGACAACTTCCCCGTCTCGTCAGGACTTTCATGCACGCTTTTTTTCTCCCCCCCCCTCTCATGTGTGGCTGAGAGTGCAGTTTCCACAGACGAGCATGCTCCTATCATTGTCTTTGTTTGACATGAGACGGGATTAAGGCAACCCGCTTCAGTAAAACGAGGCTAATTTAAGGCTGTTCGCCCGAACTTTTTCTCTCGGGGGCAGGGATGTCTTCGGCTCGGGTGGAGTACATTCAGCCCTGGTGGACCTACTGGCTGCACAATTTCCCTCACATCAACCTGAGGTTTCAGCCCATTGACAACACCTTCCAGCCTGAAGACACGAACTACCAGCAGGTCAGTGGGAGAGGGGACACGGGGCTTTAACAGACTGGAGATCACCTATCAAGGACCAAAGTCAAAAAAAAAAAAAAAAAGCCCTAAATAGTGGTAATATTTATATAGTATAATAATGATATTATTGTGCACATCATTCTATTTCTAATTAGAATAATCACTTCATTTAATACATTATCAAAGTCAGATGATTCCACTTAGGATGCAGGACGTTTATTATGATGATGCGTTCAGGTGCCATCGCATTTTGCAATTATTGATAAACAGAAGTGGCCAATAGCTTCTCTAAATGTCATCCTGTGCACTTGAGTAGACCTCCCCTAAACCTTGAAAACTATAAGGAGCTAGGCTTTATCCAGCATCATAATATAGATCAGGGAACCAAGTCATTACAGGGAATGGATGCTGTGTGTTGTTTTCTTTGCAAGGGAAAAAGTTCATTAATCCTCATTAATTCTCACACAGATTAAAATGGACCCATGCGAGCTGAAGCCCCTCTTTTCCTCATACACTGTCGACATATCACCTTGAGTTAAAGTATTTGTACTAAATGTTTTAAAACATAATGTGTTGCAGTAAACAGTGTAGCCCATATGTTACATTTAAACAACAAGATGAGCTTTTTTACTCTCAATAACAGACGAGATTTATACAATCATTTCAAAGTGAATGAGCAGAGCTGTTTACAGTTTTGTAATTTGAGTTCAATAGTTCTCACTCAGAGAAGTATCAGGAAGCTGACTGAATGTTGGCATAGACAAGTTTCACTCTCGGGACTTTAGACTCTAGTTCCCATCTAATCCCAGAGGCGGTAACAGTCCTGCTTCTCACTGTGTTTTTTTTTTGTAGCGGGCTGGGATTTAAACGTTGGATGACTAATGACCCGCATGTGAACACATGTCAAGTTCTATGAATGTTTTATTATTTGTCTTGATTAATTTTTCAAGCTTACAGCTCAGCTCCTTGTTAGTGCAGGTAGGTTACATGGTGTGGAGAACAGATGACATTATCGGTGCATTGCTGCAGTGTCTATCCACAGTGGTTTTCACAGTGAGGTTAGAGAGGGGGGGGGGGGGGGGGGGTGCTGCTTTCAGGGTGCAAGGGAGAGAAAGAGAGAGACTTATTAAGATGTGGAAGTGTTATCATTTTTTAAGTGAAGTGTCAGACTATGCAGACTTCTTTTTTTCACAGCAGTAAAACACTAAAGAAACTTCAGATTCAGAATCAGCTTTATTGGCCGGAGCGCTTAAACATCCAAGGAAAATGACTTTGATCATGTGTGCTCTTTGTACAATAACCTTCATGAAACCTTTACCAAACAAATGATAATTAAAACTCATATTCACAAGCCAACATAAGACTAAAGTGGAAAATAGAGCAAAAGATGCTGAAATAAACATGATAATAAATCATCTTATTATGTAACAGATGGCCTGTAGTTTATATGGGATTGATAGCTTTACAGTATTTACATTAAAGCAGTGTGCAGTTCATGCTTTAATGTAAATATAGATGTAAAAAGAGAGTCGCTTTTGGAAGTTTTAATGAAGAGTAACAATCAGAAGGATAACAGGACGAGTATGACAGAAGATAAATCACCTTCTCCTTTGTTTATGGTCAACAGTGAAGATATGGCAAGAACGCTACTTTGATAAGCTGAAAGACTTGGCAATCAATTAAATATATATCTTTAAAAAACATGCTGCTGCAATGAGGACTGTATCCTCTGTACATGGGGAATGTGACATAACCGCGCAGTGACCCACATAGATGGCTTTGACTCAATATATTTCACCACAAGTTTAAACAAATCTTCAGGGCTGCCAAGTTTTGAAGTTCAAGATCAGTGTGTTGTTGGTTTTTTTTTTCTCCGTTCAATAAGTGCTAAAAACCTGAAAGCTTTCTTTCACACTCACAGTTTGGACTGTGAGGGGGAGAAAAAAAAAACAAATTGCAAAATGTGCAGAGAACAAAGGTTGTGATTTACATCCTTCAAGATTAAGAGAGAGAGGGTAAGTAGGTGGGAATTGTTCCCAGAATGGCTCAATGAAAGCAGACCAACATGTGAGTCAGTGTGTACTCACAGCAGGCCAAATCCAATAGTAATATATAGTAATATAATAGTGAATAGGACTACTCTGAAGAGCATTAGCAGAGGTATTTATGTGGAACACATCACCCACAATGAGTAAAATGTCAAAGAAAGACTCCAATAGTTTCTGTTTCCTGTGAAAAGGGAAGCAAGGCTTGCTTCTTAGGTTTCTTTAAAACCTTTTTTTGCTTCAACATACAGAATATGAACCTTTAAGACAAGTGGTGGTTAACTTGGTCTGCTCTTTGGTACAGATGGGGAAGCATACAATGGGGAACTAAATCTAATCTGCGTCATTATCTTAACACAGATTTGAAGTTATAACAGGTGTGTGTGTGTTTCCAATCACGTTTATTTTTTTTTCCATAACCAGTCTATATTGGCCTGTAGCCTCTAAATGCACTAAGCCAGTGGTTCTCAACTGGGGGGGTCGGGACCCAGAGGTGGGTCGCGGAGCCATTTTCATTGGTGCCATGGAAGAAAACAAACTTTTTAAAATATGTTTATTTTGTTCAGTTTCTTGCTCCTGTCGCATGTTTTGTACCGACTGAGGTCCAAACCGCAAAAAAATGTCAGTAAATAAATCTGATTGGTCGGAAAAAAAATATCAAACATGTGGATCGTGATTTTTCACTGATGAGTTGGTGGTGGGTCCTGAGGCTAGATGAGTTGAGAACCGCTGCACTAAGACGATGGCTGTTACCATGTGAAGAACATCAGGTTTCGACCTCTTCAGCGACAGGAAAAGTTTGAAACATTTCCTGATCTAGATGTCAGATTGGAGCACACCTGTTTTGTAATGTGCTGGTATAAAGGGAGAGACGGACAGAGGCAAAGTGAAGCAGAGTTTTTTTTTCTTTCTTTTCTTCTCATTCTGCCAGTTTTCATTCTGCGTAGAACAGTGGAAGTATAGAGTCATGGCCACGGGGTTTGTGTGGGGGAAGATGGTGGTGAGTCTCAGCGGGAGAGCAGCAGCTTCCTCCGGAGAAAACTGTCAACCACAGGCAGACAGGCCCTCCAGTCAGGGGTGGGGAAACCCCCCATCATCCCAAAACATCAACCAAACTCTTGTACTCTGTGACTTTTATTTCTGTTACTTTCTCGTCTTCCAACACCACCGGCCTCCTGCTCTCTTTTTGTGCGTCTGTCACAGATATAGGTCAAGCCCTTCATGCGCCCACTTTGTAGAAACAATTTCCTTTGAAGCACCGGAGCTAATGACACAATTTTCAAGCCAATGCGAGGCTATCTAGGCCATTACATTTCCCGTCCTTTGTGGGCTGCCTAGCTTAATTCTGATCAACACATCCTGTTATTGCTGCATTAGTCGGAGTGATAATACGCTGTGCATTCATTACGGGGAAGGCTATCTGAGAAAACAGGTGTTTTGTTGCCCCTGGGTGCGCTTGTGTAGTTGTAAAGTTGTGAATTATTTAAGGCTGGTGTTGATGCTGCTAATAAGGTGACTCATGACTGAAAAGTCAGTTTCAAACGGCCCCCGTGTTTATTGTAGTTTCAGTGGAAGTGGCATGAGGTAATGAAGATCTTTCTAGGGAATTTGGGAACTTGCAGAAAACTGTGATGTAAGCCAGCACTGAGATGTTGTCTACACTTAATGACTGGAATTATTCTTTCATGTTTCAAAGCAAAAAATAGGTGTTTTCTTGTAAATAAAAAAAAGGGCTACCCCTCAAAAGATTTGAGGTATTTCAATAATTAGAATAATAAGAAGAAACCATGCAAGAGCACATTCTGTCCATCAAATCTGCACTTTCAGCTTAGACAGAGCTTTACGTCAGCAGCAGCATGGGAGTAAACTTTGAAAACCCAAGTATGAAAATGACCTTTCAGTGTTCATTTTCACGAGAAAAAAAAAGCCGAATTGTCTGCGGAGGCTTCCCTGTCTTCCAAAATAAACTCAACCTTGTGATTTCGACCTGTTTGAACAAATAAATAAATAAAACTGCTTCATTTATCAAATCAGATGTTCTTCTTTGCAAAAATGGGTGAAGTAAAAAAAAAAAATGCTTGATATGATTTGTTCCAGGATTTGACTTTCATCAAGGTTTCCTCCTCTCTAAGATTAACCTGCAAATTAAAACCCAGGAAACAAGTTGTAAAGCAATTTCACATAAAAATATACTTAGCCCAAATATGTACACACATTTAGTTTTCTTCACTTTCCCATGATAACGAGTGATTTCTAGTTGTCTTCTGAAGATCTTTACTTGCTTAGCTTATTTTTTTTTAGTGATTACGGGTTACACTTCCTGTCGATCTAGAAAACTTTAAAAAATGGGCTGTTTACTATGAAAGGTCAGACCTCAACATGCCCACATTAGTGAGGTTAGTTACCATGTGTCTACGTTTGTTTTTGGGCTTTTGCACGACTAACTCCGGGGAGAGAAATAAGTCGAGATCCAGAGAAAACAACCGGACATCGGCCCGTTGTCACAGGAGTAAACACAATGTGTGGATGCATCTATTTGTCATGTATCTTCATTCCAGTGTTTCAGGAAATGCAAGCCAACGTGCAAATACGCTTACTTTACTGAACTCCTTCTGACAAAATAATATAGTTTATAAAAATGGTCACATGACTTGAAACATGGGGGATAGTCAGTTCTTATTGTTTTGATGTCTTCTTGTTTGTCGGCACTTGTAAAAATGGACAAAAGCATCCTGCAGGTAAAACAAAGACTCGTATTGATTGGTGTATGTTTGGTGAGGCGTTTCATTATTTAAAAAAAAAAACGGTAAAAATCTTTGTATTGAACCACAAATCGAATAGTCTGGGCACCACGCTACAGAAACTCATGCTTTATAATTAAGCCGTTGAATTCATATTGAGTCCATTCTTTTGTGTAGGAATAGCTGAATCGATAAGATTGTCGCTTCTCGCCACGTCTGTGAAGCGTCTCAGACGAGCGGTAATTCGGTCGAGTTGTAGAGTGGGCAGTCCGGGTGAATGCCTCTGCTGGCTGTGCGCCAGTGAATGTGTGCGATGGAATGTGAGGGGTTGTGATCTTTCCCTGTTCTTTGTTTTGTGTGTGTGTGTGTGTGTGTGTGTGTGTGTGTGTGTGTGTGTGTGTGTGGTAGTAGATTTCTCACCCTCTATTGGACATTGCTATCCTCTGTTATGGAATGTATGTCAGCTGAATCACCTGACTCGAGTCTTTCCTGTAATTTCTGTTCTCTGACAATAAGCAAAGTCTTCTTTTTTTTTTTTTTTTATGCTCAACATATTTAGCAAAATCTTATTAGGTTTTAAGAGCTCGGCAATAAATGCAGAGTAGAAGTTTCTGTTTGTGTGAGACGAACTACAGTAAGCGTCCGATCTCTGCTGAAGGCAAAAAATGTTCATACCGGCTTCACATGTTGGCCCAATCTAAAAAGATAATAACCTTTATTGCCTCCTGTTGACTGCATCACACTGCCTTGTCTGGACAATTGTTGGGCATGCTGTGGGTTGCTGATCTCCTCTCCCAGGTGTCTCTGTCGTTTCAAATGTGTCTCTCAGCTCGTCTCCCTGTCCCGAGGCCTGGAGCATGGAAAGAGGGCAATAAACTAAAAACTGAAGATGCTCATCCAGAAATAGGACCAAGGCCTAGTTCTTACGATATTTGTGTGCAAGCCCACTTGTAAGTGTGTGTGTGTGTGTTTTGAGCCAGATATCATGTGTAGGTAAGCATGAGTGGGTATCTTTCCACTTCCTGCTCACCAAAATAAGTTTTTACTTCAGATGTTGCATCACACGTGTTGTTGTCCCTCACATCCAGCAGGCACCGTGATACTGTCCAAGAAGGTTACTGGTGAATAGAAAATAAATGCTAAAAAGCTGATTGTAGTGCTAGAGTATATTGCTGGGACAACAAGTGTGGGAAAAATGTGCTTTACGCTGACCTTTGTGCTTCTGTTTGTTTTGTGTTGTTGATTTTGTGCATGGCAGTCTTACTGGTCCAGGCTGTGGTATATATATATCCGTTATCCGAACCAATTATAGACAAAACAAAGTTTAAACGTGGCTCCTTTCTTAAATAATTCCATCTTATAAACATTGACCAATCCTGTTTTAGTTTGACAAATAGTTTCACAGTGTGTTGAAATGTGTCCATCTCTATGTTACAGAGAAAAATACATTTTATTAAACATGCTTCATTTGCACTCTTAATTAGTGATCTCTACCACTCTAATAAACTTTGGTGAAATAGTAATCAAGTAGGAGATTAGCATAGCTTAGCATTAAGCCCACACAATACCAGGGAGTCAGTATTCCTGGCCAAGAAGCCTAAATGACCAAAAGTTGTCTTTTTTATGTTTCTAGTGTGAATGAACTCGATCTGAAGTATTCATGAATTAAGAATGAATTACACACAAAGACAAGCTAGCTCTTTACCCCGTTTCCAGTCTTGATGCTAAGCTAACAGGACCGACGTGCAGCGCTTTTATTCTCCGCTTCATGCAAGAACTTCGAGCGCACAACCAGCGCTTTTCTGCCCCGGAAAAAAAACCGCTAGCTGGACACGGGGCCTTAGGCTTAACATTGCAGATGAAAAATGCGCCTTGTTCCAGTCTCTCAACAGTTTAACAGTCTTAGATACGCAGAGACAGGTCTGTCATTATGTTGTGAACATGGATATTAATGTTGTTTTTACACCTCTTGTGCTACAGACTTAAAAAGGAATTTTTCAATCACCAAGCAAAAGAATATGTTCAGACTTAAAAGCAGCACTATTTGTCATTGATAACACTCTCTTTCCTCATCTCACTACTTTAATCTGCCGCTCAGACGGGTTTTTATTGATATTACATTACACTTGAGTGAAGCTAGATAAATGAACAAGCATAGTAGTCATACTATTCAATTACGGGAGAAAACGCAAACTCCTAACACCCTCTCTTCCTGCCTCAGTGGCTTTTTCGTTCAGAGATCCCCTTGAAACAACGTTCCAGCCGGGTGCATCCTCCTCCTCCTCCTCCTCTTCCTCTTTTTTTTTCTGTTGTCTTTGTTTACCCCCTTTTTCTGCTTCATCAGCAGTTTCTTCACCTTCTCCTTTGTGTGCATCCATGTAAGACCATCCTGTACCAAAAGAAATGGAAGTGCCATTGTGTCAGAATAAGCTCAAGAGTGGATAACGGAGAGAATTTGAATGAAATTTTGAGGATAAAATAGTTCCCCCCCCCCCCTTTCAGAAATATATTTACTCCTTCTGATTGTACCACAGCATTGATTTCTGCAAGTGGCACTATTGTTAGATTTCATTTTTAATGAATTAATCCAATTGAAATGTTAATTGTTTTGCTGTAAAATATTGGATAGTGTCTTTACAGCACTTGATCACCAGTTGATGCCATAACAGGCAGCGAAACCTGAGTGATTTATCCGAACAACCGAATGCAAACGTCTTTGTGTAAAGCTGTGTCAAGTATGTGTAGTGGGAAATTGAGATTTATGCACACAAAGGGCTGAAAATCCATTATCTGTTCAGCAAGCGCTCTGATTGCATTGGAAATTGACCTACTCCTATTCCCTCCCCCTGAAGAAAATCAATCTTAAAGCTGTTATTCTCGATTTCCACGCTCCTTGTCTGACCCGAGCGTCTCCCCGATGGAGTGAAAGACTGTGTAACAGTATTGTTAAAACAGGGATTCACCTCCACTCGGCCTAGCTGTCATGATTCCCTTTATTTTTTTGAAGACACCGAAAACCCAACTCCCCAAATAGCCTTCTCGTAGTGTAGGATCTTTTGTATTCAATAGTTAGGAACTAGAAAGTTTTGGACCTTGTTTTCAATCCAAAATGGAAATATTGGCATTTAACTTTCCCTCAAATTTGGTTAGCATTTATCTTTATGTTCAGACATTTGTTTGTAATTTATTCTAGGAAGCAATTATATAAAAGCTATTAGCATTAGCTTTGTTTACCAGAGAAGTATCTCTTGCCTCTGGCGTTTAATTACAACTGTGGTGAAACATTTCTAATTTTGTTTCCGAGGCGGAGGGTGTTGAATGTTTGCAACAGCTAAAGCTACAGAGACCATCATTTCTTTCAAAGCTTTTTTGAGAACAGATAGAGGCGTCCTAGCCAACCTTGCTTGTGTATGCCGCTAACTGCTGCTAACCTTGGTATGGATTAAAAGACATCCTGCAATTCTGGAATTAATATTTTCCCATGGGTCGAGTTTCTGCTTCCTACGCTGAATTCTGATTCAGACAAGTCAACCTAATTGTTAAGTTCTGCACTATGCTGAAAGTCAAATACGCTCTTGCTGTGTGCGAAGCGAGGCAGATGTGGATCAAACATATCACCTACAACAGCTGCACGGTCTTGAGAAGTTGTCTTAATGGCTAAATTCATTATTTCTTGGTCTTTGTGTTCTAGTTAAAAAGTGTTTTGTTTCCCTCAGTCTCTTAACTTGGATATTAGATTTCTATTTATTCCACACCATTTTTCCTACAGGCTTTAATGAAGCCATCTACTTAGTCTTTGTTTGTGTCAGGCATACATAGAAAGAGGCACTCTTGTTGTCCCCTCTGGCTCTCCAGAAGGTCATTAACCTCAATCTGTCTCCGTTACGCCTGAAGTCATAATTAGCAACACCTGATTGGCTGGATGGTATGGCCATGGTCTGAACTAATAAGGCGGTATATGTCCATCCCTCCAGCTGATCAAACTGCATTGCAACAGGAGATGACAGCATTGAATGCCATATACTTTGTTGCAATCCAATATGATTGTTGTGTTTTCTTATGAGTTTTATTTGGTGATGAAGAACACAATAAGAATCTTCAGCAGGTCAGATCAGGCAGGAACTCCCCTCTGGCAGAAACAATAATGAAAAGTCTACTCCGCCATTGAAGCTGGGGGTTGGGTTCCTCTTGTTGTTGAGGGTGTAGCATCATAATCACGACCCCTGACTCCCCTCAGGGAAGGGTCGGGGCTTTGGGTTCACGGGAGGTGTCAAGATAAAGAGGAGAGAGCATGCCTCAGTGCACTCCAAAGTAAAATCAATCAATATTGGATTTTTGTGGTTGGTACTAATTTTGAACCGTTTACAGATACTGCAGCCGATAAAGTGACATAGAGCAGTGGTTCCCAAGCTTTTCACAATGAGTGCCACCACAGAGATCATTTGGCTCTCCAAGTACCACCATTATGGCAAACATTGAAATACAGTAGCGTAGGGCTCCCGTTTGGAGCCACAAATGCAAAAGAATTGTAACCGCAAGTTTTGCTTCATCCCCTTGCCATCACCGCTTTGCTGGTCAACCGTTTGATTTGTACATCTTTTATTTAAAAAAAATCAGAGACTCCCAGAGTACACCAAGAGGGATCCCGCGTACCACCAGTGGTACTTTTACCCCAGTTTGAGAACGAATGATATAGAGAATATAAGTGTTCTATATAAATTGTCGACCAACACTAGTGTTGACCACCATCAGCTCGGCTGTCAAGCTGCGGTGCATTTGCCGCAGACAGTGTAGAGAGTGTTTATGAATTTATAAAAAGTTTTCTGCATTCATAAAAAACTCTGTATCAGCACATATCGGAAAAAGATTCACAGCTTTACTGATATGCTAATAACAGAGTGCGCTTGTATAGCACTTAAAAAAACAGCCTTACAAAGAGCTGTACCAAACATAAAAGCCCACAACAATGTCAGAATAAAATAGAAAGAGATACACAATACAACAGGAAGATCTTAAAACATTGGTTAAATGAATAAAATATCAAGATTCATCATAAATAATATGTACAAGAAAGCCTTTTGATTAAACATAGGCTTCAATTCTTAACATTAATAGACCTAATTCTGTCTGAGAGTATCAGCCAGCCGATATATCAGTCGAGTTCTTCCCTAAAGATGTCCTGTTGAGAATGGTTACTGGTAAGAAATGAATGACGGATAAACAGAACGATGGAAGTAAAGCTAAAATTAGCATCTTAAGCAAGCGCCACACATCATCAAAGCTCCTGAGATCTTCAGTTTGTGACGGTTTAGTGTTGAGGGAAACCAGGCATTGCAGATCCTTGAGCAATGACGGCCCTTTCTCTCCCTCTCCCTCCTCCTCTCATCCATAACCCATGGGTGTCTTTACTGGGACTTAATGGCGTCACAGCTGTGAACATGAGCAGGCCCAGCCGAGTGCACTCTGCCGGAAACAGTCCCGGTCCCTGGGGCATTAACCCGAGTGTCAGAGGGGGACGGGCAGCAGCAGGGGGGAAGACACTGAGTCAGACTGCTCTATTGATCTTTGTGGAGAGGAAGGGGGGGGGGGCAGCTTTATATTGTAATGCCATTTCTCAAGGCAGCTTGTATCGAAGACTTTTCTGGTTGTAGAAATAAAGTGATCTTTCACGCAGCGCAGTGTGTTAAGTGCTTCAGAGAGGGCAATGTCAGAGGATTACGATGTAGCTGCTCCATAACACAGTTTTTAAAAGGAATCTGTGTTTTGTTTTTGTGCTTTTAAGTGCAATACATCAGTTTTCCCCCCACACGGCCTTCAGCTTACTCATCATGAAGAAAGCAGCATCTTTTCGGATGCTTTGCTTCTGCGGGAGCTTTTCTTTTCGTTTCGTCTGAGGAAAAAAAAAAAATAACTCTGTTCATGTCACCGGGGTTAAACCTTGGAGCAGCTTAGACCAGAATATTCGACATTTTTACAGAAACTTCATGGCATGAACTTGCAGCGGTTTTGTTAAACTTTCGAAAAGTAAAAACTCAGGAATCATTTTAACACATCATATCTTCAATGCAATAATAAATGTCTGAAATACCCCTTTAAGAAAAGACAATGACAATAGTTGGAAACCAGACAGCGCTGTGTGTGTGTGTGTGTGTGTGTGCATATCTGAGAGTGTGTGTGTATGTGGAGCACCTCTGTTTTTTTACATGTCGTGCAGAGACCAGGGCTCTGTTGTGAAATCGATATAAAAGTACAAAGGCGCAATGGTGGCAGAGCTTCATTCCGGCGCTGTCGCTAATCTGGGCTATTATCTCTCTCTATTGATTGCAAACAGAGGGCAGAGTCTCCTGCTGTTCACTAAACTTTTGACTGAAAAAGGCGGAAACCTCCCATCTTCAGCCATATCTTCTCCCTCCTCTATCTGTCCTGACACATGTTTAACCCCTATCATGTTGGAGTGATGTCACTGTCCATTCAGGCCACACAGGCACTCACACACACACACACACACACAAACACACACATTGCACTTCAGTGCGCACACTTGCGCCTGGAGACCTTCTCCACCTCCGCACAGCTGTCTGCCACCTGCTGTGGAGCAGCCATGCTTGGGGAAGACATTTCGTATCGCTTAGCGTGCATTTAGCACATCTCCGAGCCTGTGGAATTCCACTCGTACGTACCTCAGTCCTGCTCTGCAGATGTGATGTAACAGATGGGACTGCTTTCCGTCTCTATGTATTAATCATGGTCACTTATTGTGAATTAAAAATAGATTTTTAATGGATGCTCTGCATAAGGCACAAACCATATACCACTTTGACTCATGTGAGTTTGCGTCCCTCATCATCTTTTGTTTGTTTATTTCCACTCTGCTCCCATGAAGTAGATTTATATCAGTGCAGTGCTCATCAAGAGGAATATATTCAGGTCAGATTTATTGCCTTAAGCATACCATTGCTTTACACTGGACAGTAAACATGCATTAAAGTTTGGATAAGATTTTGCATTTATTGTGTTTTTTTCAAATGTAGAATTTATTCAGTATCAAGCAGTATTCCCATATTTTTGCTGACTCCACCATTTAACTGGATAGATGTGTATTTTGCATACATGAAGAAAAGTTCCAAAATGATTTGGTGTGATAAAAAGATATGCAGACTCTTCAGGCACAGGGCTAGATTTCAGTATCTGAAGTGTTCAGTTTTGCATCTGTTATCCAAGTAAAATCGTCCAATTTGATTGTAAGCAGGACAACAGTCAGTATGGAGAGCAACCCATCTGCCGTCGTCTAACTACCGTTTATCTTAAATGAATGTCTTTAAACATAAATCTGCATAAAAGTGCAGCCAATAATTCCTTCTTAGATGTGGTTTCTCGACACCGTCTCCGTTCTTGCTTGCCAAGTTTGCAGTCCAGACTGTAAACAAAGAGAACCCACGGAAAAGGAAGGTGGTGGCGCAGTGGTTAGTGCGCAGCGGCCCATGTGTGGAGGCTGTGGTCCTCCGGGGCGGGGTCGGCCCAGGCCCATGTCGTTCCCTGCTCTCTCTCTCTCTCTCTCTCTTCCTGATTTCAGACTCTATCCACTGTCCTGTCTCTACAAGAAACGCACAAAAAAGCCCAAAAATAAATCTTAAAAAAAGAAAGAAAAGGAAGGTGGAGCCAAAGTCCTTTTTTTTTTTGCCACAGCTGGCTACACCGCAAATCCCAAAAAGATGACTCCCAAAGGCTTTATCATCGTCAGACAATGGCTGGTGACCAAGACATAACCTAATTAAATGTACAGGTTTCAGATGACTCTTCAATACTTCTTGAACCGGCAGATTCTTTCTCTTCAAACCTGGGCCACTTAAGAGCAATTGAGAGTAACAGATGGCTCCAAAGTTCCTCTGAGAAATCCTCTTCCTGTGTTAACTGTGCTGACTTCACGTCACCTGAATTATTCCATGAGTCATCCTTTGGAGCAGAGCTTATGGCTTGTATGTGTGTTGTCACGCAGTTCATTATCCTACATTAAACAGTGAGCTTTCTTACGGTTGCTCTCTATTCCGGGAAAGTTGTAGCGTTATGCAGCGTTGCCGCCTCGGGGCCCGAAGACGTCTACAATGCACTTGTAACAGGAGAAAACTGGGCCAACCTTGAGTAATGAAGAGGCTGTTTGAGGTAGCCATGAGGTAGCTGGGTCTTTGTCTTCCTCTTTCGTGTCTTCACTCTCTCCTCCATACCCTGCTGTCTCACCGTTTTCATTACCCTACAGTTTTTTTTCCCCCCATCACTCTGTCACCCTCTCTTGCTATTTTCTATTTTTTTTTCTCCCTCCCTCCACATCTCAGGGATTTTCTTTCCGCTCCGCTAGACCTTCCTTCCTCTCTTTCCCGTGTCATCGCCTCAAGCCTTCCCCACCCCCCACCCCCACCCCAAACTCCGTCTTTAGGGACAATTGAGAGGAAACAAAAAAGCATAGACAGTGGATGGAGTGGGCCTCTTGAGCTAGGAATGAGTAAGTAACGAGATGGGTGTTAACACATCGAGCCTACTTCTGTTGGGGAAGCTACATCGACCTAATTTAGGCAGCAGTTAAGTGGTTAGAGCTGTCGATTTGATTTTTTCTTTTAACCAAAGAGCGAATGTGTGGACACCGTGGTTGGGCGAGAGATAAATGGTGTTTTGAAACGTAATGGAAGGTTGGAGTACTTGGGCGAGTGATGGGTTTGCGGTGTGGCTTTTTGTGCACGTACTATCTGTGTGCAACCTCACGCTGAATGGATTGTACATAATTCAGGAGCCATTATTGTTGCACACTACAACTGAGAAGAAGAAGAACAGTACGGCAGAGTGAAAGAAAGGAAGAGAGTGGAGGGTGGTGTCTTGGCCACATTTACTTTTAAAGTAACCTTGCAATAATTTGTATCTAAAAGAAATGGATGTTTCAGTTCCTTAGGAAGTCACAGTTTTGAAATAGTATGATTTCTACCCAACACCAATAGGCTTTCCTCTTTTGATACCCTTCAGATACCTACCATTGACCCTTGAGAACCCCTCTCTTAGTAGGGCAATACAAAAAAGAAATATATTATTTAATAACTGTAGCTTTCACTGCCAGTCCTATATGGATGTGATATGATTTCTATCCCTGTTTTATGACCGCTACACTAAAGGAAACCTAGCCTGGAAACAAGCTGAACACCCATAGAAACAACTCAAGCTAATATTAGCATTAGCCCAGCATCTCTACTATGTTCTGTGTCTGCAGAAGAGAAACCAACTAGAAACTGGTTTATTTTGTGGGTTTTTACCTCGTTCTACTGTATTTACTTTTTATCACACACAAAAAATCCTTAAGTGAGTAATTGAAAAACATTTATTGGTGACGTAATGCTAGTTTAAGATAAGGTAACGTTCTCCTATAGCAGCAGCTTATAGTCTCTGAAACAGTTGTTGCTAGTTTAGGCCACTGGATTAACTTTTCCTGAGTAAATTCTGTTTTCAAGAAGATACAATATTTTTTTCCCTAAGGTAAATTCATCTTGGTATCAGATCATTGAATAGCCTTTAGTACCCTGATAATGCATAATGGCTGTATCAACGGCGCTTCTTAAACAGGTTGGCCTATTGGTATCAACACCATCTCCATCCATATGTATACATACAATCGATCAAGGGCCGGAGTAGAATAACTAACACAAATGGGGACCATTGTATATTAATTCTACGGCAAATGTGTTATGGCTAACTAGCAAAAAGCTGATTGTGATCAAATCCAGGAGACAGACGGTTGCATAAGCAATATGCAGATTCAGGAAATCAAGTTTTCTTTTAGCTCTATCCATCAATTTAGGGTGCCCTCACACAAGGCACCAGTTGGCCCATACCGTGCCAAAGCATGATTGTCCCTCCTTCCCTGTCTTTTTACAATTGTGTTTTAAATGTATGTTGGCGTCCAAAAAGCATACTTACTCAATAAAGATTAAGAGTACGTTTTTTCTGTCTTTAGTACATTTGAGCTAAAACGTGACCCTACAACTGTTTACTGGATCTTTCCCCTTTCTTGAAATTCCCCTCTTTCACTTCATGGCCGGGCTGCAGGAGAGTCACAAGACGGAGGCACAGCAATTTAAGCGGGCCTGTCACATGCTGCTGAATTCAAATAGACTGTTGTATCTCGCCCTTTCACTCGTCTCCTTCCCTACTGCAAGGGCACCAACCAACCTGCATGTTACCATGACTATAAGAGCGTCTGGGTGGCCTTGTGTTTGTCTGTCAGCGGGATCCCCCACCGCCCCCTTCTTTTATCCGTCTGTCCAACAATCAGAGGCAGTCTTCACACCCTACCCTTCCCCCCTTCAAATTATCCACCTGCGCCCTACACCTCATTTACTGTGCTCGCCTCAATTACACCCAGTTTATGCCAACACTCATCACCCCACCGTCCAGCCTTCAGCTTCTATCTCTTTGTCTCACCTTGGTGCACACTGCCATCCATCTGTCTGAGCAGAACCATTAGCACATTTACTGTCCCATCTCTTAAGATGAGGCGCAACATTTCCTCTCATTTCCACACCTGGAGAACACAAAGAAGCCCAGGGATCAATGGGTGGAGATTGGCTCGTCCTTCCTCGCTCCTGCACCCCCCCTTTTTTTTTTTCACTGTGAAAAGGCATGTAGCCATGAAATGGAACAAGATGATTGCTCCCAATGGATTGAGCTAAAATAGAGGAGCGAGGGCTGAAATAAATATTGTTTAGAGAAAGAAATAATTCATGGTGCAAAATCAATGTGCAACTATAGTGATATTTATGTTTCTTGAAGACCTATTTTTGCTCTCTTATTAGCCAAGTTGACGGGACTGTGACCCTGTCAGCTCACATAAACAGCTGTTTTCAGGCTTCTCGAGGATTTTTTCAATTTGCGATTTACTCTGCTCTTTATGGCAGTCATTGACATAATCCTGCAGATTCTACCATTTCTAAAATTTAATCCCACTACTTGACTTGTGGGACACATCACTTCACAGCGTGAGAGCAGATGGCTCAGCACCAAGAAGATTTCAAACAAACTAAAAAGGAAGCGTAAGTGGTGGTGGGGGGGACACGGGGCGAGCTTGAATAAACCCATCTGCTCACAGATGGATGCAGAATTCATTTGAGACTGTCAGGACAGTCTTGTTGCTATTTTTGTCACAGCACTCCATCTCTCGCAGAAGGTGGGAAGGGGGCTAGAGGAGGAAAAAAGAGGAAGAAGATGCAGAGATGCATGAGGGGGTGTATGCTCTTCAGCTTGAGATAGTAGATTCCGCTGCTCTTGTTTCTGCAGCTCCTGAAAACATATTCATATGTTTTTGTTGTCCTCTCTCTTGATCTCTTCACCTCTCACAGTAATTGTTGAAGTTAGTTTGAAAAATGTTTTTTGGGAGGGTCACAAACCGTCCTTCTTAAAATGATTTTCGCATGTTTTTTTCTAGTTATACACAGTAATTTGCCGCCATTTTTGCCTTTATTGGAGAGGATAGCTGAAGAGAGACAGGGAATGTTGGGAAGAGAGAGTGGGGGATGACTTGCAGAAAAGGGCCGAGGCCACTCTGACGAGGACGGTAGCCTCTGTGCATGTAGCGCATGACATAACCGCTAGGCTATCCGGATTTTGCAGCTTTTTAAGTTATTTAACTTTCATTTTTAAATTTCTTACATGAAAAAGTTTGTCTGAAACTGGACATAAGGTCAAATAACCTAATCATAACTATTGAAAATGCGTAGGAATCATTAATTAGCCCTAACTATATTGCGACATGATAGAGTGCAACATTTTTGCCTGTAAACTTTCAGCCTATATATTTTAGTAATGTAGCAAATTAGCACTTGTTTGTTATATCGAAATGTGTTTTGTCCGTTTAAAAGCAGAATAAAAGCTAACATCAAACACAGACAATAACATAATATTGCTATGGCTAACATGTGAAACATGCTAACATGTCTGTAAAACTGTTTCTTATTTACAAATGTAGCAGACACAGAGCAGGGTTAGCATTCATTTTACGTTATTGTTGTGGCTAAAAGACTTTATTACAGCTTTATCTGCTGTTTATGTTAAACCCAGCACCAGAGAAAAGGTTCTTTACTTGCTAGCTTAGATGATTAGTTGAGGGCAGTGTAGTTAGCCTAAAGTTAAGCTAGTTTTGTAAAATAGCTTTCTAATGCTGTCATGTCAGAAGCGAGCACAACTGAAAAAATATAAGATAGGGTAAAAAAAGGCAACACATATATATATATATAGCCTACTGTATTTATTTGCATATAGGTATATATACATGAATGTTATCTACAGACATTTACAGATTTCAGTTGTTTAGAAGATTTTGTGTTTCTTGTTTTTTCTGAACTTCAATGTGTGTTAATATTTCAGTCATGTAGTGGTTGAAACTTCTTTTAATTTATTCAAGCGCTGCTAAAATACTATCTTTTTTTATAGTTAAACTTCTATCCTGCTAATTCTATTCCACTTAACTTTGCAAAAAGCTTTCCTTGAGCCAGCGCCAGCATTCATAAAAACTGATAACACATTAAAGCATCACTAATGATAGGCTAATATCTATAAAAGAGACTTGTCACAGGGGCCGTCTTCTTTGTAATGAGTCATTTTACTTAGGCTACAGCAAATACATTTCCCTAAAAGTATACTTCCATGAACTTTCTGGAAAGCATTAGTCATAAGTGACCCTTCATTCCTCGTCAAATTGGTTGTTCTTTGCTTGAGGCAAAACATGATGAAGCTTTTTGTTTCTGACTGCATCATGTCATTTCATCCACTTCTGTCTCTCCACAGTCTCTTATATTCCTGGGCTGTGTGGCAGCTGCGGGGCTTGGCCTTAACCTGCTCTGCCTGGCCATCTACCTGAGCTGTCTGTGCTGCTGTCGCAAGGAAGAAGAGGAGGAGAGCAAGAGACCCAACTCCTGCTGCGTCACCTGGTCCGCTGTCGCCGCTGGACTCATCACATGGTGAGTAAGACAAGACGTAGACTAGATGACTAACTGCTGATTGTAGTGCGCGCACACACTCTCTGTTGTTGCCTGTGTGTTTTTCTCATTTCCTTTATTGGTCATTCAGTATTCCTAAAGGGGAGCAGCCGTAAATGGCACGGCGTTTTCACAGAAAAGATTCTTAATATGTCTCTGCACTTTTGTATTCCCTCCTGAAATCCAAAACTTATAAGTTCATTCGGGTTGATTTGTCTTTCTGTTTATTTGCACACGTCTGTTTACCTGCCTCTCTCCGTTTTGTACTCTTAAGCTGTTCAAGGTCTCTTATTTGTGGTCTACAAGCCTGGCAGTCCATCACACGTTAGAAAGCCCCTGAGCTTCTGTTTGCAGTTCTGCAGAAACTTGTGGTTCACAATTGCATCATACTAGTTTCTTACCTTTTGATGAGTTCACTCTGAAATCAGTCTGCACTCAGACTTAATATGTACCTTTGTCCGACATTGATGATCAAATATGTTTTACTGAACGTACACTTTCTGTACGGTCAGTTGTTGAAAAACCAGACATGTTTGGATATATGTGTGGTTTTTATACATGGAGAGGTTTGTTGGTATTTTTGCTCAGACAGACAGGTAAGTACAGGTTAATAATGCAAGACGCAATGAGCAGGCTATGGGTTCTGATCCCACCTGCAACATGAAGGTGGTCTGGGACGCCTGGCTGCAGCTGACAACTGTGGACCACCAGCAATTCATCCCAGATTCTAAAAATACTGCAAAGTGAGGATGTCCCAAGTAACGCAGCGAGATAACAAAGATTGTTTTTTTTTTCACCTTGGATGCATGTTAACACCTGGGCCTCCCCTAGTTGGAGGAATAAATTGTGCACAATCAGCCAATACGTCACAAGCTCCGACTAAACATGTTCAGTCAAGTTCAGTCTGACTCTCCAGCACCATCCTTGTAGTGAGCGCATTAGAAATAATCGTGAGAAAAAATATGCTGCTACCACTTTGCATCAGTGCCAGTGACAGCCAACTGGCAGACAAATCCTATCACCTTGTGACGTTGGATCTCTGGATAGAATCCCTGACTGCGTCTGCCAAATGAAGCCAAACTATTTAATGAATCAATTGGAGACACAGTGCTGTATTCCTTCTTTTTTTTTTAATGCAGGCTTTCAGAAGCATAGAAAACTAGAGGGGAAAGAAACAGAAACCTTGTGAGTTTTTGGAAAGTTTTCATTTATAATGTGGATTATAAACGTTTAATTGAAAAAAACGTAAAGTAATAAAGGCCACTGAACCCGAGCACACACTCTTTGAGTCTCCATAGGATTACGAGACGGATATTGCAAAGGTGTTGAACTAATACAGCTCAGAAATTATAATGGATTTTTGAAACCCAATACTTGCAGCATTTGTAAATAACATTTCCCCTCGGCTAAATGCTTACAGGCTGAAAAAGCTTATCAAGCGTAGCCTATTTATTTTTGCTTCTTTAAAATCCTATGTGTTTCCTAGCTGGCTGAATAAAGCAGCTCAAATAATGAAAAAAAACCCTCTTTTTTTCCTGATGGTTGGAAAATGACACTTTTCACTTGTCTCATTAGGGCCAATCTTGTTTCACCATCACAAGACTGGATTTTCAAGGCCTCATAAAATGTCTTGTGTATGAGGAAATTACATTTGTTGAATAAAACCCTTATTAATGTTTCGAGGAGGAGAAATATCTCCTGATGTTTAAGATGATATCTGACCCAGTGTCTCCCTTAAAGGAGCGGTGCAGTAGATGTGATTTGTTTTGTCCGCAGGCTGCTGAATCTCATCAAATTTATGCTGAACTTTAAAGTATCCTGATGTCAAATTATATTCAGCTGGAATAAAGATAAACGATACAGTGTTGTAGCCGTTAGCTGCCACACAGATTTCATAACTTTTACTCAAGTCAAACTTTTGACTTTTTCTAGCTAGGTTAACAGCATTCTGATGTGTCAAACATTCACATACATCCTTAAATACGACTTAAAATCATTAACAGATACAGTAAATCCCTTTAACTCTACAGGCAAAGATCCACTCACAGCCGGATCTAAAGCTACCCAAATACCCGGACTGATGCAGCTTCAGCGCTCACATCACAAATTAGGATAAATTAAGTCAGTCAATGAGATGTGCTCTCCCCCACAAAGTAGCTAATTGAGTTTGTAGCCAGAGGAGTCGAGACTTCTGCCAACCATGTGACAAGTCATGTTTAGCAACCAGTGGGAAGTATTAGATTAAGCCTCAGGCATTATCGTACATCTATCTTGTTTCAGGGGAGGGTCATTGTTCAATGGAAGCACACAGCAGTGTCATGGTTTTGTAAGTTATCCTTAAAGGTTTTCTTCTTGTAGACTCTTGAGCTGTTTTCACACATGCACAAAACTCCTAAAAAGAATTAACCAAAATCTTTAGGAATGAGCTGAATGTATGAACCCTGATTTTTCACCCCGACTGAACTCAAACTTTTCATGTCAGCCCCCAAGCGGGGTTATGAAATGTATTTCTTGAGACCGATGTGTGACCATTGGGCATGTTACAAATTCCCTTCATACTCTTCTCTGCTTGCAACTAAGTTCGTATCCACTCATTCACTGATACTGTGAATATCTCCTGTTACACATAACTTTGATATGAAGGCAAAATAACTCTCACTATAGTTTCAGACCCATACCTTTACGTCCAACATCTTTGATTTCCAAAGCCCCTGTTTGACATCATCTACTTCCTGTTGAGACCCCTCCCTACCGTCCAACATGGAAAATTGTACACTGTGTTAGAATTGTGGATAAGCAATTTTGGAAGATTTCAGGGGCAGACTCAGGAATTGTTTTTTAGAAATGTTTCAAGAGTGCGCTGCAAAATAAGCTTTATGAAGAAGTGAAGCCAATGAGAAAAGACCTTGAACTGCATCTAAAGGCTAGCAGTGGGCAACCTGTCAATCAGGATAGAAACGTAGCAATTTGTATCCACCCATGTCGTCCAGATATGGTGATCTGACTCCCAAAAACAAGATGGCAGGAGCCTTAATGCCAAATGCAAGGCTATAAAAAGGTAGTCAACAAACCAATGGATGGTATCACTGTGACTACTTCCACTCCTTCAATTCATTCTACAATTAATAACCAATAATGGAACTGGGATTATTTGAAATTTTTCAAATTTTTGTCCCACTGCCCAAATCTAGTAAATAAAGTTTAATAGTGTAAATAAAAAATAATGAAAAGCAAAGCTGAGTATTATTTAAAGAAGATTTATTTAACATATTTTACTTCAACTTTAAAATTCTCTTCTAAAAGCATGTTGAAATACATTTTAATCAATACTCAGAAAAACTGCGCTAAAGAACAAGTCATGAAACACTTACTGTGATGTCACATTTATTCAGTGCGTTCTCTCCATCACAGGCTGCAAATGGCTTTTTTGCTCCCCACAATGCCAACCAGTCTTCATTACGCTATAATTAATAATTTACATGTCTTACAACATAGAGTGACTCAGAAGTGGCAGTCCTCCTTGCATAAAAGATTAAAGAGGCAAGATCAAAATTAGAAGAGTAGAGTAGAAATTGCTTGGCTGACGACTGAGGGGACGTGGGCACTGTTATGTAATCACTCACTGTATGAAAAACAATACATTGAAGTCTTTTCAATGCATTTGGACAGATTGTTGGATGCTTTTTAAAAAACCTTGTGGATTGTTTGGGGATTAGATTTGAAACCTATTGGAGAAAAAATGTCTCTCAGTCTTAAGGCTTTTGGGTTTTTAAGTTCCAAAGATTTTTAGTGAATAAGAACAAAACGTGCTTTATGTCTGGGTGCTTTAAAATAAACGCCAATTCATGATGAAAGCTGGCTGAAAGCGAGGCCTCAGGCTGACTTTCCATATGGTATGATTATAGTTTCAATAAAAATGCTTTCAGAATTTCTATACCCATTTTGTTCTGTGATTGGCCAGGTAAAAAAAAAAAAAACTACTGTACCTTTATGTAAACTCACACACAAAATCCTTCATAAATATAGGATTTAATGTTCTTAAATTGGACCAGTGCTCTGAATAATTATTTTCCATTCCACTGTTTTTATGTTAACTTTCAATAAACTGGTTACAAAAGCTCAACAGAAACAGACTTAGCAGATCAATGATGACGTTTACAGGAAGTCCAATGAAAAGAAGAAAAATATCACACATCAGTGTGGCTTGATGAGAAACTTTCTCAGACATTGTTTGTTATTGGTCGGATCAGAGCTCTTTAAGTCAAATAATCGTCCTGCACACTATCGTTTCAACAGTAGAGAATTAAGAGTGGACAATTATTTATTTAACAGTTGAGGAAAAGATAAATATACTATAAGTCTTTGACGGCCCGACTCTGTCATGATGACATCATGCACTCGGAGGGGTAGGGCCGACAGCAGGATATAACACCCCCACCCTCCAGACACTAGTGGTGGTGGTGATAGAAGAATGCAGGATGTGATGAGGAATGGGTTTCTGAGGCTGTATCTGAACTCTGCTGAGCCGGAATAGAGGCGACTGGGGCGACTGAGTTCCATACTGTAATGAATAAACTCAATCCTGCACAACAAATGAGGGCGGAAACACAGAACACTTTCTGCTAGTTTCACTTTCTTGGGCGCCTGATAGTGGTAATATCACGCACCCCATGTACGGATGCTATCGTCTTCCAAGCAGGCGGCCTCGGTTCGACTTCTACCTGCTGATCCTTTACCGCTCACTCATCCCTGTTTTCTGACTCTGAAGGCCAAAACATAAAAAAAACTGAATTTCACACTCTTTTGGAAATTATTTTTGGGAATTTGTTCAAATTTCTCCGACGTTTGGGTAGGTATTTTTGCATAGGCTTTGCGATGTTTGAGGTGAAATTAAGTGTAAAATCTAGTTTCACTTCATTGACAGTGTCAGAGTTGGTCTTAAGTCAACTTCTGCAAAGTTCCCGTCTACTTCATGAGATTATTTCTATCCGTCTCTTTCTCTCTTCTTAGTTGCGGCTCAGACTTTCGGTTGTAACTTCTGTCATCTTATACTCTGTAAAAAAAAAAAAAAAAAAAGATCAGTGCTTTAAAATTTGTGCTCACATCTGAAACTTCTGTTTTGTTTATTTATAGATGGAAATCCCATTAGAGTGACGCGTTGCCGTCCGGAGTAAATCTGAAGAGCTTACGTGGTTGGACTTGATAAATTGTTAGACTTCATACTGAGAGTCGAGAGAAGTAGGCAGGAAACATCCTGCGGGAAATTAACTCTCCTTCATTCGATTCCCATCTTTGATTATGTCAATCTACTGGATGCACCAGAGTGATCTCCCGGGCAGATTCTTTTTTACGTTTAACCTGGGAAAAAAGGGAAAAGGGAAACTGGTTTCATTTTAATCTCATCAGTCCAGATCCTTCCCCTGGTTTTTACCCTTACTCTGTCTTCCTCTATCCCTTATTACTCCCTCTCTCTCTACACTTCAGTCCCTTCATCTTCCCCTCCTCCCTCCGTCTCTGTGTTAAGTCTCTCCGTCCTCCGTTCTAATGATGTTTGACAGAAGCTGGACCTGATTCGCTGTGATGTCCTTCCCAATTAACACTGGTGAAAGCAGAACAGATGTCACTCAGCTGTGTTTGGAGCGCTGCCTGCTGAAGCACATTCATGTGCGATTACACTGTGATTATACTGTACTCTAAATTACTTAGCTGCTCCTGCTGAGGACATCTAGACTGTAACATCGATGCATTTATTTAACTACATTGTGAATAAAATAGTTTGGGACTGATTGTTTTCAGGCTGAATTTAAATAAAATGACCAATAAGTAAGACATCTACTGAATTAAATCATAAAATGACCTTACTTACCTTAAGGAAACATGTTATGTTGAAGTGCTGTCATCTCTGACAAAAACACAGCAGCCGGTATATCCTCTTAAATTTCAATTGAGGTAGAGAATGGTCTGTATTTGTTTTGACCAGAGAAGGTAGGCAGTTTTAAGGCACTCCCACGCGGCCATTTTGGATGCCCTTTCGATTTGCCAGGCAAACTGCAAACCAACAGGTGTTGCAGCGATGGAAGCAGCCATGCAAACTGCTTCAGATATAACTGATTCTACTCAACTCAAAAAGCCTCGGCAGGTTTCTAATAAAGTCAACGACCGGAAATGTGGTAAAACTAGGATAAATATGGGAGATTCTTCTGAAAAATGGAGAGAGGTTAGAATGCAGAAAAGTTTCAAGACCAACGCAGAGCTGGCTAAACACTGAAGCTACAGTGACTGCGACATGGCAACCTGCATGCACATCAGTCATCTCCAAAGGGGAAATTTTTCAATCACAAAATCCCACAAAGAAATGACTTTACATGTGCAAAACAAATCATGCAATATGATAATATTGTAATGCAAAGACTTGTATGAAACAAAGCTTCATGCTAGTAGCCAGTTCACAACAGGCCAATAATGTCGAACACCAAACTGGCACATTTTGTGAAGATGACAAAGAGACAAAAAGCTGTTTGTTTGAGTTACTCAAAGTCCACCTTAAGTGTTTGTTGACTTGTTCAGTTGAATCTGTACAATGGATTCTTATGTGTTTCCAGTTTTTCCAGAGTTTGGATCAAGAGGTACCTGGAGTACGCTCTTTGGACTGACCGATTAAAATATTTCCATTGAAAGAGGCAGAAACATTTGTCTCCAGTCTTACGTGAAAGGAGCTTAACTAACATAGATGGAAACATTGTCTCAGTTACAAATCGATCTCAAGAAGTTATTCTCCTTTCCAGGACGGATAAAGCAGCTTTTTAGATTTCTAGAAAGTTGGAAGCCGAATGCCCCTGAAATCTTCCAGAGAGGGTTTGTTCACACATGCACCTCACAGCGGGAAACTTTACTTGTTGGACCGGGTGAGGGGCAACGCAGAAATGGAGGACAAATCAAGAGAATGTAGCGTTATTATGACGATTTTTTTTACTTCATATCATTGCTATGTGTCATTCGACTTATCCACGGTATAAACAAATGAACGAAAAAGAACATATAGCCATCAGAAAGTCTTGATGCAGTGACATTACAAGCACAGTGTTACACACCGGTCGAAGGATAAAATCACCATCATCCCCCCTCACCTGCTCGCTCGCGTGTAATTCTCTTGGTATATTTTCTACCATGTTTACACGTCATCTCACCCTCACTTCATGTGGAAAAATTACTGGAACTAATCATTTTAACTGGAAAAAAATGGAGGGAAAAATTCAGCTGTCTGCATTCACACATGCACCCCAACTCCCCAATTTTATTTTATTTTTTTTGTGTTGTGTGCGTGTAAATATTTTGTACAGGTGTCTATTTTGCACGTCTGCCTTAAACAGGCTTATTTGGAAGTTTTCCAGGAGTCTTGTCCATGAAACATTTATAAAGTAGCTAGTTGTGTTTTATATTAATGCCGTTTTTTTGTGGTTTGGCCCTCGCTGAGAATTCAGAATATAAAATTCATGTGTCTATATTTGTCATCTCAGGAGAGTCATTGCTGCCGTTTTAAGGCAAAAGCTCAAACATATTCAAACCTGTCCGATTCCATTCAAAGTAGCTGCGGGCAGTTTTCTTTTTTTTTTTCTTTTTTTTCTTTGCTGCAGGCTGATGCTTTTGGTTCCTTTTTCCGAATTCCCCTCAACGTCCTTTATCCACTTTGTCATTTATCAACGTGACAGTTTGGACCTCTGCTCAGGACATGCCTGCTCAAATCTATGATATCCTTTCTCTTTGAATTAGACCGTAGATAATTCAGGGAGCAGCACGAGGGAAGTGGAGGCACCGAGAGAGAAAGAGGGGAAGAAAAGAGGAGGAATTCTCTCCATTTGCACACGCCATGATGGGCTCCTTTTTTTCTCACATTAATGAGATTCTAACCTTAAAAGTATTTTCATGGTTTAAAGAAGTACTTCTTAGTTCCTACTAGGGCTGCATGATTATTTGTAAAAAAATCACTTTCTTCAAACATGCGCACATGTGGTCTCATTTCTAAATGACAGCGATTCACTTGCTCGTATTTCCATTTTGCATTCAGAACAATTCACATGTTCAATTAGGCCACAGACTAGCCTCAGATGCTGCCAAACAACTTTACAACATTTAAGTGTTTCATGTTACGTGTTCTATAAGAAAGGAAAAAGTATATATTGTAAGGAGACTTTAAAGTTGAAGTCCAGTTTTTTTTAATTTAGGTATTATCTGTTGAGAGCCCTAGACAGCACGTGTTTTTATTTGAGCGCAATTTGCATTTTTGTTGAAAAAATAAGAATCGCTATCTTAGTACATTAGGATAAAAATCATGATCCACATTTTAGCAAGAATGGTGCAGCTACTGTTACACTCGATACATCTGGTGTGTTTGCGATTCAGAGGTGGAGAGCTTTTCAAAAAGATAAAAGAAGGGAAACCCCTGTTCTGTGTGTATCTTCTTATCGGTGATGATTTCAGTATTAAACAAAAATACATAAAAGGAATAAAATTGACCAAGTTGTTTAAAAGTCTGATTGCATGAATCAAGGAAAATCTTCTCTTAGTTGTTTTCCAATTCTTTATCTGTCTTTTCCTTTTTGTCCAAATGTCTCGCTCCCTATTCTTTTTTCATCATATCCAATGTCTGCCTATATGTCCTTGTCTCTCTGAGAGCTTGTCCTCTTTGGTCAGTTTGTATTTTCTTTTCTTGTCTCCAATATACGCCGATATTCTTTTATATAACCCCTTCTTTAATGTTTGTATTCCTCCCTTTTTCTGAGCTTCTCCCTTAGAATTGGTGTGATATCTTGCAAAGTGGGTGGTTTACCTGCAGGGGCTCATTTAATGAGACTGTGTCCTTGTTGTTCTAATGAGTAAAATAGACCCTTTTTTTTGTTAATGCTCCACCACCTGTGATCAGCATCACTCTGACTCTCAGCTCTGGTGGATCCAGGTATACAAGCTGCAGGCCTCTCTCTTCTTACCTCTGATCCAGAACACCAGGGAGAAGTCAACAAGGTTAAAGATGTTCTATGAAGTATTAATTAGGCTGACTCCTGCTTACTTTCCCTTTGGTGCTGACCTGACTTGCCCTGGCCTTGATCCGGAGTTCATTTAAAGATGGGAAAGCGGTGGCAATCCACGAGGGGGTTCCCAACTGTCACTTGAGGTTTAGCCTATAAGTGGAGAGTTTATAGGTTAGAACTCACAAAATGAAATATAAAACGCCTACTCTTATGTTAGCTTCAACACATGAACACAATGTACTGAGAGTTCATTAAAACTAGCTAGCAATCAGAGCAGGTAGCTTAATGGATACATTGGTGAAATAGGAAAGTTAAAGTAAAAAATAGACAGTGGAAAATGGTTAGCTTGAAGTCATGGTTGAACAGTAAATGGTGTAAGACAAATGGTGGAAAGCTAAAGTATTTGTTAAATGGGTGAAATATAGTTTTAGTAATTTTAGATAGCGAAAAGCAACTGAAGATGGTTGATAGAGGTGGGGGGAAAAATTGTTTTACTGTATGTAAAAATGTAGATTCTTATCTTCTGAGATTTTATATCAATTCATAACTTCCAATAATCTATTTTTTTTTGTTGTTGTGCTAATCAGTCACTCCCTGATAAGTGCTAAGGCTAGCTCTTTAACTCAGTAGAATGCCAAATGGAGCAGCAAGAAATTCAGCCAGTCTCACAGATGACTGGAGTAGATCCTGAAGTATGTACTCAAGTATGTACCCACGATCTGCCTAGATGGACCTAATACTTGACGTTAGACTTGTGTAGATTCACCTGAGACTTGTTGTAAAGTTTGTGAAGATGAACTTGAGGTTCACAAAGATAGAGTTGAGGTTGGACTTCAGACTTCCATCCATCCATCCATTTTCTTCCGCTTATCCGAGGTCGAGTCAAGGTGGAAGCAAGTCAGCCCAGACTTCCCTCTCCCCAGCAACGTGTTCCAGCTCCTCCTGGGGGGATTCCGAGGCGTTCCCAGGCTAGACGGGATATAAAATGCCTCCAGCAAATTCAGACTTGTCAAAAACAATTTCCAAAGATTGAGTTGAGAGTTGAATTAAGACTTGTCAGGATTGGGCAACCAAGTGGTTAGTTCGCGTGCCCCATGTACAGAGGCTTCCGTCCACAAAACGAGCAGACCGGGTTTGAATCCGACCTCTGGCTCCTTTTGCGGTATGTCGTTCTCCACTCTCTCTCTGTCTCCCTGATTTCTGACTCTGTCCACTTTCCTGTCTCAATAACCCCCCACAAAAGCAAACAAAAGACTTGTCAAGAGTCATGTTGGACCTGTATATGTTGACTTAAAACTCAATTGTAGACTTGCTTGTATTGAAATGAGACTTGACTTCAGACATACAGACTTCCATGAGACTTGTCTTGATACTTGTAAAGATCATCTTGAGATTTGTAGACATTGATTTGAGGTTCGACTTTGACTTGTTGAAAATGAATTTTGGACCAGTATAGATTGACCAGGTAATCGATTATAGACTTTGAATCCATGGATCAATGAATCTAGAATCGACTTTAATCGAAAATAGATTCTGAATCGAATCGAATGAAATTGTGAGACACCCAAAGATTCCCAGCCCTAATGGTTGAATGGTGAACTGAACTCAGGAGGAAGCTAAATATACTTGTTAATAAGTTTAAATGGTTGTTGTTGGTGATGCAAATGGTTTGGTAAAAGCAATGGATACATGGTGACAAAGTTCTCAACAATGGAAAGATGGTGATTGGATAAGGGGTTGGCTTATGGGGCCTTTTTTCCTAGGAGTTTGGGGACCTGCTCTCCCTGTTTGATATAACAGTAACACTTTCCTCCAAGGGTTCTGTTTTCAGGACAGGCAGCCTCTAGGCAGGAAATCTGGCATTGGGAAAGTTTGTTTGTTTATTTGTTTACCAGTGAGACATTCAGCTCTTACTCTGGCCAGAGTCCCAGGACCTTCACATTTTGTTGTAACATGTCAAGTCTAAGCATTTCATGTTCTCGCTGGGGTTTTTTTTTTTTTTTTTTTTTGAGAACCATTTAGAAGCTGTTTTTCAAACTTCACCATTTGGCAAGCTCTGAGAGGCTACTTGAGAGTGTGAATTTATGTGGATGATTGTTGTCTGCAGTGCCGATGCTCCAGCTGAACAAATGAAATCCTTGGATGAGGGAATATGCTAAATACATCTGAGATGATGCATTCCAATACTCTGCGTTGTATAATTCCTGGTTCAAAGAGTTTAGTTTGCATAATTAAGCACAGAAAGCGAAACAGTTTCTTGCAGCTCAATAGCTACAGTTTATTGGTTTGGTCTGCTGCAGAAAGCCATTCACAGTTGAGGTGTATGAACATTTCTATGACGGTTGCTGTAGGCAGATTTCTCTTTTAGTCACTTATTGTTCTATAGCTAAGAGTTTGACATGGTGTTTGAATTTGCAGCACAAACATTTCATGGAAGAACAAATTGTTGAAACTCCAATTGTATCCTTTCTACAACCTTAAATGTGCATAAAGACAGAGTGAGCATGCCTGTCCAATCCACTGTCACTCATTCTGCTTGGATCACTGTGTTTACCTTGACAAATATTTATTGACTTGACCAAAAAAAAAAACATGTTTGCCTTTGGATAGTGACGATTCGAAAGTGCCTCATTACCTTTGTTTTTTCTTCCTGGTTGTCAAAAAAGTCAAGTTTGACGGACGACTTGATAGCAGTTGTCAAACGGAAATCCACAAATACCAGGGTGCAGAAGAAAAACAGGTGCCGCTAATGAAGATTACAGAGACAGAGCCACCACACCCCCCCTCAGGTGTGACATCAGTACTGACCCTGCTTCTCCTCCTACCAACCACGCCTACCGCTAAAGACACTGAAGTGAATCCTCCTAACGCATTATCATAACATCAGGATGACATAATGTCACTGAAGAATTACAGCGACCCTGATGTATAGGGTCATGATGGACTTTTTTCCCCCAAACAATTGTTCTAATAATGGATTTGAAGCTGACAAACTTTGAATCCGGTGACATCACCTCGTACATATTTGATGTACAAGCCACGCAGGGCTGCTGCTGTACACTGCTCCTCTCATTAATTTAACAAGGGCTCACCCGTCCTCCCATGTCTCTTCTCTCTCTGCAGCGTCGCAGTGGGTGTGGGTTTCTATGGCAACAGTGAGACCAATGATGGCGTGTACCAGTTGACCTACTCCCTGTACAACGCCAATCACACTCTGGGCGGAGTGGACAGTCTGGTAGGTAAAACACTAGCGTCTAATGATGGATGTGTCCAACATGTACACGTTTTTCAGTTCACATGGAGTTTATAGAGCCATCTTGGTGGAAACAAACAGCTCCGAGTGAACGCTTTTAAAAGAAATAAAAGCTGTTTGTGATGCACACAGACGCTCAACAGAGGAGGAAAGCCCCGAGGACTCAATTTAGTATGCCTTTAAATGTTTTTATGGTTCTTTTATGGCTTCTTACTGCTACACACAAATCGACAGCTTCTAAACACAACAACTCTTTCCCCACAGACAGACAACACACACACACACACACACACACACTCTCTTTCTCTCTCTCTCTCACCCTTCTCCAGGCCCGCTGTGGCCTCCTCAGAACAAAGAATCGTCCCGTGTCTTTCTTGTGCTCACTTTAGCTCAGTATGTGTGCGTGATCTTTTTTTCTATTTTTATCTGCCTCCACTGCCATCTTAAAAAGACACACATCACACAAACCCCCAAATGTAGCCCGCTGTTAGAAATTTCAAACTGATGATGAGACGTTTTTCTGCTTTAAGAGGAGTGGGATTTTCTACCTCTACCTCTAGATGTTTTTGTCAAACATTTTCCAAAAAGGTATTTTAAAGTTTTATTGCAGTAGTAGTACAAATTGATAACATGTCAGCACTATTGGTGCAATTTGAGACTGACGTACCTGGTACCCAATTTTTGGCTTGTATCGGACATATTCACACAAGAAGTCCTTCCAAACTTGCCCGAGATCTGCCTAGATGGACCTAATACTTGACGTTAGACTTGTGTAGATTCACCTGAGACTTGTTGTAAAGTTTGTGAAGATGAACTTGAGGTTCACAAAGATAGAGTTGAGGTTGGACTTCAGACTTCCATCCATCCATCCATCCATTTTCTTCCGCTTATCCGAGGTCGAGTCAAGGTGGAAGCAAGTGCATTAAGTCAGCCCAGACTTCCCTCTCCCCAGCAACGTGTTCCAGCTCCTCCTGGGGGGATTCCGAGGCGTTCCCAGGCTAGACGGGATATAAAATGCCTCCAGCGAATTCAGACTTGTCAAAAACAATTTCCAAAGATTGAGTTGAGAGTTGAATTAAGACTTGTCAGGATTGGGCAACCAAGTGGTTAGTTCGCGTGCCCCATGTACAGAGGCTTCCGTCCACAAAACGAGCAGACCGGGTTTGAATCCGACCTCTGGCTCCTTTTGCGGTATGTCGTTCTCCACTCTCTCTCTGTCTCCCTGATTTCTGACTCTGTCCACTTTCCTGTCTCAATAACCCCCCACAAAAGCAAACAAAAGACTTGTCAAGAGTCATGTTGGACCTGTATATGTTGACTTAAAACTCAATTGTAGACTTGCTTGTATTGAAATGAGACTTGACTTCAGACATACAGACTTCCATGAGACTTGTCTTGATACTTGTAAAGATCATCTTGAGATTTGTAGACATTGATTTGAGGTTCGACTTTGACTTTTTGAAAATGAATTTTGGACCAGTATAGATTGACCAGGTAATCGATTATTGACTTTTGTATGTAGATTTAGGACTTCCCTACAAAGCGTCACAGATTGACATGAGACTAACCTTAAAGTTCTCTAATGATTAACTTGAGATTGGTAGAGACTGATTTTGAACTTGACTTTCGTCTCTGAAGATAAACCTTGTACTCAATACTTGGTTTAAGATGTTTATAAATTGACCTGTTACGCATAATACCTTTACTGACTGACCAACTTCTTGTGTAATTCACCAGAGACTTAATTTCAGATAGTTCAGGTTAACAGGAGACTTGTCTGAGAGTTTTTCAGTTGAATTGGAGAGCTGACTTTTAGCCTCGTCAGGAATAAAATTGGGACATGTATAGAATGACTCGAGACTCGCTTGAAACTATAATAAAAGATGTTTAATGGGGTTTACATGCTTAAATATCGGTTAACATAAGCTGTATGTTGTCACGATGTATGAGCAACATTTGTCCTGTGATGGCGTCATGCACAGGCAGGAACTCTGGCTAACTTGCTGTCATAGAGTGGGGATTAAGTCTCCTTCTGTGTTAATGGAGATTAATGTGGCGGTATGTGAACCACTTACTGCTGTGACTCAACGTGGCCACAGTTATAAACACTTTGCCAAGAGAGTATAGATCCAAACAGCACACTCACTGCAGGACTGTGTTAAGACTTCACACGCTAATGATGAGGGAAAACTGTCTCCGATTTTCATGGCGAGTACTTCTTAGCTGTCAGGCTCTGATTGAAGCACTTTATGAAAGATTTACAGTGGAAATATGTAAGAAGGCTGAAATTACAGATGTCAGGAGATCTGTAGGGCTGCTGTAGATTGTCGGCTGGGATTTAGTTATCCTGTGGCATGCATCAACCAGCTAGCATAAACCGTGTTCATAAAATTCTTTTTGATTTACTCCTTTTAATGAGTATCACCACCATGTTACGGTTGGGTTTTCTTAATTATGAGGGACAGATACATCTCCAGATTGTGTGAATTATTCAACAATTGTCTCCTTTTAGTCTTGTAAAGTACTTAACCATGTCAATTCTCAAGTCTTATTAGCAAAAGGAAATAAATCATTAACTTATGGCTCATTTGAAAGCTTGTCAGAGTTTCCCTCTAGGATGTGTGAACTCATGCAAACACATAATTGGACATGGTGGCCTTTATTTAGTGTGTGTGCGTGTGTGTGTGTGTGAGTGTTGGTGTGTGTGCATGAGTGAGTTCATTGCAGGCATCTATGGACTGTTGAGGAGTCTAGTTCTTGAGTGGGACAAAGAGCCCAGTGTGCCACACACAGTTCCCAGTCTCCCCCCACCTAATCAACCATGAGGCCAGGAGACAAAGCCGTTTGACGGGGAAGGACAAGCAGCAATGCTGGCCTGTCTGATTGGCAGAGTTGAGATTGAAATCTGTATTGAAAGCATTGACAGTGAAGGCCTCGCTGCCATTTGGCCCACACAAATGCCTTTTAGCCTCGATTCAAGATCGCTAAGAAGGGAGTCCGGCTCTAAAGACTCGCTGTATAAGACAGGAAAGGAAGGCTGTTAGACTCATTATCAGGAGATGCTTTTTTACTCTGCCTCTGTTGAGCCGTGATTAGTTACAGTCTGGAATATATTCTTATGATGTGTTCACGCACACACATCTATTCACACAGAAACACACACAGTCTTTCATGTGAATTTTACGAAGCACTTGAATACTAAGTGTGGTGCAATTACGAGGCGTTACCTTCAACAGAGATGCAAAAAACGGGGCTGCAAAATCTGGAAACTGGCCAACTGAGATATTTAATCCATGCTGTAATGGGACTGTTGTGACATTTGAAGTCTTTAGACACACTAATAATAACTCCATTGTTTGGAAAAGGGGGGTTGTGAGCGAGTTTTGGCAGCCAGCGGTCACCCAGCGGACTGGGTCGATGTCTGGGTCAGTCGCTGAGCATTTGGCCAGAACTCAAGTACGGTTTGGAAGTCGGCCCACGCCCTAATTATAAACATGCAAATTTCCACAGCATTAACATGATAAGCTTTGTCCAATGTTAGTTACAGTGACCTCAAAGTTTAAAGCTTAAAGGTTCAACGCTTGACATTTATTGGAGGGGTTACTGACAAAACAGAGCATTAATACAAACTTACATTTTCCAAAGTTTAAAATCATCGGAAAATAAGAAATATTGGGATTGCATTAAACATGATATCCATGGCAAGATTGAGAGTAGTCCATTGAGTGCACAACTAGCATGTTTCTACAGAAGAGCCAAACATTGTCTGAAGAGCAGTCACAAGCATGTCTTTTGTATGTTTGATAGCCACTGTAGGAAGGCCAGGTACAGTCTGGAAATACCGGTAAAACCAAAGTAAGCATGGCGCTTGTAGAAGACAATTCTAACATACCAGAGTTTTTATTCTCAGACCGTCATCCATAGTTTGTCCATAAGCTTTGGGTAGTGACCAAAAGAATGAGGCTGTGAATGCAAATGGGATATGACTCAAAACTAGGACCCAGTTGAAGGATTCAAGTCATTTGACTAGGACTTCTCCTTGATGCTTTCATGTAAACATATACATGGGTGTTTCAACTGTTGTGAGACACCTAAACATGTGTCACAAACTGGCTCAAAGTAAGTGACAAAGAAGGGGTATCACACATGAAACAATGTTTCAAGGTTAGTTCATTTATTATAAACCGGAGTAAAACCAATCATTCATATGTAAGTCTGATAAATCAGTCATGAATGCAATGTATGGATGAGTGGAGCATTGTGAAGTGCAAACTAAACCAAACCTTCTGGTGAAAACCACTTAATTAAGCTGAGGCCCGACTCTGCTATTGGCTGCTGAGCCAGGAAGTTAAACCAAACCAACCAAACACATGCAGGCATGGAAAAAGCTAATTTGTGCTACTTAACATAATCTGCTGTCATGGCAGATCAAAGCAGATCAAAATCGGTTGATTAATTTGATTTCTCAAGTCTCCACAACAGTAACCTTAGCTATCAGGAGTTCAATCCAGGGTAGCAGTATGTCTGATCCACAATGTGGTGTATTTAGGAGCCTGGTGATTCCTAATAATTTTATTACTTTCCAATAAAGGACACTCCATCTCTTTACAACAAAGCACTCATTGAGTCTTTCACTGGCTACAAACCTCTTTGACATTTGAATGTGTGCTGAAGCATCTGTTCTGGAAAACGCAATGCAATGAAATGGTCATTCCTGCTGACTTCCTCACTTTCTAACACAGCTAGATGGACAGCCTTGTTAAGGTGAAGGAAAAGTACTACTTACATTTGGCCTGAGGTCATCAACCACTTTCCGTTTCCTCTACCTCAGTATGACCTCTGTGAATGGCTCTCATCTGGTTGTGAACTACTGTACTCACAGTAAACCATTTTTTTAGAGTACCACTTCCTTCCTTTGGTTAACTATCTTCTCTGTGTGGGCGGTCGGATTTCCAAAGGTCTTGATTTATGGATGACCATGGGTTTCATCAACAAACCCATTAACACCTGTAAGTCCATCTGCAGTAAAAAAAAAAAAAAAAAAAAAAAGTTCTGTGGGAATCAAAAAGTCAAGAGAGAAAAAAGAAGAGGGGAAATAATATATTTTTAAAGAGATGTTCTGCTGAGCTTCATTACACAGCGTTGAAGATGGTCTCTATCTTTGGCGGTGAATAAGCGGCCGAGGCACTTCAGATCCATGTTCCATTTCACGCTCTAGCTCCCACATTCAATTTTAATTATGGAAAGGCTTTCCACCATCAAACACGGACAAGGACTAAGACCAGGAAAAGAAGTTTAATCCTATGTCCAAACCTTTGTTATACTTTGACAGATGCACTCTGGTCATCAGTCATGAAGAAATGACCAGAACAGTACAGAGTAGTGTGAAAGTGATTATTGGATGCTTGCTGAACCGTTAAAATGAGCCCCAATTAACTTGTTAAGTGATAAGTCTGCTGCAACCACAGCTAACAGACTATATGAAACATGGGTGTCGCCTCAGGAACATCACCCTTTGGTTTCTGATGAGGCATTTTGAAGCTGAAAGATGGTGGACGCCATATTGGAAATTAGATCTTCACCTAACTTTGGACCAATAGAAACAGGCAAAGCGGTGAACCTGAGGTGAGCTTTAAGCTTGGCAAACAGCTACAATGTGCCCACCTGTTAGTCCACTCAGCTAAGCCCCTAATTATGCAAATATATGAATTACTCTTAGCCTAAATATAACCAAAGCCAACCCCGGTAACAATGATAAAATGAGCTATAGAGACAAAAAAATGTTTTTTGTATCCAGGCTGTAATTTAGGACCGACTGTTGGTTCCTCAGCCAGCCTCCAGTGGACGATTGACGAAATAAAGTTTTTGCGCTGCTGCTTTGGCTTCATCTTTCAACACTGGAGGTTGCTTCATGGATGAGAGTTCAGTTGACTTTACTGGTCTTTTATAAGCTATTTAGCAGATCCCAAATTAGGTTCAGTTATCTGGCACAGCTGATATTGAATCACAACTTTCTGAAACTCTGGCAAGCTGTTTCATGTTCCAACTCGGAGATAGACACTGTCTAGGAGGCTTGCATCTCTGTTTCGTGCGCCCAAATTCATCTTTTAAACATCACCATTTCCCCCCAAGGCGATGTCACAGATCCCAAATGGCTCCAATTTCAGAGAAGGATGTGAAACTTTGTATTCTCTAGAGCCTGAGAGACAGTATTATAATCTCCCGGGCAAGACTTTCAGAAAAAAGATACCAAAGACTCATATCCTTGTCCAGCAGTATTAACTGTGAGAAGAAGTATATGGTCTGATGTGAATTACAATGTCATTTTTATAGTAAATCAATTGGTTCTCATGTATCATTCCAGTACTAAGGTCTTTTTTTATGCATTGGCATTATTTTTAAGCCTCTGTGAATGACAGAATTAATGAATCCCAAATTTGTATGTGTAATTATAGATAAGATTTGTATCATTTTATAATGGAGCCAATGAGGCAAGGAGAAAGATGGGAGACTAAATGACTTTACCAACTCCCACACTGCCTACAAATGAATGCATGCTCGTGTAAACCAGAACCTTTACATAATGCCCGTTGATATATATGTTGTACCCTTTCCTTAAGCTGGAATACACATTTGATATTTGACAACTCTGTCATGTTTTCAGCCCAGGGCTTCTTGTCATTTGTCACAATAGTAATTTTTCATGATTTCTCATGGTTTTTGTTTGTTTATTACCCTCTGGCATGAAGAAAAGAATATCCCACTGTAAAACATCCGCATGCAAAAACCCATTCAACTGCTTGTTCAGAAAAAAAATATATATATAAGGCAGAGAATGCTTCTCCATGGCCTCAAAACATCAGACTTGAGATAAAGACGGGGAAGACTGCGACTGGGAACGGTATCTTCTTGATCTGTGCAGATCACTTACACGATGTGGATCAGACCAAGGCGAGGACGAGGAGAGATTAGCAGGACTGGATGTCTCCCTAGGCATTTTCAGATAAGATTCTCACACGGGAGGCAAATATCAGATACGAGCCTGCATTTCTCATCTGTGATTTCATCTTCTCAGTGTGAGAGTGACTGAGTGATCAGATAGCAAACTACAGAGCACCGCAGGCCTGTGAGCTCAGTGGAGGCTTTTGTAAGGTTCTATTGTTTTCTTTAAAAATATACAAGTCACTCTGTGTAGGTTCCTCATGTGATTCTGATAGTGGAGACCATTATAGTTCATTTCAACACTTGAATTAAGCTCTCTAAAGCCCCTATAAAACATGTATACACTCCACCACGACCAGACCATACGCAGAGGGGATGCATATTAGAACGCAAATGTGCCTTTGACATGCAAGCCCCCCTGTTCAAAGTTTGTTTACTGTCCAATATCTGAACACTAGGAGTGGGAAAACATTACATTTATTTAAATATATTTGTACCCAGGGTCCAAAATTAGTTGCAAACCAAAGTGGAATTCCTATCAAAGTTTCCTTCTTATAAAGGGCTGATTAGCAACATGTGGATGCTAACAGACTAAACTTAAAAGCAGGACCTGATAAATATTTCTTGCTTAACAATAACATCCAACTTAAGCATTGTCACTTTGAGCGTCTTGGCACTGTGACGCTAGCTCAAGGACATTTGTTCCCAAGAATAGCGCTCCAGAGGCTGTATAGACTCTCAGGCTTACTCGTGGGCCGTTTGTTGTGTGCTGCACATTGAATGCAAACCCGACTAATTACTCCCCCCCACCCCATCCCCAACCTCTCCTTGCCTCAGCGTCAGCAAACCCAATCCCTGACAAACACAACAACAATATGAGTTTTCTCTCCTGTGAATGCCAAGTACCCAGAGCTGAATGAAAGCATTAATTAGCCTGTTTGATCATCAAATAGCAGGACATCTCAGCGAATGACATTCCCTTGTAAACAACGTCTCCCTTCAGGAAAAAACGACCGAGTAATTCAGCAAAGGAAATGGTTAGAGCCCATACAGCAGAGGTACACTCCGAACATATAATCTGATCTTGCTGTGTTTTGCCGACAAGGTAAAAAAAATGTGATGTGTAAAAATAAATGCCTGTATTCTTTTGTCTGCCTTAGAGAACCCCAATCTTTCCTCCAGGGACTGGATTACTCGCTATGTGATTACATGGCTTAAACGAGTAAACAAACTCTCCGATTCATTAGCGAGGTATCAATTTGGATAAAAGTCACACACACACACACACACAAAAAAAATAAGCAGCAGCGATGAAATGAATAACTCCAGCAAGAGCAAACCTACTATTTCACCTCCAGGCTCTTGAGTTTTGGATGTTTTCCAAGTTGAACTGTTTGCTCAAAAATGGACCCTCTTCGCCAACACCCACTCGCTGTAGTCAAGTTCTCCCACACTGTCCCCTGTCTCAACTCTGCTGCTGATTGGCAGCACAGACCAGCCTCGTGTTAATATCACCTCTGGACACCTTTTTCTGGGGGACAGCTTCTCAGGCAGAGCAGTCAACCAAAAGCACAAAACACATGAGCAGAATTCTGCACTGCGTTTCACTCCAAGGTAATTCTCGGATATTTTAGTGGGAAAATGTTGAGTACAAAAACATTTTCTCTTTAAACTAGTTCCCGGAGCTTACAGGCATACGTGTCTGGAAAACAGAAACGTACTCAACCCCTTGAGGCTTGTGTTGGACAAAGCACGTCAGCTGTTTTAGATTGGCATGTGAAAATGCTAAAATGTGCTCGAAACAATGAACGATGTAACAAAGCTGTAGCAGATGGCAGTCATTAGTTTTGCAGGTAATTGGTTATCATCCTATGCCCGTTTTCCTCTCCTGGAATCCATTTGGATACCTAGACTTCAGTCATGGCTGATCTTGAGTAACCCGAAATTAGTAGTGAAATTACAAAAAAAATATACAGTACATGATTCAGCTGATTCGCTGTTTAATTTGACATGCAGAAATTTAAAAGGGGACGAGATAATAAATGAAATCTCCATCAGGTGGCCAGACAGGTGGATGCTGGAGTGGTGGTGGAGCTGAAAAGCAAAAGCAGTACTTAATTAAGGGCAGAGCTGGCAATGACGGAGCGGTGGGAGAGGCCGGATACCTTGCAGTTTTAATAGACTGTCAATTAAGAGGTGATGGTGGGGAATGAACAGGTCAGTGTGGAATCAGTGCAGCTTGAGTCGTCTGCCTGAACTCGCTCGCATGCGTCGCCTCATTGGTGGAAAAACCCTTATTGGCGACATTTTGCTGGCCTTCACCAATGTGATACTCTAGTACCATTCTGTTTTGACTCATGATCACGGGACAAACTTGAAACCTATTGATTTTTTGGGACTAGTTTGTCATGGTTTTGACAGAGCATTGAAAGAGTATACTTGGCGATACCTTGTGCTGCATTTGAGGCTGTAAAGGAGTCCAATACCAATACTGGTGGTATCAGAACAACTGCAGTATTGGACAAGTTTTTACCCGATGATGCAATCACTAAACTCAGAAGGATACATCCTCTGGGAACTATGGACGTCTACTAAATGTGATGACATTCCATGAAGTAGTTTATGAGTTGCTGTCTTTTCTTGATTTCTTTCCGGCACTCCCTCTTATTATTTCCACAACGATTCCAAACTTCTTCGCTGACATTTGTGGTTGATATTCTAGTCATACCTGCAGCAGTATTTGTACATTCATAAATTCATCTCACCCTCTACCTTCCTCTTCCTCTTGTGCCCTCCAGGTGACTGGCACCATGGGCAGCATGAAGAGCGGCCTGCAGATGCACCTCGCGAGGTTGGACGAGATCTTTGCCACGCGGGGCGACTACGTGCAGACCCTGCAGTTCATGCAGCAGATGGCGGACAACGTGATCAAGCAGCTGCTGGGGCTGCCCGACTGGGAGGACGCTAAAGTGGACCTGGCAGCCATCGCTGATCAAACAGCACAAGTAGAGTACTACAGGTGAGAGACAGAATAAACATGTGTTGTTCTTGTACAGTGCTGGGCGGTTATTATGCCAATGCTATGATGCAACACTGATGGATTAATGAGAGGATGCTTAGAATGGAACCCAGCAAGAGCTGAGAGGACAGAATATGCGATTTTCTCTCAAATTTTAAAATCTGTTTGCTGTTGCCATGAATATGCTCAATGATGTAGAGCATTCACAATTTTGTGGGAGGCAAAAATGTAGACAGGCATTTCTAAATGCAAATCAGACGAGAACATTTTCATAAGCACAGTTATTTATACCATGAGAACAAGACCCATCTTCATGCAGAGCCATCTGTGGTTTATGGAGTTTGTTTTGGAGGAGAGAGTCTTCACAGTAAAATATTGATGCTGGCTAACGAGGACTGATGAATACAATTTTTATAACATACAGAACACTGCAAAATGTTTGCTTCTTCTTAGAAATGCCAAGGTATCTTCAGTATCATGTTTGTTTTGTAGCTGCAGTCACTGAATAATTCTTTAATTGAGCTTCCCGTTCAGTAGATAATTTGTTTGCAGGTAGTTAAATCCACCACATAATGACCTCAATATATCACATGGTATTTAACAGGATGAGGTGAGGTAATGTTGTTGCTTGTGTACATCATCCACTTGTGTAAAAAAAAAAAAAAAAAAAAAGAAGTCCACAGCAGACTTTGAAAAATAGGACTATCCGATTAAATCATTAGCAATAGTTGCATCAACACTGAAACAACCATCTTAACTACAGTGGGTTGAGACTTCTTATCGTCTCATTATCATCAAACTTCTATTCTTAGCATCATAGAGCAGAACAAGGCCCTTTGTCAATTTGTCCTTGAGTAGGTTTGACGAGTCTTTCTCAGTCTGCAGTTACAGACGGGCTGGTGTGTTTTCATTGATCTGTAATGGGACTCCTCCGCTCCGCCGATAATTCAATACCTCATAGCTCAGCACTAATGAAGTAGGCAGACTGAGAGCAGACAGCCAGATATTGGAAGCTGTTAATGGACTTGTTATCACTTGTCACCCTCCAATAAATAGTTTGTGTGTGTGGTTTAGTGTGTGGGTCTGTTTGTGCATGCTTTCAATTTGACTTATCGAAGGCTTAGTGTTGTTCTGTCTGCATTGTGCATCATCAAAAACTCATCACAGAAAATGTCATTTTACTCTTCAAGCCTGCCCACAGTATTACTTGTGTGTTACTCTACTGAATCACAATAGTGCCACACTCCCTTCCCTCAGCCAAAAAGCCAAAAATTCGACTCTTGACAGAGCATGACATGGTAGCAGATATCATCAACAGATATGAGCCATTAACAGATATACTGATATCGGCATATTTGTATTTAAAAAACCTAACAGATTTGAAAATCACATTCACCCCACATGAGACAATATGTAATATTGAACATGTATTTACAATTTGAAGTCAGTGCAGCACCATTCATCCAAGCAGATTGGAGCACTCTTGACGTACCTCACACCACAGGAAATTTTAGCAAGATAACCTTTAGAAGCATTGAACAATAAGGTGTTTGCACCGGATTGTCGGAACAGGAGAATTGCCCCTAAAATCAGCCTTAGTAGTTTATAGTGTGTACCCTGCCTTAGTGTTATTCAGAAATGGAGAAATCATGTAGTTTGCCCAGCAAAGCAACACCAACACCAATGTTAACGAAACTTAGTTTCAGCATCATCTGCATTACGAGTTAGGAACTTTGAGCCCTGTGAGGAACTTTGGTGCAAATTACACACTGTATTATTTTGCTTTTTTGGTAATTATGAATTTTCCTCTGAAATAATGGTCTCATGGGTCCAATAAGTCCTGTATCGGTTCTACTTTTGACACTATCCATTTTCTGTTTTTAATATTAACACTAGTTCACTTTTCAGTTTTGGACTGAAACCAATTCAAATGTGCAAGCCAAGGGTATGTCACAGATCTGCATTTGATTTCGGGTTTTGGACTCTCCACATCTCCAACTTTATTAAAAAATATGAAACTTTTGTCTGTTGAGATATGGTACCAAGGGTAAATTTGCATTTGCTGTCATTTCACTTAAACTATGGATAAACCACCCTTGAGATTTTAGCTTTTAGAAAAAAAAGTTATTGAAAAACTGCTGCAACAGAATACTAATTGTTCAAAACAATGTACGATAAACTTCAATGTCTGCATTTTTAGATGACTGTGATCTCGACCTTTCTCTGAGGAGGTTGACTAAAGGGTCATTATGAACCTTTAAACTGAAGCAAGCCCATTAGGAACTGCTTCCCACTATCACAGACACAAGCTCTTGAGGACATGTACTTTTCTATTATACATAAATCCAACCGCCCTCATCTCTACATGTCTCTATTCTGCACTCAGTTTGACTCTAATTGCATTAAGATAACACAGACAAACACGGTGGCAGTGTCACCCCAGAGCCTCCGTGTGCATGTTGATGTCCCTGCATCTTGTACCATACCGTGCCAAGAGGGGGAAAGATGAAACGAGGAAGAAACATTAAGGAGGAGGTGGTGAGGGAGGGGAGGGCAAGGCAGGGGAAAGAGGGCTGAAGGCAAAGAGACCGAGGGGAGGGAGATGAAAGAGAGAGAAAAAAGCGGAGGGGTAAAAAAAAGAGAAAGACAGAAAGATGAGGGAGATGTGGGAAAGAAGATGAAGAGTGATGAAAACCCAGTTGGGTGGAAAAAAAAAAAAAGAGGTCTGACGACAAAAAAAGAGAGAACGACTTTTATGAGATATAGATCGATATAAGTGAGAAGGTGATGAAACGGTCGAAACAAAAGACATTCAGCCATATGGATTGGAGTCCATTCATTGGTCACCATCTGGACAGGCTTTCTTTGTCTGGTCAAAGACTGACCACCACTCACATAACAGATGGACACACTGACCAAGGCAATACCGGACAGGAGTGTACCCTCGAGCAACACACACACATACACACACACACACACACACACACACACACACACACACACACACACACACGTCAGAAAACAGCTATTTTGTTTTAAGATGAAAATAAGTGGGACACTCTCCTCTCCAGGTTTCTGGTTCCAACTTGTTTTCTCTGAGTGATATTTCTCCAGTCAACGGGCTCAAAGGACTTAAAATCCAGCCAAAGTTATTTTTCCTCACTAGTAAGATTGTACTCAGTCGTGTAATGGACCCTGTGCTAAGTTTAATCCTTTTCTGTTGCTATGCCGGTCAAGTATTGTTTTGTTCTCGCATGACCCATAGATTTAAAGGTTACAGTGGCCTAACCCTGGTGAAAATTACCCCTCACAACTCTGCACAAGTTCTTAAAACAATAGGTCCTTGAATTTTTAGATGAAACCAGGGTTCACATTTTTACCTAATTACTGTCAAACTTCCTTGCTAAAGCCACAGCTATCAGTAATGGGTGACATTATCAGTAGCTAGACAGTTAAGTTAGCTAACATTAACTATAGCTTCATAAGCTAACTTTGGTGTTACAGAACCACAGAAGAATCTCAGATAACTGTCTTTTGAGTTAGAAATGAGCACAACACTTTCCCTTTCATGCCCCCATTTGTTTTAGACAAGTGATAATTGTCATGTCAAAGGTTTTCGGGTTTTATTGCCAAGTACATTTACACATACAATTTACACATAGGCTAATAAAAAGCTGGTCATAGCTACTAATGTTGGTCTTAACTCTTAAACCACCATGCATGTGTTGCAAAGAAACAAGACTTTTGAAATGATGCTAGGTTATATGTAAGCTAGTTAGCGAAGCATGCTAAATGTAGCAGCTTATGTTAGAGTTAGCTAGTTAGCTAGCTAGCATGAGCACAGTTGATAAACTATGACTGTTTTAAAGGCTCTTTTGAGGAGAGATTAAGAAAATGGTTACAGAGAGTTAATGATGGGTACGAAGACAAGAGCTACCTGTTTTCACATAGGCTAACAGGAATATCCTTTTTAAATGTGTTACAGGCAACATTTCCCAAGTCAAATGTCTGAAAACAACTTGACCTATACATAAACTATCTTAATGTTTCCAACAAAGATCCTCAAAACCAAAAACATAATTTAAAAGAAGTATTCGTCACCTGTATTACGAAGAAAACACAAGATGGTAGCTATGCAAAAAAAGGGAGGTTGTACTCTAATAAATGACAAATCTCAACAAGAACATAATTGAATACACAACTAACATAACGGATGAACATGATTTCTGTCAGTGATGGTGGTTATTAAATATTACAGATAAACAAGTCCCATGGTCTCACTTCACTTCAAGACATCATAAAGTTATGTCCTTAATTGTTGTTTTGATTGAGAGATCATTAATTGAAAAAAAAAATGTCCATGCATGTGTTTAACAAAATTGTAACAGCTGAACTATATCCGTCTGTGTTTGTTTGCAGGTGGCTCATGTACCTACTGCTCCTCATCGTGGACCTCATCATCTGCCTGCTGGCCTGTCTGGGGCTGGCCAAGCAGTCTCGCTGGCTTCTCACCACGTGAGTCTTATTCGCCCTCTAACGCTAAAAGTATTTCCAGAGACAAGAGCAGTGTGTTTGTTTACAAAGAGGAGATGCAATCTGTTCCATTTTATTTGTGTGATTTCTTTCTATCCTGCACAACAGAAGGAGAGTGAAAAGCCAGGGGCAGAATATATGAGAGCAGATTAGCACACTTAAGTAAATCACATCTAAGTGGGAGACAACATCAAAACAAAATGCATTCATTTCATTTGTGGCACATTCATGCTGCAACAGCTGCTGCAGATTCCATTTGTCCAGATGTTAGAATAAAAGACTAAATGTGCACAAATCAAACACTGCATTATTAATTTTTCCTTCTCATGAGTGGATCACATTTCTATCTTTTTTTAGTTTCTTCCAGATACATTTTTTGTGTAGGTATAAACACAACTCCATTTAAGAAACTGAAAATATTGGAATTTCTACCTCCTACCTGTCATAATAATCCAAATCTATCCTTTCTGTTTTTTTCACATAACTGCAAAAAATACTCCTTTTAACATGAGATGAATTTGTACAAGTTGGTATTACTGAGAGTGCTGCAGGCGGGATTTGTTTTTCTTCCCATGGGAAATTGCTTGTGAACAAGTCCTTGTACAAACACTGCCCTGCTAGCCCTGTTGTATTTCACCATTTGCCCATAGCACTGCCAGCGGTGGGCTGGTCTCGCTCACAGTGTTGCCGTCTCGATAGCTTTGCTCTACAAATTGGATCGGAGAGCCGTGGAGAGATGGGAGCGCAGACATTTGATGTTATCTGCAATATAACTTCCTGGAGATTGTTATTCCAGTTTAACACTTGACCTGCTTCAAATGGTCACAGACAAGAATGAGATTTGATAACGGACACAATGTACTGCCTCTCAGGGCCCTTGTGTAGAAGGTCATAAATTATTCAGCTTTGTGTTTCAAGACCTTTTTTTAGGATCAATGTTTTATTGATTTGACCTTTTATGAGTGACCAGAAAGAATGTTTAAAAAAAAGAAATAGCTTCATGTGAAGGGTAGAATTAAATTTAACAAATATAACATCTGAGAAATATTAGATATAATACTTTTTTTTTTTTACACAGAAATAGATGCAAACTTTGAAAACGTACACAATTTCTTCTAGATGGGAAACAGTAACCTGATTCATATACTTTGCGATATTTTAAAATGTTTTGTACAGCTCCTATTTTCTGTATAAAACCAATGCAGCTTTTTCAGCTATCATCATCCACAGCGGAAAAGCTCCTTCAGATTCAGTTATTTTTGTCGCTGCACTCACATTGCTGTCAGTCGAAAATAGTTCAGCTTTTTGGAACACCGATGCACTCGCCAATATCCCTTTCCTCCTACAGTCTAATTGAAAATCAATCAAGAATGGGCGGGAAATCCCTTTAACAACTTAATCAACAAAAACGGCAGAGGAGATACTTATCAACTTTTTTATCTCATGCATACAGACACTTTTTTCAAGGGTACAATGTCAGGGTCTAGAGCTGCTGCTAATGTCAGGTCACAAGTACTTTCCCTCTTTTTTTTACATTCACTTTGTAAAATTGTCTTGAGTAAAACAAAATATGAAGCATACAGAACAGTATAAATGACCTAACTGTCAATTCGAAGGAAGGTGGAAGTACCACCACACTTTGTAACCTAGCAACAGTAAGTGCTGGTGAGAAGCGCTGTGAAATTGAGGTCATGGGCAATGCAAGCATAAAAATACGCTGAGCAGATATAAGGTCTTACGGGATAAAACACTCCTAAACATCATTACGTTAAACTGTGAGATGATATGACTGAAACATTGCAAACAAATCTATAAAGTATAGCACTTTACTTAAAATATATAGATCCATCTAAGCACAAAAATAATAAATATAAAGGTTTATTATCATATTCAATGATTCCGCTTTCTAATCTCCAACGGTATATTTAGCTTAAGTGTCTCTGTGTCCACTGGAATGTGATGTTTTGTTATTTCTTTGCTTCCTCTCTTCCTGCTGCAAAGGATCGTTCACAAAGCATGTCATCCACTCAGGCCTCCATTCATGCAGCCTTCATGTCTCTCGTAATCAGTCAGTTTTGGGGTGTGAGCAGTGCTAAACTTGCCCTACTAACCACAAACCAGCCCCCCTCTTCAGCCTCCCACCACTCTGCTCACACAAGATGAGTCAGTGTCAACAGTGTTTGCACTCCCAAAGCGCGCTCCCTTCCAGTAGAGTGGAAGTGGTTGAAGGCTTTCGGGAGCAGATTACACTCTGGGGGCCTGCTGACTTTTTCTGGTGTTTATATCTGGCTTGCCGTGTGTTAGCATGACATGCAGTTACAGCTCTGACAAGAAGATACGCCCACATGTGAGAAAAGCAGACACATCCATAGACCTTGCTGTCAGCTGTTTTTATTTGGATTTTTCTTCAGTCTGTTTTCTGTTCCTGCAGGGGAATGTTAGTGCTGATCTCTTTTGTCAATTTGTTTATGCTCTGAACATCATAAATCCATTCTCCATACTCTTTTTTGTGGTGGGGTGGCAAATATGTCAGAAACTGAGGTTTCAAACATTAGTACATAATAAATCTTCTTTACGGTATCATGCAAGCAATTCAAGTGAGCAGGATGTGCTAATATTCTACCCAAAAAAATCACAGCATTATTAAAATAGAATTGGAGAAAATGCTTAAAGGAACCACTTGGTAGAAATTCTCACTGTTCAATGATAAACCAGAACGAAACCTTTCAATAATGGTTAACAACAGAAACACAGTTTTTTTCAGAGCGTCAAGGGAAAGATGTAAGGACTATATCAGCAAAAGGAATAACTTGGAATGTAACAATATAGCATACCTGTTTTCAGACAAGTTTAATTGTTTCCCCTTTAACCAGAATGGCTATACAAGCCCAAGTCAAATTGCCATTTTGAAGGTTGTGCGCAGTGAAAGCATTTCAGTGTGGTAATTGAAACAAACATCTGTTCTGACCTCCATTCAACAAACAAGCATCTTAAAGTTAAAGTTTTCCGTGTCTCATCTTGCTGACAGGCCTTTCCAAGCATGAACAAATGGGCATGATGATGTAGTTTAATACAATGACATCATAGCAAAATCTGTTTATTTTTGGTTTATACAGCTGTAGGTAGCTAGATTGCAGCTTGTGTGACTTGCAAAATACAGTAAAACTGACTAAAAAATGATTTTGTTCATCAGAAAAAGAAAAAAAAACACAAAACGTGGAATAATACAATGAGATGACGATTTAACTTCAAACTTTGCTTGGCAAACCTAGACCTGTGTATTTATGGTGTTCCACAGGGAAGTGTACTCAGGTCTTTGTAGTTCTGTATTTATACAACAACAGCACATTATACAGTGCAGAAACCTTACGTATGGAGATGACACCATTCTTTAAAATGTATTAAATCAGGACTTAAAATCGGTTAATAGAGCACAGTGGCTACAATCCTTGTTGCACCACTTCAGGTTTGACTCCAACCTTTGTGTCTTTGCTGAGTGTTATCCCCACTCGTCTTTCAATATTCCCTGCTTCCATTCATCTGTCCTATTGAGTAAAGGAATAAAAGACAAGGGGCCTCCATCCTGCTTAAAATCCAGCACATGGCAAGTTGTGTATTTTCAAAAACTCAAGAAAAAACTCTGGCTCTTTGATGCTTTATTCAACTAAAGCACTGTAAAGAGATTGCTAGAAGCTCAAGAGTGATATCACAAGTTTACAATTAGCTCTAGTGACTATGTGGTCAGCACACAAAAAGTCAAGCGAAGAAAAGGTGAAAACCAGCTGAAGAACTGAAACCCTCATTACTAAACCCAGTGTAAGAAATTCTTCACTTCAAAAACACAATCAATCAGAAAGTTGTTTTTCTTCAGGACACAAAAAGCACAATTTAATGAGGTGTTATCGAAGGGAGTTCACCTTCAAAGCTCAATGTTTTTTGAGTTGACAATCACATTGAAGAATCAGAGATAACTGATTTATCCCTGGGGGAACTTTGGAAAGTTACAATTCCTTTAACACACAATTCATCTGTGGGAAATACAGGAATATCAATAGAAATATGAATGAAATTAATAAAAATTAATAAGGAGTAAGGCAATAGGTACAAAAAGCAGAGTATCGGAAAAATAAAGCTATGTACTAAAGGCATACTTTTGAACAGAAGCCATAATTACAACTAGAAACAACATATAGTTCTTGTGATAAGCTAATTGTCATGTTCATATATCCGTATTTCAGCTTTGAGGATCACATCACTTTAATTTAGATAGTTTAATTTGACAGAAACAATTGTCATCGTACTGAAGAGCAACAAAACAGTACAACTGAATTATTATGGCACTCCATGAGTTACAATATCAAAAGTGCATATATTGATTCTATATTAGCGCAACTTTTTTAATACATGTTTAAAACAGCCGTTAAATGCTTAAGAGTCCAGTTCCATAGTTAGTAAGAAAATCACTTCCCACACTGACTAAATTCAGACTGACTAGGCTTCATACTTTGCCGGAGTCATCTGCCCTGCTCATTGGCCTCAGCGGCTTATTTCACTTGAGTTGCTGTGCGTTACGTTTACACCCGATTTCCCGCTTCTCCTTATAGCTCAGTGAGTCCCCCCCTGCTCACCAGAGCACAAAACTGAAAACAGTCTCGCTTGGTTTGGATGTGACCTGCTGGCACTGAGGAGGCCTCTGAGAATAAAACCAGCCTCATAGTTTGCACACACAGTCCAGTGTCACACACCCTGAAACCACAAACTGTCAAATTGGCATGACTTGGAGGACACGAGCCAGTAGCGACCAAACTCTTTGGCTTAGGACCAAAGCAATGTGAGCTTGTGCCCCTTAACACAGCCTTATGAAGGACACAAGTGTTGACCAGCGACAACAGAGAGGGGATTTTTAGAAGCCTCACAAGGTGAAAATATTCAAGCTTTTCCATTTTTTCCCCATTTTATTGTCTTGATCCTCGGGAAAACATTAAGTACAAATACAAAAGAAATGGATAACTAAAACAGAAATGGGTCCCATATTTCTATATGAATGTCCAATTTCCCAGTTATACTTACATTTTTTTGTGTTAAATTGTATGCAGACGATGTTGTGGTAAACATCACTGAACCTGCAGCAACATTTGCATCTGTTCTGCTCTTCTTGATTATAAACCCAGACAAGGACTCGGTGCAGCATGCCTTGCTCTCTTTGCTATCCGTCTTTCTGTGAAGTTCTAGGGCTTGTGAGGGCTCCGTATCTGTGAGAGGGAAGGAGACAGACTACAAGAGCTGATATAGAAGGAAGCAGTAGGCAGAGAGGAGATAGTGGGGGCGAGAGAGGTGAGGGAGATAGAGTGAAGAACTGGATTTTTCTCTTTTTTTGAAAAGATAAAGGACAAGTGGTGGCTTGTGAGGTAAAATGTTCGGCGCAGAGTATCCTCTTAGCACGTTGAAATGAATAAGCCAGAAAAAAAGGAGAGGGGGAAAAGATGGCGTGATGAAAAGGCCTGGACATGCAGATTATAATGAAACATACGCTGTACACGGGCTATTGGAAAAGTGCCACTGATGTCAAATCAGCAGGAGTTTATTGGATATATTACCCAACACGAGATGACGTTTGATAGGACCAGAGTTGATCTTTTAATGGGTATTGATCTCCGTCAGTCCTTTTTGTACACTCATAGAAAGGCCCATCATTAGACCTCTGCATGCAAGAATTCATCACCCAAATCTCTCCCCATTTCCTCACACATCTCTGATGCAATTTACAGACGCTATGAGCTCATCAGGGTGGGAGCAAACCGTTAAACAAAACCACATGTTTATTTTTCCACATGGGTGCACATAACAGTCGTCCACCCGGGGGGGTGTACTGTAATCCAATGTAGTATTGGATTACAGTATCACCCAATATTGGGTGACTTCTTGTTTGTTTAACCACAGATTTTACATTCATGGTGATTCCCAGTTTGGTACTTCCTCATCGCTCACACAGATGTTTGGAAAGAGGTTAATACTAATCAACAAGTTTACACCCTAAACCCTAAAAGTTGACATCAAATTCAATTGTATTTTTTTCCATTGCACATTCTTATACAAAAGAAAATCAAATTAGTATACATAAGAAAATAAGAATTAATAATTCAAATTAGACTTACATAGCTCTTTTCTAAATTCTCAATGAAGCTTAACATGAATAACAACAAAAACAAACCAAAACGACGAAAACAATACAACGAAAAGTAAAAGAAGGAGGATGAGATTGTTAGTGTTTGTAGGCGATGTTGAGGAGGCAAGTTTTTTGGGAATTTCTTGAAGGAAGTGAGTGTGGGGGAGTCTCTAATGTTTTTTTTTTTGAGTGAGTTCCAGAGGGTGGGAGCGGCAACGAAGAAGGCCCTGTCCACCCAGGACCGATGGTTTGTCCTGGAGGGGTGGGAGGGGGGGTTTGAATTTCAACACAGATACTATTGGAGCCAGTCTAAAGATCAGCTGGCAAACGTTTACAATACAGTTTGATTGCTTTATTGGCAGGAGCGTTTTTTAACACAGATTAAGTGTTGGGGGGGGGGGGAACCCACCCTCAGCAACATTTGGTTGATGAATGTTGGAGTCATCCCTCCAGACTTTGAAAAAGGACCTTGTGTCTTGTTTACTTCTCATTTTTTTGCACTGCAAGTTTAAATGAGGAACCTACGTTTCTCTGCCAGTTTTCTAATGATGTGATTTATAATCAATTCAAATTACTCTTAAAAAAAAAAAAAAAAAGTACTCTAGAATGGAACAACTGATGCACATTATCAATCATTGTGTTTGAAATGAAAGGCTTTAATTCGTTTGGATGGATGGCCAGCGTCAACCGAGCCATCGTTCTGTGGTTGTCGAGCTTTGTGTTCATCCTCATTTCATGATTGATTATTGTCGTCCTGTGAACCTGCTGCTCTGTGTCCCTGCAGGATGATGGTGTTTGGAGTGCTGACGCTGGTCCTGAGCTGGACCTCTCTGGGAGCCGACCTGGCCACTGCTGTGGTGAGCTGCTTGGCTTCTTCTTCTTCTTCACACTTTAACTGACCGCATTTTTCTCCAGTAACAACCATACTGTAGTATCAACTGGTCTCTAATCCATTCTTGTCATTCCCCCGTCAGTGGTGATAAATTGCTTTCACTACACGCACACTGCGCTTGAGAAATGTCTTCATGAGGACATGAGTATGCACTGCTGCGTATGTACCTATGTGCCTGTGGAAAATAATGCATTAAAAATGTGCAGTTTGTGCAATTTCTTGCATTTACATTGAGCCTATCCACACAAAAATATTGCAATCATTAGCTTTATATTTGCTTATTCAGCATATTTTCCTTAGTTAAGTATAAGCCCAACATAATTTTTTATTCTAAGCAGAATATATTTGAGCCCTTACATTAATGCAGTGTCATCTAAAAAGGTTTTAGCTCGTTCTCACTGACCATTCTAATTTTTTTCAATCCTTCAGGGCCTGTGTCCACTTACAGCTTTTCATGACCTCAACTCCAGAGCTCTTCTCACTGGCGTTTACTGTTGCTAGGTTACAAAAGTTGGCTCAAGGCCTTTCCGCTTCCCTCGTCAGTGTCCGTAACAGGTCTTAAATTTCTCTGTTTGCTTATTATTAGTTTGAGTTTGAGAAAATATCACCAAGAAAACATGAAATGAAAAATGAGAAGTAAAACGTGTCCTGGCATTAGCAGCAGCTCTTGACCCGGAGATCGCTCCCCCCCTGAAAAGACGAGTCACATTCGTCTCTCTTCCGCCATTGTTGTTGATAAAAGTTGATAAAAGAAGTCCCGAACATTCTTGACTTTGATTGGTTGGGGAGGGAGAAGTGACATTACATTACAGTTTGCACAAATTCTACTCACTTAGAGCCCCTCTCCGCTGTCCAGCTGATGTCTTGAGGAGTCTTTCAAATGAAGCATCACAGGGATTATTCACTGAACAACAAGGCAGGTGCCAGGCTCCTGACGCTATCAGATTTTTTCCTTCTTTATGTCAAAATCATCCATAAAAAGAAAACCGTGGTATACAGTTGAGTTTAAAAAAACACTTGTGGAGTGAAGTTTTTATTGAAAACAAGTGAGCTGTGGAGCTGAGCAGCCTGTCTCTAGGTAACTTGGATTTTATCCATTTGTACCTCAGCGTGCTGTGAGCGTATAGCGACAGAAAAACTGCTGACACTGAGGGTGTTTTTAGCGCTTAGGACCCTGACTGCTGATAATACTGAGCTGCATTAGCTGGTGCAGCCAGACAGTGTTGCGGGACACAGGCCCTTATTTTTCTTTCTGTCACCTCGTACACTTTCAATCATAGCTGTCAAACAACAAGCTCCTAAAAATAGACCAACAAAAGAACAAAATCCACACAACCAGCGAGATTATTCAGACGGAATAACTTGATTCAGTGACGAGGATTAGAAATGATGATGAATTCAGTTGCAGCTTTTTAAAGCCTATCAGGCAGAATGTGTGAATCACCTCAGTGACACACACAAATATGCCAAATAAGTGTTGAAATGACGTAGTGTGTGACACTGAGCAAGATGGGGGAATAAAGAGATATTTAACAAAGAATGATGATCGGATAGAGGAGCGCCAGTGTTTGACTCACCTGCCTCAGGCGAGTGCGGCTGGGTTTGTTTTTTTTCCAGGTTTCTTATTGGATGTTGTGTTCTGACTCGGGGGGCCGTAGAGGATTGATCGCATGTGTGTGAGTTTAAGTTGGAGTTAATTAGCATCGGGTGGAAAGCAGTAGGAGGCGGGGCGAACGGTTACAAAATATTAGACTCTGGTTTCATCTTCCCCCTTTTCATCTACCGGTGTAAAGTGTCCTTTTCTAAGACTCCGATCTCTGTGGTCTACATGTGCTCCATCCATGGGAGAACTCCTTCGGGATTCCTTTTGATGCCGAAGCGAGGACACACAGAAAAAGAAAATCCAGTCGCAAAGAACCCCTGCGAGCACACAGATGTTCAAAGAGCTGCACAAAACAGAACTTTGAACAAACAACATACAGATGATTTGCACTTCAATAAGTGCCTGCTGCACTGTGAGGTACAGTATGTTATGTGCAGGAGGAAATGTGAGCTTTCTAGGAAAACACCAGGAGACGCAATCTGATTGACAAAATCACATTTTTCTTCTCCTCTGCATCAATGTTTCATACAACACGGAAATATTCTCAGTGATGTTACTCATTTGTTCAGGGTGAGGCAATTGGGAGTCGAATGGTGGTGGCTGCCATATTGGAATTATTCGCTCACCTTCTCCAACCTAACTTTTGGTGAATCTAGAAACAGACAACAAGGGGGGAGCTGAGCCCACCACCCAACCCCACCATCCCCATACAGTTTGTTTTGCCCCCATAAATTAATGAGCTCTCCAGACCCAAATCTTTTTTTTTTTTGTTAACCAGGCTGTAAACTTGCTTATTTCTGCTGTATACATGGGACCTAATGAGGATCCCTTGGCTTTTGCCAGCGGCTTCAATTTTCAAGACCAGCATGCTTGGTCATTACTAAGAAGGGAGGTCAGGCTAGGGGAGGCCCTTAAAGAAGCATGCAGGCTTCCAACACATTTCATCTTAGTCTGTTCATTAGATTTATTCATATTTGTGTAAAATTGGGAATCGAGATCTGCTAAAGGTCTTGGGGTCATCAAAGATTTAACGATCAATCGTTAGGCGAGCAGCCATCCATTTCTGATGTCCCGGGTATTTGTCAGAGGGGAAATTGGGAACTTGATGGACCAACAAATCAAAATCATTAGAAATAATCAACTGGAGACAATAAGTATCCATACTGATGGTTTTCCCCCCACTTTTTGCAGATTGTTGTCAAGATGTCTTTCTTAAATGAGAGTATATATACTGTTATATGCAGTTAAATAGCTCAAAAAAAGCTTTTCAAAATTGGATCTTGCTCAATGGAACGATTAGAAATATAGAAACCTCACCCACAGGGAGACATTTAACAAGAAATAGAAGAAGAAGAAGACATACTTTATCAATCCCCAGGCGGAAATTCAGGTTTTCCACCCTGTTACTGAGGATGCTATCCACACATAATGGAGGGTCAGGAGTACACACACACACATGCACACAAGTTATCATATGGACATCCACTAGTCAGAGCAGGAGAACACATGAATGACCGGCATGAGCACTTGGCAGCAGCTACTCCCAATTTCCAAACTTCGGTCAATACCAGGTCTGAAACCCAAGAGCCTACAGAGTGAGCTGCTGTGTGACGGGGTAGATAAGGACAGAAAATGTCAAACAAATGATTTACAGAAATAAGTCTTCTCATTGGATCTTCTCAGTGTGAATTACAAAATATACTATTGCATCTGTTTCCACCTGTTCTGTAACCTGTCTGGTCAACGTCCACTTGGCCTTTCCTCTACCTGTGAGCAAACAGAGCACAGCATCACAGAGCGTCACGATTGTTCAGGCAGCGACACAACAAAAAAAAAAGAAGCTATGAACAAAGATGTATTTCATGAACGTTTTCCCTCTGAGTTGTGTGTTAATGCGAGCTGAACGGGCCTCAGATTGTTTGTGGATATTTGTTTGCACTTTGGCCAGGTGCAATGAGACAGGAGTGTGTGTAATAATCTGATGGCGTGAAGGTTAAAACAGTCACCGGTGTGTGTGTGTGTGTGTGTGTATAAATGTACTGCTCTGTGACTCAGTGCAGTCTGCACTGTGCTGAATACCAAATAACAGATCTCATACCTCTGAAAACAAAACCCTGTTAGGCTGTCGGTGTTTGAAGTGTTTTACATTAAATCTATACTCAGCTGATATACAAAAATGCCCAAGGACATTTTTTTTCTCAATCACTTTGTGTGTCTGAAAAATAGTTTAAACTCAGCAAGTAGCAACTTTGCTGCCACTCCAGTCAATGCTCCCGTTCTCACATGAAGCACCTTCACGGTCCACCTCTGAAACGTGCCACACAGCACCGCTCCATTTCAAATACACACCAAGTCCATTGTTGACGGCGCTCTCTGCCAGCACGCGTCAAGCTGAACAGAATAGACCGACCGAAGACAGGAAGTCAGACAGGGAAAACGAAAAGAGCATTTGGTCACTTTCAAAATGAAACAAAATAGATACATAGAATCTTTATTGTCGTTGTATAAAAACACAACAGAACTTTGTTTGCAGCAATCCTGTACAGCAGCGTTTGCAAAATAGGTTCACATATATATACAAATATATTTGTAAATTGGACCCAGTGGGGCGGGGTGTGTGCAGTCAGATGGAGCAAAGACGTGGCACTGAAGGAACGCAGCGTTCACAGGCTATGTGGGAATTGCGGATCGTTGCTAATGTTTCTTCTCTTTGGAATCAAACCTCTCATTCAAAACGGGTTTTAAGCCACCATTTAAACCACGGGGTGACATCATGATGTCTACCAAAATCTTTGTACAAAAGAGGATAGAAGAAAGCCCCACCAATACATTTGATGAAGTGGAATAAATTGAATAAATTAACTTACCTGACAGTTTACTTTAAAGCTTAATCCATGAAAATATTTATATTTTTTTGTTCCAATTACCAATGGACCAATTATTTAATGGACTTATAACTAGTTTCAGTACTTTTACATTTCATGGATTGCTTCTGAAAGATTGTTGCTTTAGCCGAAGCAAGTCTCTCATTCACTTGACTTTAATTCCAATTTATTCCAGATAATATTTTCAACTCAGACTCTTGACTCGATGCTTCACACAAACACACAAGTCGTCCATCTCTGACATTTCTCTCAGGAGCCACAGACTGGAGCAAACACAGGACCAGTCATCAGTCTGTAGCCGAGCTGAGATAAAAAAAAAAGACCCTTTGTGGAACTTGTCGGCTTGATAGCCACTTAGCCTTCCCTTACAGCCCAGACTCGCTCCTGCAATCTGCCAATGTGTGAAAATCACAGTCAGACCTGGCTCACTCCTTCTGCAATCACAGAGGGTCGGACTTTTGATTGTATATTTGTTACTGCAGCCAGACTACTGTGTCCCCCTTTTAGATGAGAACGATGCCAAACAACCAACACAAACTTCACCGCCAGTGTGTTGAATTAGTGTGTAGAGGTGTCTGAGGATCTGCTTGTGTGGCTGCAGTCAAGTGTGTTTGTAGGATATTTACTGTATGTGCATATCTGAGAGCAGATGTTTGTGTGTCTGCAGGGGAATCTTTAAATTGCATGTGTGTGTGTGGAGGCGACAGTTAGATTACAGCCTCAGATCAGAATGAATTAATGCATAATGAAATGCAATGCTGTTGCAGAACTCTTAATTACAGACAGCGGGTAGTCAGAGGTGTGCGTTCTCAGAGAATCACTGCACTTCCATCAGGAATTCTAACAAAGAGATCCTGGTGTGTTAGAGCTCCTGGTGTCCCTCGTTTCATACAGACTAGCTCGGGTTAGGAGCAGATTCCGGCCTGTTTTATCTCGTATGTGCGTGGGGCTCATTAGCGCTCCCCTCAGAGATGGTTTGACTTCACTCAGTGTGTGTTTGCCCTGAGCCCGGGAGACGTTTAACATTCAGCACAGCACAGCTCGAAGGAGACCGCCGCTGCTCACTTTCTGTTATTTTGCCCAGACAGGTTCCTTGTTAGCGCGGGGCAGTGGAGGGAAAGTGTCTGATTGACAGACTGGAGAAGTGTTTCTGTCTAGACGTGATAAAGAGGATTATCGGAGCGGCCCATCATCCTTATTTTTTTCCATGTGACAAAAACAAAACAATGAGGATGATATAGTCGTCATTATTGTTCAGCCATGTCAAAATTCCATGCGACCACACATGGGGTCTGGACCCCAAGGATGAGAAAGCCTGATATACATATACACAATACAAATCCTTCAAAGTCTTATTCAAATATAACTTGTGGTAACACGTTTATCTTTACAGTACAAAGTTTTGCTACGATCCTCACAATACCCATTATATAATAATAATATGTGACAATGGTAGAGTTATATTCAGCTGAAAGTCCCAGTGCTGTTATACTCAGTACTAGCACTCCCTGAATACATTTTGTGCAATCAGGTTACTTGCTCCGAACTACATGTTGAATAATTAACATATTATGAAAAGCACTTTGCTCCTTCTCTGAATGCTTATTTAAGAATATCTGGGTTTAACCTCATTATTTCAAGGACTGTTTATTCCTGTCTGCTGTATTGTTGTTGTCTGCTGACTGCTCTCGCACATGTCTCCTCTTTTGTTTCAGGGCACGAGTGATTTCTGTGAGTGCCCTGACAAGTTCATCTTGAGCCAAACAAAGAGTGTCATTGGAGCTGGTGAGTGCTAGTGTGAACACGTGAACACGCACACTGTAGAGAAGTAAAAGTGAGATGTATTGAACCGTGTGCCTGTTTGTGTCCTCCACAGATATAGTTCATTACTACATGTACTGCAACCAGACCGTCGCCAACCCATTCCAGCAGGTAGGAAACTGACATCCCATTGAATGTTGACTGATATTGACTGATAGGCTTTTGTAGGATATTCTGCCGGTCATGAGAAGTGAATTTGTCCAGGTTTCAAAGGGATATTTTCTTGCACCTTTGTACTGAAAAAATCTCAGTGTTGACTATGTTGTTTGTGGTTTACACCGGCATCTGAATGTGTGCAGCAATAGAGTCCATGACGAATATCCCTCAGGGAACAATAAAGTGTATCAAATTGCATTGCATCATATTGTAGCGTATTGCCTTGTATCGTATCGTACAGTACAGTATCACATCACATCGAATAAAAGACCTGCTTTAGGGTAACATACATTCCTTGTTCATTTAAATTTAGAACAGTTATTTTCTACATATTGAAATATAGTCAAAAATATTCTGTTGTTAACATTTGACATTTTAAAACTTTTTCTTTCCAACCACAATTCTTTTTTCATTTTAACCTTAATGTTAAGACATCTATATGACCTGCTACTAAATCAGCGCTCAATGGAGGGAGGGTTCATTATGCTGCCCTTCAAGCCTCATCTTTGTCTATGCGTGCAGCCCCATCTGTCTGAGTCACATCCCGATTTCACCTTATGAGTCTGGCAGATTGCTTCAAGACATTCTCTGGGGCTGTCAGCATTACTTTCTTTCTTTCTCTTTTTCTGTAGTTCTCAAAAAAAAACAAGCCAAAAAAAACAAAAAAAAAAACAAAACTGCAGAGTGGTTTCAACATTTTTTGAAATTCATCTGTTCCGTTAGTTTACTGTTCCGAAAAAGCAGAGTCGAGATTGGGGGTCAGATCACTGACTTTGCTGCTTACATCAGTCAGCAGTAAAGTCAATTTCTACATGCTGTGGCTCAGCAGAGCTCAGATCCTATTATCTGGCTCTGGTAGAGATACCCTGAGGATAACGAGAGCAGAGCAGCAGAGGTCTGACAGCCGTCACCCCGCCTGGTAAACAAAGTCAGCTCTCTTTTCTCTGCCACGTAGACGCCCAACAGGTGCAAAGTTCACGAGCAAGCTGGCAGATACAGGAATTCACATAGATTTGCAAACATACAAGCTTCCTCTCTTCTGTCTCTCTTTCCCTCTCTTGTGTATTCTCAGCCTGAAACACAGCCGTGCCCTGTACTTCTACCCTTGGTTAACTTGTATCTCATGGCTCTGGGCATCACTCTTGCGTCAACTTTGCTCCCTTTCCTCAGCTCTATTCTATTCTTATCATCATCATCATCCCTTTTTTCTAACTCCTACATCCACTTTTCTGCCCTTTATTTTTTTTTTTACTTTATTTGGCTCGGGAAAAAGCTCACCCAAGCTGAAAGAAAAAGCAAAGTCTGATCAGGTCGCTTGGATTGTGCAGCAGCAGCGAGCAGTTTGACCACAGACGGTCATGCAGATCCAGAAAGAAATGTCAGATCAAAGGAAGGCAATTACATTTGTGGATGGTTGAGGTAATTGACCATATCCTGTTTCAATTTAACATTCCACTGCAGGCCAGGGGGTTTCCATGCAATCTCTCTACGTTGCGGTGACTGTGAAGATACAATTTTCCTTTTGAGATGTGGCAGATTGATTCATTTATGGTTCCGCCTCAATGTTAATTTAAGAATAGTCATGGGGCAGAAGGTGCTGTCTTTTAGATGAGATGTTATTATCAATGTGCTGTTGGCTGTATTAAACTGAATATGGGGGCTTAGTTTTCCCCCTGTCGGTAGGATGATCAACCTACTCGACCACTCTGAGAGACACCAGTTACAGCATGTTGTCATGATGAAACTTGTAAGGTCACAGCCCTATAGAGCCATAATATATTATTGATATATTTGGTTTAAAACTGTAGGCTAAGGTATAAATTACATAGAAATAAAATAATACCCTATGAATGTGCCATTTCAACAAAAGGCAGTTTTTAATGAGACCACAGTGAAGCTAACTATTTCTGCTGACTATGTTAGCTTTAGCGTTGGGAAGTTGCCCTGAAGCTGATTTATTTACTTCTAAGGTTAAGAGTTGAAACCAACATAGGATAGGGATGAAATTCAGTTTCTGGGATAGGCTAATACTTTACAGACAAACAGGGACTGCAATTATATTGTTTTCTAATTTAAGAATCTGTTAATGTATAGTTATAATTTCAACAGTGTTGCTTTAAAGCTAACTAACTCAGCTAGCCTAAACTGAAGCAGACTTACTAACCATTTCTTAAAAAAAAAAAAGAAGAAAAAAGACAAGAACAAATCAATTCAGATGCTAACAACATTGTAATTGTGTTTCTCATTAGTCAGTAGCTACAACTACTCAGAATGGAGCAAAGGAAGACAGCAGAACTAATCCTACTAAAAGCTTATTAGCCTAGCTTAGCTAACTATTTGATTGTCTGGACAACAGCTTCTATTTAATCTGACAATGACTTGTTTTCTTGTTTTGGGAGGGGGGGGGGGGTGTAGCATGTACTTAAGGTTTAATAGACCTGTGACACACATGGGCTAAGCAGCTTTTACAGTTCAAACCCTTTTTTCTCAAATTCACTGTCTCTGTTCACATTAACAGTTTCCTGCCAGTTCAAAGCTAGCTCTGACATATGTCACAGTTTTTTCTTTATCTGTCCCTTTCAAATATACTCAATTAACAACTGAAAATGAGCTCCATAATGTATCTTGTTATCTATGATTAATTTGCTTTCAGTTTGGGAAAAGACGAGGAAACTGTCATATGACTTAATTTAAAAAAAAGAAATGTGTTTTCTATTTTCAACGTTGGCCTTTCCGTACTCCCCTTGTCGTATAAATTTCCATATAGATCACAGTTTGTCTTCATTTGCATGCTCTTTACTCTGTTTGAGTTTAAATGCATTTTCTTGTTTACAGCCTCTAACCATCTTCCAGAGGTCCCTGACCACCATGCAGATCCAGATCCAGGGACTGCTGCAGTTTGCTGTGCCTCTCTTTCCTACAGCTGAGGTATCACATACGCACAGGCGTTTGGCTTTATGCTACAGAATAACAGTGTCAAATGTTTGAGAAGCATGAAATCGATTAGCTTCTATAATAAGCACTCTTTCTGTGATGTATGCTGAATTCTCCACAGAGAGACCTGCTGGGTATCCAGAATTTGCTCAACTCCTCTGAGGCAAGTCTGCACCAGCTGACCGCCCTGCTGGACTGCAGGGGGCTCAACAAGGTTTGTTCTCTAATTGGCATCACAGCAGCACAACTGGGTCAACAGGGGCCACGCAGGAAAACAGCATGAAACCGAAAGTGGAACTTAGAAGAGAGCAAAGGGAATCCTCAACAGAAAATGGAAATGAACTTTTTTAAAGTATTTTCATTTTCCCTTTTTTTTTAGTTTCCTGCGCTGTTTAACTTTACTGTTTTGCAGTGTAGATCACAACGGCTGCGAGTTTATATGAATAATGTGGGACTTCCTGCTGGATGTGCATGACATGAATGAAATATATGTCTTCCTGAAGATGTCACGCTCCACCGCTCCGAGTGCATTTCATCTTGTGCTTCATTTTGTCTGCTGTGAATTCAAATATGACAGCAAGAGTCTTTCCAACGAGCATTATTTAGTTCTGTGTGTGTTTGCCCTCTTTAGGACTACCTGGATGCGATGGTGGGGGTGTGCTACGACGGGGTGGAGGGCATGCTCTACCTCTGCCTTTTCTCCGCCCTGGCAGCCTGTGCCTTCACTGTCATGCTGTGTGCCATTCCCCGGGCGTGGAGACAAATGGCCTGCAGGTGAGTTTGTTCTCTGCATGCCTGCACAGGCGCCCTCATTTCCTCCTGCAGCCATCTCCATGCAGCGTTTTGTCCTCTATGAGCTAACACATATTAATTTGATATCTTCTTTAAAATATGCCCAGATATTTTACTACACAAATACTACTATGTAAGTGCAGGGATGCAAAATACCTTCACGAGTAGCAAGTTATCTAAACTGTTGAGGCTGATTTGACATGTTTTCACCTGACAAACACGAAGTGCTTAATAATACCAAAGACGACATTTCCCTGTCCTTCAGAGCTGCATCGTTTTGCCCTGATTCAGAAAACAATGAATAATATCATGCAGAGTTTTGAGACTTGCTTTGAAAGGTTATCCATCACAATGAGCTATCTCTAACCTTTATGTCTTTGTCAGTAACATTCTCATTTGGTAGTAATAAAGATGTAAGCAGGGGCTGTTTGGAAACTTCTTCTGAAGACGCACTGACACCTCAAATGTAATCTACCCAGAAGCTGACTTTTTTTAATGTAATAAGCAATGCCCATAGAAAAGCTCCCTGAAGGAAAGTCCCTGCTCACAGCTATATGACAATGCAATGATATCACAATCACGCATTTGTCCAAAAAAAGATGGTTTTAATGTCGGTTATGATGAATCACATGTATCAATCAGCTGCTTTTCAGACAGTTCCAAAGAAAGACATCGCTTCTTGGAAGAGGGGAAGTTTAACTTTTAACCTCCCCCGTGCATTTTAAAATTAGCAGGAAGCAATGTGACATGATGTGTGGGGAGAGGGGCAAAACATTCAAATCTCAAGTTGAAGTCAGACACCGTGCATCTGCCTCAGAAACATTAGACACAAATCAGTTTTGTGATAGATTTAGTAAATAATGGTGTAGGTAATAACATAAACCCAGTGCTGCTTTGCCTCTGTTTGAATGTTAGCGTGACTTTAAGTGTGTCGTATTAGCTTTCTGCAGTTCCTCTGTGCCCACCAATACCCAGAAAGAAATCTGTACATTACTTTGAAATTACAAAAAGATTAAAAGGTGATAGTTTCCAGGTAAGTTCTGCATCTTGTTTCCTTTGGTTTCTCAGTAATATATGGATTATTTTGGTATGGACCTCAGAGACAATGCTTGCCTTTTACTATGTAAGTCACACTGAACCTAAAATGAAATCTGGGTCTTTTTACAACGATGAACTTTCTGATGACCGTTACCTTGACTCTAGACTGTATGTTAGCACACCCTGGGATAATCTCTCACAGGTTAAACACCTCCAGACTAAGCTAATCATCTGGCTCCTCTCCTCTGATGTTTTTTTTTAGGGAACGAGATTATGACGACATTGACGAGGAGGACCCATTTAACCCTCGGAGGAGGATAAGCTCCCAGAACCCCAACCTCACCAACATGCAAAGCTTCTGCAGCTACAGCAGCAGCATGGGCAGTCAGAGCAGCCTGCACCGGCCCACCCCGGCTCTCACAAACGCCCCCATGTCTGAGTACATGTGAGTGAGAGAGAAGATCAGATGTCTGCATTTAATGTGTGTTTAATATCTCTGAACCTGAGTCCCTTCAATTCTTTCTTTCTTCTTTAAGGAACCACACAGTTCTGTTTGGGGGAAATCCACGGTACGAGAATGTGCCTCTGATAGGACGAGGCTCTCCACCTCCCTCGGTGCGTTGGGTCCCAGAGGCCAAGTCCTTTCTATGATGTCACTTCCTTTTGTGCTAAAGACTTACAGATTTAGCCTTGAAAGTACAGAAAAATGTCCTTTTATGAAAAACTGCTGCTATACATAGTATTCACATGGTGGCCATTTTCCTCTGCGCTAAAAGCTAAAATGCTGCTATTAGGCTGCTATGTTCAAGGTTTTAGGTTGAATAAATGGACCTTTAAGGTATCATTTTTATCATTACGTGTTTATAATAATCATTTCACCGCTTCACAATTAGAAGACAACAGAAAAGACAGTTGATGTAGAAATCCAGAGGGATGTAGGGTGTATGTTATAATACTACAGGTAAAAGCAGCTACAGCAGCTAATGCTAGCATTCAAACTTTTCCTAGCTAACATTTTCATTAGCTAGGAATGTTAGCATTTTCCCCTACAACGTGTAACACTTCCAAACATAATTTAAGCTTTCACACACTTTCAGTCTAATGGTAATATTATTGAGTAAGTGGCTGGAGGATAATGTTAGCGGTTTTATGTACGTAGCTAAAGCGTCAATGAATGCATTGATTGCTCTTGAAATGTAGCCACATTTCCCTCTAGATTTTCAGTGTTCATTATCTTTTGCTAAACAATTGAGTAGCAGTCATATTCCTTATATTTATTCATCTTACATCCTTGAACATAGCAGTATGTCAATATTACAACAATTCAGCCTCCCAGCCTGAGCATGATGTCGGAGTCAATGGCTGCCAACAAAATACAGTCCATTTTAATAAAAACCTTCGCTCAGTGGTAGAACTCACTTTATTCCTTAAATTTGACCTTTATATCACCCAGATATGAAGCCATACTCTAAAAAGACCTCCAAAGAACAACTTTTTAAAACACCTGATTTTTAAATATTTAACTCAGATGCTGCGCACTGTGCCTTCATCTGCTTTCCATAACTTACCGGAGGCTGACTTACAGTACCAAAGCAAGGCGAGGAGAAGTAATGAAGTTAATATTTTATCATGAACTGAACATCATTTAGCTTCTCCTGGGCCGAACTCCCAGGAGGAATAGACAACGGGTCGTAACCCATAAGCTCCAGAGTTGACACTGAAGGTTTTCTTCCGCAGTGAACAATTTGGCCCCCAGCTGGGCCACTCGTGTCTTCTTACTTTACAACACGGAGCTAAAAATAGAAACATTTTGGATTAAATTTTCATAGTGCACAGCCTCTAAATAACAAGGCACGCAAGTGTGTGATGAAATGCAGCAATTCAGTGCATTATGCAGAAATGTCTTTAGTCACATACATCCTTATACATAGTAAAATGCGTAGTGAAATACTTTTAGTACCTGTCAATAAAATATAATAACACAAAAACTCTCAAAGTAAATTATATAAGATTTCTAATATACAGTAACCGACTTTAAATCAGTGTTTTGTAACGTTCTTTTTAAAGAGAGACAATAGCTGTGTTTCCACCAAAATAACTCAGGTTCTCAAGAGTCCCAGGTGCTTCTTCTTACGGACAAAAAGGTTCCACCCAGCCAAATCGTTTTCTGCATTTTCACCAAGGTGCAAAAACCTGTGAAGATTAGACAAGCCAAAAATAAATGTTTAGTGCTACAAGCCCCCACTCCAAAGTCCCTGTACTTTTTGATAGCACTACACCAAATGTCCCTTCAAGGGACAATACAGGTCTGAACTGAACTAAGCTGGGAGCAGGGACAAGCAAAGTCCCAGGGACTCTGGTCTCTGCAGTGGAGACTTGTTCAGTACGTTTACATGCAGTTAGAACAAGTCGATTTATCGTGCTAGTCCACTCAAAACTTGACTTTTAAAAAGCTGGAATCGCCCGAAGACAAATTTCTCGAAGTCGGACCAACACTCCTTGATGATGCGGTTGGGGATCAATTTACTTTTGGATGTTTACGCCTCAATTGGAGCCAAATTGGCCAAATTGGTTCTGCACAGGCTCCACAGTGTACGTGCTGAGCTTTGACTCAGCAGTCAAACAACATAAATACTAAATACCTAGCAGAAGTCAAGTTGTCGTCTGCCTTCGGATATCACCATTAGCTAGAAGGATAACGTGCAGTGCATTTGAACCATGAGTAAAGTGTAGAGTACGCACAAAATGTACAGCGCTGTAATGTACAGGTGTCAAGTTGTCGACTTAAAACCATTATGGTTTGCTAAATTGTTAGCAAGGTCAACAAGCAGAAAAAAGGTTCGATAGTAGCTAGCTTAAAGGGAGCATATCGCCACCTTCTGTCGCGGAGTCAGACATACTTCCGTCAATAAAATAATTCTTCCACTGTGTTTGAATTTGGAGATGAGGACAGTAATCCAATAATGGCCAAATCGAGCTGTAGCTAAACTTAACTGTGCTTGTTACAACGTACTGATTGAGTTCCTCCACTTGCAGAGGAAACGCAGCTAATATTGTGATCATTAACTCAGGATACAGAAACTTTATATATAAATATTGTATTTACTTGTAAATGTAAAAAGTGGTTTAAATGCGCCTACATTTTTACAATGTATATTTTTTTCTATTTGTAATTTCAGTATATTATATGTGTTTTTCTAGCCGGTCATCATTCTCATTAACGTTCAGTCTGAAGGTCCAACTTTAGTTAACCAGAAATGTGATGCACTCTGCCTTATGACTTCTCTCCTAATTAAGAGCAGGCAGCACTGTTGAATGACATTCTCCCTCATGACTACAAGTGTACAGCACCATGCAGTAGTCTGCGGCTAACAGCTTCTTTTATGTATTTTTTTGTTTGTTTGTTCGTTTGTCATGTGTTTGTTTGTTTGTTTGTTTGTACCTTTTCATTTTCTATATTTCCTCTTTTCTTTAATCAACTTTTGGAGATATACTCTCAGCAGTATAGAAACCGAGTAAGTCTTTTCAACTCTTTTCAACAGGACTAACTCCCTCACTTTTCCTCTGTTGCATCTCTTGTCTTTACCTCTCCTTCTCCTCATATCACTTTGTTTGGTTTCTGTGCGGGTTTTTCCTTTTTGTTGGCATGGATTTAAAACTCACAGCCTTTTGTCTTCATTGCAGAGAGTCTGTCTGAGTTAGTGAGGGTTTGTCTACCCCTGGTGTTCACAGGGTGCTACTGTAGTCATGTCTCAGGGTTTCCCTTTTTGTTCCACAGTTAGCCTCCCCTGTGCATGCACTTCTACTCTAGACATTCAGTTTGACAGCTTGTGTAAGCACCAGGCTCTGTGTAGTTCTGTTGTACTAATTCCATCTGGGTATTTTACAGATTGAGAGGGATGTTACAGTAATGTTTGAGTTAACATTTTGTCAGCTTTATATGTAACTATTACTAATGGTTAAATGTGTTTTAAAAATATTGAAGATTGCATTTGTCTTACGCAAGCCTTTAACCTTTTTTCTGGTGTGGCTTAAAGGAATAGTCCGCAGAAAATCTCATCTATGGATCATAAAACACTCAGATTGCAACTGTGGTCAGCTGAGATTCACAGCAATCCCAGTGGAGTTAAAGGCGAGTCTTGTAAAGTGAATCACTCCTGCAGCATTATCCACCGAATGATTTTGTAACAAGCAGAAAAAAGCAAGAGGTGGAATTACATTTGCAACCCCAAAAAATGGCAAAAACCCAAACAGGCAGGAACTTAAAAAGGCTGGAACATTTTGGCAGGAAGGACAAAACCATACTTGCCCTTTACCCGGGGAGGTGAAATAACCATTGGAAAAGCTATGTAGGTAAGGGCAAGTATAAATATAGCGTAGCTGATGAGGGAATTAGGAGTGTGTCTCTGCATAGGAACAGAAAATCCATGACACACAGAGATAAACTACTGGAAAGGGAGGGAATGGCAGGAAGGCGTTTGACCTTTTGTACAAACCTCCTTTTCTTTCTAACTTACTGGACGCTAGATAAAAAGACTGATACCATTCTTTGATAATCATTAAATTAATAATAATTTAAACCTCTAAAGTTCAGGACAGTGGATAGAGTCAGATATCGGGGTGAGAGAGATCGGGGAATGACATGCAGGAAGGGGGCCAAAGGTCGGATTTGGATCTGGATCTGTCGAAAGTACATATGTAGATAAATCAAGTCAAACCTATCAGTAAATTCAAATGTGTTAGCGTTATTATAAATATTATCTCATGCTTCTTTATACTTCTAATCTATCAAAAGATGACCGACTGTTTTACCGTTATTCAATTTTTAAGCTGAACTAAACTAAACGTCTGGTCAATGAACTTCTATAGAGCATCAATCTTTTCAGCTAACTCCACTAAAAATATGAATAAGGGTATTTCAAGTATGAGCAATGTCTTTGTTCAACGACCATTCTGCCAAAAAGTACGACAGGATTTGACCTTAAACCAGGAAATAAATCAGCATTTTTTCACATCTCTTGTTACCTTCTCTCAAAGTCGATATGTTTTAGTTATCGTTCATTTGTTAGGGAAAAAAAAACTTTATTGGTTTTTACATTTAGCCTTAAACTTAAAACATTTAGCACCCTTGTGAGTCAAGTGTGACTTGTTTTTAAGTTTTTAAACGGTCTTCAAAAAGAGGGGTTGCTAACAAGTGGCCAAATGAAACTGTAGAGGTTTTCTGGGACATTAAACACCATCATGTTTAACATGCTAAAAAAGAAACCTCTACAATCATTGTTAATTTCAGTTTGACAAAGAATCAATTTCCTGCTAAAATACTTTTGAAAAAGCAGCAGGTATTGGTTCACGGAAGTCGAAGTTTGTTTACATAAACAAATAATAATCCAATAATCCTTGGACTAATATTGCCGCTGAAAGGGATTGCAACTTCTGTGAATCAAAGCTGATATAGCTGCTGTTCCTCTCTAAGCTATAATCTTTTGAGAATCGGACACATGATGAGATGTTGATTCTAAGTGAGATTTTCCGTGGACTGTTCCTTTAAACCTCCTGTGACGAGCTCGTAACATTCTCTGTTGGTGTGTCTGTGTGTTTACCTCCTACCTCCGCAGTACTCCCCCAGTATGAGGGCCACCTATCTGTCCATGACCGAGGAACAGAGAAGACACTTTGGGAACGACTTCCAAGCATAGACTTCTTACGCTGTCCGAGGATGGAAACAGCTTCACACACACACACACACACACACACACACACAGATACACACACACACAAACACTCAACAAACAGATTGTGTGGCTGCAGCGAGCATCACAGAGGACAGTGTGTAACAAAGTCGTCGGTCCAGGACGGAGCTGTGTCAGGACAATGGATGCACCGCTGTATGCTCTAAAATGATTCATGACACTCTTCTGTTTGAAGACACATCTGGAGGAGCTCGCTAAATATTTCCGACACTCGCCGTCGACCTCTAACCTGCTCTTAACTTGTTGTGTTATTTGGCTTGACAGGCTGAGTCGTCAATTGATGAAGCACTATGGGAAAGAAGGTGACACGGCAGAGATTTGACTCATACCTTAGTTCTTATGTTTTAATGAAAAATGAAACCAATGATTACTGACTTTGATTCAAGGGGTGGGAGAGGCAATTTTGAGTATTCATTTCTCACCAAGGTAATGCAGTTAGCCTTTTTATTATGAAGTCAAGAATAAAAAAAGGAAATCATTTGTCACTCCTGTTGGAACAGATTTTTTTTTTTTTAATTCAAATTGAGCCTCCAAAGAGAAAAAAACGTGAGCATGACAGCTGGTGTAAACACGACATAGTATTTTCTGTGCCCCTGTGCTTGAGGCTTTTTTTTTTTATTTATGAGGCACAAAGCCAGCAGTTGCGGCACACAGCAGGCGGAGGAGGCTTTGTTGAGGTATAATTTATTTACATTCACACACAGGCATGCCTCGAGTGAAGCTTTGTGTCTTCTGGAGATGACACTACCCTGAGACCACGGCTTCTGTGTATAAAGTGTACAATAACAGACTGGTGTCTCATTCTGATGTGGTTTATTTTCATTTGGTTTTAAAAAAAAACAAAAAAACGTGCCATTTTTATATATTTTTTTCTAGTTTTGTGTGGCGATGTCACATAGGATCACTGTTTATTGTTGTGTCTTGTGTTTTCTAAAGGGCAAATAATTCACGTTTTCTGCATATCTAACCCTGCTAATACAAACGAAAAAGTAGTTTCGCTCAGAACTTGGGAAGCTGTGCTCCTCTAACAATGATTACTTAGAATATTCAGGTAATATTTCTATCAAGTCAAACCATCAAGCAGTTCAGGTTTGTATTGACTAACAATGATTCTCTGTAGGGGTGTTGAATACACAAAAGTTTTGTTTATTAATTATTTTTCTAAGTGTCATTTCTTTCAGCATGTTGCAGTGTACAGGCACTTACTGTGGTGCTTAATTTTGCGTGTGACCTTAAACTACAAGGTCTAACTGTGAGTTGAATAAATCAGTTTTCAGTACAACTTTATGTGTCTTCTGTTTGTTGACCCGCCCGCAGAAGATTTCTCATAAGATAAGACAAGATTCTTATAAGAATTACTTTTATTGATCCCCGCAAGGGGACAGTTCAGGTTTTACACTGCAAGTTCAACACACACATAGGCTGAAATATACACACATGCACAAACAGAATCCTATGGACATGCGCTAATGGAGAGATGTCAGGGTGACGGGGCTGCACACGGTGGGTGCTCCTGAGCTGGTGGCGGGGAGGGGGTTTGGTGCCTTGCTCAGGGGCACCTCGTGCTCAAGAGGTGATCTGGCACCTCTCCAGCTACCAGACCAACTTCCGTATTTGGTCCGCACCGGGACTTGAACCGGCGACCCTGCGGTTCCCAACCCCCCAAGTCCCTACAGACTGAGCTACTGCCGCCCCGAAATGGCTTGGCCAGATGTTTGCTTGAGAAATATACATTTTAAAAGGTAACACACATCTAAAAACTAAAAAGTAGCTATTTTTGTGCGTTTTTCAAAATTAGCGCTATATAAATCTCATTTATTATTATTATTATTATTATTATTATTATTATGGGGGTTTCATTATAATAAACATCATGTATTAATATAACAATCTGTTAACTAATGAAGCGTTTTAATCAAATGGAAAATATATCTAGATAAAAAACTACATTCATTCAAGTTTTATCAAGGTTACCCTGCACCCCCACCACAGTAATTCATACCTTACATGGGCCAGCATTGCTGTATGAAGCACACTAAGGCAATCTTGAATTCTTCCACAAGATGTCAGTGTAGTCATCAAAAAAACAATGCTGCCAGGTGGAGACTGTACTGTAGGAAAACCTACTACTGCACACAACATACAACAACATTGTTATTGTTATATTGCATTAAACATTTTAACGTCAAAAAATGTTGACCAATACGTCCACAATGTTACCTACATTTAGTAGTACTGGAAATAAAATAAAAAATCATGAAAAATATGCAAAACTTCTAAATTATATTATTTCTATTTGTTTAAATCTTAAGCGTTTTTTTTAACTTCAGAAACGGAAGTAGCATTTTCTAACAGGTTTTTACCTTAGACTTTAAATAATATATGCCATACAGTATGTCTATGGTTTTTACAGTAGCTAGTTTGATTAGCAACACCTATGCTAACGTGTCTCCCAGGACAACATAAAGGCAAAGCACGCACACACATACGCACACACACACATACAGCAGCAGGGCAGCGGAGAGGAAAGAGGAGGGACAACCAGGGAAGTGAGCGTCGCAGGTGGGCTGCTGCTGCTGCTGGTGGTGTAACCCACCTCTGTCTGAATATATTCTGAGCGGAAACACTGGAACAAGCGGCGGAGCGTCGCAGAAAAACAAAAAAAAAACAAGAGTAGCTCGGAGACGGTTCGCATGGTTGGCTCCCTTAAAGGTGCCGAGGAGACAGTCAGAGGCGTTTGTTTTAGAAGACGCTGGTCTAGGTGCCTTAATAAGTGTGTTAGCAGAATAGCCCCAGGTGTGTTTGTAAAGATAGGAGGCATGCAGGCAGGTGCAGCGAGGAGGTTGGTGCAGTGTCCCGTCAGCTGTTGACGCTCCGTATTACCCTTTAACGCGGACGGAAAGTGACCATGAAGGACACGGGGGAATCAAAGGACCAACAACTAACTGTGAGTTCAACTTACTAAATAGTTTCGTTCCTTTCTAGTCCTGGGCTGACAGGCATGGTTATTACTCTAATTGTGTTTTTCGCATGTATTTGGGGAAAGTACGCATGTGACGCAAAGATTCAAACCCAGAAATCAGACAAGTGGTCACTTTATTAGGTACACCATTATAATATCTATAATGCTACATTCTTATTCTATAAAGCTTAATATTTGTTGACATTTTATATGAATACAATAAGCATAAGGACACTATGTCAATTAATTAATTGTGCTTTTGTGTTTGTTTTACTTTCAATCTAATTATCCTGTTTACATTTTGGCCATATTGTCTCTATTACCTTCATGCAATCAGGCAAATTGAATTCCAATTAATTGAATTCATACACTGACATGTTATTGTTTTACTTTGAGAGGGAAATACTATTCAGCAACATCAGAATTTTGGACAGAAGAGTTGTATTGGATTGCATCAGATAATACCAGCTCACCTCATAAATATGTTGGTAGTTTTTAGATGGCAATATGCTTTTTCATAAATCCTGACAGCATTCACTACTTAGTGTTTCACTGTATGTATGATTTCTTCTTTTTTTGTCCTTACGCCACCTGCACTGCCGCAGCTCATAACTGAATAATTGAAGTTGCTGTTTCAGTCGCCTGGCCCCTCTCTTGTCCAGCATGTAATACACTTTCTACTGGGTGCTGACAGAGAGGGTGACTCATGTATTCCCTCTGGAACTACGTTGGATCACTTTGTCATTATAATTACAAAACCACAGCGGCAATGTCTTCAACTTATTTGTGAATTATACATTCCTCTCCTGAAGACCTGCTGTAATTGTTGTCGTCTGTTTTTTTTTTTTACCAAATTTGACTCACTTCAAAAGATATCGCCATTTAATTTATTTTATTTATTAGGGGTGGGTATCACCAGAGGCCCCAAGATACGACATTATCACCAAACTTGAGTCACGATACGATGTTATTGCGATTTTAAACAATTTGCGATTTTTTTGAGAAATTGCGACAATATATTGCGATTTAGCTTTTTTTAACTGCATATTGTGTCCACAAAACAAAATCAAGAACTGTTTTGTCAAATAAGAAAACATTCTCAGTCTATTCATCTCACTTCAGTCTTTATTTCCACTAAAACCTTCTCTTTTTTTGCAATGCAACTTGTTTAAAATGAATTGTGCAACCTCTTCCGCAACTAAAAATAAAAAAAGCACATTTGCTATTAACATAATAAAAAATTTTAAACTTCGCGGCCATGAGACGATATAATATTGCCACACAAAATATCGTGATACTATGCTGTATCGATTTTTCCCCACCGCCTCTATGATTTATATTTAACATCATAAGCTAAAGTTGTCTATCAGGCATTTCAAAAGCAATATTTGACATTTAAAGTATTATAGGAAAGATAAAAACTGAATATTACACAATAATAAAGCAGTTTCAGAAAAAAAGAAAGGAAATAAATTGGTGCTCTTAAACAGGCTTCGTGGAGGGCTAGGAGCTGAGCTGCTGCTGTTAACTTCTACTTTTAATCGGTTAAAACAAGTAAAAAGAAAGGAAATAAATTGGTGCTCTTAAACAGGCTTCATGGAGGGCTAGGAGCTGAGCTGCTGCTGTTAACTTTAATGGGTTAAAACAAGTAAAAAGAAAGGTTTACAGTTCTGAATTAAGAAATAGCGTTTCTAACACTTTTCAGTAGACACTAGCTGCCGTTGAGGGGGGCTGCTTGCTGAGCTGCCACTAATGTCATATTTACTGGTTTTATCAACAGTTTCCTAATAATTGGAGGATAACTAGGCTTCACTTTAAACATTATATTCACATGGAGTAAATTTACTTTTATACCCCTAGTGAGATTGTTTTTAAATAAATGGTTTGGTCTCTAGTGAATGCTATCCAGTGCTCATTAGGGAAGGACAGTTCACCCTCTATAGCTACAGGGTTTAGTTTCACATTTGAGCTGAGTGTTTCTGCTGATTGTGGTGAAAGTGTCACCGCTCTAATTTGTTTCTCAACTGATCATTAATCAGGCTGTGAAGTGATTAAGGGCTGATTGTGGGATTGAAAATGTTAACCAATGTACTCAACCATCTGTTGTCTAAACCTGTGCATCACAGTCAGGGAGATGACTGCATGCACTCAGAAAATGGTCCATTTTAAAGTTGTCACGAGTGTACCACAGATGTACAGTCATAACATTGATAGTCCTTCACCTGCACCGAGATATTAGGACTGACTGTTGTGCACTGTTTGAATTGAAAACAAATCTTACAGAATTTGCTTGGAATTTCAAGAATTACGTACAATTTTTTAAATTACACCTGCATGAAAATGGTCTGTAAATTGTGTCATCATTTAAAAATACATCTCTTAATACAACAACCTCAAGAGTCAAGACAGACTCCACACCACACACATCCAATAAATACAAACTCATTTATTTTCAAAGTAAGGTAAATCATGCTGTGAGTTGTTCCTACCGCACAAAGGCAGAGCTCAGTTCATTTTCTAACCTATAATTTCAGTCAATTCAATATCTCTGTGTGGATTAAATCCAAGGACCACTTCATTATTATACTCATTGTGTGTGCTGCAGGTTGCCTTGAGGATCCGACCCCTCAGTGATGCTGAGCAGGAGGAGGCGGCCACAATAGTGGCCCACAGACTGGACGACCAGGTGAGAACCTTTGTGTGTGTGTGTGTGTATCAGTAAACTGTTTACCTCTGTGCACATACAGTATACATGCATGTGAGTGAGTGAGTGATGGGGTCAGTGAGTGTGTGCCCCTTTAGGAGAGTGCTGTTGTCTCTGTTTCAGGAGCCTCTTCCTGCCTGTCAGGAGGCTGCACAGATAAGGTATCTGCAGGGACCTCAGCAGCTCTTTTTAAAAAACAAACTTGTTTGTAAAGCTCAAATGTCACATTTCATTTGTAAATGAATGCCGGATGACTCAGACCTGGAGCAGAACGACTGACCTTTTCTAACCACTCACAGAAAGCATCACATTTTTTCAAAGGTAAATGGCAGAACGGTTCGCTGTAGTGAATGTCTGGAGTTTAATTGGACGTCCATAACTGCAAGGCTTTTTACACATTAGTACTGAGGGGTAAATCAGTAACCAGGTGAGCGAAAGTAGTAATTATTTCTGCTGTGAATTATTCATCTATCAATTATGCTGTAGTTTTCAGTCTTGTGTTTTGGTTAAATGGGTGTCCGTCATTTCAACAATATTGCAAAATCGATGACGCAAAACCAGAGAATTGAATGTACCAGCAGCATTACCCACAATGCAACACTGACACAGACAGTTCAGTCAGAGATCCACACTGTGTTACTCTCATAAAAGCTAATCGAGAGATATTTAAAGCAAACATTCAGAAAAGTTCTGGTTCCAGCTTCTCAATATTATTGGGTACTACTCGTTACTTGCTGACATCCAATGCAGCTATTATGGTAATAGTGTTCTCTGTTAGAGTATAGCAGGACTGGGATGTGTCTGAACTGAATGTATGTAGACTGACCAGCATAGCCACATGATGAACACAACATTTACATATCCTAGCAAATAAAAATATTTCCTCATTGGATTGCTGTCACACAATAGATAAACAGGGACCCTTACTTAGAAAACAACTACTGTGAGCTGCATCTAAGGTTGTCATCTCTCAAGCAAAAGTATGAGCTCCATGAGGACCGCGTTTCCATGCAGGCCTCCCGGTCCCTCTTGGAGACCGTTTAGCGGGACCAGCAGTGAGCGTGTGATGATGATGAAGGTGGTGCAAATGATTATGAGCATCCTGCTGAGGTGTCTCCCCACTTACTGCCTCCTGATTGACGTGGGAGTGGGCGCACCAGCAGTGGGCAGCTCTTTTCTTAATTAGCAAAGATGGAGCAGAGAAAAGTGACAGCATAGCAACAGTTGGCATAGCAACGTTATATTAATTGACAAGTGTGTATAGTTCAGTTTGTGTTTGCAGCTGAAGGCAAACCCTCCCCGAAATAGATAACCCGCCACGCTGAGGGTTGACTTGTCTTTCTGTCTTCTCAGAAGTAATTTAATTACACCCGGTCTTAAGGACAACATCAGCACTTCTGTCTGCCGTGACATAATTAAAGCAGGCGGGAACACAGGGGATTAGAGCGTAGCAGCAGGCAGGTAGAAATGTTGCTGACACAGCCACCATAACAAGACTTTGTTGTTATCGTCAGCTCCGCCAAACCTCAGCCAGAAACAATTGTGCTTCAGTGTGTCCCGTTCAACTCTTTTTCTTTCTAAAAAGCATACTTAGTGATTTCTGTGGAGGCAATTACAAACTGGCAGATCATTGAACAAGGTTATTTAAAGTTCACTAAGGCACATTCACCGTGCGGGATCAGCAGAGCTTACAATACACCCTTGTTATTCAGACAGTCCGATAGAGGGAATCTGTTTACCCATGTCTTGAGATGGACTTACGAGGTGTTGCCCTTGCATGAATGCAGAGGATGAAGCGAGTTCTGTCACATCAACACACTGATGAGATTATGAAGCACGGCATGGCTGAATCTGTTTACCTGTGAAAAGAACTACTACACTAGAATTCAAGACACTAATAAAAGAGATGCACAGATACAATTTTCTCTCTTCTCGATACAGGCTTGAGTATTTGCAGATACTGAACTCTCAAGATACTAAGTGCTGAGTACAAATTTAAAGCGTAGTCATAAATATCAGTACCCCTCTGATACTGATCTGTATAAATACTGACGAGAAACAATGATTTCTGCCAGCTTAAACTGACATTACATTACCTGCTGCTGGTTGTTGTTATGACACAATATTTTATCTGAATCTAATTATTCGGTCATGGTATGGGATCTGTGCATTGACTGCCTTTTTCGCTGATACCCAACACAGCGTTTTAGGCAGTATAAGGCCAATAGAAGTACTAGCATCCCTACATCTCTAGCTGAATAAATGCAGAAATACACTATATTTCCTTCCATTTGATGCCTAGAATTAAATATTGGCCCATTCCAAGTACTCAGATTATACCGGTGCCATTCAAATAATATAAATATTTTTGATGAAAGTAAAACCCTTAAGGCTGATATTTGCTATCTTTGACTCGCGTAACACTATGCTGTTTGCTTCTTATTAACACACATTATTTGATCTAAGACCAGTGGTTTTGGGTGCTTACTGGTCATCAGACTGTTGGCCTACTCTCTGATAGTAGAGCACATTTTAGGCAGTAGCAGAGGCTGTAGCAGAGAGTATTCCCAGATACCCAGCCGCCCTACGATACTAGTGTGATTCTTTTTTTTTTAAAAGAAGAAATAAGAATTATATTGGTGGGAAAACACTCGAACCGCTACTAATGCTGGTATTTTTATCAATACCAGTATCTGTATTGATACCAATAATGGTTCTGCATTGGTAGCAGTACGATACTTATATCAGCATTTGTATTGGAACAATTCTAACATGTACATGTACCTTTATGAGGAAATCAACTACATATAAATAGCATCTTCAAACCCTTTCACACACAGTCACTCCATAAATACATGCAACAGTGACTTTAACACTTAGCTTTCTAAGGCAGACAAGCAACCATCTGGCTAAGAGGTAGCGCTCAGACAGATTAGGAGGACGGTGGTGGCTGACTTGGCCGACTAGGTGGTCATTTGCAGATCTGGCTCTTTTCGCAGAAAGCAGACATCTCAGAGCTAGCTAAGCCTGAGGAGATGAGCTCAGTGGAGGGGTTTTAGCTCAGGTTAAGCCTGCTGCCACCTGCTCTCCTCCGCTCTCTCCCCCCCCCCCTCAGATGGACCGTCCCGTTTGAGTCAGACGCTGCCTTTCAGTGACCACCTGTTACAATTTACACTCACTGAGTGAGTAGTACACAGGTCAGAGGTGTAGTGAGGTCGATTTATGAATGGGACATGAAATAGCCTGTAGGTGAAGTAACATGAGTAACAATCATTGAAAAGTAGCTTTTACCCCAAACTGTATACAAAATACAAACTTAACTTTAAAACTGATGCATGTAAGAATTCAATCTGCATTATTTTTTTTATGATTTATAATTTACGAAGGCCTTCAAAGTGAAGGTAGAGTAATTGTTCCGGACGGATTTTCAATGACGCAGGAAGGAGAAATTAAAAAAACGGCCAAACTGGTGTTGTCTTGGACACTTTGGACAAAGAAAACAACAAAACTCCCAGAGAGTCCAGATACTGTTTGGACATGGACAATAAAAAAAATGGTATCAGTTTGATGTGATATTATACCTGCCTATATGTTTGAATTCTAGCTCCAAATACTAGAACACTAGAACACGCTGTACCCAATTCTAATTGTTTGTGTAAAATCAGATTTGGCAGTTTAATAACAAGATTTGACTAATTGTTCCTTATTTTCTGATCAGTGTCCTCAGATGTCTGTTTCGGGCTGCGTGAGTCATTTACCTCACCTGTAAGAGATACACTCATCAGAGATTTCACGAGACAGTAGCTGTCAGCCAGACATTAAAACATGTCAGACTACATAAGCCGACTACACCCGCGATGTTCCAAGTCACGTAACCATCCTCTCTAACTCGATCATTTCACAGTGGGGAATGAAAGAACTCATCTAAAGTTATCAGAACAACACGGTGAGATGAAGTCAGCAGCAGCTCAGTGAGCAGCCCCCAAAGCCCCGCCAAAGAGTTTCAGGGATTTCTAAAGTAAAACTGCTATATTCAGTCTTTTATTGTTACCTGGTTTGTGGAGGATTCTATTTAATATGACTTCTGGAAATATTGTGACTATTGTGGAATTCTCCTTAAAGCAAACTGGGCTCTTGACACATCCTGTGTGACATAACACAGATTTTTTGAGTACTTTTGCCAACTTTTGTTTGTTTTTATCACGCAGAAAGGGAGACTTTGACTGTTATCTTGTCACTGGGTAAAAGCTTTTTTTTAACAAGGAACACAGAATGGTCATTTTGAAACTGGACTTGTGAAGGTTAAAGCCTGCCATGCTTTTGTTCTGGCTCTGTTTGCAGTAACGCTGGTAAAGAAATGCAGTGAGTGCAGAGAGGCAAATTGTTCCTGAGTGCTCTTAGCGCTCATTATACACAATTATAACCTTCAAAAACAAACAAAACTATCAAGGAGAAGATGGCCTGTTTTTGTACATTTGATTTCCATCCCTAAATCTGCCGCTGCTGAGTCAGACAAGGGGATTGTCACCAGACATTCCTTATTCACTATCATTCAATGAATGCTAGTTTCTTGGTTTTATTTAAATATCAGCTCCTTGAGGTTTATGTTCTCATACTCATTTTGTTTGAGTTTGATGGCCGTTCAAACCTGACGTCATTCACGGTAAAACCAAAAAGAACATTTAATTTCACATCCAAATAACACAGATTTCTTGATATTCTCACAGTGTTGCTTTTTGTCAATCATTTAAAATGTAGAGCTAATGCTCATTAGGAACATGTCATTTGTTTTTCATGTTCCTAACTGACCTCAGATCAGAGTGAGAGTAGCCTCAGACGGTATTTACTTGAAGTAAATGTTGAAGTAAAAAACCCAGGGAGGTGATATCATCCCTCCGTAAGAGGCTCACAGGAAAGCTATTTTTATCCCCTGAGGGATAAAGATGGTCGTTCTACCTCGTAAATGAGACACCTGAGAGCACTATTTCATCTCACTAATGACTCTATGCTCAGAAGACTAAAGATACCAATGGTTGTTTACATTAAATACACCATTACACTATGTTCAGGCTCTAACAGATTTTAGGTTTCATATGCCAAGAGAATCTATTTTTGATCTCATATCAGTCGTGACTCAGTCATTGCAGTAATGAAGGATGTTTTTATTGTAGTGTTTTATAAGTAGAAATGTGTTTTTAACCTGCAGGAAGTGTCTCACTCAGTCCTTACAACTTGTTGTGCATGTCTCCGACGGGGCTGGTCTGTCAACAGCACACAGTGGGGAATGCTTTATAGTGAGGCCTCGTCTCCATAGAGACACCTAGACAAGGTCAGGGCCATTGTTTGTTATTTTAGTGTGTGTTTTTTTTACCTCCTCTTCCTCAGCGCTACGGAGGGAAAAGGGAAAACCAGCAGGGCAAGGAGGCCTCTTTTGGTAGTTCTCTCTTTATCATGTCGGCAGATGAATTGGCTATTACAAACACGCTCTTTGATGGAACAGTTGTTCGGCTCGATTGTTGGCAGGCTTGCCACTGCAATGTAGGGTGGCCTGCTTTTTCAAAGTGGCAATAAATGTATCACAAAAAGGTGTGAAGAAGGCACTTCATGGTCATCTTTTGCAGAGAAAGCTTCTGTTGTGTGCTGATAATTGAGGACTTAAAAGCTCTTCTTCGTAACAAAACTAGCGGAGACTTTAATAAATTGCGTTTCCTGAAGTGTATTCATTTTTACCTTAAAAACACCAAACTCTGAGCCAGGTGGGTCAGTCTGACCCAGAGAGGGAAAATGTCAACCACTGTGCAAACAAAGATGTAGCATTTTGCCTCTCAGTTCCTTTCTAAAGGTCGAGTCTTTTTAAAACAATACGCTGCATTCAGCTCGGTCCAAGTACAAGTCTACTTGATCACAGTGTGCCATGAACGGGCAAATTTTCTGTCTTTGTGGACTACAAAGCAGCTCACCTCAAGGGCTCGGTGTAGGGTTTCCACTGCCCTCCACAATGCTCTGCCAGTGAAAGGAGGTTCAAATTGGCCTCACCTCAGAGACTGCATGTTAGTAAGCCTGAATCAGCGACTCCACCTCCCCCAGGAAAACACACTATTGTGATCGAGGACTGTGCTGTACTTCCAACAAAACGTCATTTAAATCAAGGCTTGAACTTCTGTCAATACAAAATTACAGTCACTCATTTGAAATGGCATTTTTGAACAATTACTGTATTTACGTAGAGGCAATTTCTGACGTGACTACTTCAAGCAGACATCCTGGTATTGATCAATAACAGAATGGGTGTTTCTTTTTTAATCAAAATCACACATGTTTTCTTGATCTTACAAAACAAATATATATTTTTAAGGTTTAAAAAGCAGTGAAAAAAATGACATTACATTTTTAACTGATTCCAGGCATGAATTACTAAAAGTAGATTAAAATTGTGAAAAGTTCAGGTAGCCATGATCATGAGCCATGGTGGCTTATTTCCATCCACCTGTTTTCTTTAGCTAAACAATAGGGCCAGACCGATATGGGATTTTTGGGGCCCGTACCGACATATCAGCCGATATCTGTCTTAGATCGACCTTCAAACTGTAGAGATAGAGATATACAAAATCATTATGTTGAGGAGGGTGATAATATTGTTGTAATCCATATAACACACTCTGCTGATGACAGCCAGAAAGAGAACTGCTAGTGTAGTACAACTCCAATGTAATGCTGTTTGACTGGTGAATAAATCTGGTAATATCGGCACATATCTGCTAAAAAATTAGCCGATACTGATAGTCACAGGATATGCAAATATCGGCCGATACTATGGGCTGGCCAATTAATCGGTCGGGCTCTACTAAACAGCATATTTTTGGGAGAAATACATGCATCAGAAATATTACAATCCGCACAAAAGGTTATCTATTTATTTTTCTGTTTTAAAATGACTAAACCCTCATTAGCACATTAGAATAAGGGAGAAGTTGAAAATCTTGAGGTGGAGCCTAGAAAGAGCACACTTTGTCCATCCAGAGTTGTCTTTTACGAGGCTGTGTTTAAACAGCTCTCCAGTAAGACAAGAGGGCAGACAAGATCTACAAACATTCATGTCTTTTTTTTTTTTTTTTTTTTTTTTTGGCTGTGAAGATTGAACTCCCCATGGATACAGAGTCAAGAGCGAGATCTGAACCCGAGGCAACAACAGCAGCACAGCAGACAGACACAAACATGGCCGAGAAGCATTCAGGAGTTTATTTTAGGCCGCACAAACAGAAAGGTAGACCTGCTTTTGCAAAGTTAGGTTAATATGTCAACGCAAATAGGACCGGCTGACCCCTGGGAGTGGATAATCTTTGCTTTCTTAGTTTAACTCCAACTTCACTTCTCCTTCACGGCTTCTGAGTATCACTCTCTCTGATTCCTCCTCCCTCCCGCCCTCCCTCCTTCTCACGAGCCTCTTTTACAACGAGAGCTATTGTGGGTCAGTCTTTTCATGTTTGTATGTGATCCCTCTCCATCCCCACTGCCCTCCCCTCCCACTCCTAATCTCAATGAGAGGAGGGCAGGGCGTGGCAGCTCACCGTAAAGGGCCTCTGAAGGAGACTAGAAGCTAAAGAGGCCGGCAGTTTGTTCTTCTAAACAGATTGGAGTTCTCGAGTAAACACTTGTTTCCCTCGACGAACCACTCAGGGCGTTCTGCGAGGCCTGTCCTGTGAGGCCTGTCCTGAGAGGAGCATCGAGGAATCACAATGAGTTCATTAAGTAATTTGATTGAAAAACATTATTATGCAATCCAACTGTTGCATCATAAAAATCATAATGTAGCAGGTGTCCATTGTTCTCAACATGATGTGGAGGATTCTGAGTCATGAAAGGAAGAATCTACAGTACCTCAGAATTGCTTCATATTGCTTTCAGTGTTTTGACTCTTTTTGCCTGTATCCTAGTATGAAAAACCCTGATAGCTGACGTTTCACTCACTTTTTTCTAACGTTACGCTCTGTGCCAGCACAGCACTTTGCAAACCCTGACTGTTTGTCTGATAGTTAAGATCTCACTTGACCGAGACCAGTGGGTTGAAATGTTTCCACTTTTGAACATTTTGTGGCATTGAGTAAGTGTGCAGGGTGCCGTTCATTTAATTGCCCTGTACCTACATAATATGGAAACAACCTGCCTCCTTTAATGTTATTATAGTCACACCTTTTGTGGCTACTATTTGGCTAATTGGTCATAGTATTGAAACAGTACATTAACTGGCATACTTGCTGATACAAGATACTGCATGTTAGGCTGTATCCATACCGACACTGGTATATTTATCATATCAACACTTTTTGCTCATATTTAGAAGTTGTATTTGTTCAAATGCTTTATTATATTTTATGTAGCTTCTTTCCTTATCTTTCATCCCCCTCCTTTCTTTTCTCTTCTGTTTTTTCTGTTGTGTGGGTTTCTGTTGTTGTGTTGCCATTTGAAAAAAATGCTATATGTAGAAAAAGTGAACCTCTTCTTGTCCTTGTTCTTCTAAGTTGTATTATTATTATATGCTAATTAGTAGCATTTGTCTGTGTATGTGTTTTTTGTGTAATACAATCAGGAGTACAATGTTCCCGCTTGCTCTGTGGCTACCTAATACCTCTTACAAAAGCAGGAAGTACCGGGCAGTCGAGGGCCATCGATGTGTAGTCTTAATTGGCTCTTGGCAGGATATACAGTACTGACATGTAACGTAGCTAGAAGGTGAAGAGCTTATTCCCGCAGCAGCCAAAGTCCAGGTCAAAAGCCAAGCATTTTTCTTCATCACTGAGATATGAAGGGCGGGGGGAATGTGGGAGTGTGGCGAGCTAGAAGAGCAACAGGTGGATAAACGAGGGTCGGGGGGAAATTCAGGACAGAGAGAAAAGAGGAAAAGACCTGGCTATTGGTTTGTGCCTGTTGCTGTCCAGATTGTGTGTTTCTGTTATGATTCAACCACTCAAACTGCAACAGCACCGAGGACAGACCTCAGTGAGGACAGAGCGATTTTGTAGGCCGTCCTTCACACAGAAAACATCTCCCATATGTTTTCCACTGTAGAGGGAATAAGTCTCCAAGGATGTACTCAGTGTAATACCTCAGTCACAACATGTTGTTTGTCTGCTAAGGCTCACCCTGGAGACTGCCTTTAAAGGAAATGACAGCATCAGTTAAAGCTGGAACTTTGTCACCTTACCCAACCTTATCAGAGACAGAGGGCTCAGATAGACGTTTTTTTTTTTTTTTATATCTGGAAATGTTATTTAACTCAAAACTGTCTGATGTAAAACAAAGACTTGTGTTTTGTGAGAACAATGTGTCAGTATGAAGATCGTAGTTTCACCTGGAGTCTGTTCATCTGAAACAGTTTACACCACATCTTTCATCTTAAAACCAGAGTAGAGTCAGTGTATTTTCATTTCACAGATGAATACTTGAAAACTACTAATGGCTGCTTCCCTGTTTCACATGGGGGACATCTCCCGCCCTGTCATATCTGATGAAAGCAAAACGGATGAAAAAACGCTTGAAATAGCTGCTATTACGGCTGTCATCATTACATGTGAGCGTGGGTGTGAAGGTAACTTGACACAAAAATGGACCCTTGCACAGCTTGTTTCCTCCTTCAGAAAAAAAAACTAGCGCTGAGCTAGTTGACTGTGATTCAGCCAATCTTGATAATAATGTGTCAATGTACGATCAACACAGTGGGGAATGAACAACAAAAGAGGAGATTCTAGGTCGATTCACAAGTACTAGAACTGGGTTAGTGCAGGACAGTCTGTTCTCTTTTAAAAAGAAGAAAATATGTGTGAAAAAAGTGAATCTAATACTGATGATTCATCTCAACCCATTTTTTGTGCATGGTTTAAACATTCAAAAACATGTTCTTTCTCTGTTGTAATAACTTAAGCATTAAGAATGACTCAAAGAGTGGAAGAGCTTCATTATTCGCCGATTCTCGCAAAAGATTGAGATTAAGTTAAAAATTATTCTTTAAAGCTCCAGGAAGTTATTAGCATGTTATGAAACTGGTTATAATTAAAATTGAGGGCTTTATTTGGCCTAAAAAGGGGGGGATGCCCATCAGCAACAAGATTTATTTCAATTCAGTAGTTTTTAATGTTTTTAACAAGTGCCACCGGCTAGGTGTTGACGTTTTTCACAGCAAAGATTCACATTGAGTGATATATATTTTTCTCTTGGACGAGAGCAGGAGGAGACTTTTTTATTATTATCAGAAAATACTTCTTAGACGTATAACTTCATCATTCATTTTGTACTTGTATATACCCCCTGTTTTTATTTTAATTTAATTTTAATTTATCTGATCTATTCTGTTTAATGTGTATTTTCGAGCTTTCTTGTCTGTGCTGCTGTAACGCCCGAATTTTCCCTCTGGGGATCAATAAAGTACTATCCTATCCTATCCTATACAGGGCAAGATCAGTAAAAGATTAGAGATACTGCTTGGTCCACAGGGGGCACCAAAATCAACAAAGTTAGGCTTCCTCACAGGAGCTTTAAGTTGACATAATCATTCATTTCCTAGATTGTTTGTTCTTAATAAAACCAGCATTCAGCCATTGTGTGAATATCACGGTGGTCTCGCTTTAGAGAGTTGGATGCGCCCATTGTTTTGAAACTGTAGCTGCAGCTACAGGAGGCTACAAAGTAAGCTGTTTCTTTAAGCCTATGTTTTTGAGTAACTGCCTTAATATTATAGAATTATCACTACCTACATGGGATAAGACATTTTAAAATAATTATTTACATTTTGGGCTTAGTTTTGAAGCAGAAACCAAAAGATATGGGTCAGAACAATTCAGGCTTCTCATCAACTTACCATTTGACCTGATTTTAATCCTGAGATTTCCTTCTACCCTCATTTTTTATGCCAAAGACACTTTGGGAAAGTGGAAAGGGAAACTTCTCTGATCTCTTAAGTTGTTCCTCTGGCACCCAAACACCGGGCCTGTAGCTCTTCATCCACAGAGTACATACGACTGATTCCTTAAATTGTGTTGTTGTCCGGGTAATTGGTGCCTGTCCTCTTTTTGTGTGTGGTACTGGGCCTCTGGCCTCTGGCCTCCAGGCTACCCCTGACCTTTAACAGCCCTCTGGCATCCAGCTTCCCTGCATGTTGATCTACACTTTGATCTTTGTGGATGATGATAGTGCCAAGTAGATAAGTAATAGCTTTGCTGGTATTAGACCTGATTACATTAGTTACATTTGGCGCTGTCTGTGACACCATAGGGTCATCACAGAATTTTAAACTAAGATATAGACTAGTACAGTTTTTAGAGAACTGCAACAAAAATAAAAGCCCTAGGCAGGTATTATTTGATCCTTTCTTCTTATAAATTGCAAAAACATTGCAAGCAGATCACACGTACTTCCTACTTTGCACAAATATGTTGCCAACATATTTTGGCAAATTAGACAGTGCCTTTTCTTATTCACTCATGGCAGCTTTTGGTAAATATTATGACTGAACATCTGTTTTATTTAGCTATAAAGCGTACTTTTCGATCAGTGAAATTACACAGATTGTATCATTTAAAACTTGTGGTATCTAAAAATATCAAAGTATTGAACATTTTGACATCCATATTGCCTACTTTGCTGAATATCTCCGAAACAAAATATTTGAGTAATACCACGAGAATTTAGTTTTAGTGTCTGATTAAAATGTGTAAAATCTAGCACTTTGACGTTGAACTATTTTTTGCAGTCTTATGAGAAGGGTAATAATAGCAGCTTTATATAGGTGCTGTACTCCCTCCACATCTTTATTGAGATCTGGAGCTTCAGTGACTTGCTTTCATGGATGACAAATTGCTGTATTGTTCCCCTTATCCTTTGTAACCATCTGTGCCTTTGCTATCCGACAAAATACATCCGTGCTGCTGTATGTTCTAAAAGCTAAAATTGTGAAGAAAATTAGCTTAGAGATAAAAAAAAATAAAAAAAAGTGGTAGGTGGTAGAAAGAACAATCTTTGATCTTTTAAGGTCTCATCAAGAGACATTTCAAGATCTCTGGTTGCATTGCGTACTAGACTAGGATTCCTATTGCAAGGACCCGGGTGTCGGAGTCGGAATTACAGCCACCTTCGTCTCACTGTATAGATGTTCAATTCAGCCAGACGTCTTATGTAACATCAAATGAAGAGCAGGCCTTGCTATCGAGCACCCTGTATCAAGTACACTGTGATCCAACACACACACACCTGCGATCACCCAGAGTCCCTGAAAGGGGATCTACAGTAGCATTGTCGGGGTGCAGAGAGGGCAGCGCTGAGGTTTTCTATCAGATAACCAGACTCATTTGTGCCCGTTGGTTTTTTCCAAAGCTTCAGTTGCGTTTCTGAAAGAGCAGCTTGAAAGGTCGCCTCGTAAAGGTCAGGGCTGGGACCTGATTGCTTTCTTTTAGTGATCTTGATACTTTGTTCTTTGCTTCATTCCCGACGCGACACATTGATGTCATTGTTAAACGTCTCTCAGTGTGCAACCTAAAGATAAGGGAAGAGAGCCAAGCTGTTTTGTTTTTTTTACACACACACACTTTACTGTAATTGTATGGATCCTTTGAGGTTGATTGTTACATTAGAGATTAAAGTTTGCAGAAAAATAAAAAGAGAGTATTCAAGGCCGGGTGTAGGTGGTCCTCATCTTTAGACTCTTAACATATTGTTGAGTCATTGATATAATTCACTGCAGTACATGTCTACCGTACAGTAAGAGGATATTTTTGCCTGACGTTGAACTTTATTTGCTGTCTTCTGTTCAGCCACAAAAATCATATAATGGATTAGCTGTTTGATGAATACTTATTATTGATTATGCATTACTATCCTGTGTTTGTTTTTATATGTTATTATTGTGCTTGGTATCATTTCTTATTTGTTAAGTCAGTTTACCGGAAAACAGGTTATTTAGAAGACATGCAGTCTATTAGGGATGACACAAAACAATCAGCCGACGGTTCAATATTATATTAAGATTTGTTGCCTCTCTACAACCTATAGCCATGATAGCTGCTCTGCTATAACTTGGGCTAAATGCTAAAATGATTATGCTAACTGGCTCATTGTGACGATGCTGAAGTTGTGTTAAATCATGTATGGTACAGTAATCTGACGGTTATTACAACTCATCTCAAGGAGGACATGACATATTGGGTGGCAGTCATCTAGTTATGAAAGTCTGCAACTAATTTAGTGGAAATCCTTTCAATGCTTGTTGAGATATTTCAGTAAGGACCAAATTGGTGTTTTGGACAATAGGAAAGGACATTCTCCTCCCCAAGACACAGCCCCAAGGATAGCTTTAAAAAATAAAGGATTACAAAATGTAGAGGAATTTTGGTGTACCTGTTTGCCCAAAGATAAATTTAGATTTCTTAAGTGCTTCTTCATCCAATAAAAAATCACAAACATCCAGATTGAGTTTCATACAAATTAAGATCAAGGCAGAGATTTCTTGAAAAATGGTCATTATGTTTTATGATCAGTATTTTACATTGTTAATGAATGCTTGGTGGATATCCTCAGCGGCACATTCATTCACAAAGCATTTGAAAATGAATGGAGGCATGTCTCCATGGAAACAACAAATGTCACATGGAGCCTGGAGTGAGGATGGAGACTGAGAAAAATGATATTCATTGAGTGACATGCAATCTAGATTTGACACTAAGATATAAAAGCTGTGCTCCTAATCTCTCCAATACATGTGTGGTCAACCCTAGGATGTCACCTTTTGACCTTTGAAACTATAGAGAAATAAAGACGGGACACAAATGTAAGCAATAAAACGTGACACCAGTGTGTACATGTGCTGTGACGTGCTTTGGCCCTATCGCTCTGATTCAGACCCCGAGTGCCTGTTTGTGTTAAAAAAAAAAGGATCATCGCTTCTTTTTCAGTCTTTATATTTAGCTGCGGCTCTATTTATGGACTTTATTTATCTTTTTGTTCATTACACTTAAAATGTTTTACAAGATATGTCTCCAGTGTGTGACTCTTATCACTCTGAGCTGAGTCCACATTCAAGTTTTTCATTTAAAAAAAAAGGACAGTCTCTTCGGTTTAAGTTTCGTTTTTAGCTTGTAGCTGCTGCTCATTCTGTTTTCAAGTTACTATTTCTGTTCTTCTCACTTACAGTAACAAAGTTTTGCGAGGATTTTTAGTTGGTAGTGACCATATCCCTCTGATTCAGAGCCCACTTGTGATTGAATTTAAAAGAAAGATCTTTATTCAAGATTCTCTTTCAGTCTTAACGCTTCCTTTTGAGACAAGATAACACCTACTTTTGCTTCCAGTGTGAGAGGTGAAAAGTAGAGCCTTTACAGTATAAGATTATGAAAATGAATGGAAGCATCTAATCATTATTTTTTTTAAATTTTATTGCTTATATATGAGCCACTATTCAGGTGAAATGAAACCACCACCTCTAAAAGCAGTTGATTTCTACAGGACTGCTGACTTTTGTTGCCCATCTTGGCAGCGTTTGTCACTTGGCACACTGAAGTGGAGCGAGTCAGCCCGATCCAAACAGGGCAGGCCTGGCTTGTGAAACAGAACCACATCCAGGCTTTGAATTATGGATCCACGGTGGGAGCTAACAGCGCCATAATCAGCGAGATGGCCAACCGAGACAACCCCGCTGCTTTAACGACCACACCAGCAGGTCCTGTTGATGAGAAAACCCATCAGCCAAAGGAGGCGGCGGTCAATGGTGCTCCATCACACCCTGCTGATTTTTATGGTGTTTAGATAACTCCATCGCGCTAATTGGTTTCATGTCGCTGCATAAGCAAGCTGTTGTTTTGACTTTGGCTGATCCTTGTGCAGATATTAATATTTTAGGAGGCTCATTTTTTTCATAGACCCAGTGTGTAAATTCACACTGAGGCAGTTTGTTTTGTCAGCCACCAGGAGTCAAGTTGAATAGGTTCGAGCCCCGTAGCCAACTGAAAAGTGACGGTCGCTTGTTGTGTCCATTGTGAAAGAGGACAGCATGATTAAAAGCGCTAAAAATGACACCGTGTTTACAGGCGCTGTCGACCAGGAAATTGCTTTCCTTTTCACCCCATGTTGTTCCTCTTGGGCTTCTGTCCAGCTTGTTTCAAAATTGACGTCCCTTTGAGTGGTTGCCATGAATTAAAAAACTAACTGATTGGTTCCAGTTGAAAGATCAACAAGACCCGATGGACACCAGTGGAAAATTGGACTGTGACATCGCTTAACGCATGATGTGTTTTTGAAGTGGACTATAGTTTACAGAGCTCTTTGTCTACTCATATCTTAATCCCTCCAGATCGCAGGGGGATCAGGAGAGGAACCAGTGAACCAGCTACTCCTTTTCTTATAGCAGAGCAGATATTGAAGCTAAAGGTCAGATAGAATTAACAACATGATGCCGAGGCCTCACGCTAAGTCACATCATTATCGGTCAATCTATTGTCTTCCTGCTGACTTTTAACATCTGGGGTTTACCATTGAATGTAGGGCCATATTCAAGAAAAGTCTGCACAGATACACTCAAAGCTGATAAAAGAGTGAGTCAGAGTCTTTGAAGCCAGTGTTCCAGTTATTAATCATCATTGGCATAGTAACGGCTTACCCACTACCATTTTATAAACAGCCAAGCAGAAGCAGTCGTTTATTCTTATCAATCTTATCAGGTTTTGTTTGATTGCTGTTTTGTACCACTTGTGTTTGTAGAGTTGTTGCTGTGACTCACAGCCAAGTCAATTCATGAGTCAGTTAAGCACATAAGAGGGGTGAATCCATCAGCTGTTGTGTAGATTTTTACTGTCTACATTTTTAGTCTAGATTAGAATTGGAAACACCTTAAAAAAGGATAAGAGCCCAAGATGATACAAGAAAATGTCTTAAAAAATGTCAACAACCAAAGGTCCAAATTAAATAAAGAGATAATAAATGTCCTACGATGTCGAAGTCAGGTAAGTTCTCAAAAACCTTAAACTCTAAACATTTTTGGCATTTTTTCTTGAAACATAACTGAAGCAGTAGAAGAAATATCAAAAACATTTTAATACATTTTCTGCTGATTTTTTTTATGATCTTAGCTGCCGGGTTAAACCATTAGTCGAGTAAGTATTGGAAATTAAAATGAGAGGCCTAATGCCCAAAGTGACAAACTCAGAAAAAAACTCCAAAATCCAGAGACAGTACATTTACTTTGACAAAGGCTTAAAACAACAAATTATCTAAATCTAGAACCTACTCAAATTTGTTTTTGTTTTTTTTGTCACTTTTGCTTAAAAACTAAGTGAACCAATTCATCAAAACATCACTGTTAATATATTCTTACAAATTATCAAAGCAGTTCTATTAACAACTGATGTACTTTGGATATTGAAATGCTTTGTGTCAACTCTGAAGTGAATAAAGTCAATGCTTGTCTTACCAGTGTTTAAGAATAAAACCGCGCTATCATCGACGTATACGTATAGATCAAGAGTGTTGTCGCTGCTTAAATGTTTTTCATGCATTTATCGCAGCAGGCTGTGTGGGAGTCTGGCCTCAGTTTGTGTGGTCAGTCATGCCTCCTGCCACCCCGCCTGCTCAGACTTACTTGTTGCAGAGGAAACGCTGCTTTCTTAGTTGCTATGTATGTGACTACACGTTTCCACGCAACTGTTAGAAGAGAGGGTGTGTGGGAGATTTAATGGGACTGCCAAATGCTCCTTGACCTGTTTTGTACAGTAAACATCAACACGCTACAGCTCAGACTGACCTGAACTCTTAATTAACTTGGACAGACAGTGGACAGTCCATGTTGGCACAGTGTGGGGTCAGGAGGTTTACCTGTACTCCATTACTGGCATCCAAACACTTGCCAAGGCTCATGCCCAGACATCAACACGGTGTGCTGTCATTAGAGCCAGCAGCGGACGGTCTTATCAGGAGACTTTAAGAAAATTAGAGGTAGAGAATCTCCCCAAGCAGCAGCTGCTGGGTGTGGACGTTCATACTGTAACTGAAGAAACACAGATGACAGATGGGACAAGAGGTGTTATCAACACCCCCGAGCCTTAATGATTTTCCCAAGTGCATTCACACGAACAAAACCGTGCATGGATGCATGCACTATTTGATACCTACTATACAGTACATGCAATTATGTAAGAGTAGTGTTGCAGGCTCATCAGCTTTCTTTAGGAACACAATTAACACATGCAAACACTATGAATGTAGCAGCAAGGGATGTTCACACTGAGCTTACTTAATTATCTCTCTGGTATAGCCTTTCATAACGAGACATCAAATTACCGTCCTCTACGACACTGACATATTAATAAAAAGAAAAACACCACCAAGTCATTTTGCATGATTCACAGGCACAGTTGGATGGTATATAGAAATCACAAGTCTCTACTTCTCTGTTGATTCCAGCTCTGCTTGTATTGATGTGTATGAAGTCATTGGACAAAGTCAACATCAAATATTGAATTGATGGCCGTCTAGGTTCATACACCGTCTTTGTCTTGAACCGTAATCCAATATCTTCATATTACTAGCACAGTCTGACAAATAAAACACAGAAATAAAAGTGTCTTCTGCTTCACTGAAACACAATATTAGACATCGTGTAGATTATCTGTTATTACCATGAGGTAGTAACAGAGTTTTACTCAAACTTCTTAGAGAACAGATTCTGCTTAACAGATGAAGGTTGATACGTCCTATCATTTCTGTTAGTTCAGTCATAAGGCAGCAGTTAACACACATACTGCTTTATTATAGTGGGTCCAGATGTATTTATTAGGCATATATATATATCTTGATCTCTCTGCTGTGTTAATACAGAACTAGAATCTGATATAAAAGCCTTTTTTAACATATCAACAAAAACCTGAGCTCTACCTTTTCAGTGCTTGTTTCTGTGTCTTCATTATTTACCATTACTTCCAGGTACAGACAGTATACTTGTTGCTGTGTTCCTTACTTGTGGCAGAATTTGGAAGAACAGTGGCTAACAAGGTTGAAAGATACAAGAACATTTTAGTCTGTGGAGACGCCTAAACCTTACTCCAGCCTGTCCTTTTATCCAATATGGGAAATTTGGGACAGATTTTACAGTAAGGTAACTTTGTGTTTCATGGTGTGAATTTGAGCTTTTGTGTAACCAATATATTTAAAAGGCTCTCTAATTGTTTAGGTTTTCTCAATACACTGACCACGTTTGGCCAAGGTGGGTCTGATGAACAGCTTGAAGGAGTTTGTTAAAGTATGACGCGGATTAAAGCAAAATATATACCGACATATAGACATATAAAAATGAATTCAAATGCACTGTAAGAGATGACAATGATGATAACAGAACACAGATGACAGAGCAAGCCTACAAACTCTTGGATTGGTTTGCACATCACTCTGTCTCTTTGCTTCTTCTTGACAAACTGATTCTCCTGACTCCTTTTGTTGCTGAAGGTCGATAGAACGGCCGAGTGTAAGTGGCTCTGACCTCAAGTGCTTCTGATAGAAAGAGAAGGAACCGGTTGTTCATAATATCTTTCCTGTGAAATGCGATCAGAAGTCGCACGTCACTGAAGCTGGAAGGCATGCAGGGTTAGAGGAGAAGCAGGAAGTTAAGGCGGATGGGGGGGGGGGAGATGGGGGGGTGTGCATAGAAAAGTGCATCGAGTGCTGCACTACTACGCTCCTCGTCTTCAACATGCATGCAATTTGAAAGAAACAGAAACTTTTTGTACCTTTTTAGTCGTTTCGACACCAGAATAAGAAAAAAAAAGGTTTTAGTTTAAAAATACCAAAGTTCCCCTTTTAACGTGAAATCGTTAAATCCTTATAAAAACAGCCCAATTAACACGAAAGAACAAACATGTTGCATTAACAGTATCTCTGCAGTCTCTCTTATTTCCCCCTCCCTCCTTTCTGCTCTCTTGAATTTCAATTGAGAGGCTTCAAAGTGAGCGGCTCACTTGTTGAGGGGGTCATCAAACGAGCCGGGTGCTTCAGTGTTTCAGGCCTCAGAGGACTCTCCAGGCACAGCTCTGAACGGTGCTGATCAGCGGAGAAACTTGGCACAACCAAAACAAAGCTTCTGTTAGAGTCCAATCTGATGTAAACGCAAGGGTTCTCCCATCCGTCAGCCACGTGTTGATTTTAGGCCATAACTTTGCTATATTTTGCCCATGATAAAGACTTTTTCTGTCATATTCAGCCAAGACGCTGTAATCGTTTTCTTTTCGGATTGGAGCATCATTTTCAATGAGGAAATCAACCTGGGCCTGCTTGACATATGAAAACTAATTTTTTAAATAATGATATGACATGCCTTAAATAGAGGAAGCATTGCAAAGAAGCAATATTTTGTAATGTGTTGAATGTATACACACACATATCACGATGACGAAGAAATTGCTTTTTAATCTGAGCTAGAATCAAATACCGTATCTATCAGTCATGTTATCAGTAAGTATACTTCCTATGTATGTATTCTAGATACTTTCAATACTACATAGTAAAAGTTATGGTTTTAGTGAAAAACATAAATGCCTTAAACCTGTCTAATTGTGACTATTGGAAGAAAAAAACAACTTTTGGAAGTTTTGAACTATCTCAAAAAAGAATTGTGAAGTCTGTAACCAATCTGCAAACCCTCCGTTTCTGTAAAGAAGTAGGACCGGTTTTAAGACGTGGATTGAATGTTTATTTGTCTCATTTTCCTTTTTCTGTTTTGTTTCTTTTTGTACTTTTTTTGTAATTTTCTGTCAAATGCTTAGCAAGGAAAAGTAAACCCACAACTCTGTTATGTGACTAATTTTCCTTTAGTGATTGACAGCCTGTCAAGCCGCTTTCACCCACTCTGATTAAGCCATTTGTCAACACAATTATAATACTTTCCTCTGATATCAGTCCGTTCAAAATTTGTCCCTGAAATGTTCCTCTGAGAGAGCTGTCATTTATCGATGATTGTCAGGGAAGCTTTGTCATCTCAGCCCTCAGTGTTTCCACATACAAAGACTTTGACCGCTCAGACAAACACGTTTTCACTACATGCTTCTTCTTAGTCTCTTCTCCAGATGCCACAGTGTGAATGTCCTTGAAATGTGGGCTGTTGGTTCGCTCACTCTTTTCTATAAGGAATGTTTACAGTATGGTGGATGGCTTAGATTCTGGTAAATGATGGTAAAGATTCACATTAGCATTCATACATGAATTGTGCCGGTGCTGTTCTTGTCACAAGGACAGTCTGGTGTGCGCTTTAGGAGTCATCTTTCATTGACTTTTCCCTTTTTTTTAAGCTTATGGATGATGATTGTGGAAGGAAAAACATAACATGAAAGTAGAAAATGTATTTGATACATTTGTTTTTACCAAAATTGTGCCAAGAATCGCTTGTTTTTCAGGTTTTTCTTCGCTGTGGAATTCACTATTTAATGTTTGGACTGTAAGGTAGATGTGTGTTTCCCAGACAGCTTACTGAGTAATAATTGGTAAAAGTAAGATTTCAGCCACATACAAAACACCCAATGAACCCAGGAAACATGACTGATGATGCATCCCAGTGCTCCCACGGGATGTATCTTTTATCTAGTGGGGAAATAAACACACAAATAAGATTACAAAAGTGTACAGTGAGGCTGATCTCGAGTGTTTTTGTCACAGTATCTAATTAAGTACCTGGAGCGATAAGATGAATGAACAGAACTTGTCGCCCCACTAACCTGATTCATCAGGTCATGTGATTGATTATAATCACCTGCATTCATTGTAGTCGTGTAAACGCTTGTAAACAGGTATTTAGAGACCGATACATTAAAGTATATACTTCTGTAAATGTCTGTCTGACTTCAAACTGATCCAGGAGGTGGCTACTACCTCCTGGATCAACATAAAGTCTTGATTCAAACTGTTGATGATTAATAAGATAAATTGAATGACATATAAGCAGCTGACTCTGTTATACTATACCATACAATGCAATATGAAGCAATACAAAGCCATACAGTATCAAGTGGTATTTACACTTTATTGTGCCTGACTGAAGGTTTGTCTTAGACTCCCGTGCTGTAGATGGAGTCAATAAATAAGAAGAGTAGAGACAAACAACTTCCCACATTGTAAACATAGAAGCACATATGATGAAAACCACAAACAACATGTATTACACATTATCCATATTCCACCAGGTCTGCATTGAAAAAAACAGAAATAAGAGGTTAAGATAAGAAAAAGATAAAAACACCAGGATGCAATTGCACAACCCATCGTGCCTTAAGAGACTTTTTTTCCAAAAATTGTGTTTGAGGTGGGCCGTTTGTTCACTTCAAAATAAAAGTCTCTGCAGTGTTCAACCAGCCACAAGTTTATGACTGACTCCATTCTTTTCTGAGCCGATACCTAAAACTTTTTCTTGTGTTTGGATTTTTCTTGCAATGATCAAACTAATAAAAAAAAAACTTCTGCAGCAGCTGGAGAGCCATCTGCTTTTTGTGTTAGATATCTCTGACAGCTGATTCTCCAGCTGTGTGGTCTGTTTTTTCACCAATTTAGTTTGGTTTTGTCCTTTTCCCTGTGTGTGAAACATATAATAATATACTAAATTATGTAAAGGAAGCTCAGAGGGAAAGTATCATGTTCTATTTTGTCGGTGGAAAATCAGTAGGAGGGTCTTTTTGTATTCCAGTAACATTTATACTTCTCTTTCGGTCCCTTACTTTTCCGTAGTTTCAAGCTTGATCATAACGTCACTGAATTAAGGGCTCGTTTCCTGTTTCGCTTAGTCTGCCACATTGTTTGAAAATGACAGGCGGCATACAATCAAGTTCATTGGCTGTTTTGATGTCAACATAAAAGTCTTACTTCTTCTTTAATTGTCATTCTCTCTTCCCCTGTTTTCTCTTTCCCTCCTCTCCCATCATCAGATGGTGGTTCTGATGGACCCCATGGAGGACCCTGACGACATCCTGCGTGCCAACCGCTCCCGGGAGAAGACGTACATGTTTGACGTTGCATTTGATTACTTAGCCAGTCAGGTCAGTCAGAAAAAAAGAAAGAATTTGTTTTCCTAGAAAGTCGTTGGTGCCTCAAATTCTGAAAGTGTATTTTTTGTCCTTCCTGTGCAGGACGAAGTGTATCGAGCTACGACCAAAGAGCTGATCGAGGGCCTCATATCAGGCTACAATGCCACCGTGTTTGCCTACGGACCCACAGGTTTGTGTGTGTGTGTGTGTGTGTGTGTGTGTGTGTGTGTGTGTGTGTGTGTGTGTGTGTGTGTTATCGCTCTCATTAGCCTCTTTCTGAGTCATGTGCACACTTTGGGAAAACAGTGAGACATCTTACTCTCATCTGCTTTGCTGTCTAATTTAAGTCCAGGTGTGATTATAAATGAGTCACGCTCCCTCGTTAAAAGTGGCCGGTGACAGATTGTCAAGTCCGTCCACTTTCCCATCTGTCTCGCTGACTTCATCTGCCTTCTGTCTGTCCATCTGTCTCAGACAATCACAGCTCATTGGCTCCTCCTCTAGTGGGGAAGTAAACACAGGCTTTAAACCGTGTATTTGTATTTGTGTGTTTATGTCTTTATTTGTCATTTCGGTCAGGAAAGCCAATAACAAATTTAAATAGCACATTGAATTTTTCAAACACAGAATGTAATTAGCTTTAAAATTAGCTGTCATTACGTTGTTTGTTTTAGAAATAGGGCAGCCTTCGGTTTACTATCTTTAACTCCTTGTATACATTAGTATTAAAAATAGCAAAAATGTGTTTTTTTTCCCCGGAGATTTAATATTTACAACCAGAAAACGATAACATCTTATTTTCTTCTTTCTCTTCCATAGTCTTTAAATAACAATTTAAGAATACAATCTCTAGGTCAGCTAAAGACAACCCAAACTCTAGAGATTTATAGATGTAGATGTTAATCCAACTTTCAGCTAATAGGACGATGAGCCTCAAAACAAGTGGGGGGTTTTTTTTGCCTACCTTTATGACACCACTCTGTGAGGTGCAAACAGTAGTTGAGGGATTTCACTTTCCTCCCTTTAACCAGCCTGATGTTTTTTAAACACAACAGGCACCTAATGTTTATTTTTGGCTAAATTTCCTTTCTCCGTTCTCAGGTTGTGGGAAGACCTACACCATGTTGGGGACCGACAAGGAGCCAGGCATCTACGTCAGGACGCTAAACGACCTGTTCCGTGCCATCGAGGAGACAAGTGACGACATGTCGTACAGCGTCTCCATGTCCTATCTCGAGGTCGGTGTTTTATCTGCAACTTTATCTTCACACTAGTACCTCCAAACACATCTGGTTAATGCAACAGCGGTGACACATCTCCATCTTTCCAAAGTTGTCGCCATTTATCTTACGGCTCGCTTTGATCATTTGTCTGATTTCTTCACTTTTAAATGTTCTTTTTCTATCTGCGTGTCTGTCAGCGTCTCAATTAGATCTTCTGATTTAGCCGCCGTCTCTTTACACCGATAAGATCTCAGGTTGTCAGCTGATGCCAATTGCAGGCAGATACGACTGGTGTCCTTTTCCTTTTGCCCGCATTCGTTTTCCATCCGAAATGAGCTCTGCTGGCATCCTCAAACACAAGCGAACACTTTGCAGAACACGTTGATTCCACACGTGTTTATCTATGTTTTTAAAGGCTTTGTGTTTGGTTATGATGATCCCTGTGTTTCATGTAAAGCACAATGAATTCACTTCACCTTTTGTGCTTTACAAAAACGACCTCCTCTGTCTGTTCAACACCCTGACGTTGATAGTAACGTATCGTTCAGAGAAAAGAAAAGCACACCAGACTGCTGGGTAAGTGTTGGACAAAAGTGATTAATTGCCTTAAGGATAAGATGTTTTTGTCCTAAAACATGACACATACATGTAAAGGACAAAATCAGCAAAGTGATCAGAGGGCCTGCTTTGGCCACAGGGGGCATTCAAATCTAGACAAACCAAATCTTCCTCACAGGATCTTTAAAGATTACATTTTTAGGAAATATTGATCTAAAGTGAGATGTCATGATAATATTATTAAAGAACCATTATTGAACGGGCAGTTGTTTTGCTCTAACACCTCTTGTTGCTCATGATTTGGCTTCTTTGAGCTCTGTAAGCGCTGGCTGCAGTCAGTGTTGAGTATCAGGGCTCAATGAAACAGTTTTTTCTTGAGATGCACCGATCCAATTTCAATTCCAAACCGATACACATGTTCCGATACTGATTCCGATATTTTTTATAGTTAATCCATCTACAATTGCAATCCAGGAGCCACTTGGTTTTTGGAATACAGGAATAATATCAGATGAACCTCGAAACGACATCCAGGATGGTTTTATGATTTCAAGGGAACATTTGGTCCCTCGTAGCTTTTCTTTCTGAAAAACTTTGCAGCGTGAATATAAAGAGGAGTGAGTCAGAATTATTCAAAGTGCACTTCATGTCAGGAGAGGAAACGAGACGGAAATAAAGAGAAATAGAAGACAGAGATGAAGAGGGAAGGAAAGAGGCGGAAGATCGATGAATGTAACCTTGAAAAAAAAAAAAAAAAAAGGCTTATTATGAAACGTGGATTCAATCTCCGACTGAAAAAGACACTTTTAGGGTACAAAGAGAGAGAGGGGCTAACATCAGACGATAAAATTAAATTTCACAACCCTATAATTATGTTCAGTGATTGACAATTTCATTAAAGCCTTACTCTTTAATGGCTCTGTAGGTGGGAGTAACATTTTCTTATTAAATTGCCAATCACAGAGCGCTGCAGCTCTCTGGCCTGCGTTGAACTCTTCAGGAAGAGTCCCGACACCAGGCTGAGCGTGACGTGTGTGTTTGCTGTTTCCAAGGAGTAATCAGTTGCCACCGCCGCCTCGCCACAAAGAGGTTAAACTCCATTTTACAGCCTGACTGAGCCATGGGTGCACATCTGCTCGTTTGCTGTTTCAAATAAAACTCTCATTCATGTGTGTCAACCTCTTTAAACACACGCACAGACACACAAACAGAAATGCACTGTACTTATAAAACAAACACCTTGAGCGTCTAATGCTTGCAGCGTACCTTCTTCATTTTCTACCACTTTATTTTTTGCTCACATTTAGCCTTTATCGATGCGAGTGAACAGGAGCTACAACTTTTTCTCCTTCCATGATGGGAACGTCTCTCTGCTGTTCGATAACCTTCAGACGATTATAACAGATCACAGCTAGAGTCGTCGTCTCTCAGAAGGTTGGGGTTCGATCCTCAGCTCCTGCAGTCACATGTCTGATGTGGGCAAGGCACTTAACCCCCAAGTCACTTCATCACCGTGTGAATGTATATGAATGGGATAAGCTAATACTGATGGTCATTTTAAATGGCAGCCTCTACCATCAGCGTGTGACTGTATGGTGAGCACCAGGGCTGGTACACATTTCCCAGAAATGTGATGATGGCAACATGTGACAGCTTCTTCCGTTCAGTGGAGAAATAAACATGTTTCCATGATTGTCAGTGACCCTACTGTTGCGCTCAAAATAGCAATTGTTAGAACGCATATTTGGACACAGAGGCCTCATTGAAACTCTCTCCAGGCATGAAAGAGTAAAAATGGAAAAACAAATATCCCTCTGTCAGTGTTTGTAAAAGCTTCCCCCCTTTTCAGGGTCTGTGGCTGAAGTCCGCTTGAGAAGTAAAAAACTGTCATGAAGGCTCAAACCTCCCAGTGGGTTTGTCGTCCAGTGGTCACTTTTCCAGGTGTCACTTCCTGCTCTGAGCTTCTATGTAGGTCTCTGAATCCAGGGAAGTCAAAACTGCTGAGTTTTCTTTTCGAGAAAAGCGGAGCACTGACACCTACTGATGACCGCCACCACCCAGCCAGCTGTGGTTTCTAAATGATAGGTTGCTGAAAATATAGAACTTTGTTTTTGTACCGTGTTCGGGCCCGTGTAGGTGGCCTGAAAAACTGAATGGAGCCTTTTGAATGCTCATAAAGTGTTTCCAAGTTGGCTCATGTCAACTTCTCCAAGTGGCAACACTTTAGGATGCGAAGAAGATACATGGATTGTTGCTTCTGTCCGGCTTCTACTCTTTTTACAAGCTTTTTCTGGTGTTTTTAAATGTATATCTGTGTCTTTTAGATCTACAACGAGATGATCAGGGACTTGCTAAACCCGTCGTCTGGTTTCTTGGACCTGAGAGAAGACTCCAAAGGTGTTATCCAGGTTGCCGGCATCACAGAAGTTTCTACCATCAATGCACAAGAGGTAAGACAAGCTGCCTAACAGGGAAAGACTTCTTCCTTGTTTAAAGGCGTTTTATGTGATTTTTCACACTTAAATGTAGAAATCAAGTATATCCTCTGAGAATAACTCTGTGAGTCATGACTGTCTACAATGGGTGTAACATAACCTATCTTCAGTTTGTTTACATCGCCCGGACAGCCGGTCGGCTCATCCCCTCAGGTATAAAAGTTGTTTAATCGAGGGACTAGAGAAAAGAAGAATAACATACTGTACTCACTGCTTAACTGTGTTTCTAGATCACGCTCATTTCAGGTAAATTTACATGCAGTGTGAAGATACGAGCATAATAAAGATCGCTAGCATTAGCATGCTAACACAACAGTGCAGCACGAGTTGTTTTGGTTTCATGCTGGTGCTCAAGGGCGACATCTGCTGGATCAAAAAAATCGCATATAAAGCCTTTAAATATTAGATGATTGTGATATCATAAACTTTTTTTTTTTAGATCATGGAATTACTCATGAGGGGCAACAAACAGCGCACTCAGGAGCCGACAGCTGCCAATCAGACGTCATCTCGCTCCCACGCCGTGCTGCAGGTGGCCGTCAAGCAGCAGAGCCGGTGTCGAGAAGTCCTGCAGGAGGTCCGCTTCGCACGCCTCTTCATGATCGACCTCGCCGGCTCCGAACGAGCAGCACAGGTGTGTGTGTGTGTGTGTGTGTGTGTGTGTGTGTAGCTGCTCTGCTGTATTTCAAATGGCAGGAATGATGTTTGATTGTTAGTTTGACACAACTGAACTACTTTTCTGACAGACTCACCTTCAAGCTCAAACACTTGGCTAACCACGCCAGTTAAATCTACGTTGCATTTTTTCAGCCTATACCCAAACGCTACACATGAATAGACTCAGAAATACAATGCTCTGCTCTGTGAGTGTGTCTGCACTCAGCTGCTGGCTCACTGGGGATGCTTGGCAGAGAATCTGTACAACAGACCGGAGGATTGAGGTTCTCATAAACATGCCGACACTTTAATGAAAGCCTCTTTATATCTGCTATTATAGCACACTGTGCAGCTTATTAAAGAAATACAGCAACCTTTTGGTAAATAGGATCATCTCATTGTGCAACACAACTCTTTGTAGCTTCACTAAAGAGAGGTCAAAGGTGAGACACTGACATGGAGAAGAGTAGCTTCACTTTACTTGAGTGTCTATGCTTCGACTTACTCTCCTTCACTTGTGTTTGACAGCTTTGGTATCCTGTCAAGAGTTTTACATCCAAAAAAAACATGTTGAGGGGCGCAAGTAGGGAAGTGGTTAGTGTGCACGCCTAATATACGGAGGCTGCGGTCCTTCAGGTGGGCGGCCCAGGTTTGAATCTCTAAAAAATAAAAGGCATTAAAAGCCCAAAAATGAACCTTAAAACATGTTCAGCTTGTAAAAAATATGACACATTTTACACATTTTAATGTTGCTGAAGTATTGCACATTTCAAAGCTCATCAGTTCATTTTCTTGAGAGTTGTCACTTCCATCTCTCTCCTTCTGTGATCTCTTGAAGAGATTGAATCAAAATAAGAAACAGTTATTTAATACTTCATTTTTGTATGGATACTGTGCTGGCTTCACCTTTCACTAGCTACAGACCAGCAGAAAGGAACAATGAAAAGAAAGACAATCAAAAGCACATGAAATATAAAGCGCTTCAAACATCAAACCCTTCACTAAGAAACAAGAACTCAAAATGGTAAAAGCATGAAGATGAAAAGCAGTTTCATAATAACCCATTAAATGGAGCAACAACAGAGCCAGTTACACGCTGTTAGCCGCTCTGTTTGGAACATTGTCTCCAGTATCACGCCGGCTCAGTCAATACTAATGTGAAAAACAGCAGGGCTGTACAACAGACAAAAAGAGAACACTTCTTATGACTTTGAATATCTTTTTTGGAATCAGGCAAGTGCGTATTTTGAAAAGCCTTTGTCCAGATTGTTGCAGCAACTTGTAACAGTTCAGTCTTTTCTCTCTGTCAAGTGGCGCGCTTGTCATTGTCGACCACGTGAACACGGGCAACATGCAGTCAATGAGTGAGAGCATTTATTTACCACGGAGACAGTTTATAAGGTTTCACACTCGAACTACTGACAAACAGCAAACATACAGCATGGTTGGGAATCCAGCAGAACACAGAGCCAACAGAGAGGCAGCAGGTGACATTTGAGGAGTGAAAGGGGGTCTGCTCAAGATGATTTAGTTCGCACAAATGTCAATAGACCAAAAGGTGGGGGGGCAGCGCCATCTGCTGGACAAATGGAAACTCGACAACTACCACGGAATAAAAAGCCAAGCGAATTAATTTGTGTTTGTTACGACCCAGCTCATTAGGGAAAGGAGGAGTAACATAACACCTGATGTTTTTGGTTAAATAAAGTTATTTATTAACAAAAAAGTAAAAAAGTGAAACAATAACAAAGTGAGGCAAACTAAAAAGGGCAGAATAGTGCTGAGTAAATGAATAAACAAGGAAAACAGAAAGAGGACTCTTTCCTTTTTTAGCTCCACGCTTCTGAAGGCTGTGATGACGGCGATGCTCTCCACTGATTGGTCGCTCAGTTGCAGCAGTGTCTGTAAAGGAGCTGTGCACATTTTGTTCTGACCCTTCCCGTTCTCTACATTTCCTTACTTCCAGTCAGTCTATTGTCGACTACTTTTCTCACTCATGTCTTTTCCGTTTGTTTTGTATTCAGACTCAGAATCGGGGTCAGCGGTTAAAAGAGGGGGCTCACATCAACCGCTCCCTCCTCGCTTTGGGAAACTGCATCAATGCCCTGAGCGAAAAAAACGGCAACAAGTACGTCAACTACCGGGACAGCAAGTTGACTCGACTACTAAAGGTGAAACAACTTCAGAGTGTATACTGGCTTTGCATGAACGTACTGTGTTTTTATAAATGAGGTGTTATTAATGCGCTATTTTCACTCTAATGACCTTGACTGACAGGACTCGTTAGGCGGGAACAGTCGGACGGTCATGATCGCCCACATTAGCCCCGCCTCTATGGCGTTTGAGGAGTCTCGTAACACGCTGACGTATGCCGACCGTGCCAAAAGCATCCGTACACGGGTAAACTCAGATCACACTTCATCTTAAATCCTCTTATCTGTCTCTGTTTAGAACTGAAATAGACAGATCATGATGAAACGAGATATTTTATTACATTATATGCACATGGCAGTGAATCTTGTTTTGTTATTTTGGCTTTAACCGCAAATATTTCTTCATCAGAAGAATAGACTGTGTGATTAATTCTACAAATTGTTTGGACTTTGTTGTCAATGAAAGCAGATCCAGGTGCACTGAAAGTTCAAACTCTTTTGATGGTTTTTGTGGAGCAGCTTTTAAATATCAAATATCTGAATATTCTTCTCTCCGTCCCCTCACTTTGTGCTCCAGGTAAAGAAGAACCTGATAAATGTGTCGTACCACATTGCTCAGTACACAAACATCATCTCAGACCTGCGCAGCGAGATCCAGCGGCTCAAGCAGAAGATCGCAGATCAGGCGAGCCGCCAGCTCAACTCTGACCGCACCGACATCCGACATGTTCAGGGTAAACCCTCATCCACACCTCCTCCTCCCGTAAAAATCTGCCAAATGAAGCCGCTTCTTAGTATTTATGTTCTACTTTTTATTGTAATTAATATTCCCTTTATTCTCCTCTCGCAGCTGAGGTCCAGGCTCACTCCAGCCAGCAGAGCCGGGCGGAGATGGACCAGTTGCGGGAGCAGCTCCTGGATGCTTTCCGCCAGCAGATGGAGATCAGGAGGAGCCTGATGGAGCTGGAAAACAGCAACATGGAGATCCAGATCGACACCTCAAAACACCTGCTCACCATTGCAGAGTCAGTGTTTACATTAAAATATATCTTCCCTCTCCGATCTGATAGCACACTCGCAGTAATCTGTAATCCTTTGGATAACACTCAATGATCCAGTTTGTTGACAAGATGGTTTTAAATTAACTTCTTTGTTTGTGAAACTCAAATGAGTCTGAGAGGATTCATTATACCATCCAAGCAAAAGCTTAAGCAGCGTCAAATCTAAAGAAGTGTTTAATGTGTATTATCTTTGTAACAGTTCTTCAGATTGTCTGCTAATTGACCTTACCGTGTGTTTGACTGACTTCAAAGAATAAACCATTTGAGCTTCATAGATTAAAGCAAAGCTGCAGAACGTGATCAATAAGACCACGCTCTCAATTAGACACAGGTATTATTATAAATAATCCTGGTAGTTAAAGTCTTTGTGTGTTTCTTCTTCTAGCTGGGAGCAGGAGAAGAGCAGGCGCAGGAGGAAGTGGCGGGCTGAGAGGAGGAAGGAGAGTGTCAACAAGGACGACAGCGAGAAGGACTCGGACTCCCCTGAGTCTCCTCCGGACAGCACAGAGACGCAGCAGGTGGCGATGGCCCGGGAAAACCTTGTAACCCTCATGGCTGAACAAAAAAGAATCAACAAACAGAAGGTAGGATTCTTGATCAACGTTTTTTTTTTTTTTTTATGGTGGTTTTTGTACTTTAGCTTATTTCTGAAGCATGTACAAACTAAAACCTTTCTCTTTTCACCGAAAGGCGTTGCTCGAGCGCAGGTTCCTGGAGCTGCGGGATCGTGCCCGGCGACTCGAGGAGCTGCTCCCTCGGCGTGTGAGCTCTGAGGAGCAGCGGGAGGTGCTGGGCCTCCTCTGTAAAGTGCACGAGCTGGAGATTGAGAATGCAGAGATGCAGTCTCACGCGCTGCTCAAGGACAACGTCATCAGGCACAAAAACTTTGTGGTGCAGCGCTTCGAGCAGCACAGACACCTGTGCGACGAGATCATCCAGCAGCAGAGACAGTTCATTGATGGTGAGGCAGATGTGATTTTTGGTCTCTGGGTGGGAGGGGCGGTGTTAGTGACATACACAATGAGTCCTTAAGCACAGTGCGTTTCTGGTTTTCTGATTTGTATGTGTGCATGTGTTTGTGTTGCAGATCACAGTCTGTTAGTGCCTCCACACCTGCAGGAGCTGTATGATATGTACATGAGGGAGCTGGAGGAGAGGAAGCTGGACAGAGCCATGGCCCTGGACAAAGTGACCACCAGACACACCATCAAGGTAAACCCTGCAGGACCAAACTCATTCAGAAACTGTATGAACATTACCACACATCATTCCTAATAAGCACTCTGCTCTTCAGGAGGGCTCTCTACCCAAGATCACTCTACCCGGTCAGGGTCGCGATAACGCACAGGACATGGACTCGGACCAGGAGAGCGTGCGCAACATGTACTCTGATAACAGACGAGGCCAAACGAAAACCCGCAGACACACTTTACCCCCCATTCTGCCTGAGCCGGAGCTGTAAGAGGACATCGTGTACTTGTGACACTCATTATATATGAATCCGTTTATAGAAATAATACAATGTTCTGTCTCTCTGTGTGTGGCAGGGACAGCAACAGGGTGTTTAAGAACAGCCCTCACGCCCGGCAGATGAAAAACTCGGCTGTGATGACTCCGCCCCCGATTCACATCAACGGGAAGGGCAACAGAGAGGTGAGGACATTTTTAATGGACTCTTTTTTTACCCCCCCTGGTTCATTGTGCTTCAAAAACGTACTCCTGACTCATGCTGTGTGAGCTAATGCAGTCTAGCCGGGTGCTTCAAGCCATATGACTCAACCAGATACTTTACTTTGTTAGAGCTGTTTCATTTTCAACTCACGCAGCTCCAGACTCAAAGTAACGCTCAGCTGCTGTATTCAGCTCAGCTTCCAGTGTTCAAATGTGTAAAAGAGCATCATTAAATCTTCATCAATGCCTTTTGATGAAGATTTTTCCTCTAATTGCACCCCATTCACAAGTAGGACTCAGAAGTAAGAAACGATCTGGATGCTGATAAAAGAAACACAAAGTTGATAACGGTGACGCTCAAATGTGAGCCTGGCTAAAAGTGAATGTCTGATTCTATTTGTTGAGCACTCTGCATCGTGTGTTTGTAGCTGCAGCCATTGGCTCCTGAAGGCTCCCTGAGCTACAGCCACCTCAGCCACAGTGTGAGCAGCCACCTGGACTCATCGCCCGAGAGCAGCGAGGCCGGTGCTGAAATCCCTCTTTCAAGACACGGTAAGAGGAATGACTAAAACAGTTAATTATAAAAAAATAATCGTTGGATTATTCTCCTATAATCAACTTAAACCGCAACATAATGGTTATGAGTATCCTCTTTATTCTGAAGTATCTCTTTAATGAACTTTATTATCATCTCCTGCATGCAAGTATGTAAGGAAAGTGAATAAAGTAAGGTATCAAACATCTCTCTGTTTCTCTAAAGAGCGTCAGCAGATCCTAAAGGGGGTCCAGAACATTGTTGTGAAAGCGGCCCGTAGGCGCTCCAAAGCCCTGGAGGTGGATGCCTTGCGGTTGCACCTCCCCCCCTCTCCTCTGGACCCCAAGAAGCAGAAGAGCAGCCTCTCTCTGAGCGAGGCTCCCCCTGCAGGTCTACCGATGCGGCGCGGCCGGCAGCCCAGCCCCGAGCTCAGGCACGCCACCTCCGACGACAACCTGTCCAGCAGCACGGGGGAGGGGTCCAGCCTTCAGGTGACCTGGACACGGCCGCGCAACCGCCAGGTCAGCAACAAGAACCAGACGCCGCGGGATGTGGACTTCGAGGCTCGCCGGAAGAAGAGGCGCTCACGCTCCTTTGAGGTCACTGGGCAAGCAGTGAGTATTTTAGAAAAATGTACTAAATCAGCTTATCACATTCCTTTTTATTCCTCTTTGAAAGACGTCTTATTACTGACACAGGATACAAAGAAGAAATGCTTAATGTCTATTTTCAGTTCTGCTCTTTTGTCATCAAATCAAACTTTCAAAACATTATGCCGTTTGTCATGAACTTCACCGTGCAGTCTGACATCAGAGCCCAGAGATAAATCAGGGCTGTGTGTTTGCAGCATGTTGTGATGCAACACTTGTCATAGTATATCATATAACAATGGATACAGTCTCACAAAACATTATTGGTTCCTAGGACTGGTAGCAGCACCTGTTGAGTTGTTCATGGTTTGAGTTATTTTATCCTTGTCTCACTTCCAGCTGCCTCAAACCAAGACAACCACAGCTCAGAGGTTTCGCCCTCTGGACAGCACCTCAGACCCCCATCTCCACAACAACACTCTTCCCCAGGCCCCCATGCTCCGCCCCCAGTACAGAGGGGTCCCTCCCCTCGCCAAAGTCAGGGCTCCCCACTTCAGCCAGCATTCAGGTAAACACAGCTGTCACTGCCTGTTTGGATAAGTCACCTTCCTCTTTAAAAGATTGTTTAATTGAACTTTGTTTTTTGTTTTTTTTCCCCCTGTCCGGTGCTTACAGGCTCAAACGCAGAGTCCTCCACAGCCTACATGAATAATCTGAAGCGAGGGCCTCAGCTGCGTCAGCCACAGCCCCTCCTCTACATCACCACGTCAGGCGCCGGGGGCCAGCGCACGCGCAGACACTGAGCCACTACACACCTTTATCCCCAACACCAGCACTTAACATCCACACCAGCCAAACTTGCACGGGAAAGTCGTCATCGTTAAAATGTACAGTGAACCCCTCAGTGACTGACATCAGGCAAGACTGTGAGGCAGAGAGGAAAACAGACAAGAGACCTCCACACAGGTTCTCCTCTCTGCTTTTGCTGTGCACACTGAGCAAGAGGCAAGATTGCTAGATGTACAGTGTTTGGGTCCTGTCAAGTGTTTCCACTTTAGCTTGCTGTCGTTCAGAGCTATGTTATCGTTAAGTCAGGAGATGGTGTCAAGCCCCCCCCATGAATGCAACATGGTACTAATGTTTGTGCTTTACCGTGAGTTTGGTCATTTTCAGTGTTTGTTACTGAGGGAGAAACTGAAAAAAGAAGCTCATAGGGGATGTTTATGGGGCACTGTCTAATAGAGCTTTCCCCTTGAATGTCACTGAGGATATTACACTAATGGCTGTGTAAAAACTGTATATGAAAAAAAGGCCTATTGTCAAATTTCTGTTTTGTTTTTTCAGTTAAACCCCACACAAATAATTCAGCATAAGTCCGCCATTGTCTTGACTGTCAAGCAATCATGGATTCAAACTGAATGTTTTCTCCTCCCACACCCCGGTCTCTGCCTTTTCCTACCAACACGTGACTGTTAATGGTCATGTCTTTTTGCGTTGATGTAGAGTACCACAGATTGCTTTTCCAGACTAGCTTGCTGTATTTTTAAGGATTTATTTAACTGTTGCCTTTTATTTTATTTTGTTTTTATTGGCTTTGTTTTCATAATTGATACTTTCTATGCTTTATTTTGTACTTTTTTTTTTTATTTGTACTCAAATAAATTCAAAGGAGATAAGCTGAAAGTGTCTCTCCTTTCCTGTGCATACACACAGTCATCATTGTTAAATAAATAACCTCAGACAGGGCCCAGCAGGCGGTAAAAAAAAAGCTTTTCAGGGCTTAAATAAAAGGAATCGATTTTGCACAGTTTGGCATCTGTGCACACACGTCAATGAACGCATAAAGTACTAACGTTAACATAGTTTGAGACCCATTCTGAAAACTAAAACTAATCCAATCATGCAACTTCCAATGATGCATCTCTGTGGTCGAATCTCTGATATTTACTCTGATGACCAGGGATCACGTTTCAATAATAAAATGATTCACTTTTAAGCACTACAGCTACAATACGCCCTCTGGTGGACCCTCTCCCTAATGACAACATATATCAGCTAAAAAGAGAAATATAAGAGGGATTCATGATTTTAATAGGCATGGCAAGTGTATCTATATAGCACATTTCAGAAACAAGGCAATTGTTGCATCGAAAGCATCAAGACATGAAAAAGTAACATTAAAATAGAAATTAAATCACTTGAACAAACCATTAAGAATCAAGATCAAATATGAAAATAAATATAAAAAATAAGATCCAAAAGAATTACAGAAATATGACATTAAGTAAAAAATAAGACATTAAAATACAAAATATATAAAACAATTTGTTACCGAGAATCGTGTTGGGTCTGTCAATAATAGTGAACAATTACTATATTTATAATAATTCTGTTTATTTAATCTTTCTTACTTATTTTGTTCAGACTACTATGAGTGTATTGCGGGCTCAAATGTTTTTTTTTTAAGTATGTTTCAAATTCATCCTTATAAAAATTGCATTAGCATGAATACATATTTGGAGTTAAATCCTTTAATTATTTTTTGTTAAGTTAGTCAAGATATATTATTGGACACGGCAATCAATTTACTTTCTGCCTTAAATACCTGAGTATAAAACTGTAAATACTCTCACTCTCTTGTGTGCCCATACTTTACTTTATAAAAAAAACTTTATGGTCAACTACATCCCCGAAAATAAGACGATATTTCACTCCCTCATGTATTTGAGAAAGCCTGATCCGGAAATACCGCCTCCTCTGTTCTACAGCCAGCCTCCTTGACCAATCCACCGCTCATCCTGCTTGAGTGACGCGTCGATGGACCAATGAGCGAAGGGATTACAGCTCTCTGGCGGTAGTGTAAGTACGGCTGATTTGCAACCCGCCGAAGCAACAGCAGTGAAGGAGGAAAAATGTCGATGGCCCCGACGCGGACCGTTCTAGGATCAGTGTCCTTTTAGGAAAAAAATCTGACGGCGATTCGGTGAGTAGGGGACAGCCGTCACTAGTTGAATCAAGGTTAGCGGTGTAATTTAGTCGGTCCCGTCGTGGTCCTCTATCGTTTTTGTCTGATTTTTTTTATTTTTGAAAGGCGTTAGGCCTGCTGGTACAGAACAACCTAGCAACAATCACTCCTGGCAGCCATGATGGATGTTTGTTAACGATGAAAGCAGCAGTGTTGATACATATGCTGCAGTAGCAACTTCAATGCAACACTTCAGAATCAACCACAAGTTGGTTCCAGTGTAGTTATTAAATTGAACAGACGCTTCACACTTGTTTGAGTTGAAATAGAGTGAAATTGTGTGTCTACGTGTTGCAGGAAAACAGCACTGGTGATTGTTGACACCTACATCTAGTTCCCCCCCCCCCCCCCCCCCGAAACCCTGATGATTAAGTTTTATTAATTCACAATAGATGTCTACACTATGAAATGCATTGTATTTAAAGCCTGCATGTGCAAAGTAGACCATTAAAATATGCCTGTTGAAGCATATTGTATTGTGTTTAAACTCTGAGAAAACCTTGCAGGTACTTGAAACCAGTTTGGATTTATGCCAGTAACTACTTTCCCATTGGTGTAAAATGATGTTTTTGCACATTTGTTAGTCTGCTGGCTAAGTGGCACAATCAAACTTTTGCTCCAGAGAATGAAAGTATATGTTTTGCAGCAGCAGTATTTTTGAATAGAATTAACAGTGGCGGTTCTAGACCACTTTTACTGAGGGGGGTCAAACTGGGGGCCAGTTGTTTTGTCAGAAGGGAACATTAAACCCAGGTGAAAAATAGACAAAGATGATCGCTTTAAAAAACAACAACATATAATGCCAAATAATAGCGCACATCATTAAATACCATGATTTATATTTGTTTCAGTAACAGAATTTAATACTAGATTGTGAGTCCGGTTGTTGAGTCAAATACTGTGTATGTGTTTTGAGGGGGGGGGGGGCTCTTCCTTTTGGAGGGGTGGCCACAGGGGGGGGACCAAGCTCAGTGTTACTGGCCCCTGTTGGCCCCTGCCTAAAGATAAACTTTATTGATCCCCCGTGGGGGAAATTTGTGCATTACAGCAGCTCCAGAAAACAGGGGACGGGAATACAATTATTAAAAATAAAAATAGAAGTTAAAATCAAATCAAACATATTTACATTCAGTTAAATAAAAAAATACAATAATGTAAAGTTACACAGTAACTACAAAAAAAACTACAAGAACGGTTTTGTTCTTTAAAAAACCCCACACAGTGTGTAGCATGAGGTGGTGATGCTGTTAAAGAGTCTGATTGAACAGTCTGACTGCAGATGGGATGAACGCCAGAACCGCCCATGATAGAATACGCTAACTTAATTCCCCTACATGCGTTGCTATGCAGTTATAACCTTTTGTTATATGAGTCAAGTGTAACTCTGGGGAGATCAGTAACTCTGACATATTTGTTTGTTTGTTTTTTGCACTTTACGTTCAATATATTTTATTACTTCATTTGCACGACTTTTTAATACGTTTTTATAACTTTGTTTGCAAATGTATCCAGCAATACAGCTTGAAGTAATGTATTCAAAAGATTTTTAAACGTGTTTAAATTACTTAAAGTGTTAAGAGGACTACTTGTGAAGCTAAACTCTTTTTACTATCCATGTTTTTTTTTTGTCTTTCTTTCAGAATGAAACTTCTTCTGTGCTGTTGCCATGACTCATTATGAGCCTGTACAAAGAAAGTGAGCTGTTCTAACAGTGGCAGTGTGGGGCATTTTACCTTCACTGCAAAGACGGGGAGTCAGCTTACCTTCTCCCTTTTGTCAGGTCATCTCGAGGCAAAACCGTTTAAAGAAAAGAGGAGTGTACAGTCACACTACATGGGCCTCTGAGGTAACCTGATCTGATTATTAAAGCCGCCTGAGCCTCCTCCCTCAGCTGGACAGGTAAAAGTTAAACACAAGGTATGGACCCATCTACCAGGGTGGTGGGTCTGGATGCCCAGGGGAACATGGTTTTCACTGTGGTAAAACCTGTAATGGGCATCTTTCAGGTGTCTTCAGATCAAACAGGAGGTGTGGCACAGGGCAGCATGGGCCTTCAGGCTTTATCTGAAAACACGCTGATCCTCCCACAAGCGCAAGGACAGTCACAGCTGGACCACAGCCAGGTGGAAATGCAAACCATACAGGCTCACATGCACCCCCATATTCACACCCAGATGCAGGTATCTGCCCCGGAACAGATAGAGAATGTGTCTCAGAATCAGGACCCTCCATCGAACTCGAGCGCAACAACAGAGTCGGCTACTCAGATGCCTTTTGCGGAGGTGTCGTCACTCCTGGATCCGAACATGAAAGGATCGAAAGCAAGTGAGTCTTATCTTTTTGTATTCCTAAAAAAGCAATAAGACGTACATTAAAGGGCCCATATTATGCTTTTTCTGGTTTTATATGCTCTTTTTAGTGTGTTTTCCAAGTGTCCTGTGCATGTCTAGGCACATCTATGTGCAAAAATTCAAAGTCCGCGGAAACACGGCTTCTCATGTCCTCCTGTTAGCTGTAGCATTAGCCGCATGTAACGCTCGGTTCTAGCCCCCCTCGATAAAAATGTGTCAGTCCGACGTCATTGTCAGTGTGAGATCACTGATCTAAGCCCATTGGCTCGTTGTGGCAAGCCCTGCAGCTCATGTTGAAATTTCCGAGACGCGTGCTGAGCAACTGACCAATAACGACAGAGCGGATCGGCAGACCAATCAGAGCAGACTTGGCCCACGTGGGGTCTAACAGTGTGGGCTCAACAGAGCGTAGCTGACAGACTCAGAGCGTAGAGAGAGCAAGGAGGAGCAGTACATGAAAACAGACACTTTTTTTAACTTTAGCTATTGTGAACGTACAAAAGTAGGTACATAGATTAAATATACAGGCATATATATAAAGGGCATAATATGGGCTCTTTAAAGTTCCCATGAAACAGTTAGCAGAGTGCAATTAAATCTGCATATTCACATGTATCCTTAGAAACTAGGAAACTTGAGAGGGACCTTAACTGAATGGCAATTACAGTAGCAGCCAATAGTGTTGGATGTAAGACAGTTTAAACAAAAACGAAGCAGCAACCTATAAAAACCTGCTAACAGGAGGTCCAGTGCTGCACGGGAGGGGGGTGATATAGCAATTTAAGAAAGGCTCTACCCTCTGGATGTAACATGTTTAGTTTAACCTAAATATAAAAACCGATCCAGATTTTAGAAGAAAATTAAATTTTCAGACCTGATGAAATGCGTCTGACCTCTATCACATCTATGTGTTTGGATCTTTCTCTCATTTGTAGGGAAGTACCTCATCTCGTATGATGAGATCAAACGGCGGCTGCAGGCCCCGGAGAAGATGTCCCTGCGCTCCCTGGCGGCCTACACTCGGGTCAGCAGAGGACCGGCCAGCAAGAAAACTCTCCTGGAGTCGCTCAGCGTCCTCGGCCTGACACCGAGCACGACCACCTCTGTGTCCTCGTCTTTCTCCAAACTCACAGAAGGTGACTTGAGTCATGCAGTGTTTTGATGTGATTCAATAAAAGAGAGTGCAAGAGATTAAATTAAAAAAAAACCTAACTGTGTGCTTATTGTTTGTGTGTTTAGGCGACACTGGAGCTCTGTGTGATGATCTGAAGGATTTTGCTCATGACTACATTGACTATGGCAACATGTCAAAACAGCTCATTCCTGAGATAAATACAGTTCAACACTGGTCTAAAATTATTGAAACTAAGTAAGTAATGCAGGAAAATGACCTTTACGATGGTCATCTTCATGAACAGAGGATTAACCACTGTCTTCTTTCTCTCAGAAACCACCTGGAGGACATGCGGAAATGTTTCAAGGACCCCGTGAACAGCGGTGCGTTTGATAACGTCACTCATGGCCTCGGCCTGGGAATGCTGGACGTGGCACTGGACATGGTCGTCATGGTAATAGATCAGCAGATCCGGATCCTGTCCGGCGCGGCAGCGTCGGACCCGGCCGACTCGGGTCCCCCGATGCGGCGTATCCGCAGGCGACACCGCAAGACCCGTTTGAATGACAGTGAGAAGCCTCACAAGGTGTCCGGAGGGGTCAAAGAACAGGGAAAGGTCATCTCTAAAGGTAAAGCACGCCGAGTCAGGAAGAAGACACGACAGGAAACTGGATCTACTGGTGTCGTGGAAACACATACAGAACAGTGTAAGCCGGATGATGTGGAGAGTAACGTCCTCACTCTGGTTTCTGTTGGATATGAAGCCGTCTCCAGTGGGCTCAACACAACTGGAACTGTTTGAAACACATGAATGGTCTATGAACCAAACGTGGTCCTATTTAAAGAGACACTCAGCGATGGGACAAGGACACAACTCAGCCGGTCGTAACTCTTTTTAAAAAGAATTGTAGGAGTCCAGGATCAATGTACTATGTTACATATTAGAGCCTAATCATAGGAAGAGTTTGACTTTTTTTCTAAATACACTTCAGAGTTAGTGTAGGTATGTTAGTTACATTTCCTTAAATCAAAATCAGACAATTCCTCTGATTAATACAAGTTTGTAATGGCAGAATAAAAATGAGTTTCAGCACAATGTGGTCATCTCAAACAGTAGTATTTTTCATCGTGTTGAAGTCTTAGCTCATGCAAACACTGCAGTTAAAGCTCTACTGAGGAGTTTTTCAGATTGTCATGAAATAGACTAAAATGGAAACGGATTCCTCTTTAGGACCTACACAAGCAAAAAAAAAAAAAAAAAAACTATCAGGAAGAAGATTGACTATTTACACCAAGTTATTTGTAAAGCCTAAAACAGCTTCTGGTGGTTGATGTCAGACGAGGTGATTATCGGCATGCTGACCAAACAGCCGATTTTAACAAGATTCTCGATAAGTGATACATTGTCCACAGGGGTCGCCAAAAATCCACACAACCCAAAAAGTTTCTCACGTGAGCTTAAAGTTCGAAGATGTTCGTCAACATTTTGTTATTTCCCTCCAAAGCAGCAAATCGGCTATACAGCAAACAAGTAGGAGACTCTATTGAGACACAAGCCGCCACACAAAGCAGAGCTGCTGTCACCTCTCCATGCTCCTAACTGAATGTGACGGGATGTTTGGATGATCACGTGCTGTAAGGACACAGTGTAAGCAAGGCCAAGTTAGACTAAAGAATGAAAGCTAAAGGTAGACAGAAAGGAAAGCCTTTGCTAGCTTTTAATGCTGTTCATTTTATGACTCCAACAGCGGCAGGTAACGTACATCAAGACACACACAAGTACAGCTGTGTATCTAGATGTAGACTTGCACACAGAAGAACCTGAAACACTCAGTATTTGCAGAATTCTATAATCTGTGATCCATGCCTTGTGATGTGACAGGATGTCTGGATTTAATCCTCAGAGTGTTTCAAATGTTTTCTTCTGTCTTCTAGTGTATGCTGAGTAAAGCAAGCTGCTGCACTATTTACTGTATAGACAGAAGAGTGGTATCTATGCTCTCTGTGAGCCTGGCAAGAAGGCAATCAAGAGTTTCTCACACAATGTCTAACTCCCTTTTTTTTCTCTAGAAGCAGGTTTCATGTTGAATGTCGTCTTACTGGATCAATATATTTTTCTATGCTGTTTTCAGCCAGCACACAAATCCTCACTGTTGTCTGTGTGAATTCAAACACTGAGAAAATCTTTTCCTACACAGGCCCATAACGTAGAACAGATTATATCAGAGGTCTAGATTCTATTTTTGCTGGTGTTCCAACATCTCCTGTTTTCCTCGTTGTATTTATTCACATGTAGATTTCCATTTCAACGTCGTTCCGTACTACATTGTTGTCAGAAGTCTGTTTTTACTTGAACCTTGTGAGTTGAGTAAAGTATAAAAATGTAATTTTCAAAAACTGCTTTGACTCGGTTTTTGTGTATTCTAGGTCAGCGGTTCCCAAAGTGAGTGAAGCGGGGGGTCGCAAGATGCCTTTAAAAAAAACAAGTAAAACCTTTAAATGAATTAAAATAGCACATTTGACCTATTATTGTGAACTAATATACAAAAAAATGGTTCAATTTATAATAAAGCCATAATCCCTAAATCAGGTTTGGGCTGAAATGAACGTGATGTGTTAAAAATGTAAGTTTGGACATGACTGCAACGATGTAGGTGTCTGTTGCTCTTTGTGAATAATAATGCACAAAGACACATGTTTTCGTTGTTCTAATTCCAGGGGTTTGGATAGTGCGTGCAGCTATGCGCAACGTCAAATGCTTAAACCATTGCGGGCTTAAAAGTTTGGGAACCCGTGTTCTAGGTGACACAATTGGAGCAAAATTTGCCCCAAAGTGAAAAATATGATGATGACGTTGAGATTGATATTTACATTTAAAATACAAAGATAAAACACTGCTCCACATTCAGCATTCAGATAAAATGCTTTCTAATAATACAATTTCTAAGAAAGCGTGTGCCAGATGCTCACCTGTCTGTGTTGTTGTTTTGATTGGGATTTTCTCGGAGGTGAATCGTGGAACATTCTAGTGATTTGAGCAGAGTCAGCCAAGAAGTAATACCTTTACTACACACGCATATAACCACGTGCAATGGAGAGAGAGAGAGAGAGAGAGAGAGAGAGAGAGAGAGAGAGAGAGAGAGAACAGCTTTAGAGGATTATTAACCCCTTGAGAGGAGACAAGAGAGCCAGCTGGAGCACACGTTAGAGAGACGTGTTCATACACAGACAACAGTTATTTTTCTGTGTGCAGGATGGATAGTGGGTTCAGAAGTGGACTTAAAATGGTTTGCAGGTTAAGTTGAAGAAGGAGTTTGAAAAAGCTAAGGCGAATGACTCGAGAAATCTGGGGCGAGTTGAGAAGTATTCTGTGTGTTTTGCATGAAGATGTGTCCCTGACAAAGTTTCACCACCAGCTGTCCGGAGACCGTAGGACCTGGCAGAATGGGACATCCAAATGTGCCGCTCATATACACTTACACACATTCCCAAAGGAAAAAACACAAATCTGCTCGACTGGAACCCTACCAACCTAACGGTAAGTGGAACTAAGTTATGATCTGTGTCTTATAATGTGTGAATTATTCAATTTGTACATCATTGTTGTTGTTGTTGTACCTCTAATTATTCATAGAACCACTAGGTTTAAGTATTGCTTATGCCTCACGTCCTCACAAGGGGAAACTGTCGGCCACTGAGCAGCTTAAGTCGACAGGCCAAGGGGTCAACTGTCTTGTTTTGAAATCACCTCAGAAGTCATTTTTTGAAGAATGGAAAATGCTTCCTTTGTACACTTTTAAAGCAGCCAAAGAGATTCAACTTGTGATCTTTGAGCAATTAATTTGTACACAATTAAGCCGGAGCAAGACTCTTATTTCTTATATGGAAAAAAAATCTGATTTTCTTACTAAATATTTTCAATGCATCCTTGATAGTTTTAGATTCCTCAACGTTCTTTTCCTACTGTTTCCAGGAAGTCATTGTTTCCAAGTACAATATGTACGTTACAGCAGACCTCAGAGTTGCAATCACTGTTCAAATTTATTGTTTGGATTTCTATAAAGTTAAATGCATTTACCTGGAATAAATCAGCAACATAGGCAGGTTTGAAGAGTCTCCTATGTTACTTTTGTATCTTGCAGAAATGAATGGACAACAATGGCAAAGAAAAACAAACTGAAATGTGTCAAAATACTGCAGGAAAGTTTTCAAATAGGTTCTGCGTGATGGTTAAGATGACTTGTTGCAAATTGGCAACTACAGGGATAACTTCCCTGTTAAATGTCTCCCTTAAGTTAATTTGCCGCGATTGGCTTAAGTAAGAGCAGGTAAAACATTGACCTCGGCTAAATGATCAGTACGTGCCAGCGGCCGAGTCAAGGACAGCCCAAAAGGTTTGGATAGTTTGATGATGACCCGAGCGCTTCCACTGAGCTTGGCAGGCTGGCAGCGTTATGTCTTTGTGGCCAGGAGCTCATATCCAGCTGTAATGTAAAATCAATTAATTAAATCCACTAGAGGTGTCTATTCAATAACTGGAATGAGTCCCAGAGTCAAAAACCCCTCAAGTTTTCACATTTACAGCTAAATAAGGATGCAGCTATTTAATTTCTCCTACTGTGGTTAATGATCAAATAATTGCAAAAACATTTTCTTTTTGTGCAATTTGGTAACAATTAGCAGAAGTTAGCATGCTAACGCACTCAACTTTACGGTGTCTATAATAAACAGCTCCACCTTTTTGCCCGTTAACAGGTGGATCGATAAGTAACTTTGAGACCACATTTCCAATATGGCGACCGCCATCGATGGGCTTCAAAAATCTGCTTCATAAAGCAATGATGTCACTGAGCCTACGTCCATGTTTTATACAACCTTTATGGTCTGGACTAGGAAGAATAATAGGCTAACATCTGGATGATTTACTTACAGTAGTCTTGGCGTAAATGATCTTTCCACATTGAACTTTATGTAGACTTGAAGAGTTGATCCTTCTGTTCAAAATGTTCAACTGCTTTTTCCAACAGAGATTCCCAGTACAGGTTTTTACCCCCACACTTCTCTTTCACCTCATACTCCCTGAGAACATAAAGCACCCGTACCTGCTGGGTTTATTTGTACCCCAATGTACATCTCCTAACATCTCTGTGTTTTTTCCACATTTCTCAAACAGACAACCTGAACAATGCGCTGGGTGCCATCAGAGTCCTTGGTTTGGAACTGATTGAGGACGAACTCAAACCACATCTGAACACAGTGCTGACAAACATTAAGGAGAGGAGTGAGTTCCTTTCAACCCTTCTATACTATAATAGATAATAATATATCCCTAAATCAACAGCTATAACATAACCTTCTAGACAACATTAAAAGCCTATTATTTATGTTATGAGATGTTTCAGGGTGATATTTTATGTCATATTTTGCTTTTTACTTGTGGTGATTTGAATTGCAAATGAACAGCCCTGCTGCCACATGCAATTTAAATATTTATGTTTCCATGCTAGTGTGCCTTAAGACATCAGACCTCCTACAGTACACCCTGTTGCAGCATATTGAAACAGCTCCCCATGTTAAATGATAAAACCTGCAGTATAACCAGAGGGGTGAGGTGGTGGTGGTGGTGGGGGGGGGGGGGGGGGGGGGGGGGGGGGCTTGAGCTTGGGAGGCTGTGAAGGGATCAGGTGTGTGTCAGAGGTAAGCCCTCTGTAGAAGGCTAAGCTGCATTTGTGTCTCCGAGTGAGAGAGCAACCGGGGGGGGGATGGAGGAGGCAGGAGAGGTAAAGAAGGTTTAAAGAGAGAGAGCTTGTAAAAAGCAAAGGCTGAATCACACTAAATATACAATTCAGGATCATTCTGCTCAGCGATTTATAAAGCGTAATATAGGAACCAAATGTTTCTTTGACTCTGAACTTATAAAGCAGACACTCCTAACCTTACATTGCGATGTTTTAATTTGAAATACCAAATTTCCTCTTTTCACACGACTCAAATCACTCAAAACAAAAGTTGCACAGAATATGTGAAAGTGTGCCAACGGTACTGCATGCAAAATGAATAATCAATCCATATACACTAAGCAGTTTGTTAAGAAACTAAATAAGTTCATATTTTAATTTGTACGGCAAAATTATATTATATACTCAGTATTTTATTTATGTAAATGACCTACGACGACTGTCTGCACGCAGTACCTAAAAGGCCCAATAGAGGGCCACATATCTGGATTTATTGTTAAAATGTGATGAATAAAATGATGAATAAATATCAATATCTTGAATTTGTATTGCTGTTTTATGAACATGTGTCATTCCACATGTGTCCAGATAGAGGCGCTGCTGAGCAGGTGGTGATCAGTGGCATCCTGCCCATCCTGGCCCTCTCTCTGAGGACCAGGGGGCCCCTCACAGTACTGACGGCCAAACTGGTGGCTGAACTCGCCAAGGAATGTAAGTTATTCACACTCATAGATGTCGATTATATCATCTTTAAATATTTGTTTTGTAATCTATGATGCAATAGAGGTGAGCCTGTGACTTTCTGAGGTGCTGTAAAGAGTTTCTTAGTGGTGAAAAAGTTGAACAGCGAGGCTTTGTGTTCATTCGCTGAAGGGTTTTTGTGTGTGTTTTCTGTCAGCTGTTATCCGTAAAGGTTTTGGCGACGCAGGTTTGGGCACTGCTCTTCTGTCTGTGCTGACCAGTCAAGACCAAGAGGTTCTCATCTACGCTGCAAGAGCAATCTCACGCATGTCTTATGACAGCTGTAAGTGAAGCTGACCCATAGAAATTATTTTGAATGAGAACGAACATAGTGTAGCCTGAATTAGTCTGCTTGGGGCGCTTGGTGGCGCAGTGGTTAGTGCTCACGCCCCGTGTATGGAGGCTGTAGTACCTCCAAGTGGGCGGCCCGGGTTCGAATCCCACCTGTGACTCCATTCCCGCATGTCATTCCCCACTCTCTCTCTCCCTCATTTCCAACTCTATCCACTGTCCTATCTCTCCATTAAAGGCACAAAAAGCCCAAAAATACATCTTTAAAATTAAAAAAAAAAATCTTCTTCCAGATTCATGTATTATAAAAGAAACTTGATAGTCGTAACATAAACTTTCACTGTACTGATGTTTTAACAGCTTTTTGTTGCGTCTGTCCGTCCCTCTGTCTCGTCCAGCTAAGCTGCAGGAGCTGCTGCTCCGTCGAGGAGTGGTTCCTCGCCTCGTCGCCATTCTGCTCCGTTTCCCCGACAAGCAGGCCCTGGAGGAGGTGTGCCTTCAGGCCCTGTGCAACGTCAGCGGCATGGGAGTGGCAGAGGAGTCCGGGATGGCGTGGGAGCGGGGTGCGTCCGTGCGGCCCGGGGAGTGCGTCTACCACGGCGTCTCGCCTCACACCTGTGGTTTCGCCTCCTCGGGGATCTCGGTGTGCGTGTCTCAGTGGGCCCCCGGTCAGTACGCGGTCAAAATCGAGGTGTTCCAGCGCTGCTCCTCCTCCTTCTGGAGCCTGCACGGGAACAAGCAGCGGGCCAGCTGGTTCCGCTTCTCCAGCCTGGGGAGCTGCTCAAATCTCTACAAGGTGATCAAGTTTTCCTTGAAGAAAGTCCCCCGCACTAAAAGCCTGAGGTCTCGCGTGTTTCACACTTTACTCTGACAGCTCAAACTCTGCAAACACGGCCGCCGTTAAACACAACTTTACTAAAGAGACACCAGAACATCGGGACGCTCTTTAAACTCTACAAACCTGCACATGCACACGTTGAAATGTTCAAACTACAAATGTCCCCTCATGCCTCTTGTGTATCTTCTTATATCTTATACCTGTGTTTAATGTGTGTTTGCATTTTTTCACTCTGATTGTTAGAAAAGGACAGTTTTTATTCTTAAATACTTCAGGGAAAACAGTCGATCACAGATCATTTCATAGATCCAGGTATCACGGGCTTCTATGCCTTGGGATACTCTCCACATCTTTAGCTATAAGTGAACGAGTGTTACAGGAACACATCAAATCAAATCATTGAGAATTATGTATTAGAAACATGACAACCTTAAACATGAACGCCATGATGACGTCATTAGTGTCGATTCGTTCACAAGTGCTTGAAGTAACAGCCATGGCAGCAGTATTGATCGTGTTCTTTTCTTCAAAGCAGCGCAGCAGATTCCATCACGGCCAATTCAGCTTTACCAAACCAGACTGAACACTTGGCTTTATTTACCTGACAGTTACCTTAAATAATAAATCAGCCAGTCTTTTTATTTGTGGTTGTGGTCGTACAGCAGAGAAACACATTTTTACACTTCACTTAAGGATGGTTTCATTTGAATTTGATCTCCTCTGTTTATTTAAAAAAAACAAAACTTTTTTTTAAATGATTTTACATTTTGTATTTGTGTTTTTTTTCTGATAGTCCCCGACCCCTTACTTTGTCAACCACCGACCTACACCACAACCCTCTCTCCTCTAACTGGGCTCTGTAAACTGGTTTAATTGGTTTTCTCTAGCTCCAGGGAACATCTGAAGGTTACAGGGACACAGGCCCCTTTAACGCTTGATTCATTATAAAATGTGCTTCACGTGACAAACATGCAAATACACCCTGAATGTCTCCGTCTTATTTCCACTTACACACACGTCGTCTGCTGAATCACCCGAGTTCAACACTAGATGGCACTGATGTGTTTTGTAAAACGTCTGTAGTCTTTGTACATGGTGATATTAAAGACATTGAACACCAGATTGTGACTCTGTAGACGAGCCCACACATGGACAGAACAAGTTTTGACATGTCAGTGGATATTCAAAGATATTTAAACAGATTTAATTGGTTTACCTTACCTGTGAGAGTGTGTTTACTTAAACAGAGCTCTTGCCCTTTGACTCTTTATCTGTTAAATAGAAGATAGACACAAGAGTACCGTCCTCTTTTTTTAATTTCTCTTCCTCTAATTACCTCTCTTATTGGTTCCATTCAGCTCGAGGCGTCCCAACGCAGGGCCTCTTCCTCTAATCAATCCTAACTTTATTACTCCGGAGCCACTTAAATATTTCATGTGATCGAGAAGAGGCTTTAGAATTATTTACTGGTAGACAAGTCGGCGCTCTCACCTGTTTCTGATTAACCTGATTGTCCTCTGGTGGAGTCTGTTCTGCACTTCTGTAAGCGATAAAAAATGGTAAGCCGCCTTATTATAGGCGGCAGTCGTCAAAATTAGCTTTGTAGATAGATAGATAGATAGATAGATACTTTATTGATCACGAGGGAAATTCAAAGCATCCAGTAGCAGGTTACAAGACGTACATGACATGAACAAATTAAGCCGCAAAAAAAGCCACAAACCCCCCCCCATACATATATATATTAACCTGAGGTGAGTACTCACCTCAAACCCGAGGTGTATGAGGTGAGTAATGCATTAGTGAATCTAAAAAATCATTTTCTACAACATATGAGGATAAGATTTGTCTGCGATGCTGATCAATTAAAGGTACAAGACGTCATCTGACTTGGTGACGTTTATTTCTGTCAGTCGGTCTGGAAACATTGACCAGAAGTGAGGAGCTTCTTAATGCAGAGCTCAAAGGCTTGGTGAGCACAAATGACACCAATAACAATTCCTTGTTCAAACAAACATTCTCATTTATACACACTGCGTGACAACTGTGATTTGACTTTGTTTCAAAGTTTCATCGTTAGTTTCATTCTTTCATAAACTGCAATTTAAAGGTGAAAAAAGTTACATAAACCCTTTTCACACATACGGAAATCTCCTGAAAAACTCCGGAGATTTGGCTACCCGGAGGTTCTTTAGGCTATGTGTGAACGCAAACAGCCGCATTTTTAGCGCAGACTTTACCCGGAGTTTATCCGGCCAGACCCCTCGTATTTTATCTGCAGAATATCCGAGTGAGCTGATGTCTGAACGCGGCCGAATATACTCTGTTTAGTGTCTGCCCGCGACCACTACGATCTCCCTGCACGTAATTAAACGTCTGCATTCTGTTTTCTGTTCGTCAGTATGTTGTTCTCCACTCTTTTGTGGATGTTGTCATTCCATTGGATAACACATAGCATTGATAAAAAGGCAAATATTCTCATTATAGCGTCGTGTAGCGGACTCTGTTGCTACGGCCGCTACTTCCGCATTGTTTATTTACGTCGCGTCTTACGTCGGGAAATCCCCCCGCGGCCCCCTCCCCTCTGACAGGGAAAGTCTCCCGCTGTGAGGAGCATATGTGAACGGCTAGTTCGGGAGAATCTCCGGAGAAGTCCTCCTGTAATTATCTAGATATTATCTGGAGTGCATATTTGAAAACGGCTATATTGTTGCTTTAAAGTCGGAGCTAACTTGCTTGACTGGCTAGTAGCTCATGAGCTAGCTCAAAAAATAAACACTTTAAAATAAATACTGCTGATGACTTCATTGTCATGAGAAGTCAAATGTAGATTTGCATTAGGCATACTGTATTGAACAAAACAAATAACCCATTTTTTTCATTTCAAGTATTGTGCACTCTTTACTTAATGTTGAACTCTTTAAAGTTAAACTTTCTATCAAAGCAGAAACTCCTCATGACATCTTACTGTCACGTTCTGAAGAAAATATATTCCAGTCGTATCTGTTGCCTCAGTCTTTCGCACAAACCTGTGATGCGTCAGACAAAGTTTTTAATCAATAGCCTCACTTCCTCTCTGTAATGGGAGACGCAGGAAGCTTGCATATATTACTTTTAATATAACACTCATTAATAATGCATGACGAAGTCTACATTATATGCCCTCAGTCCCAGATAACATGGCTGAAGACGCTTTTATTGCTTGTCTTTGCAAATGAGTCATTTAAACTTTAATCCTCTTGTTGTTTTTGTGCAGAAACAGCTCCATGTAATTGCATTAGGATTTTCATAGCGCACAGGCTCTAATTACGGCTTTTCGTCATTTCTCTATTGTGGCCTTCATTATTCTTTGCCTGTAGCGTGCTCCAGCGAGAGACACAACAATGATCTACCTCAGTGACTCACAACACAATCTTTGTCTTTTTTGATACGGACAAAGAACCAAAACTCAAACACATGAGAAAGATATGATTCAACAGGCAAACACTGAAACTGCAAAGAGACACACACACAAACAAGTTTGATTTTAAGGAACACCAAATATAATCACTCTGATAGATTTTACCTCAGAGTGTCCCGATGTGTCTTTAAATTCTGATTGTCACACAGATAAGATAATGGACCCCTGATTCTCAGCCCCCCCCCCCCCCCCCCCCCCCCCCCCCCCCGACACCACTTTTTTCTCTGCAGTCCACCAAACCTCCGACCTCTGTCGCAGGTCGATGGCAACTCTCATCAGCCGGGAGTCGGGATTAGCATTTACCAATCGATGCCTTTGTCAAGTGCCGCTGAGTGTTTGGGCCGATCCTCTCCACTGTATTGTGCGCCAGCCTTGCAGAGGACAATGGTGGTCTTGACCTTAGTGGGGAAAGATTGTGTGGAAAGCAAGGGGAACGTGAAATCAACAGCTTGTCTCATGGCGTCCTTTGAGCGACGATATTTAGCATTTCATACGCATGTAGTTTTCACAGAACTTACAGAAGATGATCAGCTGATACAAACACAGCACGTGCCTGGTACTGACAGTTTTCTGTTTTTCAGAACACTTACAAGTTGCAGTTTGCGTGCGTCCATGGGTCCTCTCCGGGTACTGCGTTCTGACTTAGCAATAGGCAGCTATGCTAGGTCATTAGCTCAAGAATCCAGTTTGTATGGCATCTACTTCTTTACGATACAAAGACGTTTGGCATGACGTGATTTAGTGGCCAACATCAACTATTTGTAAAGAATGTTAACTACAATCCCGTTGGTTTAATAATGACACAACCACAGATCCGTAAAGTTCTCCATCAGCGGCAGCCATCTTTGTTGTTTTTTCGAAAATTCCTGAACTGCACTTAAACATGCCCTAGATATGATAAACTGTTGTGATTGTCCCATGCTGGATACTTTGGAAAGTCTGACCATGAGGGGAACCTGATAAATAAAAATGTTCCTGCAGATTAAATCTGTTCCTTGGCAAAAAAAAACCCTTGTTCTATTAAAATTGATCGTTCTCAATTAAGCCAAGCCAGACGATGCCTCATATTGTTTGGACTTCAACCGCTGAAGTTGTTCAGCTTTCCTCAATAAATACTCTTTACAAAATTTCAATCCTAATCACTAAACTTCCCAAGCTCCCTTTTTATCATTTGGTCAATTTGCCTTGAAAAGAACAGAAGCATTGTTTTCCTTAACCTTCTTCACACAAGGCCTGAAATCTGAGACTGACTAAGCAGAACTAAAGGTGGAAGAAGAAGTGCAGCATCATGTTGTTTTTCTCCTGGCTGCCTACCTGAGTGAAGCTTTGATCACGTTCACCTGCTGTACTCTCTGTACTGTCTGTGTTTTTTCCTGAAAATAGCACAAGGCCAGACAGATGTCATTGAAGGCACAACAAAAGGAGTCTATAATCCTACATGGTGATGACTCGTATACCTTTTGGATACAAAAAAATAATAATATTTAGTTTGCAACCTGCCGTTTTTCAGCTTAAATCTTTATAAATACAAAACATTGGTATTTTATTTAACATTTTATTTAATTGTGCTGCCAATCCCAATTCTACTGTAACATTACACATTGAATTAGTTCGTTAATTTTAGCTCATGGTGCCACTTAGATGTCGACATTAAATGTGATCACGGTGAAGGAAATGCAATCGAACTCGACCTCTGAATATGACAGCCCTTGAAATCAGTCGATATCTCATCCAGATCGTCTGATTGCTGGCACACCTGTGGTTTTTCCATGTCACGGCGTATTGCGTACCAGGCTATGACGGGCAGATTTTGGACTCGACACCAAACACCAAAGAGCCCAGCTCGTCCCAGACAGACTGCTTATTTTAACTCGGCGATGTCACCGAGCTGAACGGTCGGTTCAAACGCTGACTGCTTTTACTTCTATTTCTGTGCCGACATCAGAAAGCAAACACGGCACAGATGTATCTCTCTCCTGCTGCTCTGAGCGACAGAATAAGGCTAGTACTGGAACAGGCAACAACAAGCGCGACCAAACACTGAGGCTGCACTTCAGGCTGGTGTGTGTGTGTGTGTGTGTGTGTGTGAGCCAGTAAATGTGAGCGGGTCGGTGGGAGACGAGGCCATCTGTCCTGGCCTATTACCTCCATCACAGGTGGGCCCTTTCCACAGACAACACACGTACATGAAATCTCATAGATGTTGTGGTTACAGGTGGTGTCAGAGAGAACAGGGCAGGACTAATTGTGGACTTTGTTTTCACTTTCCCCCGTTTCGTTTTGTGAGGATATGGTGCATTTTTTTGCCATAATCAGAAGGGGGGGAAGGAAGGAACTTGGCGAAGGGATGAAGGGAGAAACAGAACGAGAAAGATGACACGGCAGATGGTTGATTGGAGATTATCACCGTGGGAAGAAACACCAGGAAGTCAATTAGGTGATGGGAGAGTGACGCACAAACGTTGGAACTACCAATCAGCGATCTTTATACTTGATTGTGTATTCCAGACTTAAGGCAGCATAAATCATTCAAAAACCAAACCTCTCATGAATACAAAAAAGAAAATGATGCAGATCCAGAAACAACGCCTCTCCAAAAAAAAAAAAAAAAAAAAACTAAAGTCCATCACGGATCATAACTCGCTGTATGTTCGAGAATCTCGCTGAAAAATCCAAAACATGTTCACAGCTGATTCTCTGCAAATGCAACAATAAAAAGCTATGCTAATCCAGTCACAACGACAGAAGTCCAACCGGGCCTTTAGGTGGCGCTAAAAAGTTTCACTGTTTTTCGCTTTAAAAAAAACTATAATTTACCCGGGAGCTTTTTGATATAGGTCAAGCCTTAGCGAGGACCAACACTGCTCCTGAGACTAACAGAGGTCAGTTTGATGGCAAGGAACAACAGGACTAGGATGTTTTTTATCGCAGGGGTCGCTGTTTCCCATCATGCACTGTGCCTGATAAACTCTATCTCCTTGGGGTTGAAGCTCCTGTGCTGATTTGCAATATTTACGTTCCCCTAGCAGAGTAAGCTAATAATACTGCTAGCTGTAAACCTTACTAAGCTCACTAGCTAACAGTACATGGCAGCAGTGGTTATTTTAGAAAGGCTATCCGTCTGTTAGAAATAATTTTCCATGAACATTTAAATGTTATATTGTCAACACCTAGTCCCGGAACTCTTCTCCAGTTGTGTCCACCGTAATGGGTCTAAATTCAGTAGCTGATCTTTCTTTCGCCCATCAAAATATATCAAGCTGCTGCAATCAGTGCCCCCTAGAGGCCTGGAGCAGCTTCCGTTGCGATAACCCAACAATGCAACTTTTTTCTGTTGCAACCGGTTCTCTGGGTTTGTTTGAGTTTCTGCCTTTGAACCATGTTTGCTCTCGTTGGCCGACAACACCAAGAGAAGGAATCTCAGTTTTGATCTCGACGACGGCGTGTGTCCACGTGTAAAAGGTTTACCAGCACAGACCTGCGGAGGTGTGCAGCGGCAGCGCTGTGAGCACCAGACCGCAGACTTAATAAACATTTTTAAGAGCTTATTATGGCTGAGACCTCTGGGACGTTCTTCAAACAATGATAAAGTGACAGCAATGAGTGAGCGTGAGCGTGTGCGTGTTTGTGTTTGTGTCTGTGTGAGGGAGGGAGGCTGACAAGGAGGAAAACAACTAAAGAGACAGTTACAGACTGAGACTGAAAGACAAAGATAGAGGCAGAATGTAAGATGAGTCACACACACAAAACAAACACAAAAGAATGAAAGACGACAGCAGCAGCAGAGAGACGGAATGAAAATAGAGACTTTGACAAAGAGAACATCAAAATGATCCTCGAACTTTCCTTTCAAGCTCCCCTGTTTTCTCTTCATTTACAATGTTGTCTCTCAACTCACTCTTCTGCCTTCTGTTTCAGTAAAGTACAGAATCTCTCTTTCGTGCAGCCTGTGTGTTTGCAGTGCAATATCAGCTGCTGTCATTCTGCTGTATTGTGATGACAGCATTAGTAAGCATGGATATTAATTTGCTGCAAAATTACAGCAGCCAGCTCCTCTGACAGGCTCGATCCTCCTCGGCTCGCTCTCTTTAACTGGGTTTGGGTGCAACATTTTTATCCTAGTTTCCATTTGAATGTGTTTTAATTGGGGCTGAAAGCATTAACGTGTTAATCCATCGCGATTAAGGTCTGAAATTAAAGCATTCATTTGTTTAATCGCGTGTTATTTTTTCCCTTTAGGCACACCGTAGGAAGACACCACAGAGTCTCCACTGTAGTCACAGGCTGTCATCGCAGTATGCAGTGTACTGACATACCCAAGACCAGAGGGCTCCGAGACATTTAGGGTTCGAGACCGAGTCAAGACCAAGGCAGGGCGAGACAGATATAAGACCAAGACCATAAATATCAATAAGAAATCATCATCTTGTGTGCAGCAGGCGTGTCACTCACTTGGACTGTAACACTGGGAAGGTTGCGGCCGTAACGGAGGGGTAAAAAAAAATCCAGCTACAAATGAATTGAAGTTCTTTTTTGTTTTGGAAAGGGACGTTTTCTTTTAAAAAATAATGACCTTGAATAGAAGCCTATCAGTGGACCGGTCTTGATTTAAAATCATGAGTCCGCCCGCACAGAGACAGAGATGAGACAGAGTAAAAATACTTTAGATTCCGAGACGAGACCTTCAAAAAAGTAGTCTCGAAACCGGTCTTGAGTCCAAGACCAATTTTCAGTACCACAACACTAGTATGTAGCAAAGTCAACTTCAAAATGATAATAATAATAATAATAAATTAGATTTATATAGCGCTTTTCTAAATACTCAAAGACGCTTATGATGTTATGAGGTTAAATGATGACCTCGGAGCTGGTTGTTGTAAATGAAGTAAACCTTAAAAAGTGTCTTGCAGGGCTAACCGTCTCCTCCATCCTGATCTCTCTGGTAAGTATTGATATTGGTAAATATAACGTACAGCGAGGAGGTCATCATATCAGAAATAAACCACTGACAGTAAGACAGGAACTGCATCACCCTGTAACGGTTCATTTTTGATTTGATAACCTGCTTGTACAATATTCCTCATGAACACACACTAACAGTTGACAAATACACACAGAGCAGCTGATCACTAAAAGCAGCTGACACACATCTGTTTTGGAAGTATCGAGTCCTTCCTGGGATAGGAATGACTCACCAGGAGTTCAGCACCGACGCTAGAGGCTCTGTGGCACATAAAACCAACTGTGTTTTTATTTTACACTAAAGGAGGGAAAGGTAATCGACTGTAAAGGCTCGGTTCTGAAGGGGGCCAATTAGCTCCAACACGGAGGAAACAGGATTTGTCAGTGAGAGTGTGAAGGGCAGATGGAGAGAGGGAGAGGAGCAGGGTTTATGCTAATATGTGTCTCAGTGCTGCTCCTCGTCCTGGTTATCTCGGGGCCTGGAGGAGGCAAACCTGAGAGCAAAAACCCACTCATGACCCCTTGAGAAGCACTTTGCCTGACACTGGGATGATTGACTGCTCCACAGCCAAGAATATGCTAATGCATTTAACTTTTCCACAGTGCATGGTTCAAACTCAACTTGGACCAAATTGGACAATTAGCTTTGAAAGAGTGTAAGAATGTCACAGAACATAGACGGACAATTTTAATTCAATTATATACTGTTGTGAATTAAATCAAATTAAATATTTATCTACACAGGTTTTGTTGAGATTAAAAATCTATTTTTCAAGAACGTCCTGGCCAAGACTGGCAGCAGCAGAATATAGCGTGCTAGGTTAAAGGTGACCATATTGCCTGACCTGTCAGTATATGGTCACCTTTACCCTACCACCTACACATAAACACAACTACTGTACCTGTGCCATATTAGCACACTTTTACAGTATAATTCTGTCAAGCCTAAGGAAAGGTTTTTAGCTTTGTAAGACTGGAGGCACAGTTGTGCTTTCAGATGATCAGAAATATGCCATGAACATAGCTAAGTTTAGCTGTTAGCATACTAGCATTAGCTAATTAGCATGACAAGACTGGAGTTATTTAGAATGTAGCAGTTCAAATATTTTCATTATTGACCATGTCAACTTTTTAACTGGTTATTAAAGTGAAAATTTATCCGAAGGGAGAAATTCCTTTACGACAATCATCCATTTATTCAAAGTATTTTTTAACTTGTTGGTGTTAGCACAACCTATAGTAACCCTTGAGTGATGGAAGATGTTGTATTTTCTCCTCTGGTTAATTGTGGATTGCTGATTGTATCATAACCCAATGCAACACATCACAACGTATTGTAACGTATATTGTTATTATATATAAGAACTATTATTGTTTCTCCTTATGCTGTTTGAACAAAAAAAAAGGGCAGGGTCCCTCTTGTTTATAGAACCATGAAAAGGGTAATTTTGATCATTAAAGCCTCATGCTATGGAGGAAACATTCTGTTTTCAAGCCTTAAATCAAAAGGTAAAATGAATAAATCTCACATCTTCCAGTCAAAGTGTGACTGATCAAGGCCAGGCTGTCGCTTCTCTTCAGCCTAATTAAGATACCCGGCTGATTACAGGCTCTTCTGATGAGGCTGTTCATTATGTCTGCCCGGGTTAAGAGCTTTCACACCGACAGCATGAGATCTTTGATATCATTGAACAATATGGGACAGATACAAGCTTAATGGAGCTTAATGGAGCCCATTTTTCAAGTCTTTGATCCCTCTTGAAAAACATCATCAACAAGTAAAGGTGCCTCCTGCTCATCCACTTGAGCACTTCTGAATTTGTTTTCCCTGCAGTCCCCAGCCTCCCATATCTCCTCCGATTGAAAGACAAAGCTGCCAGGCTTCCCTACCCTTCCTGTCCTCCTCCTCCTCCTCCTCTCCTTTTTATTTCTCCTCGTCTCGGCCGATCTGTCAGAGAGTGTCTCCCAGCCATCACTCTGTCTGACAGAAGGACTATCTCCGAGTCGTCAGTCACTCCTCAGCCTCTCCGCAGCCGTCATCTCCAGCCGGCAGGGACACCCCCCTGCAACAAAGCCGTCACACTGCAAATGAGGAGAGGCCCCATTTCTGCTCGAACAGGGGAAGCATGAGGGGAATATCTCTGCTGATTAAAAAGCCTCCCTCCTCACATAGTCATTAGCAATACTACCGGTGGTTTTAAAAGGATTTTAATAGTCAGGGAGAGGTTTGACCTTGAATTTCAAAATTACACCTCTACTTTAATCAGAAGTTACAAACGCTGCATCATGCTGTCATAGCCACACTCCTGTTTGAAGCATGACTTTTGAAAAAGAAAAAGTTTTTATATAAAATTAACTGTGTGAGCCTGAAGTCAAATAAAACGAAGTCAAATTATTCTCGATTTGAAGAGGTAGAAAGAAGATGTAAAATGTGAGTCAAGAAAGATAATACAGATTTGTCTATAGATCAAAAAATGAAAACCACCTAACACAATATACGGTACAAAAACAGTTATCATAGTAGATTATTATTCATATTAGTCTCCTTATTTACTAATTTGCTCTTATTGTTATTATTTACATCTCCATGCTACGGAAGCCTCAAAGGGACATGCATCCATACATTTTACTTTATTCAGTTTTCCCTTGAGAAAACAACAAGAGATGATTTTTCTTTACATCTGAACTTGCTCATGTCGTTATCTCGAGAAAACAATGCTAGGTTTCCGCGACAACGCGTTCATTTCTCAATATCTCAAGAAAACGTCTAAAATTGACTCGTTATCGGGGGAAAACCATCGTTGTTACGCCGAGATAAAAATACAGGTTAGTTTAGAGCTTGAGAAAATAACCAAAGTGTAAATGTTATCTTGGAAAAACAGAGGAAAATAAAATGTATGGATGCATGTCCTCTTAGGGCTTCCGTACTATCCCCTTCCACCACGGTCATATTTACTGTATATAGATGCACGTTCAACCTTTTCCTACACAACAAGGTTATGAAGATAAGTAAAGTCCTAAAAGGTAGAAACAATACATATAAAATACTGATGTTAATGTAGCATGGCATTAATGCATCACTATTTATGTTGCTCCTGACTGTCTGGACCTGCTTTTTTAGGAGTAATGTACTTATAGCAGCATACTGTCGTCAAGGTTATTCTTAATATATTTTGCTGACTGAATTTCTCTTTTTCCTTTCCCTCCCTACTGTCTTAGTTTATCTTCTATCTTCACCAAAATGCTCCTCCTCCTCCCTTAACATCATGTCTCTCCACTCTGTCATCTTCCACTGCTCTCAGTATTCTCGTGTAAACAAAGATAGTAATATGCTGCTGGTCACTGCTCCAGTTTGTCTTCAGCCAATAAAAGCAGCTCTTCTGACAACAAGTAAAAAAAAAAAAAAAAAAGCTGTAAACTCAACAAACAGATGACAATTGTTTGGTGTGTTGTTTGAAGTGGCATCAAGTGCAGTTTCCCGTCCAAACATTCAACACTGCTGCTCACACAGATGCGCTGAGTGACCTTGGTCTGTCTGTGTATCCTCACGTAACAATGTTTGTGTGTGTCTGTGTGGTGAGTGGCTGAGCTTTTATATAGTCTGTGCTTGTTGTTTGGTTTTTTTTTGTTGCTGAATGTGTTTGAGGTTTGTTTAATGATGAGGGAAAATTAACTGCTGATCGAATTTAGTTGCATGTATGTTTTCATGGTTTGCATGCACAAAAGCAATTAAACACATATAGCCAGTGCATCCATTTTATTAACCTACAGTATCTTACATTTTTTATTACAAGAAACCGATAGATAAACATGACTAGCAAACTATTTCATTAAGCCGCATACTTTATGTGCAACCATAATTAGCTCCACAATCTTCTCTAAAGCCCCCATCTATACAACCACCACCCACACAACCCACGCCTCCCTTTATGTAATGAAGAATATTTATAGCAGTAGCAATAACAACATGGAGGTAAGACGGATCAGGGGGAACACGTTGGTCTACAAAATAAGGACTACAAGCTAGCAACATATACATTAGATAGCAAATGGTAATGTTAGCTAGAATTTGTTTGAACTCTACTGCTAGCTGTTGTTACCATTTTATTTTAAGTTTTTGTTTTTTCTTCACTTGAAATGTGGCAAGGTTGTTTTTTTCCCCTCTAATTGTATTTTCAATTGTTCATTCAGCGATCGCTAAAATGTCAGATTTTCTTTGTGTAAAAAATTTGCAAACCTCAAACAGAATGGTGTCTGTGTACAGGGAAAATTATTTTCTGCTTGCAGACATAATAAAGAGGTCATATTATGCCCTTTTTGGGGTTCGTATATTTAATCTATGTACCTACTAAAGTATGCTCACAATAGCTACAGTTCGGCTCGCTTCTGACTCTCTCTCTAAGGCTCTGAAGTGCCCACGTTCAGAGTCCCCACGTGTGCCAAGTCTGATCTGATTGGTCGGCCTGTCGGCTCTGCCGGAATTGGTCAGTTGCTCAGCACGGTTCTCGGAAATGTCCCGCCCCTTTTACCATATTGGGAATGCAGCCACTTTGGCTCCGAGGGCCAGGGAGCAAAAACATTAGCACCTTAGCACTACTGTGCTACCGCAGGCTACGGCATATCGTGGGCGTGCTACAGAAGTTAATGGGCGTGCAACATGAGCTGCTGGACTTGCCACAACGAGCCAATGGGCTTAGATCAGTGATCTCACACTGACAAGACGTCACACTGGCAAAAAAGAATTTGAGGGGGGCTAGAACCGAGCGTTACGTGCAGCTAATGCTGCAGCTAACAGGAGGACGTAGGAGAAGCCGCGTTTACGCAGACTTTGAATTTTTGCACATAGATGTGCCTAAACATGCACAGGACACATGGAAAACACACTAAAAAGCATATAAAACCAGAAAAAGCATAATATGACCCCTTTAAAGACAATGCTATGTAAATGATCTTTTCACATAAAGCCTATCTTGACATAAAGAGCCAGTTAAAAAGGTTTGTGATTGTGGATCCTACACACATACTGTACACACCTAGACTTGAGTAAATGTTGCGTCCATAATGACAGCCATTAGTTATCAGCATCTGTCTCCTTGTTGTATCCTTCCAAAGATCCCAGACTGGTGACATTGAGGCCAGCTGTTTCATGGTGGTCTCATGGGATTAAGACTAAAGGAGGAGGTGTGCAATGGCGTTTTTTAGATGAAGGCAATTTGAGAGGAGATACGAAGTCTGTCTCTCCTCGTCAGGCCGACACAATACTTTAATCACCTCGCTCCTATCCTCCATTTCATCCTCCCATCCCAGATGCCCACAGCAGCCAGCCAAAATCCGAGAAATCATTTTTTATGTCTCCGGATTTCACGTCTCCTTCATTTTTTTCTCTCGTCCTTCTGTGTCCTATTTCTCCGCCTGTTTCTTCCTGTCTTGTCCTCAACTCTCCTTCAATCTTGTTGTCCTCTCTATTTATTACTTATTGACCATCTCTGTGTCACTTTCTGTTTCTCTCACCCTCTCTCTCTCTCTCTCTCTCTATCTCAAGGAATCTATGAAGACAAATGTGACCCCATGGATTGAGGGTATCTATTTCCTGGCCAAAGTCAATCTGCTACCATGTAACGAGGATAGATCCTCACTCAAAAGGACAGAGAGGTGGAGACAGAGAACAGGGAAGGGGAGAAAGAAAGAAAAAACAAAATGTCAGAAATATTTTCTACACATCAGTCCTCCGATGATACATACCTGAGCTATTGAGCCATTATATTTGCAAAACTATGAATGAATAGATCCACAAATGCATACAGATCTCTTCCCATTTCCAAAAATGTATTTACACAGTTGTGGATCTATTTATGTATTTTTAAATAGTTAACAAAATAGGTCCATAGATACCTTCCTAAATAGTGATAACACATTTATTTTTCAGAAAGGTATTCAAGCACAGAATATGCATTGTTGAAGGTAACAAATGTCCCTCTTGCACTAGCTTATGGCGGCCTCTCCTCAATTTTGGTCCTCTAAGGTGTCATCATTTTGATACAGTGGATCACACAACACTGATTGATCGTCTGCGTCACTGGGTTAGGGTCTAAGAAAAAGCCCTTGCTTGAATACAACACAACAGACAGTACTTCTCAGTCACAGTTATCAACTCCTCCGCTATACTCCTGCTTATTTCTCATGCGGAGTCCCCCAAGGCTTGGTCCTTGGCTCCCTACTGTATTCCATCTAACCCTTCATTAGGTTTACATTTTCAGACAATCAACACAATCTTCTTTAATTGTTACTAAGACACCACGTATACCTCCCCATGAAGCCAAGACAGAAGTGCTACAAATTGCAGTTCTTCCAGTGGCCACTTGAGGCTAGCGCTAAAAGTGAGTTTATGAGGCACCAAAATAAAAAAATAAAAATTTTTACAGAAGAAAAACACTTGATGACAGCTTGGTGCAAAAAAATGGCCGGAGCTATATACAAAAAAAAACAAAAAAAACTCAAATGCCTTTAATGAGCCTTGTCTTCCTTTGTGGTCTCTTTTGTTGTTCAGTTACTTTGTTGTTCAATAAAATGAAACTATAGTAAGACAAAATGTTAGGGCATTCTGTTTGCTTTAATGAACTTACTAAATGGAAGTGTGTGGCTGTAGGAGTGAGTGGCATACAGAGGTTGTGTTTGTCCGTGTGTGTGTGTGTGTGTGTGTGTGTGTGTGTGTGTGTGTGTGTGTGTGTGTGTGTGTGTGTGTGTGTGTATTCTGTGCATGACAGAGTAATCCATTCTGTTGTGACAGTAATTCTGAGGGATTGTATTGATTGGTCCTGATGGGGGCAGAGATATCAAGCAGAAGGACACTTGTCTCCGTCTGTCTTGGGCTCTCTCCCTCCCACACACACACACACACACACACACACACACCCACCTACACGCGGATTCAGACACACGTCTAGAGAGGCCACATCGCTGGCTAGAAATGGAGAGTAATCACATAGTTAAGTGATTAGACGATTCAGTCTTCGGTCTAAGAACTACTCTTTGCCGTGCCCTTATAAAGTCCATTGTATTTAAACGACTGAGAGGGGAATTCAGTGGCAGCTCACTTTATCAATGTTCTGCAGGAAACAGTTTTGTTCCACTGAATAAAAGGTCCATTATATGTCAAAATGGGTCATTTTATAACTTGTCTTTGATGGCCTCTGGAAATTTCAAAGCTAAAAATTGCATATGTTATCTCAAAGTCAAGAATCTTAATAATAATTATTATTTTTTTGTCTAAAAACTGGTTAAAAAATGAACTGTTTTCCACCGAATACTAGAAGATGTTGATTAAACATCTTTGAATAGACCACATTTCACCAGGAAATCTGCTTCTGTCCCCAGATTTGTCTCACATTCACACTTACATTGCAGATGAAGGACTGTTTTGCGGTGTCACAGTCACCAACCGAAAAAAGATGTGCTCATATGTCAGATGGCATCCCATGGTGCCATGGTGCAAGCTCACTGTCATCGTCAGCCACAGAGATATTTCCCGATCTACTTGCCACCAACTAAGTCAGCACCCAGGGGTCTTTCTGTCTTCATAGTCAGAGCTGGAGAGCCTACGTACCTGTGCATGTGCAATATTCTTTATAAAATCATTAAAGAAAAGTAATATGGGATGAAATTATGTCTTTGCATAAACGGAATTTCACCCACCACCACTCAAAATCATCATTTTCAATTTTTTTTTCAAAACTGAAATGATAGAAAATATCACAATTATAAGACAAAGGAGTGTTTTCTGACATCTTGATGTTGGTACCGTATTTATATTGAGGTCTTGGGTGGATTGAAACCATTCCAGCCTGTTTTCAACCAAATCTAAACATTAAATCCACCACGATGTACAAAATTATTTGCTGTCTTGTTAGCAGTTAGCATGCACATGCTACATTAGCTGACATCCCCCGATTCTTTCCTAAAGCTACACATACATTGCAAATGACGGCTATCTTTTTTAACCTACTGCTACATTTTTATGGAGCTAAACTCCCTCTAATGATGCTCATGAACACTCTCCATCAATAAAAGATGGTCAACAACACATGCTTAACTTTTGCTGTCAGTTACCACTCACTGACGTTAACCATCCAGCTGTTGATGTTGCTAATAATGGGGGTAAACAGCCAAATGACTACTGTGATACTGACAAATGAGCTAAATAAACATCTGAGCATAACCACTCCCAATTCCAACCAAATATCAGGAGTTTACAGAAACTAATGCGACAACATATTCACGTTTGGATTTGGACTTATTATTATTTAGATTCTTACTAAATGCACATAAAGGATCCTTAACTGCACAGTTAAAATGCTTCAGTGGATTTGGGTTTCAAGTTGCTTTAAACTTGAACTGATGATTCAGATGGATAGGTTTGACATCTTTACCTGCCATCCTCTGAAGAACGGCTACAGCTGTAAGTGAATGTGATGTCATGGGTCAACATGCATGTTAACCTGTCTGTCAGGTCCGTTCAGCTGTCAGTGCCTCCTCAGAAGCTGAGCGTTACATCTTGAACGTGTCTGTCTCATAAACCTGCACTGCTCAGGTGTTCAGTCTTTGGTATTCAGAACTAACAGGTACAACTCTTCTCATTATTTTCTAATCACTCCTTAATTGGTCTATGAATGGAGCTTTTTATCGAGGCCTTAATTGGTGTTTTGCAGCGTCGCCAGAAGTCCCGTCCGCCTGCCAGCGAGAGCGGGGGTCCTCCGGGCGCTCTCAGGTGTCTGAGCTGATTGCCTGTCTGCCTGTTTGCTCTCAATCTGTCAGCTCGGCGGCCACGCTGGCAAGAAAGGTAGTGAAATTGAATGAGAACATTGTGTGTGTGTGTGTGTGTGTGTGTGTGTGTTACCTCATCGTTGTGGCGTGCCATCCTTCAGGCGGCAACTCGACAGGACCCATCTGCCAGCCAAAACAGAGGCACTGGTCGGATAAAATCTGGCACAAACTGGTCCAAAACACAGCTCACCTCACTTGTTGACCTTGTTTTAACAATGTTTTTTTTTATTCCCAGTCATCCTCTCCTCTCCATTCATTCAGCTATTTCTCTTCCATTCTTCTTTTTACATCTTCTTGTCACTTATACACCTCTGTTTCTGAAACCTTTCTCCTCCTTGCTCAAATGTGTGTATTATATTATATATTCATATTATTATTTACTCCCTTAATACCTCCTACTCATCCTCTTAAACAGGTGGGTGGGTTAACCCTGTTTTTCTATTGATTCATCTCAGTGAAAATATGGACTGCTGCGGGTGTTTTGCACACCCACGAGTGCTAAAGTATACCTGCAGAATTAAATTGTCTTCTCTGTATCCTCTACCATTGCAGTCTTAGCTGGTTGCCTCTGGAATACAAATTAAGGAGAGTCAGAAATCAAAGACTCAACATGAAGGTGTGGCAGCTCTTAGAAACAGGCGGTGCAAAATAGTAATGGTGATCCATTTTCCAAATCTGATATTCAATGTTTATCTCCAGTTTTTATAATTAAAAATAGGTGAAAAATATTCCAGTTTTAACTTAATTTTCATTCATTTTTCATTTTTTTAAATGTAAAATGTGTGTGTGTGTGCGTGGGGGGTTGGAGATAAAATATTTTTTCTTGACTATTTTCTAAGACCTTATTTTAATGTTTAGGAGGAGGACATTTTAAGCAAAGCAGAAACCTCTGGGATTGAAAAATGAAGTGATTGCAGAAGTGCATGAAGTGTGAGTCTACTTGAGTCTGGAAGCCAAACTATTTCTATTAGGTCTGATAATAAAATGCTAATTATTTTTAGAAGGAATAAGTACGTTTGTAACCAAGTTGAATTTTGTTTGTCTCTGTAGCTCATTTCTACATTGATAAAACTGTTTTATTTTTTGTTTAAATTAATGAAATCAACATATTTACAGTTGTTGTTGAGCTGACTTATACTGTACCTGTTCTTACTTTGTAAATTCAGGAGGGAAAACAGTTTGAGTCAAACTTGAAAATGCATCAAAATATATTTTTTTTCTCTCTTAAAGCTGGGTGACACAGGAGTTTGGAATAAAATTCTGAAAAGTGTGTTGTAGCATGAAATGTTCATGAAATCGGTGTGTGGTGTGTATGTGGGGCGGGGGGTTGTCTGGCTTGAGACTGGCTAAGTGGAAGGTGATTATCAGCACTGGACTGTGACTGACAGACTTTCTCTCTTCAGGTAGCAACATGTCTTTCACACAGGGACACACAACAACAACAGCAACAACAGTAAACACATGCAGGTGCTTGTCCTTAAATACTCACAGTGCTGATTCAGTGGTAAAACACATGCAAACAAGGCTGTAAACAAATATGCTAAGAAAACATTCACACACAAACACACACTTGTCTGCTCATTCCAAACCTGCTCTGTCCACGTTCAGCCAGGCAGAAGGTAAATGTTTAACCATGAGCTTAGTGAGGGTGAGCAGTTTTCACCTTTACTCAACATGTTGACAACATCCGCAGGAGCCAGCGTACACACGATAGACAAAACAAAATGCTTTTAGGAACATCGTCCGGAGGTTTTCTCTTACCTACTTTAGCTGCTGTGAAGTTTTGAGGGGTGCCACTGAAGACTGTCAGGTTGTAGTTTGAGAGCGTGAGGTCCTGCTCGAGTGAGGAGGAAGCTGCTGAAGGTGCAGACAGTTGGGACAGAGGTGCCAACATGAGGCAGCAAAATTTAGAAAAAAACTGTTGGCATCACTTTTCCAAACTCGTTACAGTTTGTACAGCAGCTGAAGAACAAAAATTAAAGGTACAGTAAATCAACAAATATTGAAAAAGGATCTTGTTCTTATGATTCTGAGGTTTTTGAGTCATACGTTGCTAAATGTGTCAAACCCATAAAAAATTACTACTCGACCCCACTTCCTTAATTTTCTCCAAACTACTGTTTTTGTGAAAACGTCATCACCCCTAAACCACACATATGTTTTCAATGTCTAATCAACACATGTAAGACGGGACCTGGAGCATCTGGTAAATAAAGCCATTGATGTTTGGTTAGGTACAGGCAGAAGTACTTTGTGTGGCTTATGAAAAGATCATGTTTTGGATTTAACAAACAAGTAAATCTCTAGTTAAAGCCTTTTTCTTTTTGACGTTACCATCCATTTCCCAAACCGCTCCCCTGCGCTGACTACATCCCTGCATATGTGGTGAGCCGCAGGCGGAGGTTCAGGTACGTGGTGTGGCAAAGTAATGCTTAAACTGAGAATTCTCCAAAATTGATGATCTGTCTGCAGCGACAGCTTTCATGTCAACCCTCCGGTCAGTCTCTTCTTCAAGGGGCCACGCTGACCAACATCTCCTGTGGCTAAAACTTACTATTGACAATTACCTCACACAACCCCACTTCAAAAATACAGAACTATCCCTTTAAGTAACTCGACATGTGCATGCACAATCGCGCAGAAAAAATATATCCTCACAGGTCCAGCTGCAGGTAATGAAGGGGCTGTCGTCATTAAAAATGCATCATCCATAAATTAACAGCCATATGTTTCTATGACATGCGGTGCATATACTGTATATATTAGGCTAATTTTTCCTGCTAATGGAGGCTGACATGAAAGACATGCATGGTTGTATACAGGCAACACAAACTGTGACAGCAAATACTCCAAACCAGAAACAGGAGGTGTTGCTTAGTGTTATTTATGTTTGTAGAACCTACGATAAAGATGTGTTAGATGTAACGATGTTCATTGCCACTTCTGTTATTTCACTCTCAATTAAACGCAAATTTAAATTCAGACTCATCGACTACCCTAAAGGTAAGAAAACACTCATTGAACACAATCTATTGAACACTGTTAAACACTGATCACAGTGTCTGCAGGCAAGCAATGGAAAGTGTGGCTAACGTTAGCAGTGCTAGCATTGCAGCCTGGGCTCTTCCTGTGCCATAATAATGCCAGTTTAATCGGACAAATTCAGCTGTATCTCCCTTTTTTTTTAAACAAAATATGCTCAAATGGCGGTGGCTACGAGGTGCCTTCCGTCCACTGTGCTGGTTTACATCCAGGTAGTAGAGCAACATGTAAGTATGGCATTACTGCCGGAGCTACAACGTGGCTAGTGGCGTCTGCGTTACAGCTTACACACAACTTTTGACCCGGATTGTGGGCCTGAGAAAATACAAATATTTATGATTAGTTTAAGCAACGAGTTATTGTGGTGCTGACTAGTGCAGGTGATGTGTAATGATTTAGTCAGCAAAACATTAACATCACTAGTTAGATATACAATTTGCAAAAAATTAGTTTTTAAGTAATAAATATGAACAAATACACTCAGAGAAAGATAATAACTATCCATCCTACAAAGATCTAATGTCATCTAATATTTATCAGACTGAAATGATATACGGTGTATTAAAGGATGTCTGACTTTCTTTCTGACTTGGGCTGCAGCTACTTCTTTAATGATTCAGGTATTACCATTTCTGTACTTATCATTAGTGTCATTATGCCTCTTCCTCTCCTCTCTCCCTTCTGCTCTTCCTCTCTCCCGTCAGCGAGGTGTAATCATCAGAGTTATCAATCACGGCGTACTGCCAGAGGCTCACAACTGTAATACCTGCCATGACGGAAATGATTCATGTCCGCAGCTTGCTTCATTATATCAACACAGACACAGAGCGCTGGATGAAATATTTATTCCCCGATGCAAAGCTGGCTGATTTTGATTTAGTACACAGGCAGCTTCGTTTATTTATCAGAGTTTATGTTGGGAATACAATACTAGAGTTATTTTTGTGACAAGTAAAAGTGAAAATGTTTATACAATTGAATAATTTTGTGAGCGGTGGATCATGTTCCTTTCAAATATAGTAAAGAAACACATTTTTCAAGCACAAGTGCTCGCTGCCTTTTATTTTTTAGAGAAAGGTAAGGTGTTAGAGTCAGAAATGGGGAGAGAGAAATTGGGGAATGACATGCAGGAAAGGAGCCACAGGTCGGAATCGAACCCGGGCCACCCGCTTGGAGGACTATAGCCTCTGTACAAGGGGCATGCGCACTTACCACAAGGCCACCAGCGCCTTTTTTTAAAAAACATTTTTTAAACGTTTTTAGACAATTTCTCTAGACCTTGAAGGTTTAATGATACTTTATTATTTCCTGGTACGTCTGGTGCAAAAAACTGAACTTCAAACTCACTCATAGAGTTCTATGGAAGTAAAAGTGCTGTTAAACTTTAATAATAACACAATAAATATGGATAACTTACAGAAAATGGCAGAAAAAAAATGTTTTTAAGATGCCAAACAAGCCCACAGAGCTCATCTGAGGCAGGTGCAGACCTCTTAAAAACAGCTTATTATTAATGTTGAAGTGAGAATATTATTCCTGTGTGCCATCTTAAGCATATGTTTTGTGTATAATATTCATGTACAAACAGTATCATAAAAGAGTAACATGTCCTGAGGTGGTGCAGCAGCCATATGCAGAACACTTTAGGGTGTGTGTGAAGTCGACACAGCAGCAGCTTGTGTTCGGCTCAGATCCACTTTACAGTAACTGTTCTGTTGTGATGCTTTGATGTCGGAGAGTTTGGCAAAAACAAAAATCTCTACAAAAAAAAAAAAAAAAATCAAAGTGAAGGGGAGTTTGAAAGCAGTCCCACAGCACTGAGAGGTAAACAGCATTTTAAATATCTGTAGCATGCGGCGATGGTAGAGAAATATTCAGATCAGTAAGTTAAGGTGGTATTACCTGATGTGCCTGGGGCAGGAAAACTAGCTGAAATAAATATGGTGACACTTCACAACCTTAGGCTGCTAAAGTTGTAGAAGTTATACTGGCTGTCTTTTTAAACATCCAGCAGACGTGGAGGAACATTAACATGGACTGGAAAGTGCCGTTTCTAGCACAACAAATACGTCACTGGTGGACGCAGACTAAAGCTCATTCAGTGAAAAAAGGAGGATTGCAAGAAGTGGGGGAGAACCCCAGTTTTGAAAAGGTGTCTATTTTATTTTTCATACTTGTGTGCCCTTCTCTTAATACATTTAAAGGAGCAATGTGTAATTCTGACACATAGACTTCTACTGCAGTCCAATTTCAAAACATTGGGGCGATCTACTCCCCCGCCCCCTCCTCCATGGAGACAATGCTCATGCTGGTGGCCATTTCGCGGACACTGAAGCTTCAGTGTTTAGCCAGCTCTGCACTGGCCTTGAAACCTTTCCGCGTTCTAACTTCTGTCCATTTTCAAAAGCATCCCCAATATAAACCTAGTTTTACTACGTATCGGTTGTAAAAACTGGAGATAAACAATCAATATCAGACTTGGAAAATGGATCACCCTTACTATTTTTGTACTGCCTGTTTCTGTACTGAACTACCACACCTACATGTTCAGTCTTTGACTTCTGACTCTCCTTAATTTGTATACCGCCTAGGCTCATTTGCAATGCCCGTTCCTTGTTGGGCTTTTTAAAATACGTACAAATCAACAACAAATACTCAAGAAACAGCTCAAAACAATCTGTACAAAAAATCAGACAGAACAATAACAACAACGATAAACAGGGAGCCTAAGATCAAATATGACTACATGACTAATCATCCAATTTAAATCAGCCTTTACTTGACTTTTGTATTCTGGTCTTGATAAACTTATTGTGAGTAAATTAAGAAAGCCATGGTTTAGTTGGTGGTAAAGTAACTCGAGAAACACCTTTTGTGGCTCCCTGTTCATGGACTACTACCCTATTGATGTACTCTACTTAACTCTGTCACTTTGATCAACACCTCATATCCTGCTGTCACACCCTGACCTTCGCTGTGCGTCTGATGAGGCTGTTTGTCTGATGGCTGGCTGTGGGACACCTGTACGGAGAGCTGTGTAATGGAAGCAGCCAAGGTGTCGTAGCTAATAGAGCAGAGGCTTATTTCCTGTTCACTTTTAGAATGAATTGACAGCTTGGGCTCATCTGTGAGAGTAAATGAATGCACACATGGAAGATGCCCCTTTTCAGCATGTATGAATGGCTGCAGTCAGTCATCGTTCTGCTGGATGACCTATGTGACAACAAGTGTCAAACATCTGTCATGCATGATCGCCCCTCTAACCACACTTATCAAGGTTCACCTTCTTGCTTCTTTCCTCAACAATCTGCTGCTCACATATCTTTCTTAAAGCACAAGTCTTTTAGTATGTTTTTACCAGTTCATTGCTAAATCTTTTTGACTTACCCCACTGTTGATTTTATTTTTTTCAAAAGTGATCACACAATACGTTTTAGGATTTACATTTAGTGTGTCCATAAGAAGACGAACTCTAGTTTCAAAAGCCAGTGTCAAAGTGCCTGTAACCTGCATATCTTCTAATGACCAGCAGGGGGAGAAGCCACTGTTTGCAGAGAGAAGCCAGATTGTACAAAACCAAGACAGATACCGAACTTCTCACATACAAATTTTTGTATTGACTTTCTGATCTCAATCACAAATATCAAGTCTTTTTCTATGCATCATAATGTTCATTCTGTACATTACGGTCCCATTAAGCGTGAAAGGGACTAAACGTAGGGCATGTACAGCATGGCTCCCAGAGATTGTTAAGTTGTTACCATGGTGGTCTGTTAATCAGTATAGAAGCCTAGCCGTATGTAGCCAATCCCTGTCGTGCAAACATGGCCACGCATGGTTCAAATATACCAAGATGACGAAGGCCTAAAGGCCCCAAAAAAAGTCAGAAATACAACTCAGTATTAAGGCTAATATTGCTTCATGTCTTGGGGATGCGTAAATGTATGTTCACCGTAGAAATCTAATGTAAGTTTTGGGGATATGTTCCGTGTATCAGTCAGCTTTGTTTTGAAAAATGTTCCTGCCTCTAGTGGCCAAAAACCAAACAAAGTAGCTTTGAATATGTAATGGTAGAGCTTTGGTGAATTAAAAAAATAAACAAGAATTGGAAAAATAGCCCTCGGACACGAATGGATTACCACATGAAAAACACACAACATAATAACTCCCTGTGTGAAAGTCAACCTTAAAGCATTTATCAGGACTCTGTATGCAGATTTCAGTCCTGTGCTGCTGGAAGTGAAACCACAGCCTGCACAGAAGTTAAATATCAAATGCATATTCTTTTTTAATTTTGTGCTTAAATATGCAAAACTGGCCGAGTTGTTGCTTTAACCTCCTTTCTACACCTGCCTCATCCTGATCTCAGAGCCACTCGTCAGCCCTAGTGAGCTCCAGTTGCAGGTCATGTATCAGGACAAGTGGGGGTAGACAGGGGGTGCTGTTCCTTGGAAGACCTCCCTCTTTGGATTCCCATCTGTCTGACAGTGGGGTCGAACCTTGATGCTGCGAGTGTAGACTACAGAGCAAGAAGAACACTGATTAAGATCACTCATGTGGATAGTTATGAGTCCAGTGTGTAATTACAGTAAACAGAGGGTGTCCTAACTTTGAAATTGTCCGAGTTTTTTCTCAAAGAAAGGATCATCTGAGGAAGACTTCTGGTCGAAATGTTGTGATTGTGATGAATCAGAACTTTTTGTGGCATTGGAGCGAGTGTGCGGGCATATCTTCTTCTTCTTCAATCTGCTGTTTTTGAACCTACACCTACGTGATGTGCGTATAACTACCTCCATTTACTACTTTTCAATATTAAAGTACAATATTCACACTGCTTATACTATATAACGATATTTATTTTTTTTAAAAGCCAAGCCGAACCATATTGGTGTCCAATAGAAAACGCTTATGTTCTTTGTATCATTGATAGATGACATGAAATACGGTGACAAATGTCAGTCGGGACTTTAAGCGTTGGTGCATTAGAACTTGTACATAAAGCAACCAAACAAGGTCAGTGAGGCAATATGTGACAGTTTGAATGATTGAGTCTTGTCCTCTGGGATGAGCAGCCCTTCTCTGTTATAGCTTTTATTGTTGTTGTTTTTTTTTTAATCACTGTTTTGTCTGTATAGGCCTTCTTCTCCGTCCTGTCCTATAAACAGGAAACAGTCATTTTCACCTTGCCGGTGAGTGTTTGTGTGGCTGTTATTGTTTGTGCTTCGAGCTGTAAACATGTGTGATAGAGTGTCGATGCTTTGTTCGGCCACTGGGGACCGCAAGATTTGGTGTCTGATCTTGAAGTTGACATTAATCACTTTATAATGTCATGTATGAAAGGACAAGGAGAAGGTGAGAGATTTACTTTATGACTGTCCGTCCTTGGGGTGCATTGTGATAGACGTACATTTTGATCTGTTTGCCTTTGGGTCACACAGAGCAGCCCCGCCCTGCCTTGTACAGTCAGTCACAAGATGGGAGAAAATGTCTACATGTAGGACAAAATGCCGGCATGAACATAAATAACCACAAGGTAATGCAGTGGCATAGCTTAGCATGTCATTTTGTGGTCATTGGACTGGAACATGCTAAATCACCAGTATGGTCATTTAAAGCTCTCCCATCTGCTTCAATCAGTCACTGGCCCTGTGGTGCGCTCCAGGTTGGAGGTCATGTATAAGGACAGTCAGTGGGGATTCTGTTTCATGGAGACCCCTTTTGGGTTTCCATCTGTTTGACCGATGAGTGTCTGACTGTGTGTCCTATATGTAAACATAATCTGCAATATGACCAGTTAAAAATATCACTGGTTGTCGAAAGATCTGGAAAAGAAACAACAACATACCACATGTATGCTTTAATAGACCTTTTATCTGTTAAAAAATGTTATAACCAAGGACTTTCACGTTACTTTTAAGTTAGTTCAAGATCTAACATGGCATACAGAAATAAAAAACTGAGGGATCAATTCATAATTTGAGTTTCCTTTTGACCCGTTGGATTAAAGTGGAGGAGTTGGGATCATCCAACCATCCATTATCTAGACTGCCGGGGGCTGGAGCCAATCCAAGCTGTCATTTGGCGAGAGGCAGGGTACATCCTAGAGTATTCCAGTCAATCACAGGGCTGACATATAGAGACAGACAACCAGCCACACTCACATCCTCCCCTATGGGCAGTTTTAGAGTCACCAATCAACCTAACGAGCATGTCTTCGGACTGAAGGAGGAAGCCGGAGTACTCGGAGAGAACCAACACATGCACAGGGAGAACATGCTAGCGCTCCACCATGCAGCGAGTTGGGTTCAACACTTTAAAAAAGGAAAGTATGTGGTCACAGGCCCTACAAGTGCAGGTTTGACTCCCGATCATGACGCCATTTGATGAAAGTCATCCCCCAGTCTCTTGCACAAATTTCCTCTCCATCTACAGCTGGCTTGTCCAAATAAATGTAAAAGTATAAAAAATAAACCGTAAAAATCAGGGCAAGCATCAAGAGGTGCTGACGTTAGAAATACTCAAATCCTTCTCATCTTTGACCTGGCCCAAATTTCCATTTAGACAGTACTGCTTGTTTGTGATCAGTTCATTTTTATTCAAAATTAGTTTAGGAAATATCATTTTAAAAAACTGTAATAGATTATTGTAACTTTTTGTATCGCTTATGGTAAAATAAAACCAGAGTCTTAACAGAGTCTAACCATAAGCAAAGATTATTTTGAGACGTTATTAAGAAGTTCATGACTTTTACGTGGTAGTCTTTAAGAGAATAGCAGTAGAGGGGAAAGCAAGTGCACAGAAAGTTCGTATCTGAGGTATATGGTGTTTTATTTAGGAGGCAGGGGGGAATGATTACTGCACCTGCTCTCCGTTCACAGCACCTAAACGGGACTAACACTCCATCGCACTGCACGAAGCCACTGTGGGGAGGATAAGGAGAAACGTACTGTATATGACCCTGTGTAAGTCCTGAAACTTGTTTGTGTTAGGTAAAGAACCTTGTTTGTTCCACTAAAGTTGAGAAGGACGTCTCTTCACTGGGTTCGACTCCTTGGCTCTTTGATGCATGTCCTTCCCACTTTCTCTTCCTGTCTCTCTTCAGCTGTTATTTTAAATAAACGCAAAGGCCAAACATAAATATTTAAAGATAAAAAAAAACAACTATTTGCCAAATTTTCCACTCAAACAAAATAGTCCCTAAAGCATCCCTTGCCATAGGTTGTACTCAGAAAATGGTCTAGGTTGCCCCATCTGTTAAAATTGTCCCCAAAATGGAGGAAACAAAGACACTCTATAAAATCTGACTCATAACAAGCAATATGAATCATTTTTTTGTTGAGCAAAGAATTATTTTATAATGTTTTAACTTTTGACTCAGGGTTTTAATTACAAGTCCCTTAACATTTATTTCTCTCCAATTGGAAAAGGACATCGGCTGCACTGAAGGTTCATTGATTGCAGGACCTCTCTTTGAAATAGATAAATATGTGGTGACGATCTTGACGAGACAATGATATACCTGTTGTTCCGTTTGAAAAATACAATATCATGTCAGCATGTTCAGGAGATAAGTGGGACAATGGGATAAAAATTGGTCATAACCATGCTCCCAATAACTTCCTCCTTTCCAGGCAATAGACTTAATGTCATCATCATCAATGTGACACAAATTCAGGACATAGACTACCCCGTTTGTTTCTCTTTTGTCTCTGGTAGAACACCCTTTAAAGTTTGGTTCACCCATTAGTTTCCCTCTTGCGTCACCTCAGGAGAGATTTCCATTTTCACACATGATATTTAATCTAATACGCAGTTTGTCATGACATTTGCTGAGCTTAACCATCTTCCCAAGAGGCTAAAACCTTTGATATATACAATCTCATCACCTAATTCTCCACTGCCACTCACGGCTTAGTTTTCTTGACACACTACAAGCAAGGCAACCTCAAGGGACTGACTCTTGGGAGTCGACTGAAAATTGAAAGTAAGATGCTTGCTGTTCTCATACCTTTTTCACATCCATCCGGTTTAAAGCCCCCCTTGGGAGCAGATCCTGTACAGCTTTTGTTACCCAGAAGCCCAGCAGGCATCTCAATGGTAATTGTGATTGTGACTTGAGAGACCTCTACTGCAAGCCAACCCATCCATGCATTACAACTGGTGATAAGCCTTTTTCTCTCACCTCTCGGTACAACTAACAACACTACACATACTTTGCGTAACTTTGCAAACATGTTTTCTTTTTGTGTACCTGGTGAGCAGTCTCAGAGTTCTAATATTTGGCAGCACATGAAATGCTTTGGCTTTAAGCAGTCTGTAGAAAGCAGATCTGCCAAAGAGAAAAGCTGGGCAGCTGGCAACACACTGTCTCGTCTCTGCTGTCTTTGATTGCTGGGTGAGGATGGTGTGGTTTGTACCCATAGACTGTATATGAATGTGCTGTAAAAAAAAAAAAAAAAAATGAAGCCAAAAAACCCCTCCGACAGGGCCTGACATATTGCGCTGGTGACTTCATTGGAAGTCAAGGCACACACAGAAGGGATCTGTTGGAGGTGCAGAAATGAGGCCACGCCCTTTCCTACGACATTAAACTTGTCGATAAAATATCAAAGATCCCAAACGTCCTACTCTACTCTGCTAATCTGGTAGAGAACTATGCGTGAACCCCATTCGTCAACAGAGCTGTCAATAATGTTGTTTTTCAAATTTCATTTAACTAATTTAAACTAGAATTCTCGGAAAAGTAAACATTTGGTCAAAAATGAACATGATAAGAGCTACCTATTGACAGAAAACATGTTTGAGAAAAATGTATTTGACCTATTTTTTAAATTCGAAAGTTTGCTCCATGTCCCATCTGTTGAAATGTAGGATGCGTTTATGACCTGTACTGCAGCCATTCAGCAGGGGGCGCTTCAAAGCTTTTGGCTTCACTTTTTAGCAGCTCTTGTGCTGTGCATTGTTTTTACTGTAAATAAACATTGACAAAGCCTCGGTGACGTCACCCATTGGTTACTAAAGGGCGCTTGAAGCCCATGGATGGTGGTCCCCATATTGGGAATGCTGTCTCAACCTATCACCTGAACGAGCCAAACAACAGGCAAAGCTGCAACTGAGGCGGATCTTGATAAACAGCTACACTGAGTCAGGTCAGCCATGGGCCTTTTTTATGAATAACTCTTATCCTTCATGAAATCCAAACGGCTGAGTTATAAATAACCCATCATCACCTCCACCTTCTTCCTCCCCACAGCTTCTTTTATCTCTTACACTGAAAATCATCATCGTCTCTCACATCAGCCTGCCAGCCTGTGATCTCTTTGTGATCCTGCTTCAATCCTGTTCCTGCAAACATAGCCGCTGTCCCTGTAGTGCTACCCTGTGGCAGTTCATCCACACATTATAAATGTGTTTGACCCTCTGTGGAGCTTAAGTCAACACCTGTCTTGACTTTACCGCTGCCTCTATGTCTACGCAGACCTCAAACCTATTGAACTGAGATTTTGTAACGAGTTATGATGCTTTAGTTCTAAAGGAGTATTTCTTCATTCATGAAAATATGTATTGAATATAAATATTAATTGCTTAGTGTAACCTTAATAACTGCACTAATGTGTGATGCTTATTAAGATGTCGACTACACTGTGTTGGATTTAGTATATTTCAGCAGGACTTAATTTACTTCATTCATGGCACTTTAAGTATTTCGTTTACACCTATGTGTCTATACCGCTTTTCCCGTTCGGGGTCGCGAGGCGGGCTGGAGCCGATCCCAGCTGTCATTGGTTGAGAGCCGGGGTACACCCTGGACTGTTCTCCAGTCAGTCACAGGGCAAGAGCAGAACCAGTTAACATGAATACAAAACTATTCTTCATTAAGATATCTGACCCAGAGTCTGCTGAGACTGAACAGCCAAGCTTTCCTGACATTGGATTATATTAAAGCTTCCATACAGAACTTAAACTATTGGATAAGAAAGAAAAAAGTTTGACCACATTTTTTTTGCAATCCATGAAAAAGTGGCAAAATTTTCAGTTTGTATCAAAGTATTTGACAAACAACCGACTGACTCATGTTGCTAGCATCCTAAAAGGCTATTGGAATAAAAATATATCTTCATCAAGGTTTTTAGACCTGTGAACCAATGTCATCATCACAATATTTATTTCATTCAAATTCAAACACTTACTCTCTGCCACTGACCATAGTTAACTTCTGACAGATTTTTCACATAAACTCAACAGTAATCTTTTTTTGCCAGAAATAATACAGACGTGAGATATTTCATTAAAGAGTCCAGATACAGTGTTACCAATCAGGGTACAAAAACATCAACACTCCCGAACCTGCCAAATTCTGCTAAACTTTGGCTGTCACTGCATCTGTTACCACAACACCAGGCATCTATGCAGGTGCAAGTCCCCATTTAATAAGCACTCTGAACAAATGACAGATTCTCACATAATAATCATCATCTGTAATTATAACTTTTGGACATGTTTGCTCACAAACAGGATATCTGAGGTAGTTTTACTATTGGTCGAGGTGTAAACTGAAGCAGATGTTTTATAACTCCCTCCTCTGTGCAGACCCTGAATACTCTGCAGGCTTTCTGAAGACACAATGACGTTTCAAAGAATTTCAATTTCATTTATTTAAATGCATGTTTTGAAGATACTCTTGATGCTTTATTGATACTAAACTGTTTTCTTTCACACCAAAAGTGTTCTTTTTTGTTTTCAAATAATGTTGATGTAACAGGACAGCCAGTTAGCTCTTCCCCCCCTGAAAGAAAGAGAAAGATAAAGAGGAGAAGGATGGACGACTGATGTTCCCATTACTACTCTGTTCATTTGAGCCCTGGAGGAGAATAGAAAAGCTGTAATAGACCACTGTACATTTGTGAAGGGACGAGAAGAGGTGAGTACTAATAGTTTGGGTCTGCCCAGAGGAGGAAACATTAGAAAATAAGAGGAATATTTCATTTCACACACTCCATGTACAGTACAGTTCATGTCTTCAAGCAGGTGTAGGAATTTATTGTTTTTTTATGTTATGAGTCTGCTAGAAAAATGTGATCCAAATCTCCTGCGGGTGAGAAATTAATTGCCTTTTTTCTCACATCTCTGATATCCCGTTCAGAGACAAGACACGACTGGAAGACAGATGAAAGGCGTCTTGAAGGACGACGATTCAAGCGATACTGTCAAACCTTTCTGATTGGCTTGACACGTAGCTCTTTAGGGGCCACATACACCTGAGAGTGGATCGTATTCATGAAGAAAAAAAAAAAGGTTTTTCATGTCAGTCAGTCAGTGTGCAGACAGGGCTTTTAAAGCGGGAGGTGTCGAGGTCAAACAGCTTCAAACGATTTATTATTTTTAGAGGCAATTATGCAGAAATGTTTATTTCCGTTTGTAGTAAGTGGATCTGTTGAATGATTCACTTTCATGGCCTTGTCAAAGCATAAATGAAAAACAATGTAGACATAAAGACTTGTTAAAAAAAGAGACCAAAGGGTGATCATCAGAAATAGTTCAGATCATGTGATAAGCTCAAAAGACAAAACTACAGCAGGAACAATGTGGGGCAAATAAAATGTGTTTTTATTTCATCACTGATGAGTGTGGGTCAAAAAAAACCAACGTTTATAGCCCAGGAGGTATAAACATACAAGGAAATGTACCGTACTGCACAAGCAGCAACTTCTGTTGTGAAGCTTGATCCAAAGACAACTGGACTAGCTGAAGGTCTTGGAGACATTTCACCTCTCCCCCGTAGTTCTAAACTATCTGGTGGCTGGAGCTAGACATTTTTGTGAAGCCAATGTTTAAAGGAGCAATATGTAACTCTGACATGTAGTGTTTAAAATGGGTACTGCAGTCCAAATTCAAAACACTCCTACCTAGAGTAGAACCTCCTGCCTGTGCACACACAGGTTGCCATGTCGCAGACAATGAAGCTTCAGTGTTTAGCCAGCACTACATCGGTCTTGAAACCTCTCTGCTTTCTAACCTCTGTCCATTTTTTAAAAGCATCTCCAATATTTATTTTATATTTATAGGATTTTTTCCCCGTGCATTATTAGTTACTACACTCAAAGCTAATGATCTTATGCGAGGGTTGGAACTCAGATCAACGGATGAATTTAAAGTTTTTCCTTTTGGCTCAGCTTCATCACAAAGGTGCAGTCCAGCTCCTACATTCCTAAAGGTCTAATGAGGCAAACATCACAATGTCATCTGCATAAAGCCGACATGCAATATTTGTGTTTCTTATGCAATCCAAAAGTTTAAAACTTCAGCCAAACATTTAATTTCCAATACTTAAATAGTGGTAAATAATGGACAAATTAAGTGATTATTTTAATCTTTGACAATCTCTGTTTAGTCTTCAATATATATTTAATTGATCTCAATGATTGTTCTCTACTGCCATGTTGGACTTTACTTATCATTAGATTTCAGCTTGCTTTAAAGGAATGATGGCTAATGGTAAATGGACCTGGACTTGTATAGCACTTCTTACTACTTTTCTCACCTCTCAAAGCTTTTTACACTACATTTCACATTCACCCATTCACATACTGATGGCAGAGGCTGCTATACTTGACGTGCCCAATTGCCTACCAGTACTATTTCATACATTTGCATTCTCACAGTGCTGGCTTTGGTCTTGCCCAAGGACACTTCAACATGTGATTGCAGGAGCTGGGGATAGAACCCCCAACCTACAGCTTGAGAGACAACCAGCTCCACGACAGAGCCACAGCCTTTAGTTTTTTCATGCCCAAAAAAACATCACAACAAACGAGGACACACACACACATACACACACTTTGGCTTAACAAACTTCTAAGGCACTGACGTTTATTCTCTCCCTGGACTGTTAACCTGAACTTAACCCCAATTACTAACCTTAACCTGACAATTAAGACAGAAACCACTTTACATTCTGCTGAATGTAGCTGCAGTCAAATTCAAATGGGGACACCAATTTTGTACCCAATTAGACATGCTGTCCCCAGACAACTGGTTATAATAACTCTAAAGAAAGCACACACACATGCACATACATAATCTTATACAGAAATGTCCAGGTGTATCATAGGAAAACCTCCTGGGCAGGGTTTAGTTTGACTTTCATTTTCTAGCTATTGCACAGACCTATTTTTTTCCCCCTTTTTGTTCCTGAGGTTGGAGGGCACAAGAGATGGTGGAGGGATGTAGAGCATGAAGCCATTAAAGTGGGTTTGGGAGTCTCACTGACAGTCTACAAAGCTCACAGAGATATTCATTTCCTCTCCTACTACCATCTACTCTCTCACAGAAACAACATTTATTCCTGCTGTTTGTACAGAGGTAAGCTGAATTAAATATGAATACAGCACAAGTTTGATTATTTGACTTTAATAATAGTGTGTCTTGAAATTCTTTTAAGGGCTGGATATTTGTCCTTTTGAGAAATTGTTGAACTTCTGTCTGTTTGTTCAGTTAACTTGCAGAGTCAGCATTTTATTCAGCAGCAGCAGTCATCTTGGTTGTTTATGAAAATGCCTCAACTGTATGCAATCATGCCAATTTTAATAGAATGAGTGGAATTGGCCTAACCCCTTTAAGGTCAGATTCAAACTCATCTCCACCACAGCATGAAGTTGCATAACTATACCACAAGTTACATGTTGGCAAAACTACAGAGATGTTTTCTCTTCAAACTGTTTTAGAGCAGTTTTAATGAGGTGGTGCTGTTGCTGTTTCTCTCTCTTTTTCTTGACCCCCTCTTCCTTTTTAGGGGGGGAAAAGCAAAACACACACCTGAAATTCCAATCTTCTTTTAGCTCTGTTTGGTCCCTACAGACAGACTGCTGGGGAAAATGTTCAGCTATTTAACAGCTGAATGTGCTCTACTGTTTGGTAGCCTACCTAGGTTGATGAGAGAAGTTGTTTTGATTACTGTAAAACTTAAAATAGAAGCACATCCCAATTGAAGGCCCAGTCCCTTTCACAAGCCTGGCGCTACCACACGTTTTGACAAAAAAATGCAGGTCTCAATTAGACGCCCACAGAAAAAATAAAGCTGAACTTCAACATCTGTCCAAGGCAGAGAAAAACAACAGAGATATAAACCCATATAAATCGGATTTCTGGATAAGTCTTTTCTTTACTTAATTCCTTGGGAAGAAGTAAAAAAACAGTCAGAGGAAATAAACAGGAAGACGGCCTCTAAAAGATCCCCAGACATAGCCGCAGTGAATAATGTGATTACAGTGAATTAAAGAGTATTAAATGCTGTGCTGCAATTACTCCCTTACTGTGTGAGTCTTTGTAATAGATGAATATATCAGGATTTATTTAAAACGCAGCGAAGCGAATGGCTCTCTCATCAGAAATAAAATCAGCATGAATAAATCAGGCGACAGGGAAGTAGAGTCGGGTTGCGCGGCGATGACAAAAGCCTGCTCGCGGGATATTAATCGACAGAAGCAGCATCCATTTTTTCGATCCAGTGTTGTTTAACAAGAGAAGGGCAGCAGACGATGAATGATTTCAGATGAGAAAATCACTTTGTGCGTTTGTCTGGTTGAGGTTTTAAAGTCTTCTTCACTCTCAATTGCTCACCAACATTCTCCGTTCATTCACTGTATATCTCTCTTTTGTTCTGTTTGCTTTCTTTCTTTACCGAGTTTGATCCACTTGAAGTCCCCCTCTGTCCGCTCGCCCTCTCTCTCTCTCTCTCTCTATCCCCTGTTGTTTCTAATCGGCCCCTGTTATCAGCGTGTTGTTGTATCAGGTTAGCGGTCGATTGGTGTGAGGTGACAGCAGACAGGTAAGGATGAATGGAGTCCTGGCGGAGGCGGCGATTCGGGCACGGATCACCGGGCGCTGCTAATTCAGGCATAAACAGATTCAAAAAGCACGCAAAGGGACTAATGAAGCATGGCTGATTGGACAGTGCAGACAGTCCCTCTGCAGAAATACACACACCAGTGATATCAGACAGAAAGACACATGCACACAGTCAAAGGCATTTAGACATATGAAAGGCTGTGAAGTGTGCACTTCTACAGAGGAGTGTGTTGATCTGTCAGTGCGTCACAGACAACTGACCATGTGTACAGCTGTCTCTCTCTCCACCTTCCTCCTCTCATCTTTTTGCTTTCATTGCCAATCCCCTTCATTCTTTCTACTTTATATTTACCTTTCTTTACATTTATTTTATTTCCTTTATCTCCTTACCTGTCTCTTTTCATTTTGTCCTTTCATTTTCTTTATTTTCATTTGCTTTCTGCTCGTTTTTTAAATTCATTTCCTTTTCTCTTTTTTCTTCCTTTCCTATTGTATGCTTCTGTCCTCTCTCCTTCCTCATGTATTCTTGTTACCTTCCTCCCTTCTTTCCTCTCATTTTGTCCTCCTCTCTGCCTTCCATTCATCATCCACATATGTTTTTCCTTCTTATTAAAACTCTTTCCTTTTTTCCCCTTTTTCAATCTCACTCCATCCCTCATCCATTTGCCCTTTTTTAAGTCCTAGACCTAGACACTCCCCAGTGTCTGTGCTCCTCTTTTCTTTTTCACCTTTTCTCATATTCTCCCTCTCTTCCTGTCTGAGCGTTCCCCCTCTCTCTACAACCTTTCCAGTCCTTGTTTCCTCTCCTCTTATTTCACCTGAACAAGTGTGTGCTCTCCTGATGGTGATCTCTCTCCCCCGAGCGCTGACAGGTACTTTGGGCCTCACATCCTCGGCTCGCCCGGCGACTCAGACAGAGTAATCAGAGAGTCTTCTTCCCTCTGTGAATGAACGAGCTTAGATAAACAGAGAGGGGAATCAAACCAAGCAAGTGAATAGGTGAGAACATGCGGACATGTGAGTGTAAGGAAAGTAAAATAACTTGTGTGTGTTAGAGAGATTAAAGCCTAACCAGGAGGGACAAAAACACAAAATGACTCAAGTCTACGTCTCTTTTAATGACTCAAAGGAAATTGAACGTGGAGTAAAGTAGATTTGTTTTTTTTACACATCAGTACATGTCCTTGTTAAGGAACAAAAAGTCTGCATATATGCAGTAGAGCACCTGTTGAAACTGACCTCACTACGCTGCTTAAATCTGAAAATGTGTCTGGCTGTCTGTGTTTCGACCTTCCTTTCGCAGTGAGCCTGACAATAGCGCTGCATGAGAACACACAGCTTCCTCATTCATTTGTATGAGGCCTCTGTGTTTGCACAGCAGGGACGCCGATACAGAGGAAAAAAATAATGATTTGCAACACAGCAAAGCAACATCCTTCGGAATCACAGAAGATGCCACACTGATAAATCAAACATCATCACTTGCATTTTTTAATCTGTTACCATTCCACCAATGCAGTGACCCCTTCTACACACAATGTATTTCTAGTAAAATTTTAAGTTAAATATACTAAAAACTAAGAATCTGTTCTGTGGAGGACGTACAAAAAGGCTGTTTCAGAAAGACGCTGTAAATCACTTCATCTGACAACAAGCAGCAACCTCTGGTGTTGCTTGTTGCTGATGAGGAAGTGCAAAGTCCTGCAGTTTGTCAAGTGTCCACTTGAGACTTGCTCCAAAATCCCCGTAAGTCACATACACACCACATCCAGAAATGACAGCTTTCAGTACACAAGAGGTGATAAGAAGAGGTCAATTCTTACACAAGCATGTGTGCTTGAATGTGTGTTTGACTATATGAGTGTGACTGTCTGTATGTGTGTGTGTGTGTGTGTGTGTGTGTGTGTGTGTGTGTGTGTGACAGTGTGTGTGACTGTGTGTGTGTGTGTGTGTGTGTGTGTGTGTGTGTGACAGTGTGTATGACTGTATCTGTGACTGTATGTGTGTGTGACTGTGTGTATGTGTGTGATAGTGTGTATGACTGTATGTGTGTGTGACTGTGTGTATGTGTGTGATAGTGTGTATGACTGTATGTGTGTGTGACTGTGTGTATGTGTGTGATAGTGTGTGTGTGTGACTGTGTGTGTGTGACTGTGTGTGTGTGACTGTGTGTGTGTGACTGTATGTGTGTGACTGTATGTGTGTGACTGTGTGTGTGTGTGTGTGTGACTGTATGTGTGTGACTGTATGTGTGTGTGACTGTATGTGTGTGACTGTATGTGTGTGACTGTATGTGTGTGATTGTGTGTGTGTGACTGTGTGTGTGATTGTGTGTGTGTGACTGTGTGTGTGACTGTGTGTGTGATTGTGTGTGTGTGACTGTGTGTGTGTGACTGTGTGTGTGTGACTGTATGTGTGTGACTGTGTGTGTGTGTGATTGTGTATCTGTGACTGTATGTGTGTGTGACTGTGTGTATGTGTGTGATAGTGTGTATGACTGTATGTGTGTGTGACTGTGTGTATGTGTGTGATAGTGTGTATGACTGTATGTGTGTGTGACTGTGTGTATGTGTGTGATAGTGTGTGTGTGTGACTGTGTGTGACTGTGTGTGTGTGACTGTGTGTGTGTGTGTGACTGTGTGTGTGTGACTGTATGTGTGTGACTGTATGTGTGTGACTGTGTGTGTGTGTGTGTGTGTGTGTGACTGTATGTGTGTGACTGTATGTGTGTGTGACTGTATGTGTGTGTGACTGTATGTGTGTGACTGAGTGTGTGTGACTGAGTGTGTGTGTGTGTGTGTGTGTGTGTGTGTGACTGTATGTGTGTGACTGTGTGTGTGTGACTGTATGTGTGACTGTGTGTGTGTGTGACTGTATGTGTGACTGTGTGTGTGACTGTATGTGTGTGACTGTATGTGTGACTGTGTGTGTGACTGTGTGTGTGACTGTGTGTGTGTGACTGTATGTGTGTGACTGTATGTGTGACTGTATGTGTGTGACTGTGTGTGTGACTGTATGTGTGTGACTGTGTGTGTGACTGTATGTGTGTGACTGTATGTGTGACTGTATGTGTGTGACTGTATGTGTGTGACTGTGTGTGTGACTGTATGTGTGGGACTGTATGTGTGTGACTGTATGTGTGTGACTGTGTGTGTGACTGTATGTGTGTGACTGTATGTGTGTGACTGTATGTGTGTGATTGTGTGTGTGTGACTGTGTGTGTGATTGTGTGTGTGTGACTGTGTGTGTGTGACTGTGTGTGTGTGATTGTGTGTGTGTGACTGTGTGTGTGTGACTGTGTGTGTGTGACTGTATGTGTGTGACTGTGTGTGTGTGTGATTGTGTGTGTGTGACTGTGTGTGTGTGACTGTGTGTGTGTGATTGTGTGTGTGTGACTGTATGTGTGTGATTGTATGTGTGTGATTGTGTGTGTGACTGTGTGTGTGACTGTGTGTGTGTGATTGTGTGTGTGTGACTGTGTGTGTGTGACTGTATGTGTGTGACTGTGTGTGTGACTGTGTGTGTGTGTGTGACTGTATGTGTGTGACTGTATGTGTGTGTGACTGTATGTGTGACTGAGTGTGTGTGACTGTGTGTGACTGTATGTGTGACTGTGTGTGTGACTGTGTGTGTGACTGTGTGTGTGACTGTATGTGTGTGACTGTATGTGTGTGTGTGACTGTATGTGTGTGACTGTATGTGTGTGATTGTGTGTGTGTGACTGTGTGTGTGTGTGAGACTGCGTGTGTGTGACTGTGTGTGTGTGACTGTATGTGTGTGATTGTGTGTGTGTGACTGTATGTGTGTGACTGTATGTGTGTGACTGTGTGTGTGATTGTGTGTGTGTGACTGTCTGTGTGTGACTGTCTGTGTGTGATTGTATGTGTGTGACTGTGTGTGTGTGATTGTGTGTGTGTGACTGTGTGTGTGTGACTGTGTGTGTGTGATTGTGTGTGTGTGATTGTGTGTGTGTGACTGTATGTGTGTGACTGTATGTGTGTGACTGTATGTGTGACTGTATGTGTGTGACTGTGTGTGTGACTGTATGTGTGTGACTGTGTGTGTGACTGTATGTGTGGGACTGTATGTGTGTGACTGTATGTGTGTGACTGTGTGTGTGACTGTATGTGTGTGACTGTGTGTGTGTGACTGTGTGTGTGTGACTGTATGTGTGTGACTGTGTGTGTGTGACTGTGTGTGTGTGACTGTGTGTGTGTGATTGTGTGTGTGTGACTGTATGTGTGTGATTGTATGTGTGTGATTGTGTGTGTGACTGTGTGTGTGTGACTGTATGTGTGTGACTGTATGTGTGTGACTGTGTGTGTGTGTGTGTGTGTGTGTGTGTGTGACTGTATGTGTGTGACTGTATGTGTGTGTGACTGTATGTGTGTGACTGTATGTGTGTGACTGAGTGTGTGTGACTGAGTGTGTGTGACTGTATGTGTGACTGTGTGTGTGACTGTGTGTGTGACTGTGTGTGACTGTATGTGTGTGACTGTATGTGTGACTGTGTGTGTGACTGTATGTGTGTGACTGTATGTGTGTGATTGTGTGTGTGTGACTGTGTGTGTGTGAGACTGCGTGTGTGTGACTGTGTGTGTGTGACTGTATGTGTGTGATTGTGTGTGTGTGACTGTATGTGTGTGACTGTGTGTGTGTGATTGTGTGTGTGTGACTGTCTGTGTGTGACTGTGTGTGTGTGATTGTATGTGTGTGACTGTGTGTGTGTGTGTGATTGTGTGTGTGTGACTGTGTGTGTGTGACTGTGTGTGTGTGATTGTGTGTGTGTGATTGTGTGTGTGTGACTGTATGTGTGTGATTGTGTGTGACTGTGTGTGTGACTGTGTGTGTGTGATTGTGTGTGTGTGACTGTGTGTGTGTGACTGTGTGTGTGTGACTGTATGTGTGTGACTGTGTGTGTGTGACTGTGTGTGTGTGACTGTATGTGTGTGACTGAGTGTGTGTGACTGAGCGTGTGTGACCGTATGTGTGTGACTGTATGTGTGACTGTGTGTGTGACTGTATGTGTGTGACTGTGTGTGTGACTGTGTGTGTGACTGTATGTGTGTGACTGTATGTGTGACTGTATGTGTGACTGTATGTGTGTGACTGTATGTGTGACTGTGTGTGTGACTGTATGTGTGTGACTGTGTGTGTGACTGTATGTGTGTGACTGTGTGTGTGTGACTGTGTGTGTGTGACTGTGGGAGAGAGATATATCAGAGCAGACTCGATGAATGGAGACATGTTTGCATTTAAAGGGAGCCGATAAGATGGTTGTACCTTATCTGAGTCAGCACGAACCACCTCTGACAACACAGATAGAATTTTCAACTTGTGACTATGTGTGTGTGTGTGTGTGTGTGTGTGTGTGTGTGTGTGTGTGCGTCTGTAGAGGTGAGATAGAGAGGTAAGATAGTATCACTACTTTAAGAGACAGGTTATTTTTCCAGAGTGAGTTTCAGGCCTGTGGTTTGAACATCACCTCTCTCTCCTTCTCAGTTTGTCTTTAAACCACACACAAACACACTCCTGCAACTTAGTTTGAATCAGGTCAGCTGGTTCACGTCCACACTGAGCCGGCCAAATGGCAAAACAAATACTTTTTTAGGTTAGTGTCGTCAAGAAAAAAGGTATGACTTAGGCTTTTTAGTTGCAAGATGAGGTAATTTGGTAAAAGTATAGCCTACATCTTTATACGTCTTGACCAGGATTTAACAAGCTGCAAATAGGTTGAATGTGAGGTCCACCTTAATATTCTCACAGGGAAGTTTAACACTTTCACATAGTATATGATCAACACATTAGGGAGGCTGCACGGTGAGAATATATGTGAAAAGTCACAGGTCTCTGCAGCAGAGAATTTGTCCTTCTGCTGCAGAGATTGACCCCTGTGGTGGACTGTGTGCACTTAACATTGAGATGAGGGAAAAATTTCATAACCACTCTTTGTGTTATATTTTTAAGAGTATGAATCCTGGTGTCCTGAGGAACACATAGTGCAACAGAAAAATCAATGTCAAACCCGGAGGTTAAGAGTGTTTTAGGTTGATTTTAGACCTGCTGAGACACGGGAGTTTGTATTTTGAGCTTCTGTGTCAGTTTCAGCAAGAAAACAACCCAACAGATTTCCCTTGCCTTTTATTGATTGATACCTGAAAAACCTATCAAGAAAAAGGACGAGTAGAGAGAGTGTACCAGTGTGTGTGTGTGTGTGTGTGTGTGTGTGTGTGTGTGTGTGTGTGTGTGTGTGTGTGTGTGTGTGTGTGAGTGTGCGATGAAGGTCGCTGCATCCAGGTACCCATTGGGTTGGAATCATCATTCCAAATTTCTAATAGTCGCTGCTTCCATGCTTGTTTCCTCAGGGGTGAAAAAACTGAAATGGACTTTGCTCAACTCAGGATATATCAGGACTTTTTTTTTTCTTCTTATTTTCTTCTCTGATCTATCGGTACTCTTTAAGTGCCGCCTCACCGGACTCGTATAGTTTGTCTGCAAACACAATTCATCATCTGCTTGTTGACTGCACCCACAATGTTGTTTTACTGGGTCAGTGGATTTCATTGTTTCTTTTTTTCTTGCTCCAACACTGTCCTCATATATGATACTTTAAGCTGCAATAATATATTTGTTGGCCACTTCTGGGCCACAAAAGACAGGCATGTTTCAATCTATACACTGAGATAGTGAGGGTCTTATTACAGCTAACCTACACACCAAAGTAGTCACAAAAGTTTTTGAGTTCACTGTTAGCAGAAGACAAAAACTCAGCCTGTACAATTCATATTAAACCACAGAAGAAGAAAAAAAAGGAAAACAGCGAGCAAGGGTTGGTCACGCCAATAAGCAGATCCAGACATGCAAGCAAAGAGATAATGATATATAGGGAACACAAACACAAAGAAACTCTTGGAATATTTGAGACACGCAACACAGACAAGCTAGCACATGGAGAGAAACAAAAATACAAATACAAAACATAGTTTAGGCTAGTCAGGTATGTGAAATCTGACTGCTAGACGTCACTGTAGCTTAACAGACAATTAATTTACTGCTCAAAGGGAAAAAAATAAAGAGATTAAGGGGAAAGAAGACAGAACAGCTAGCTAGCATGATAGCTAGCTAAGGGAAAACTATAAAAACTGAGTAGAGAGCATGAGGCTAGCAAGCTGAAGGCTAGTGACAAAGAGCTAACAGGATCAATGCCAGCAGGCTGAGGTACAGAAAGAACGATAGCAAGCTGTATTGTAGGTGAGATTGGATGCTAGAAGGCTGAGGTATGAACTGGAAACTAGCAAGCTGATGCTAACTGCTCTGGCTGATTGGGAGCCATCAGACTGGAGGCTACCAGGACGGGGACACAGGCTAAGTCTTTGGCCTACTAAGGTAACTTGAACCATTGCTTACAGAAAAATGTTCTACTGTGCCCAAGTCAGACGAATAGCTTTTTGCGCAAATATTCAAATACTTTCACATTTTCGTGCATATAAGACCTGAAATCAGTTTCCATAGTTCATCAAAACATGGAGCGACGGGGTCCTTTACAGGCCAATTTGAGATTTCACATATGGTGAAAACAACACAGGTGAGGAAACTAAAGCACACTGTAAGAGCAGAGTTGGTGAAGTTCTTTGGGTACACTGAAAAAAGTGGAAACACAGAGCTTACCGAACGGTGAGCAAACAATTCCAAAGGGTGAGTCCAAAAACCAGCCGAGATCATGAAAACTAGGGAGACCACTAACTTTTATAGAAACTACTAGAAAATTTGAAACGGAGGACAAAAAAAAACTGGAGTAGAAAAGAATCAAACACAGGGTAAGTATACAGGCAAGGTGAGCTAACAAGACACAGGTGGAACAAATTACAGGCAGACAACACACAGGTAAAAAGTGCAGGAAGTGTGGTGAGTGACACAAAATAAAACAGGAAATTATTAAATGATTATATAGCCTATACATGACCAAAGGAGTTGGACAAGACATAATACAACCATGGTCATCAGCTATGTAGTTGCAGACTGTAGTTGACAGATTTTTATTTCTGTTCTGGGTGATTAACCATCGTAACTCAGATTAAATCTGAAAGACAAAAATGTCTTTAAATTAATTTGAAACATTTCAGTAATTCTCTAACTTAATTTATTGTATTCTCACAAACAACTTAATTATTATTTTTTTGACCTGCAGTTCTCATAATTATAATAATTATAATAAATGATGTACCTGTAGCTATCAGTACTTCTCGGGTCGGGGGGGTTGGGGGGCCATGACCCTGCTCATTGGAACACTGGACTTCCACCCCCACAGCAAGGTGCCAACTAAGAAGCAAACCCTTCAATTTGTCTATACTCATAATTGTGAATACTAAAATAAATAAACTTGAGTTAGCAACACAGGAAAAGGAGTAAAAAAAAAGTCAGTCTGCAAACTCTGCTGCTAAAGCTGCTCTATTTCCAACTGAGAATCCATCACCCACTGATGTGCTAAAACAGGTCAACAACTCTGAAAACGACAGGTCTCTCCCTTCATAACATCCTAAACAACAACTGTCTCTGTTCTCTTCCCATTTGGTGTTCTTCTGTTACGATATCAGAGGGCTCAAAAGTAATTTTAAACTGGGCAGGAAAAGACTCAGGACGGGGTGAAGATCTGGCAGATAATACGGCTGCTCTTGGCTACTGGGTCAGTAGGGTGGGTCTGGTTAATTAGAGGGCTATGGTGTTGGCATCAGTAGCCTACAATGTGTTTGTATGCATGTGTGTATGTGTCTGTTTGGCAGCCCGGAGGATGTCTGTTCACTCTCTGTGACAATATGGTGTGTGTGTGTGTATATGTGTGCCGTGGCTTTGTTTTATCGTGTGGTTCTGTTAATGTGTCAAAGTAATCATTGCCAATACCCCCTTGGAGCCGTCACCTTGGAAGGACAAGAGAAGAGGCAGCAGCGTGAGCTTTATGGTGTCGTTCACAGAACGTCAGAGGGACGACACATGCTAATCACAGCTCCAGGTTTCATTTAACAGTCCACAGCCTGTTCTCACGCAGAGATGAAGACTTTCTAAAGCCAGGCAAAGTGGGAAATGACTTGGGTCCTCTGTGTTTCTAGTTTCCTCTGCGTCCTTAGACTGATGACATATAAGATGTGTACACCCAACCCAGGCCATCTTGTGCTACATTGAAATTACACCCTGGAAAACTCATTGAGAGACCGGTTTGCCTCTGGATTGGAGCCAGTGGTCTAACAGATATGTGATAATCTGAAAGGAATGAAAAATCAGGCTTATCAACCTGAAGTCAAGGGAATGATGCAAAAGGTGAATTTTGAGAATCATATAATTTCCAGCTTTTTCTTTTGCGAAGACAATTACAACATTTCCATACCATACACAGTACAGGGTCGGAAACTGAGTCATTTGGCCAGACATCTTGGAAAGGGTCAAGATGTGATATTTAAGGATTTGAGCCTTGTTGAGTTAAATTATGATCTGACCTGCTCAAAGGTGATTGGCTACTATCGGACTATACACTTAATACAAATCAAAATGCTTCCATTACCAAAAACTCTGTCCCCCAGCTGTAAATTCAGGATTCATATGCTGATATATAGATTTTCTCTCACAAATTTGTGGTACATTAAGATAATTTCTAGGAGACCCGGTTCGATTCTTCAGTCATTTGCCCTTTTTAAACACCATGCATCCTGTTCCATACAGGCTTGTAGGGCCATGTCAGTGTTGTAGCAGACTCGGCCAGTTGGCTCAGATTTCCTACTGCCCAACAAGGTTTTCTAACTCATTCTGATTTAGGCTGATGCAATCCCAAACCAGACAAGATATATAATCCCTTCAAGATGTTTTGAGTCTAACTAAGGTTCTCCAAGTTCCATTTGGAAATGTCTGGAAAAACCACCAAAGAAAGGCCATCAAGAGTGTCCTAGTCAGATGCCAAAACCTCAACAGGGGACTTCAATGGGTAGATGCAGTAACTGAGGATGTCTCCTTACCCAATTTTTATGGCTGACAAAAAAAAAACAGTTGAGAACCATGACCTCAGACCTGCAAGTACTGACCCTCACCCCAATCACATCGAGATGCAACTCTCAGGCGGCCAGACCGGGCACTTTCCTCCCCACAGTTTTTGCCCTGTGATCCTGTCCATGAAAACCACAAACAGAATTGGTGATAAGGGATCACGGGGCTGAGGTCAGCATCCACCAAGAACACATCCACAGCTCTCACTTTGGTTCTAAAAGGATTAGATGTCTCATTGTAATAGAACTCGTACCCCGAACTCGCTCAGTTACCTGCACAGGACTCTGAGAAGGACACCAACGCAGGCCTTCTCTAAATCTGCAAACCTACATGGGTAGGTGAGTCCACTGTTCCACAGCCAGTAAAGATTGTGATTTTTTTTTTTTTTTCTTTACCTGATGTTCAAAAGTCGACTTTTTCCTGGGGGAAAAAAAATCTCCCTGTATTCTGAGTAGTGTGAAACCTCCATACATGTCGCACACCTTCTAGTTCCCCTTTTGAAAACCTCAAAAATTGTTTCAGAGTAATGCCACAGGAGCTTGGTTGTGATTAAATTGTTTAAACAAGGAACAGAAAAAGTATTGTTTTTCTTGCTTAAATGCAAAAGCATTGACAAAAGCATTGACTTGTTAATTAAGATACAATCTGTCTCATTAAGTCACTTAGCTTCTGGTTAAAAAATCCTGACAGCCGAAATGTTTCACTTTACACCCAGAACAAATCATTTACATAAAAGCATTTATCATCCAGCATTGTCCCAGCTGTTTAGGAAAGCCAAAAGGGAAATTCTTTTTTTTTTTTTTTTTTTTAAGAGCAAGAAGAAGACGAACTCTCCCTGAGCGAACAAGCTCTGGACTCCATCTGTATTGTTCTGCCTGTTTGATTTCCTTTCTTCCCTCCAAAACTGATTTGAATCGGAGCCGCGGTTCTGGATTCGGGCTTCCTGAATGGCCAAGCTCATTCCCGTCGCTGAGATGCTGGTGATTGTGGGAAGTGAGCCTGAAGATTGGCGAAGTAATTAACGTTCCTGCTGGCTGGCAGATCCAATCGTCTGCTCTCGGATAGGAAAAGGAGCTGCATGCACACACACACACACAAACTTGCACACACTCACTCAAACACACACACTCACTCAAACACACACACACACACACAACAGAATCTCAAATTCAAAGTTTAATTGCGTACAATGAAATGTGTCCTCGTATGCACAGACAGCTGTCACGCTCAGGATGCCGCGCTGCTTTGATGATTTAGTTAATGTGATAATAGAAGTCAAAACAAGTAGAGCGCCTGTCATTTACGTCACGTTTCTGCATGCATGTTGGTGAAATAGTAATGATGTTGTCTTTTGGTTTGTGTATCTCCCTTTAATAAGGCTTTCAGTCAGATAGAGATGTGTGAGCGCTTTACAGGCACTTGTTATTTCCCTGATATTTCCCTGGCTTTCCTGCAGTGCATATTATAATCCTTTTTTCACACACACACACACACACACAAAAATCCACCCTGCTCTTCCTACCTGTTCTCAAATCTGTCCTAATATGTTCCTGCCGCTACCTCTTCTCTTTCCCTCCTCCTTCCTTCCCTTCTTCTTCTCTTTATCTCTTCTCAAAGCCCTCTCATCTGCATTCCTCCGCCTCTCCTGTAACTCTCTCTCCTCCCTTAACGATTCTCGGCCATCGCTATCTCCTCCTCAACAATTGTCCCACATATTTTTCCTCCTCCTCCTCCTCCTCCTCCTCCTCTTGACTTCGCCCTCCCTTTTTTTGGTCTTCTTATCGCCTCCCTCCTTTCTCCCTCTCTCACCTATCGGGGAGGGCAGACGGGCCGGCCTTTTTGTCTCAAGGTGACTCGGAGCATCTGGAGCTGTTGCGGCGATATGTGAAGCAATTTATTCGCAGGCGGGAGGTGTGAGGAGACTGGACTCTGGCCCTCTGGTGACTCCAGACAATGTTGCCGGATCGACGACCCTGTGAAGGTTGTTGTTTACACACACATGAACAGCATCCGTGTGCTCACAAACCAATTGGAGCACTAGTTTGGATTATTATTTTTTTTAATCTTATTAAAAGTTCAACAGGCAGATGCACACTTTGGATTAAAGGGTTGAATACCCCTGGTGGGAAATGATAAAGGGACGTGTGTCTGAGCGAATAAATGAATAATGTTTCAGCTTGGAGGGTGGTCCTCATAGACTCCTGTGTCCTCCTGACATGAATATTAAATCCCCACGCTGCTAAAGGGGACTAATTGCTCTTCATCTCATTTGCTTTCCACCTCCTTTGTCTTTGTCTCTGTTTGAGACTTTGTTCGAGCTTGTATGTTTGAAGGTGCACCGTGTTAGAGACGGATTACTTCTATGTGCATGTTTCTCTGCGTCTGTCCTGTTTGCAACCTGTCGCAGGTGCTCTATTGGCGTGCAGGAGTCGTTTCTTTGATCATTTGACTTCACAGTTTGTGTTTTGATGTCACAAAGACGGTGTGTTTGGACGCCAACTGGACATCGAGTCTTGATGCCTGTTAGACGTCCAGTCTTGACATCAACTCAGGCCTTGGGTTTTGATGCCAACAGGAGTTTGGGTTTTTACTTCGCATAGATGTTATCTTTGTACGTCAACTATGGTGGCTACTACTGTGGCCTAGTGGTTAGTTCACTTGCCTCATGTACAAAGGCTGTAGACCTCGTAGTGTGCGGCCCAGGTTCAAATCCAGCCTGTGGCTCCTTTCCCGTATGTCTTTCCCCACACTCTCTCTCTGATTTCAGACTCTATCCACTGTCCTGTGTCTCAAATAAAAGCATGAAAAGTGCAAAAAAAAAACTATGCGTTTTGTCACTGAGAAGTTTTTGTGTTTTGTCATCAACTAGACTTTGGTTATTGACATCAAGTTTTGATGTCAGCAAGCAGGGATTTTGACTAAAACCACAAATTGGGTTTTGACATTTTTTTAATTGCGATTAATCACATGCTATTTGTCGTTTCAGGCGCACCGTAGATAAGCCTCCGCAGTTTCTCCCTGTAGTCACATTGATGGAAAAGAACGACACTTCTGCATCTTTAAATGTCTCTTTCACTAAATAAAAAACCTCCTACACAGCTCAGCTGACGAGTCAAACGTGATATCCCCCCTTATGGCATCAAACATTTCACTTTAAATTGTTCCTTTGAGCTGTCTTCATTTAGAATTCAAGGTGTAACTTCAGGCGTAAGTTCAACAAGTTGATGTTGTAACCTTTCATCTACCCGAATTATTAATTAAGAAATTACTTTATTTCAAAATAAAAGCATGGTTGATTTCAAACAGCAAGTGAAGTACTCTCAGCTTAAGACCGTCCAAAAACTGAAAATGAAAGCCTAACAATTTTTCTCTTAAATGATCAAATAATGACATATCAAACATGCCATTAATCACAATTAACTATTGAAATTTAGCGATGAATTGCAATCAAAAATGTTATCTTTGGCAGCCCCAGTTTAAACTGAATTTTAAAAAGGCAAAGTTAGAGATGTATGTGACTCTTGGGGAATGTTGGGCCCCATCGTTATTTTGGAAAACGTTTTCTTCCAAAAATAAAATGTTGAGTTCAACATTAGTCTCGTCACATTCAGTTTGTCATATTTATTTGTAGCTCTCTATAAATAGCAGGTTTAAAAACAGTTCCTATTGATCTGCTGTTAGTCTTTGTTCTTTACACTTTAAGAAAAGGAAACGTCAGTTATGATGTCCCAGTTCACTTGCTTAAAACAGCTTTGTTATGTAGATGGAGAAAAAACTTCTTATTTCTATTTTGTACAAATTAGAAGGTACTTGTAAAAAAAAACAAAAAAACATCTTATCCACCTTTTACTGCGCTCTATGTAAGGCCAACAAGCGTGTCCTAATTACATAATTACCGAGGCATGCTGAGCCCTTTTCTGCTCTTCAGGGCTGAAAAGAAGTCAAATTACCTTGACTTCCAAAAATATGTGATCTGTAGCCGCGCCGAGGATTGAATCAATATTACGGTCCAATCTAAGGTGACGCTCCAGTTACAAAGCAGAGAGTAATGGAAAAATCAAAGCTCTCAGTGTTTGGACTCTCCAACATTACTCATCTGGCCTCCTGAATGGAGTCTTATCTGGTCATGACAACAGCACAGAGAGTGAGAGAGAAAGAGAGAGTAATTGCCATGGCAACAGGTCACCTTCAGTGAGAGTAGTTTATCGCTACCTAAAAGTTGTTTCAGGCAAACACTGCAGGGAATCTAAAGACATGACCTGACTGAAAGGCTTCTCGGAAGTTTAAGACTGTGACCGCACGTTTACATCGGGAGAATGAAATCGCTTCCACTTGACACGAGTCTCTCTTCTGCAGTGTATTTGTGTCAGTCACCAGATGACATGTGACCCAGACACCAGAAGGATATTCCTCCAGGATGCCGCAGCAGATGACTGACCTCCATATGACAAGATCAGAGAGCGAGGTTTTGATCAGGAACCAAATTGTCGTCTTCATCTCCCGTGTTGCTCCCCCTGTCTATCTCCTCTATTCCCATCAATAAAAGAAAAGTTTAGCCGTCTGAAATATTCTTATCTAGTTAACAGATCAATACCACCCTCACATGCGTGCAGTATATGGAGCTACAGCCGATTAGCTAAACATAATGGATTAAATCAAGGCTTCTGAGCTTACCACAACGAAATGCAACTAACAGCACTTTCTAAGATCAATGAGTAACAAATATTGTACCTGAATTTTAATCTGTAGCAAAACAAAAAGACCCCACACCTCTCAGAGGCGTTTTCTTATACATATCCTGATAAACCATAACTATATAAGTAACTGTTTAAACTTTGGGTTTTCTAAGAATGAAATAAATGCAGTTAAAAAAAATAAATGCTTGAAAGAATTAAGCCAATGGAAAAGCGCAAACATTGCAGTTCCTTGTGTGGCCACTTGGCTCCAAAAGAGACCCAAACTCTTGGTAATAAAAAGGCAAACAGTGTATTTCTCAAAATGTTTGAACTTTTCTTGTAACATCAGTATTTTTTAAAAATCAAATCACTTTTATTGCTTCAAAGACGGTTTTGATGAAAAGATGAAAAAAAAAAAAAAAAAAAGAGACACACATGCAGGTTCATCCAAAAAGGCTCTTTAATTGATCTAAGTGATTTATTACAGGGTGAGGGAGTCGGGTAATATAGATACTAGAATAGCTTTCAATTACCTCATTTAATTTTGATCATTGAACAGAAAAGGAATGGGGAGGGAATATAAAAGAGTGGAAAAGAGAAAGTGTTGAAAATTGTATATAGGCCATCTGAATATAGGCCAATCTTTCTGAGCTAATAGCGTAATAACACATGTTTCAGTAAATCCGCAACAGCTTAACAGAAAAAGAAAAATGTGCATGAAGTGTGATTAGAAAACTTTAAGTGACTATAAATTCTTATCATATGCAGAATACATGAATATGACACTAACCAGCCTGAAGTAACACATTTTTCTATATCGATATAGTTTTAAGATGCAGAGTTGGATGAATGTGAGGCCCTGTGTGATGTTTGTGCTGTACTGTGGCCTCATACCGAGACCCAGGGAGGAACAAGAATCCATGGATTAAGACACCTTGTGCTGGACAGTGCTGCTCCAATACTTTCATCATTTTGCAGATTGTGTTCATATGGACTCCTTTCCCAAAGTCTCTGCTTCCTCTGACTCATCACTTAATTACCAAGACTTGAAGGGTTTAGCTCCAAAACATTGTAAATCTTTAAAGAAGATACCTGAAATTCATTAACAGATGTCTCAAAATTTCATCCTAAAAAAAAAAAAAAAAAAAACTGCTGCTCTTTCTGTATCTGGAGACAAAGTGTTTTAATATTGAATGTCTCGTTTTGGAAATAAACTCTTCTCTTGTACGTCACAGCTGTCTATACACATCTTGCTACAGTTGCTACTAGTTTTTTGGTGGCTGTATTTAAGGACACGATCCCAGATTCCTTCACTATTTCTCCCAAGCTGTAAACGTTTCACTACTCCACAACACCCACGACTGAATTTTCCGACCAATCCATAATTAAATATACACAAAAACACACAGCTTGAAAACTCTGGTTATAGTTTAACCATGCGCCGACACCGTGGACCGCTGTAAATCGTAGTGCACGTTAAAGCACAGCAAACAGACAGGCGTTGTCGTAGGAAAGTAGCAAGTGAGTAAAACCTGCAAACTCTAGCTTTCCACAGCTTAACCGAAGATAACAGTGAAGTCATTTTCATACCGTAGTGTACATCAAATAAGTCAGTAAGTTGGTAGACCCAAATGTCTCATCTTCACTGCACAAAGTCACAGAAATTCCACAATTACTTCAAGTCATAACTTATCCCCCTTACATAAATCTAACCACTAATCCCTCTCTGAAGTCTTTTCATGTTTACTCCACAGTATCAGTCCTACAAGGTCCCTTTGGTTCTCTGTCAGACCTCAGACTCAAGACTGGACACCCGTCGCCAGGGGCGGAGTACGCAGGGGCTCCCTGTGGGCTGTACCCCTGCTCCCTGACCTGACTGGACCTCTGATCCAGTCTGGGATCCCTGATAGACCCCGTAGCCCCCATAGACACTGTCCTGGTACAACAGAGCCCGCTGACTTCCGCATCCCCCTCCACCACAAGCCAGCAGCTGGCACATTGGGTTGTTAGTAGCCTGGTTGTGGTGCTGCAGGTCCAAGGGACCATGGTAGAAAGGTAGTCCAGGGTACGAGTTCAGGTAGTGGGCGTACTGTCTGCTGAGCAAGCTTGTGGCTCTACGTACCATCCCCCGTCCTAACCCTGTCCCCTGTCGCACCGCTTCCCCGTATGTGGGGAGGTAGGTGGAGTGGGAGTAGCGCAGCTTCTGGCCCTTACGCCCATTGGACCTCCTCTGGTCCTCCCTTATGTGGAGGTAGGCCTGGTTCCGTGGGAGGCACAGGTTGTTTCGAAGGTGGGCAGGGTTATAGGGCTTTGTAGCTGTGGTCGGTGTGATAATGCACGGGAACAGGTCTGGCAGGGTTGATGGTGACTGGCTGGACAAGGATGACTGGGATTCGTCGAGCTGGCGCATCTGCTCGTTGCCCCAAGTCGCTTTAAGGAAAGAGGGACGGCGGTGCCTGCGTCTCCCTCGCACCGCAAGGTCCTCTGGAGGCCAAGAGCCATAGTTCTCTACCCGAGGACACACCCCCTCTCCGGGGTAGATGTTTTCACTGCTTTGGGTAGAGATGTGGTTTTCTTGGAGGTGGTTTGCTGTGAGCTCACTCAAAAAGACCGGACTCCTGTCACTCTTGTCCTGGTCCCTGTGTGATCTCCTCTCTGAATCCCCCTCGTCATACTGGAAACTCTTGGACCTCCGTTTCCGTCTGGAGAAGCCGGGATGTACGTTGTGGTTCTGAGACGAGGAGACCGGGTGAGACGTGTAGATGTCAGGAAGTTGTAGGTCGTTGTAAGGGATGAAGGGCGAGTGAGTGTCCACATAGAGTCTCCCGGTGGTCTGGTAGTTGTGCGGGTGCTGATGAGGAAGCGGTTCACTCACAGCGAGGTGAGGGCTGCTGAGGCTGGACACAGGAAGTTGCCGATCGTACAGACAGGAGGACGAATGAGTCGGTAGCGTGTAGCGCAGCGGCGTCGGCCTGGTCATCCCTCGCTGCAGTTTCAGAGAGTTCACGGCACTCAGAGGAGGGGTTAGGGAACGCTGGGGAAGGGGGCAGTGATTCTCCGTGATGTACGCGAACCCTCCGGGTACAGTTTCCATCGCCATTTGTGGAATGCGGACAGGCAAACTCCCACCGTGACGACTCAACTGCTCTATGGTCTTGGTGGCGTGGTCCAGAGAAGTCTCGACATTGGCGGTGGAGACCAGGCCCTTGGCAGTGCGAAGCATCTTTAGCATGTTCGCTTGAGCGTAGTTTGAGGTCAGATCAGGTTTAGCCAGACCTGATTTGTGTCCAGTGTCTTGCACTCCATTGAAACAACTGTAAATACCCTGAGAAATGGAAGAGGAGGACAAAAGAAGAATGAACAGAGAATTAGTAATGGTAGAAGAGGAGTCGAGTATGAAGTACTTAATCATTTGTAATTAGATCAATAGTTACCCATAAACTGTTTAACCTGGAATCAACCTCAATGGGTCCTTAAGGGACAATTTCATAGATGAGATTACAACCCATTTGTGAATCTCAAGGAGATGATCTACCTCTGTACTAATAAAAAAGCCCACAGGCAGTTAAGTAAAAAAAACCTGATTTCATTAATATCTCATTTCATCACTGAGGCAAGACTTAGTCACCAATTCATTATGCATTCTCCCAGGACTCAAAGAAAAACTGTTTAAGCTGAGAGGATTGCCCCAATAAATGGACACACTCGCGCCTCAAGTCTGCCGCAGCAGAACCGTCTCTAACTGTTTGGACAAACACACAGCCAAATCCCATGACGGTTCTCTCCTTACAGTCGGCTGAGAGATCCCGAAAGAGCCAAATTTAATTTGGCCCTTGGGGCCGTCCCACACGGATTAATGATTAGATAGTCATTTAGCCCTTAATCTGATAAAAACCCACATCCAGGCGCGGTGCTGTAATTACCCAGCTGAAGTGCACAGAGGCTGCAGTCCAGAGACACTTCACTGGCTCTAGGTTCAATAGCCACATTCCTACACAACAGCATCAACAAGCTGGGTACTGATTTAGGCTAATTGTAAATGAACATTAAGCAATCAAAGTTAAACACCAGAATCAGTGCTCCTTTTTCCTGTTATCGCTCCTCTCAGGCTTAAAAAGAATGCACTGCCATTAAAGCTTCACATAAAAAAAGGCCCTTTAAGTTAATGACATGCAAGAACACACCAATTTGTATTAATTTCTCATCTCATAAAAGCAACGTGCTTCATGTAAAACAGCATAATGCACTGAAAATGAACCACTTAGACTCAAAATGAGCAGCCAATCCTGTAATCATTCAACCAAGAGGCAACTTAACTAATCCAATTACAGCCAGCCAATCAGTCATCTAACTCAAAAATCAATGTAACCAATGTACAAACCAGTGAAGCAAAAAGCCACTTCTGTAAACCAAGCAATCAAACGAATGATCTAATGAGCATTCCAAACATGGACACAAAACAATCAAATTACTTATTAGTGCATCTCACCCTACTGATGGCCAACATGAACTCCAGTTTGCGGGACTTATTGACAGAGTGTCGTAGTTTCCAATACAGCAAATGTTCCCAGGCAAAGACCAGCAGGCTGAGGCCCATCGCCACGAGCAGCATGTAGAAGACGCCCGCCATGTTGTCAATGTCCAGCTTACTGCTCATCACTTCGTTCTTCTCGTTCTGGCAGATGCCCGACAACCAAACCGTCTCCAAGCGCTGGGTGTCTCCTGGAAGAACGGAGGTGGAGGAAAAGGAAATTTATTCACTGATGTTGGGTGTAACAACGACATCGTGTCATACACTAGCAGCGTGCAGGCATCAAATATCACTTTGAGCAACAGATGCTCGCCGTCTACATCCATTAATTCTTCACTGATCTTTGAATTTCAGTTTCCCCTTGCAAATTGTTAAGCATCTGCTGCTTTTGTTTTGAAGGTAGAGAAACAGAAGTGTGGAAGCTTTGTATTCAAGGCCTTTGATGGAGGTGTGCCTAACAACTTTTTTCTTCATAAGAAAGTGAGTTCTTAAAAGTGATTTATAGAATGCCAAAGAATCAGACTTTCTATTTTTCAAAGGGAAGTCATATGTTTGACTGTTAACAGACTGACAGCAGGGTGACATTTTTCATCAGTACACTACTCACGCATGTACAATGAAAGATCAGCAAAGTCATGTGACGTTACCTTTGGTCCACAGGAGGCACCAAAAACAAACTTTAAAGTTCCTCATATGAGCTTTAAATAACGGTAAAAAATGTTACCTTCCCGATGTCAACCAGAGAGAAGGATGTTGACAGACTCAATATTCCCAGTTTCCTCATAACCCATTTCATGAAATGCACAGGTGAGGTCATCATTTAACCGAACATAGAAACCAAGCATTGCATGTCTTGGCATCAACCTTTTACAGGCTGACATTTTTGTGATGTTTGCTTTCTATTGAAGGTGACATGTTGGCAGCTTCGTGCATGATGTGGATATGACTTCATTTTCCAGTTAAATGTGATGTTACGTTTTTCTGTATGCCAAGAGAGCCTCGTTTGATTGAGAAGAATTTACAGTTCTTAAGGACCCTCCTCAGCTATCATTACCACACAAGCTACGCCTCCAGGCCTCTGAGCAGGTGGCCACCTCTTGAGCTGCGTCGCCTCCAGGGAGCACGGCGTGTTTTATCACTCAGTTACCGTATGTTGCCCACAAACACACTATTTATTACATCATCATGGAGAGCCCAGAGTGTGTGTGTGTGTGTGTGTGTGTGTGGGTGTGTGTGTGGGTGTGTGGTGGGGGTATGCTCTTAAGCTCTCAGAGGAGAGAGGATATTAACTCCACACCGGCGGCCGTCATGGCGAGTGTGTTAGTGTGTGTATAGGTAGGATGGATTTCTGAGTGGGTGATGGAGATAATCATATCCTTAACACTCCCTGCTGTCCTGCAGGATATTAACTCTTCCCTGTAATCCCACTTCCCTGCTGATGCAGCACACGCTGAACTGGACTGTTGCCAGTTTCCTGTTCCACATGCCATTCACACAAACATATAAAACAGAAGAAGGTTCAGCAGTGTGTGTTCAGGTATGGTTTTGTGTGTCTGATGAAATTGGGTATTTTTTTTGGGGGGGGAATGCCCACCGTCTCCGAGGAACTGCAGCAGCGCCAGGTCTATAAGCCGTTTCCAGCGGGAGTCTTTCTGCAGAGCGATGCCGTATCCTGTGGTGGCAAACACTTTCCCGCTGCCGATGGTCACCAGCTTGCAGCCTTCGTCCTTCCCCGCCATGTAATTCAAAACAGCAGCATCGTAGATAAAGGCGTCCAGCTTCCTACAGACAAATAAATGGATTTCAAATATAAATACTTTGCTAAAACAGCTTTTTTTAAGTTAATTTAATCAATCAAAGCGGACAGTTAGTTTTTTAATTTCTCATCAGAGTTAGATATCATGTTATAGTATCCTTTGTAAACAGAGTTGTATTTAATCCTACCAGAAGGAGTTTTGAAAAGGTTCCCAAGTAAAGCTGTGATTGGGTGATTTAAAAAACTATTACACTAAACAAAATTGTGACCAAATTCAAACCAATGAGTCAATGATTCTGTGCAAATCAATTTTGCGGACAAGATATATCTAAAGGAAGAAGTATCAAAATGTAATCTTCTCGTTAGTAGAATTCATCCTCTGGTGACCATGGACGTCATTACCATCTTTTCCTTCACTTGATCTAATATTTTGTATTTTATTTTTGGGCGTTTTATGCCTTTAAATACAGAGATAGGACAGTGCATAGAGCTGGAAATCGGGGAGCGAGAGAGAGAGTGGGGAATGACATGCGGGAAAGGAGCCACAGGTTGGATTCAAACCTAGGCCGCCCGCTCTGAGGACTGTAGTCTCTGTACATGGGGCGCACAAACTAACCTCTAAGCCACCAGCGCCCCCACTTGATGTAATATTTGTTGAGTTATCTCAGTCTGATCCAAACGTCACCTTTAAGAGCCAGGCTGCTGATTTAAATGAAGGTCAAAAACATTGATGGTTTATCTGCTCCAGACAAGTTTCAGGTCTCTGAACAGTTATTTTTAATCTGCACTGGCACAACTCAGATTTAAACTAAACCCAGTTTGAAGTTTAAAAATGTGCAAGATGAACTCAGGTATTTTGAGCTTGGTTCTTTTTTAAAGCACGGATGTTTGACAGCCCTTTTCTCTTTACAAATTGAGCTACAATAGACGTGTTTTCATCTAAAAATACTGCCGTCATGCCGGCCTAAATCACAAATAGAAGCTGCAACACAAAGAGCATCAAATCTCTACTGCATCACCCAAAATATGATCATTGTTACTATGCTGTTTTATGTCTTCGCTGACAGGAGGATCTGTTCAAATCAACCGGTTATATAATCGTGTAATAAAGTCTGAATGTCAAATAAAACTGTACCCGGTTTTGAGGCTCTCTAGCGCTTCTTCCACCCCCTTCTGGTTGTATTTCATCATGTGTGTGTGCATGTCCGGGTAATTGCTGCGGATGTTCCTCTCCGTGCTCCCGTTTGGGACCGTCCCGAAGCGGAAAGGGGGGTAATGCTCGTGCGGTTTCTGGAACTGTGGGGAGAGAGAGAGAGAGAGGAGGAGAGGAAGAGAAAGGCGGGGAGAAGATATGAGAGATGAGGAGAGGAAGACAAGAAAAGCAGAGGTTTGGTTTAGCAGACGTGGGGAGAGAGAAAAGGGAGAAAAGAACAAAAAGGTAAGGAGAGGGGATGGACTGAGAGGAGTGAAAAGAGATGAGGAGTAGACAGAAAGAAGAGGGGCAAGAAGAGAAAGGGATAGGAGAGATGGGAGGTGATGGGGAACGAATATTGGAATGAAATGAAAAGTGTAAAAGGACAGGAGAATGTGAAGATACAAGTGGAGGGGAAGTAAAGGGGAAGTAAGTGGAGAGAGGTGGGTAAGACAAACAGGGAGAAATGGAAGAAAGGTAATGGGGAGGAAATGAGAGTAGAGAAAGGATGTTGAAGGAAAAAGGAGGTAAAACAGGAAAAGGAAAGAAGAGAAAAAACAAAAGGGAAAAGGGTAAAAAAAAAAAGATGAAGGAAAACAAAGGGGAGCAGAGAAATTGTAGAGACAGGAACAAATAGAGTAAAGAGAGAGGAAATGTAAGAGAAAGAACACAAATAATGGAGGAGAAAGAAGAAGAAGAGCAGAAGTAATTGAAGTAAGGAGGAAAAATGGGACCATAATGGAGAAATGAGGTTGAAACGAGGACCAAGAGCTTCACAATTAAAAGAAATACATTTTTTTTTTACATTTTTATTTCTAGAATGACTTCCTCAACACTTCACGCTGTGCGAGTGGACCGCTCCGCTCCCCTCAGTTTTTCACCGAACGTGATATTTGATAATTTCACTTCCCACAGATAATCCTGATCCAGTTGAAATCTGTGCCGATCGAAGCTCACACTGCACGCGCTGACGTCGTAAAGCAGAACGAAGCAGGAAAAAAAAATGTCCGTTAGAGCTCAATTAAACTGGAAACAGGAAAAAGGTCCATTCATCTTGGTTACGGCACTGACCTTCTGAGCCGGGGCGAAAATGAATGGGCCAATCAAAATGTGAGCATGTGAGTGGGAGTGAGTGCGTGTGTGTAAATAACATCAGTCTTCAGCTGCAACCGGAATGGATTCGGCTTGAGATGCAACATGAAGTTTCTCTTTTTATTAATCAGCTGTTTGAAAACCAAACCCCACATCACTGAGGAAACTAGAAAAAATGAGGGTTGTCCTGTAACCTCTCCAACAGCTTCTTGTATTTATCACTTAGGAAGAAACGGGAACAGTTCATCAAACGTGCAGACTTGATCCAAAATAAATCCAGTGAGAGTTGAAAGTTAAAGTTGGCCCTCGTTCAGAATCAAATTCATTCTCGGAGTGTTTTCATGTTGGACAGTGCACAATAATCAAAACAGACATTGATGATGTAAATGTGTCTGTAGCTCCCCACCATTAACGGGGCATAGGGCCGACGACCCGATGGACGTTTTTAACTCTGGTTGGTTGAATTCTTAAATCTTATCAGCCAATCACAGCAGTCTATGACCCATTTTAAACAGTATATATGCAAACCAGCGATGTGCGACCTCAGCCAGCTTACGTCCTGAACCCACCTCATCCTCTGTCACGTGGCTCAGAATTCAGGGGCAGCTGAGGTTGTGCAGGATAATTTATATTGCTGGGACATAATGCATCTGCATAAAGTTAATATAATCAGTTGATTCAACCATAGATCACTGGTGTGGCTCCGTTGATCCCTGCCGGGGGGTTGTTTCTGAAGAATGAAATGGCTAAAGCTCCTTTGAGGCCCTGTTTGCAGGTTGAATGAGTGTGTGTGTGTGTGTGTGTGTGTGTGTGAAGGGAACGCGTGGGTGCTGTTTTCTTCTGTGCCTTGACGTTTTTTTGAATCATTTGACATTTGTCGATCTTGTTTTAACAGTGCGAGCGAGAGGAAAGATTGAGACGGCGCAGGAGTAATATTGATGGACGGACTGAAATATGGACGGACCGCGTCGAGACTCAGACAGCATCTGTATCGACGGAGCGAAGGGATCGATCAGTCACTCATGCCACCGAGCTCCCCCCCCCGCTGATAGGAAAAGGACAAAGATGTTCACCGCAAAGTCCTTTTACTTGACTTCACTTTAAAAGCTTTCCGCGAGTCTTTTGTCTGTCTCCTCTCGGAGGTTTAATAGTCGATGGAGAGAGAGTGAAGACGAGACGACGTGAGCTGGATTCAAACACAAAGACGTTTTTTTTTCCTCCATATCTCGCAGCAACACAAGAAACAGCCCGCTCTCTTTATGTCCGAGGCGGCTTTCAATAACGTTATAATCATGTTATTCTTCAAAGTACAAAGAGATGTTTTTGCAGTCTTTTACCTTCTTGTCGGAGAGCCCAGAAACGGTGTCGATGTATTGCTCCTGGATCATGAAGGCGGCCAGGTTGGCGGTGTAAGACGCCAGGAAGATGACAGCGAAGAAAGCCCAGATCAGGACCATGATCTTACTGGTGGTTCCTTTAGGGTTCTCGATGGGGACCGAGTTATTGAAGACGATGCCCCACAGCAGCCACACCGACTTGCCGATGGTGAACGTTGGACCACCGGGAGCTGAGGACGTCAAAAAGTAGCAAAAGTTACATTTATGCCTCTGATAGACTCAGAGAGCAGAGGAGGTGACACCGTCTAAAATTGCACAAACAATTTTTGTTTGAGATGTGTTTGATGTGAATAGCTTTTGGGTTTTTTTTAAAAAGTGAAATAAGTTCACCCTGTTAGTGTTTCATTAGCCGTTTCTTGCCTTCCAAACAACAGCTTCACATCTTCAGTTCCGTTCCAATCGCTCTCTGCCACCGTCTGCTCATGTGCAGCAGCGGAGGGTGCCGCCGACATCAATCACACTTCGATTAGCGCAGCGACGACTGCTAATTAAAACAGGAAAATGACCTTTCGGACCCGGCGACGAGGCACGCTCTGTCAGCACGAGCATTCTGGGATTGATTAGCCCTCTCCCCCAAAATCCTGTTGAGGAACTCGAAAGGTAGCAGAACGTGCAGACCCGGGGTGGATTTAGCGGCACGCGCACAGGCTCACTGTGAGGGGAGCTTTATATGAAATGCTAATTAAGGACCTTTCATGGATCTTTAATTTCAAACCTTGTGGCTATTTTATTCATCAAATAAAACAAGTATTTACTCATTTTTGTTGCATTGTTATACCAGCAGACATGGCAAAATATTTAGGGATGACAAAATGTGATACTAACAAAGAGTCTGTGTGATAAATATCAGAACTGTGTCTTCAAAATTAAAAATGTTCTGATCTGTTTTCTGCAAGCAGCAACCTCCATGCCAACGTGGAAGCGCAAAAATCTGCAGTTCCTCAAAATGATCAGAAGGGGCTTTATCTCCAACAGCCAATGAATCCCCATCAGGTCCCATTATAGATGCCAGTGTCTGCATCCGACATAAACATGTTTACAGCCTGGTTCAACAGCTTGGTCTCTATAGCTCACGTCTCTATAGGTTAAAAAAATATACATGGGGTGAATTTTTTGTAAAACTCATCCGTTAAGTTATAATAAGGCAAAGAGTTATGCACATTTTGGATAATTAGGGTGATGGCTGAGTCGACTGACTTGTGATCACATTGTAGCTGCTTGCCAGGAGGCTCAAGGTCCCTGGTACTAGACTGATCGAAAGTTAGGTAGAGATAGCATTTTGGATATAGCAAACATGTTGGGCTTCATAACGCTTCTTCAGAAACCAGAGGGTGTCTTTACTGAGTATCAAAAAAATCGTACTAATGTCGATAGAAAAAAATAACCAGACTTGTGTAAATCAGTGTACTTCTTGCGATGAAAGATACAACAGAAAACTCAAAGTACTTGGTCTTTTTCGATTCTCTGATTTTTTAAAATTTTCAAAATCCAAAACAAAAAACGCCAACCAGAATTTACATTTTTAGACACTTCAAATCCATTATTACCCCTTTACCTTTTCTGAAGATTATTGCCTTTTTAATATAGATGGAAATGGAAATAACAGGAGCAAAATGTACTGTTTCATAGTGAAACATTAAGAAGTGACACAAAATACAGCAACCGGTATTCCCAGGAATCTCATGATGCGAGTTAATGTAAAAGCATGAACTTCATTTGTTTTTGAGAAAGGCCCCGTTGTCCATCTAGCGCTTTTTTTTTTCTCCAATTGTTTTCAATGAGAAAAGAGGCAGGCGGCTGCCCGGGCAAAGAGCGCAGCGCCCAGTGTCTTTTTTTTCCCCGAGCGCTCCACCTCTTTATGCGCAGCTGCTCTGAGCGCTCTAGTTGAAAATCATGTAATTTCTTTAAAGAAAGGCGTTGTTGTTGCGCTCTTTTTAAAATGTTTCTCTGTGTCTGATGGGGAAATAAATAATCTAACGTAAAAAAAAAAGTAACATACAGTAAAAAGTAACAGAGCACTGTTGGTCATACAGCGACCGTTGTTAACAGTCTGTTGTCATAGAGACAGGACAGACGTACAGCGCTTTTCTTCCAGCTCACAAACGCTTCATACAAGATGGACTTTACTGGAGTATGTCCAATTCCTTACAGATTCCTCTTTGATTATTCTCTCCTAAACTATTCACTTTACTGAAGAAGGATCAGCTCCAGCAGTTGTAGTGAAACAAAGAGGTTAGAAACTCACTTTTGGCGCTGACCAGACTGCGGTTGTAGCCGACAGGACTGAAGTACTCAAACACAAACACCGTCACTGCCACCACAGTCAGGCACATCACAAACATCATGACCCACACTGCTGGGCTGTAGGGCTCTGGAGAAGAAGGAGAGACGAGAAGGAACAAACATGAGGGATTAAAGTTAGTCTCTTTTGTGCTCTCTGCTTTTAAACCTCAGCCTGTGATGAGAGTCGCCATATGTGGCAGGAGGATAGCAGCAGGACGGAGAAGAAGAAGAAGAGGCGACTGATGAGAAAATGCAAAGACAGAAAATTCACTGTTTGGGATTTTGTGCTGAATTTTCTTGTTTGGGGGGTTTGGAAAAGGAGATTTAGGTGTGTGTGTGTGTGTTTGCTGCGAGTAAAGGGATTTTGTTGTAGGCCACGGTTATCGACGGGATGAAAGCTTAATGGGAAGATTCCTGAAGCGTCTGCAGAGATGGAACTTGTTTAAGTAGGCCATCCTGGGGGGGGGGAGTAGATGGAAACATGGCTGAATTACTGTACATCCAACTCCAGGATGATGGATTTAGTACGACCGGATATCGAACCGAAATGGATGAAGAGAGAGCTGTTGTTTTTTTTTCTCACCAAGAAAGGCAGATGGGGAAACCGTCCCATTGCTGCGGGCGACCATGACGCTGATGCCCGTCTCTACAAACGGCACAGAGAAGTCGATGATTTCCGAACGCTCCTCATTGATAGTGAGAGAGCCGATGGCCATGTCGGCTCGTCTATACACAACCTGAGAGATGAAAGACACAGGATAGAGTTAAGTACAGTACAAGCACAGTGACGCATTGATTGTAAAGAAGTGTAAACACATCCTGTCCTGCATTTCGACCCAGATATTTTTTGGGGGATTCTGTAGAATCCTTCAAAATAGACCTGAATGGGTGTATTTTGGAACAACAAAATCTGCTTCCCAGTGTCCCAGAGGAAAGGCTGAGCGCAAATTATTTTTTCAACGTCGATGTCACAATGCAGCAAACGCTATCGTAAGGCATGACTCTAATAATGGCTGTCTGCAGAGATGAGGGAAAATATTTTTCTCATCATTAGGAGCATCCAGCGAGAGAGAATGCTGCATCTCAGGAGTGCTCATATCCAAGCATGCCTTTCTGAGAAGCAGGAATTTTGCAGAGAGGAATATGTTTTTTTTTAATAAATAGAGCACACACACACACACACACACACACACACTGGGTTACAGACAAGGCAAAGCGCCTGCAGGCACAGAAACACAAGCTCGAAGGCCTCTCCTGAGGAACACCTGTTGGGGTCGTTTTACTTTGAGATGCAGCATGTGTTTGATGTGGCTGCGTGTGTGGGAGGAAACTGTTTATTAGCTCCATATGTATATGCATGGCCCCACACCACTGACCTAGAAAAACGCCCGTCAAAGAAACTCGACCTGCCATGCAATGTTAGTGCCACGTAAGACAAAATGCACCAAACTGTTGAAGAGTTAAAGAGGGATGTACTGAAGAGCCCGCCTTCTGATCAGCTTTGGGATACTCAGACTATTATGCCTGTCAGTTGTTGGAAGGACTTTATATTTTACTTTTAAAAAACGAGAGTGTGATAAAATGGAACTGTCAATGGACTAAAAGCTTATTTCACATCAATTGGGAACTGAAGGAGAACACAGCCATGTTTGAGTGAATTGTAGCATTGATTTGAAGAGTCAAAGAACCGAGTGGGAAACGAAGTAAATCATTCTTTGACTGATCCGAAACGTATAAAACAAAAACTAGTTTTCACGCTATATCCTTTTGATGAGTCATGATCTGAAACTAATTAAAAGATTTGGAGGCTGCTCTCTGTGAAATTAAACTGAAGGATCTGGTGGCGGCAGTTTTGTTGTTATTGAAGTTTCATGTTGGACTCTTTCATTCAGGAGCATTTGCATAAACATTTTTTTTCCTCGTCTTTTTTTTTTTTTTTTTTTTAGGTTATTAGATATTTTTATATTTGGTCTGGCAGATGCGTCTGGCCCCAGTCACACTCAGACTGCTTTTACATTTCGCTGTTATTCAGGTTGGAAACTGTGTTTTATCAAATGTAGGTCTGTTTTGATACAAGAGCACAGTAGTGGTTAACAACCACGTTGGCTGTTTGGCTACCCGCTAACACTGTCACGTGTCAACAAAATGAACAGGGCAGGAGTTCACTTTACCTACATACAGTGGTTGTTCCGAAATCATGTCAAGCCAAACGTCTGTGTAATTTGTTTTCCTAGATCTCATCAAAATTCAACTCTAAAACTGGCTACCTAGCCTAGCAGCTAACTGCTATATCACGTTTTGTTAGTCTGATTTTTTTGTAGCATCCTGAGGCACATCGATCAGCTGTTTATAATCTCTTTGAAATCCAAAATAAACTAAGACAAACAGGAATAACTTGCATTTGGGAATTGGTCGTCACGGTTACATCAGATGAGAATGTTGAAGGTTTCATTTTAAGTCATGACAAAGAGAATCATTAGCCAACTTTGTACGTTCCTCTTAGCTACATAAAGTGTGTTAGTGTCTTTCAGCTCTTTGTTTTGGTTTAATAACTTTACTGTCTCGGTTCACTGAACGTTACCAACCCAGCACTGCACAGCATACGGACTAACTCTGTAACAGATTGGAGCATTTTCATGCTAACATTCATAGGTTTCTCTCAGGAGTTGGTGGAGAACCAAACCGAGCAAAAAGAGAAGAATTATTGTCGTTACATTCTTGAGCTGGCCAGATGTAAATATAGTGTGTCGCTTTTCTAACTCATTTTACGACTCAACTTTAAAGACAGGTTATATCCTAAATGTTTTCTGTAAAGCATCTTTTAATTATGTCTTTTTTAATACAGTAGATTACTCTTCTTCAAAAAATAGGTGATTTTTTAATTCCCCCCTTTTTAATTAATTCCTAACCTTGCTTGGATTGATTTACATACACTGAACGGAGAATTAAAAATAGTCACTGAATGCAGCGTGTAAAACTGAACTGAACACTAATCTCAGCAGCACGATTCACAAAAATAACCATTTATGTGATTAGGGGGCTGAAAAAAAGCCCAAAGCTAACACTCGTTTAAATAAGATCTGTGGATGAATATTTGTAAACATTATTCAAAAACATGGTCTCCAGTTGGCCGACACAGCATCACCAGCTGCTGCATTCAGGGACTTATCCTTCTTTGAACAACTCAACCGTCGGTCTCACCTCCCCAATCATGCCGTTCCAAGTCCCCCGGACAAGCTTGCCGTGTTTCCCGTTGGTGACCAGGTAGAGGTCGTAGGAGAACTTGATGGTGCGGGAGAGCTTCTTCAGGATGTCGATGCAAAAGCCCTTGCAGCAGAGTTTGGTGTAGGACTCCGAGTGGCCGATTATGCTGCGTGAAAGGAAGGAAAAAAGAAGCGACTATAATACAGTAAACCCTCTCTACTCAGCCCTCTGGGACTGTTGTTATTTTTGGATTTAAGTTGTTGTTGTTTCAGGGAGTGAGAGCTAAATATCAGTCACGCTCACAGTGGCCGTCGTCTACAGCGGAAGAGTGAAGGGCAGGCGATGGCCGATTCATTAACTAAAATCAATGTGTGTTAACAAGGCGTCTGTCAGGGAGACGGAGGAGATGACTAGAAAGAGCAACACACACACACACACACACACACTTACATAAAGAGGCTGTGTGACAGTAGATGGTTGAGCGACTGTGATGGCCTCTAATAAAAGGCCATTAAGGTGTGTAGCATGTGAGGGACGATCGCTTCCTGCGCGTGGCCTCGCTGACTAATGGGGTGTAGAAGACGGGAGGGGCGGGGAGCGGAGCGGTGAAGAAGACGCAGCAACATAGGACAGCGAAGTCAAACGCAAACAGATTGAAAATGAAGTCAAGAAACTTTTTTTTTTTTTTTTTTTTTTTTTTTTGCTATTTCAATTTATGCAGCTGGAGGCCTGAAATCTACAGGGGCTGCGTCTGCGTGTGAGTGTGCGCTTGTGGGTGTGTGATTGAGATAACTGCAGCATGTCAATGAGTCAGCATATAAGCCGACACGTGATGGAAAAAAAAAAAAAAAGAGCATGTGAGTGAATAAATGAGCAGGAGATTGAATGGAAAGAAGTCAAGTGAGTAATTAACATTCAAGTTAATCATTTATCCAACACTTCATTTTAGGGGAATTTTAAGCGTTTCTGAAAGCCTCGCTTCTTTCATAGGAGTCAATAGCTCCGATAAACGCAGCGTTAATTAATTGCTGCAGGAGCCGGCCACCTGTCGTCATTATACACTCTCCACTGACAACACACACACACACACACACACACTCAAGCACACTTAAATTGGGCCGTCTCCCTCCGCCGCACACACAAACACATGCACACATATAGTACAGTATCCTTAGAGGATAAGCAGCAGTTGTGTGTTGTGGTGTGGTGTGGTGTGTGTTCTTCACAAAATGCCCAGAAACTAGTGCAGCGTGGAGGGAAGCACCATGAGGGATTTAGACCAGAGAGAGCGAATTAGAGAGAGAGAGAGAGAGAGAGAGAGAGAGGAGGATTCTCAGGTGAACGGCAGACAGGAAACACACGGCGAACAACAAGACGAGGCCTGACAGGGCTGCAGCTTCAGATTGGAGGGAAAGGAGGGCAGGACAAAAAAAAAAAAAGAAGCCGAACAGATGGAGGAGGAAGAAAAAGGAGAAGAGGACGAGGAGGAAGAGGAGGGGGATAACATTTGTGATCACCACTGTGATCATGAGCACTGGGATGTTAGTATCAGCCAACATTTGCTGTCAGGAACTATTTTAAACCTGTGTGTTAAAAATCCCAACCCAAAGAAAGCTGTATGTGATCACTAAAAGATTGTGACAGTATCTCATTGGTGTACATGTTATTCCAAAGCTTGGGCATTAAAAGGCTGCCAGAAAACCAAAGTAAAAGCACAACATCTGGGTTCCTTTCCAAAATTGGGGAAATTATTTGTAATAGAAGTTCTGTGATTAACTGGCGAGCAGTCCAGGGTGTATCCCGCCCCTCGCCCAATGACGGCTGGGATCAGCTCCAGCCCCCCGCGATCCTGAACAGGAAAAAGCGGTCTAGATAATGGATGGATGGATGGATGGAATTGTTATAGAAAATACCATTGAGTTATTTAATATTTTGGTTTATTTAATTACTTATATGAACTCCAGTTCCCATAAGCCCTTCAATTTAGAAAACAGTTTGTTATAAACAAAGTCTGCAGGGGAATAGGAGAACTCCAGTTATCTTGGGAGATGTCGTTTGTCTTTGAGGATTTAAAATGATTGTTTTGTGACTTTATTGTAATCCAGAAATGTTGTTTTAATGTTCCATGTCCTTCAGTTGATTCCAATGTATCTTTAAATATGCAAAGCAAACCCAAAGACATGCTCAAGTTTGTCAATCAAAGAAATGCTGAATGAGAGATTGTAGTGACTTACAGGAGCTGGTGAACAGAGGCCGACAGAGACATAACGTCACAACCTCAGCAATCTATTACGGCCTCTGATCTTGTGGTTTCAGGCTTCAGAACCAAGTGGCAGGTATTTTACTCCTGTTCAGCAGAAGGAGCATTAGTGCGGCCTGTCACTGATCTCGGGCGATCAAGTCTGACTCATAGTTCAATCCAAAAGTGCTAAAAAAAAGGGCTGAGGTCAGGACTCTGTGGAGTCCACTGAAGAAAACTCTAAAACCTTAAAGGACATGCTTTGTGAATAAAAAAAACCCACAACCATTGCCAAAGATACAAGAAAGCTTTTGTTTAAATAACACTTATGAATACTTATGAGCTGTAACTTGATATTTTACCTTAATTAATCCAAATGGACCCAAACCTTTCAAAACAGCCCTGGAGCATGAAGTGCACACAAATAAAACCAGCACATTATCCCCTTTAATTACACTGATACTGGATGAATCTTCAGCACATAATCTAATGGGAATTTTGCAGGAACTTGTGGACCAGGGAAGGTCATTGGTTGGATTTGTACATTACTAACATGCCATCAACAAAGCTATTTTCCTTATCGTAACCCCAGTAACAGTGTTTCCAATTATATCCAGACTTGAATATTTTAAAAAAATATTACCAAGGGCTTTGTAAATTATCTTACAACATCAATATCCTACTTATAAATTCTGGACAATAAATATGTCTCCATCCATTTGCCAAATAGCGTGTTAAAGGTCACATATTGTGAAAAATACAGTTTAACATGACACTAATATGTGTCCCTAGTCCGTCTACAAACCCCCCCAAATATGAGAAAAGTCCATCATCTCCGTCTTTTGCCTGCTCTAATTTTCAGAAAATGTGTGCTCAAACAGGCCGTTTGAAGATGCATCCCTTCATGACATCACAAAGGGCAGTAGCCCCTCCTCCAGGTGGGTGACACTCCCACAGCTAGGTGTTTGTTCTGTCCTCTGAGTCTGACTTCTCACATGTAAACAATAGGACATAGTGCAAGAAAGCCCAAACCACCTACGTCCTTCCAGAGAGGGGGCGTGGTCAGACACAGCTCATTTGCATTTAAAGCTACAGACACAGAAACAGCCTGTTCAGAGCAGGGCTTGACATAGAGGGGTTTATAGGCATGGATTGATGGATTCTTGGCAAGAAAGTTCACAGACATGTTTTGGGGAGCCTTTAACAAAAACTAAAATATTTAACAACCAGAACGAAATACCTCGGATTGTTTTAACAATTGTATGGATTCATTATCATTTTTATTAAAAAAAAGAATAAAAACTTGGTGAGATTAAAAATCTCTTTTTCAAGAGTGACTTGGCCAAGCCAGATAGCAGAAGAATTAACAGTTCCTGACAAACAACGAGCAGCCGCACATACGCCATTTAAGATCCTCTTAAAAGCATCCAATGAGAGCAGCTCATTATGTTTCGGGTCTTTTTGCAATTTGTTCCACTTTATACGCCGTTGTACCCAGTTCAGTACATTTGGAACGGACAGCATGTGTTCAGCGTATGTTGTACTGCTTAATCGAACAGCCAAACATTTTAATATTGGGTTTCAGTGCGGATTTGTTCCGCATAGATAGGCTCACTTAGAATAAGTCATCATCCGTCCAAAGAACGGGTTTTTAATGAGCCACACAACAAGTTTTAATCATGCTAAACATCTGCTCAGCATGGAAGCTGCTCCGACCACACACCAAGATTAACTGATTTATACAGCGGCAGCCTTCTCTCCCTCTTTACGTCTCCCCCCCCCCCCCCCCCCCCGTGTTGGTCAGAGTCCAGGGAATGCGACATGCCAGCCGGAGAGAGAAATTGTTTAAGAGAAACAGAGAGAGGGTAGGACAGGATAACACTGTGCCATGCTATGACAGATGTCCCCGTGTCCCAGAGATAAATCTTCTTTACTGGCAATCAATGTGCCATCGCACCCAACAACGGCTGCTACATATCACCCTAATTAATGTGGCAGCCATGGTCATCTCTGCAATCTGCATAACAGATACATAACTACAGACAAACACACACACACACACATACACACACACACACACAGTGTTAATAGAGTGAATGCGAACATGGCATTAATTGCTGTGTTGTTCGTTTTCTGTTTTCCCGTTGATGATAGCTAATTAATTGAAGCACAATGATCTATAATTTATGTATGCTAATGAATTTACAAGTAACAGTGGAGCTTGTAGACTTTGAGCTTGGCCAAATACTGTATAAACAGTTTGATTAATGTAGTGGTTCCACATTGTTGGAGTTGATGTTTATTTGTTTTTTTTTTGCTGAGAAATTAATTATGTTTGCTAAAAGCTATACCCAACAGAAAGTTAGCCTAGCTTAGCATCAAAACTTTTTATACAATTTGAGCTTGACATTTTGACATTTTATTCATTCTCCTATTTATTATGTTTTTATTGTGCTTCATTCTATATGTTATTTTACTTGTTTTTATATTGTGTTTTTTATGCTTGTACAGCACTTTGGTCAATCAAGGTTGTTTTAAATGTGCTATAGAAATAAAGATTGATTGATTGATCAAAACTGGAAACAAGGGGAAACAGCTATTTAACTTGTGTGTCTTTTGTATTTGAAAAGATTCAAGGAAATATATTGAGACCAATGAGATTTGGAGGGTGCTTGCAGCCAGATTATTTTTTTGTTAAATAAGTAAAGGGATCTGTGATGTGTAACTGTAACGCAATTTTCTCTGCACTAAAGTCAGGAGGATCCTACTGTGGCTTTAAAGAGTGTGTTATTTTACTTTTGGAGAGGCTCGTTGCTGCAGGTCAACGACACAGCAAAATGAATATGTAGCCACATAATCATCAACATGGCTGAGAGAGGAAATCCTCCAGGGAGAATTTTGGTTAAAAAAAACAAAAAACTCCTGAGTGCAAAGAGGAGCAACTGCAGGTGAAGTCTGAGGTGAAGGAGTCTTTTTGCCAACAGCAACAACATCAAAACTCGAGCATACAGAGCAAATGTGAACCTGAAGGCCTTTAAATAAGTAACAAAGTCAGAGACAAGGTGCGGTGGGTGTGGCAGGTAAGCTGTCAGTCACTGACAGACGAAACATCAAAACATGATTTCTGACTTTCTGACAAAACCAGTTTAACATGTGCCGAACAAGCAACAAATGTTTTTTTTTTGTTAATGTGAGTCTTTTATGATCTTTTTATTCGTTGAACTACATGTGGATGTCCTCTACTTGCAATTAACAGATTATTTAATAGATCATTAGATATATGGACGGTTGTGTTTTTCTTGTATGAATATCAGCATTTCATCAGCAAACTTAGTTTTTTTTTGTGCCTTTTTATTGGAGAGACAGGACAGTGGATAGAGTTGGAAATCAGGAAGAGAGAGAGAGTAGGGAATGACATGCGGGAAAGGAGCCACAGGTCGGATCTGAACCTGGGCCGCCCGCTTGGAGGACTACAGCCTCCACACATGGGTCGCACGCACCAACCACTGCGCCACCAGCGCCCCAGCAAACTTAGTTTGACCTAAAAGTTGAGCTCGACAATTAGTTCTTGAAAGAGAAGCTTTGATTTAAGAGATGACACAGGCCTAAAGAGCATGTTGTTGTGTTGTGTCCTCTTAAATAGGGGAAAAGGGGCTCATGTTAGACAGATTTCATAAGCTGCAGTTGTTGTGCTGTTAATGTTGACAACACTTTTTCAGAGCTTTGTCTGCAGTTGAGAAACAAACCAAATAGTCTATAAAGTGCATAATAGAGGCTGCTGTCCTCCAGGCGGGCGGCCTGGGTCCAGGTCGGACCTGTGGCTCCTTCCCCTCGTGTCGTTCCCCACGCTCTCTCTCCTCAACTTCTGACTCTGTCCACTGTCCTGTCTCTTAAATAAAGGCATAAAAAGCCCAAAAATAAACCTTTAAAAAAGGCATTATACTTAGTCACTTCTATATAAATAAAGTGAGGTAACATTTTTGTATGGGTACAAAAACTTAGCTGTGGGAAAATGTGACATGATATTCAGTCCTGCAAACAGCAATCTGCCCCCTCCCTCTCCGTTTCTCTGCCCTAGTTTAGAACTGAGTAGTCTCTGCAAACCTCCACACTTCATTAAACACGCCGTAATTGTGTGTGCTGAGTGTCTAAGCACTTTAAAAACACACCTCCGGTGTCAAACACAGATCGCAGCACGGCGGAAAACAGCCATTAAACAGCTATTAACTCTGTCTACCTACAACTGGTGCTAGTCAGGGATGCACAACGTCTTCATTATGTTCAAATCACACACAGACAATAGAGGTAAAAGTCTTACATAAATGTGCCCACCTATGGAACTAGTATCCACCTCTTTGTTAGCTCAGCTTTATCAACTCCACACAAGAGAGGTGTTTTCACAAATACTGGGAAAAGTTCCATGACTGTCCTGATATCACCGTTTCGCTTATTAATAAGTAAACACAAATTAAGGTGACCTAATTTATGATGTCGCTTCCATTACAAAAGGTTTTTCTTTGCAGCAGGACTGATAACAATACCATGTTGAGTCGAAAAGGGCTCGTCCTTTGAAATTAAAAATGCTCAAGCTCCAGGAAAGGCTGAAACACTCAGGCAGGCATGTCTTTTGAAGAATTATTTTTGGGCTTTGTCTGCCTTTAGAGAGACAGGACAGTGGATGGAGCAGAGAGAGAGAGAGAGAGAGAGAGAGAGAGAGAGAGAGATGGTTAGGAATGACATGCATGAAGGTAGCCGCAGGTCAGATTCAAACCTGGTGCTTACCGCCTCGAGGACTGCAGCCTCTGTACATGGGGCTTACAAGCTAACCATTTACCCACCGGCGCCCGCTCAGACAGGCACGTCGTGCCCCATTTGACTGTTCAACCCCTTACAGAAACGTCTTAACTCAACTTTATTCTCTGGATGGCAAAAACAGTCATTTCTGAGTTGACTGGGATAGTACTGTAAGTGAGCATTCCAGGTAGCTATAATGAGAGGGGAAACGCTTTCAGGTTTTCAGATTCCAACACACTCAAAGCCAGCTAGGCTAATGTTACTAGCATAGCATTAGCATAGAGGCCGGCAAGCCACAGCTGAGTGGAAACATAAGTGGAACTTGAAAAGCAGAGACCCTATGGTTTAATAAAGAGTGTTTAAAGGTATAATACGCAACTTCCAGAGGAGATGTCAAGTAAATGTTACATATCAGCACCACTGACTCTCAGCTGAGTATTTAACTTGAATTACCCCCAGGGGATAAATATCCATCCATCTATATCTATATCTATATATTTACATATCTATCTATCCATATCCATCCACCCATCCACCCACCCACTCATCCACCCATCTTAATTTAACTCATCCAATCTAATCCTTATTTTTACTTTATCTTATTTCATGGCTGGTGCATTTAGTTTAACCAGTGATGAGTTGTGGTTACAGCTACAGAAGCATAGCAGAAATGTCTGATAGGCTGAGCCATGTTTTTTACTTTATATCGCTAATGTTATAGTTATATTTCCAAATTACAATAGAAATAAGTTTTGTTCATCAGTTGTCTACCTGGAGGGGATTGTTGTTGTTTGCTTGACATCACAGTGATGTTATTCAGACTCTTAAATGGTCTTTTGAAATCCTTTTAACAGCTAATATTTGGATAAGATAATAAACCTGACCAACAGTTCCTGCTGACTTTGGGTCGTTGACTGTTTGAAATGGTCGGTGTTACAGCCGGATCTCCTTCTGAACGTTGGTTCTTATGTTCCACCCTCGTCTATACATGCAGATGAATCGAGATGGACATGTGTTTGTGTTGCCGTCTGTACCTCTCTGTTTGATTGGACTGGCGCCTACAGGGAACCGTGTTGCGGACACACGTGCCGGTGCCCGGGTCCACGTTCTCCACTATGACGAAGGGACGCTCCTCCAGCGTGGCCACAGTCAGGTGACGGTCATCTGACACCTGTTCCAGGAAGTTGCCGTAACGAGGCCAGACCGGGTAGCGAACCTGAAGGATCCCTCGAGCATACGTACCCACCTGGAGAGGAAAGGTAAGAAATAATACAACGTTTGAGTCTGTCATTTTTGCAGTCAGTAAGTTAGTTTTTACGTGTCGTTTGGAGATTTTCCCTTTGTGACATCACAAAGGGCAGTAACCCCTCCCCCAGGTGGGCGACACTCCCAAAGCGTTGTGTTTGATCTGCTCTCTAAATGTGCCTACTCACTGTAACCAATCTGGCATGGTGCAAGAAAGTCTAAGCCACATCCCCCTTCCAGAGAGGGGGCGTGGTCAAACACAGCTCATTTGCATTTAAAGCTACAGACACAGAAACAGCCTGTTCAGAGCAGGGCTGAAATAGACGGGTTTATAGGCATGATCAAATACAGGATCAGAGTGGATTTAGAACAAGACACTTCACAGACATGTTTTTGGGAGCTCTAAGACTTATATCAACTTGTTGGAGGAGGATAATATGTGACCTTTAAGCGATTTTAGCTCCACCTTATAGCAGGGATGCTATCAGTTACCAACACATAAAAGCAACATTTTACTCCTCCTACTGTGAGGTTTTTAAAAGCACCACTTTCTCCTCTAACCTACTACATCATACCTGCTGTTTGACAACTTTTACTTCAGTGTCATATCTAAACATTTCCTCCACAATGGCATCAGTGTTAAACTCTCAGCTTTGATATCCTCCCGCATGTCAACCCTCTCTCGCTTCACCTGTCTCGTCCCGTACACACTTTACAGGAAGATGTTTTTTTTTTTTTTTTTTGTGAAGATTAGCATGTGCTGACCTGGATGAAGAGGATTAGAAGATCAAAGAGCAGCAGAGTTGATTTATGCATACTGAGGAGACGGAAAAGTCAGACAAAAAAAAAAGCCATGGACTAAACAAAGAGGGAAACTGACAGCATCGATTTAATTATACATCCAAGCATGTGTTGTTGATTATTCAATTATTCATTTTCTTTTTTTCAACTGATTAGACAAATTGAAATGTCACTGTTCATAAATAGAAACTGCTCATGTGATCAGTGCTACTTTGTTTTCCTTGTGTGCGTGTGCATTTGAAATAAATGCCGCTTCAAAATGTTGGTTAGTAATTTGATTATTAGTATTTTTTATTTTGTTTTAATGTCAGAATTAGCTACTTCGGACCAGAAGCGCTGAGTAATGTCACTCCACACAAGGCGTAATCCCCTCGATGTTGCCACCAAGCTCAGCGAAACTCTGTGTGAGAGCCAGCACTGTTCGTCACGTCAGCCGAACCTAATGAGCCACACTGAGCTCAGCCAGCGCCGACTTACTGCATGTAAAACTCGCTCCCTCACAGCATCATGAGACCTCTTTTTTCACATCAGCTACTGATTTGTTCTGCTGCTCACTTACACTAGCGCTCTAACTTTGTCATACTTGGATGATGCAGACGACAGCATGAAGGTACAGTATGAAGTGTGAGGCGATGATTTGTTTCTGTGACAGACTGAAGACACAGAGATGTGAATCATCGTGCATTTCAATCTGTCTTTTGTGGGATTCTCACGGTTTTTCTTTTTCTCTCACAGAGCATGTTGAGCAGACACTGTCATCTACCGGATATGGTCAAACTTAACACACTGTTGGTAGGTGTCAAATTGTTATGCATTCTTGAAAATTGGTTGGTAATACAGTGTACAACCTAACTTGTTATGGATCTAGAAACAGGCAAAGAGGTAAAGTTGTGGTGGGCCTTAAGCCTTGCATAATTCCCGCCGCATAATTCTGTAAACAGCTACCACATGGAGTTGATCGTGGCCTCTCTAGTCAATGCTTGTGTTTCCACTGCAGGCGTCGTAGTCTGTCTCTGGGATGGCCAGAAGTGCCGCTCCACTCTAAACACATGGCCAGTCTATTTTTTTTCAACAGAGCTGGCTGCTCGCATGCATCGAGCCGAACAGAGCAGATCGTCTCGGACGGGTAGTCCTGTCAATTTAAAGATTAAACACATCGTACAGACTCCTGATGGCGTAACCCATCACTTGATCAGCATTACAGTACGTCAAGACAAGACACCACATTAACAGCGAATCAACTCGGAAAGGCGAGGTAACCTGTCGTTTTCACATTGTTGTCTTTATTCCTGCCTGTTCCCTAAGGCCCCATTTGAAAGCACTCACTCTTGTTGCCTTGCTAAGCGTTGCAATGCAGCATTGCTGTGAAAGTGGAAAATGTAGAGGAGTTATCCGTCGATAGGAGAGAAAACAGAAACAGGAAGAAAGAGGAAGCAGAGTGCGCATGGGGACAATGGCAGATATAATGGTAATAAATGCAGGTTGTAGGACCCCCCCCCCCCCCAAATATGTTTTGCCTGGGACCCCAACAAACTCTAGAATCGCCACTGACCATGGGTGAACTGCCTCATACCTCCAAGGTATAATTAAACCCTCTACACCACGGCTACCACCACTGAGTTCTTCTGCGTTCAGACATTTAGCTGTCAAAATACTCAGACGAACCTGTGGTTGCTCCTTCTCGGTCAATGCTCTCCTCTGTTCTGGCGTCACATTGAAGAAATGAGCTCCAAGCTGAAGTCAGTACAGCCAAATCACTACCATGAGCTACAGAGAAACCTGTTCAGACTTCACCTCAACAGCTTTGCTCAAAAAACTGAAAAATATTGGGGCGCTGGTGGCGCGGTGGTTGGTGCGCGCGCCCCATGTGTGGAGGCTGTCGTCTCAAGCGGGCGGCCCGGGTTCACATCCCACCTGTGGCTTCCTTCCCACATGTCGTTCCACACTCTCTCTCCCTGATTTCCAGCTCTATCCACTGTCCTATCTCTAAAAAGCCCAAAAATAAATCTTCAAAAAAAAAAAAAAAAAACTGAAAATATTTTCAACAATGACACTCAGACTTCATTGGTGACATCATGCTCTTGCTCCTACATGTTTCAAATGCACCTCTCGTAATTCTCCTTGAACACAAATGAATATAGAGTACAATCTTAAACCTCCTGATGTCAAACCAGTTGAATTGGACCGAGTTGAGGCAGAAAACAGAAGTGTTTTAAAAGTCCCATTATTCAATCATTCCTCTTTCTAAAGGTAGTAATGATAGCAACTCAGGCGGCTCTGAGACAGAACAAACAACCCGGCTGTCGAGCAAATAGCCGAACCTGACTCAGCATTTGCCTTCATGTGTGGCAGCAGAGCCAGCGCAAACTCTTGGTGGATAACAGTGATTACATCAAATTGGCCGTAAGTGTCTCCTTTGGGAGAAACTCGTCTTGAGAGAGTTGATGCAGCAGCACGCATAAACAATTAAAGTCCACCGCTGGATTCACAAACAAATCCATGAACACTAAAGGATGCTACATGGAAACCTCCAGCATGATATACGACAAAAGACAAAATGCTTATAACTGTTAGCACTGCCAAACCCTTCTCATAATGTAAATAAAAATGCTGAGCAACGTCTGACGATCTGCCAAACTCACAGATCTATAAGCTTCACTCACTCAGGACTCTTTGCACTTTGGATGTTGATGTCATATGTTGTTGTTTTTGTGCTGTGCTGTCATTCATGTGAGCTGCGTGCACACTGATGCCTTTTAACAACTGAAGTTCCTAACAGATCAATAACGTTATTTGAATTGAATTGAATTTCTATAGATTACATTCCATCATTTTGCCAGCACCTGGAACAACAGGACCGAGCCCAGCACCCATTTTCTCTCATGAAGGCCCAATGGAAAGAGTGATTCCCCCTCCTATGTAGCTAAGAAAATGGTTTCTGTTTGTGATGTTTTGAGATAATTGCTGCTGCTGTCACCACTTTGCAATTAAATATGACTTTGTCAATCAACTTCTGACTGATGATGAGCAAAGGTCAAAACTTAACATAGAGCCATTTATTCTTCTGTTTCCATAAACTTAAAGATAAAATCCTGTCAATCTTTTTAAATAGATGTCATCTGCAAGGTCCTATCACAGTTCTGGTTGTGGAAATTCATTAATTTGTGACACTGATTGCAACATCAGCATTAAAAGTGATTTTTCTGTCCACACGAAGAATCTAAATCACATTCTTCTTTCAGCTCCGCTTTTGGTCTCCAACAAATCACCGGGCAAATATCTGGCACTCCCATGCTCCACCACGTTCACAGACAAGTCGTTCATTTTGTCTGTCTGCTGTCTGGTGCTGGGCAATCAGCATGCAGACACTTCATCAGAGTCTGTTTTTTTTTTTGTTTTGCTCTGAAAACTGCTGTGAGCTCCTGCTGGAAATGAGGTTAATCAGAGTAGTGAAAGCACCACGTAGACACCCAAATTAGCAGAAAGCCAAAACAACCAAATACTTGATCATTGGTTGTTTTGATGCTCTGGCAGAAGAGTTTTTTTAAAGAAACTCTCCGGCCAAATCTGAACTCAATTAAGAGGGACAGAGATGCAGAGACAGGTGATACATCTTTGTGGCTTGCTCATGACAAGCACATGGTACACCATCGTCTGATTCACTGATGTTTTCAACATTGTTGAATGCAGCTTTACACGGTAAATGGACTTGAGCTTGTAAAATTATTTTCTGGTCTTCTGACTTGAGAGGTCTCACCTAACCATTCACACACTGACGGCAGAGGTTGCTAAGGTGTTGCATAAATATGCACACGCCTCTGACAAAGCAGCGGGAGCAACTTGGGATTAAGTGTCTTGCCCAAGGACACATTGGACATGTGGCTGCAGGAGCTGGGAAATCGACAGACGACCAGCACTACCGCTGAGCCACAGCCGCCCCATTTAATCATCCGTTCTCTGTGTCTAATCCACAGGTGGAAGAGCTGAGGTACGTCGAAGTGAAAAAAGGAGAAAAGACCCAAGTGGCCAAGCAGAAAAAAAAAAACCCTTTACTTTCCAGACTGTCACCCAAAAGCCTCTTCAGACAGTGATAAGAAACAACATCATGTTAAACTGTCAGTGTCACAATGGAGGAGAGACACATGAAAAGAGCAGGTAGACCAGTTCCCGTCTTCACTATGATGAGACACATCCCGAAGAAAAGGAGGAGGACAATGATGACTGAGCAGGTCGTAATGGAGCACGCTGAGGAGTATCTTTCTACGTATAAGTGGTGTCTTAGGCCCTTTTTTTTTCTGACTGCAAGCGTCTTTTTTCAATAGTTTTTCTATAAGTAGAGAGCGTTTGAAGCAGCTGTCGGCCACCTGAAAAAAAACGCAGCACCCAGAATCCCTTTTCAGAGCTCTTTGCCTTTTTTTGTGCGCCCGCTCTGAGCGTTTTCGAGTTAAAAAAAAAATCTTTAAAACTTTTCAGAAAAGGCGCTGTTGACCTCACCAGCACTCTTTTCAAAATAGAAGATATTCCCCATATTTTAGCCTCCTACTGATCGTGTCTTGTACCCACATCCTCTTTGCTCCGTGACTGATCGTGAGAAAAAAAAACGATCTCAAATATAAAACATGCAGTGCAAAGCAACGGAGCCGTGTCGGTCATACAGCAGCCGTCGTCAACAGACTGTTGTCATAGAGACGGCACGGACGCCCAGCCCTTTTATTCTCAGGGCACAAACGCTTCATACAAGAGCTCCCAAGCGCAGAGTCAGCGCTTTTCTGCCCGGAGAGAACGCCAGGTGGACACGGGGCCTTATTGCTAAAATTGAGTGGAAGCAACAGCGACACATCCACACCCAGTCTGGTAGTCATGAATACATAATGTATGGATTAGGTGATTGTGAGGTTGGCTTGTGGCTGTATAAGATCAACACACACATCCCAACCTGAACCCCACTTCAGCACAATTACATGTCCGCATTCATACACACATTAATACATACACAGCATCCAGGAGGCGACATTGATGAAGTAGGTTGGTCTTTGCAGGGTAGAAATAAATGAGTTCAACTGTAGCTGTGAGATTACATTCAGGTCCCTCTGTTTAGGCGCAGTTTTTTCAACACAGCCTTAGGCGTTGAAAAGTGTGTGCGTGTGAATGTGTGTGTGTGCAGGGGGGCTGAAAATGCTGAAGAAAATTGCACGGCGCCCTGATGATGAAATGGGAGGAAGTGGAAGCTGCTGCGTCAACGGAAACACAGACAAACAATATTATTGATTTGAAATGATATCTACAGTGTTCAGAGTATGATAGGATTTGTTTAATGATCAATTGTAACATTTTTAATCCACTTTGTTTCTCGCCTTCCCCCCCGCCCCCCCCCCCGCCCCCCCCCCCGCCGCACTTGAATGCATCTCGACACCTCCAATGCAACAGGCGTAAGCTCCGTGCATCCAGAGCGGAGGTGCGAGACAAAACATGATTCGTGAGGTAAGAGAGACGACAAGGGCATGCCGGCGATTTAGAAACAACGGGAAGTTAGTCATTGTAGTTTGTCCTGCTGATTTTGGACATCCACCAACACAGACTGCACAGCTGGTGCTGCAGCGAACGATGTGACTCACAGCTAAGTGAATCAGTTAAGGTCCTTTAAAGCCTTAGTGCAGGGTTGTAGTAATATTTATCAAAATAACATACTCCACTTCTGAGTCGTAAGTCAAGTCACGTAGATAGTCTAAGGCAGCTAGTTGGAGGAGTAAACAGGTTTTCAGAATCTTCAAAGGTAAATTGTCACTAAAAGTCAGGTCAGCTTTGTTTTAAGTTAAAATTCCAGGTTTTACTCTTTGATTCATGGAGAAATGTAAGGCTAGATTAACTGGGTTGTGTTGGAATATTTTTTTTGCAAATGCAGCCGACAGCGTCAGTTATCTGGGAGTCCGTAATGACATTCATGCATTTGATCTTTGTCAGATTTATTATGCTGTGGCTGATCGTCTCAGCTCATGCCAGTCCTCTGTACAGTTGTTACTACTCTGTACTCTGTGTCATCAGCATACACGAGATCAAACATCTCTTTGTCCCGTGCCATCAGAGCCAGTATTGTTTTTTTTTTTGTTATTCGGTTTCAGGCGCTCATTACCTTGTCCCAGAGTCTCTCCCGGTCCAAAGCGACGAGGATCATGGCCGGGTTGGACAGGAAGCCCTGGTTGTTGAATGACAGATCTCTTCTTTCCCACGTCACGTTCAGCATGTGCCTGATTCCCCATAGAAACATAAAGTCAGACCAAAATATGCCACCAAGGACAAGATAATTAGCATATTCATTTACACAGATAAACACACACAATGATCACCTCCTAATTAAGCCTAAAGCTCCCCTGGGAGGGGAGAGGGGGGGGGGATAACGTGGGAGACAAGAAGAAGCTCATTAGGGAATGATTGAGGCGGCTGATTGGTGGAGGGCAACGTGTTCCTGCTGAGTGATTTTCTGGCTGTTACGATATACAGCCATGACAGATTTGGCTGTACATAATTAATCCAACTTCATTTGCTCTCAGATCACGTTTGCCTGAAACTTAAAACTGGATGCTTTGTGGTCATAAGATCGCATGAAAGTGCTCTTCTTTCCATGCATCAGTAACAATAACTCAATGACGAGTTGTGTTGAGGCCGACAAAAACAAAAGCCCTCACCTGAACAGGGTGATGTTGTCAGATTGTTTCGACGGTTTGTTGCAGTCTCCGTGTCCCTCTGGAATATATCCGTACTGCTTCTTGAAGCTCTCGGCTCCTTTCGCTACGATGGCGACGCCCTCCCTCACCCGCTGCCGCAAGCTCTTCCTCCACTGGTCCGTAATGACGCCGATAACTCCGATAGGGAAGCTGGCAGGTGGGGGGCTGTCGGGGTTGCCGACGGCCGGGCTAGGGAGGATCCAGATGTAGCCCGGCCCCAGCAGGCCCACCTCACCCGCCTGACGGAACAAGTACTGCGCCTCCTCGTAGGAGCAGTACGCCAAGAGTACCTGAGAGTCCACCTGCAGACAGGAAAGTTTTTGTCAGTGGTGACTCACAGGAAAGAGAGACAAAAAAACTCAAACTGAAACGTTACACTCAGGGCTAGTTGGGACGTTTTTGCTATGGCCAGATTTAAAATAAAACAATTTAAACACTAAATTGATACCTTTCTTCACACACACCAGTTTTTTCCTTCGACCTAAGTCATTAAAAAAAAGGAAAGAACGTTAAGTAACTGCTAGCTTAACTGTTTTCTGGACAAACTAACGTAGCTAACGTGAACTTCCTGTCGAGTTAAAACTGTAAAATATGTAAAATATGTATTTTGATGGACATGTGTTTCATTACATTGACAACTCCGTTTTAACTTTAAGCATTTAAAGCTGGAAGATTTAAAATTAAATTTTAGTAAAATACATGCCATTACAGAATGAGAAGATGACTGTGTGTGCTAGCATAATCTTTGTCAGAAGGCTAATTAAGATAAAACACGTTTATCCATGTAGCCAACGATAAAAACATCAGAGTCAAACATTTATTTTAAAAATTATTGTAGATTGTTGCTAGTGAAATATTTGGGGCCTGACAGTTATAAAGTTAGTGATGCTAGACTGCTGTAACTGCTTAGCTTCATTCAGAACATCTTTCATTTTTAAAGCTTTTATTGTGAAACACAACTTTATAAAGAGCTTGTTTGGATAGAATTGTTTGATTTTGAACGCCAACAAAAAGATGAATTAGAGAATAGCTGGTTCGACAAAAACCCGAGGATTCTTGTATGTCTTATTGCACCTGCTGAAGCATGCGCCTGGTCCTCACGTCATTTGCCCCGACCGACATTTCCAGAGACATGACATCCTGGAAATTCCACAGGAAATAAGAGGTATCCGTGTAGGACTCGACGATGTCCACAAAGGTGTCGTAGCCTGGCAGCAAGCTGGTGATCACCGCAAACTCGCCCCAGTCGTACTCCTCCATGAGCTGAAACAGGAAGAAGGAAGTCAAATCAAAAGGTACCCAAGGTAGTTTGGTTATAAAAGGTGGGCACAAAATATATATTGTTAAGGACTGGTGATGATAAGACTTCAACATCCGGCTTCCGCAGTCACTTAGCTTTTAGCTTAGCATTAAGAGCAGAAACAGGAGGAAACCAGTCGCTTAAGTCCGGCACATGGGTGGCCATGAGAGGACAAACTGTTGTGACAAATTTATTCTGCAGGCATGAAAGTTAAAATAAAATATTTTAATTGTTGCCAAAAGATTTTAGGATATTTGAGCTACGTCTTTGAACATTGCACTTGTTAATAGACTTCTATGGGCTTTTAAGGGGAGAGAGAGGGAGAGAGAGAGAGAGAGAGAGTGGGGGAGAGAGAGAGAGCGAGAGAGAGAGAGAGAGTGGGGGAGAGAGAGAGAAAGAGAGAGAGAGAGAGAGAGAGAAAGAGAGCGATAGAGAGAGAGAGAGAGTGGGGGAGAGAGAGAGAGAGTGGGAGAGAGAGAGAGAGAGTGGGGGAGAGAGAGAGAGCGAGAGAGAGAGAGAGCGAGAGAGAGAGAGAGTGGGGGAGAGATAGGGAGAGAGGGAGAGAGAGAGAGAGTGGGGGAGAGAGAGAGAGCGAGAGAGAGAGAGAGAGTGGGGGAGAGAGAGAGAGAAAGAGAGAGAGAGAGAGAGAGAGAAAGAGAGCGATAGAGAGAGAGAGAGTGGGGGAGAGAGAGAGAGAGAGAGTGGGAGAGAGAGAGAGAGAGAGATAGAGAGAGAGCGAGAGAGAGAGTGGGGGCGAGAGAGAGATAGAGAGCGAGAGAGAGAGTGGGGGAGAGAGAGAGAAAGAGAGAGAGAGAGTGGGGGAGAGAGAGAAAGAGAGAGTGGGGGAGAAAGAGAGAGAGATGGAGAGAGAGAGATAGAGAGAGAGAGAGAGAGAGTGGGGGAGAGAGAGAGAGAGAGATGGAGAGAGAGAGAGATAGAGAGAGAGAGAGAGAGAGTGAGAGAGTGGGGCGAGAGAGAGAAAGAGAGAGAGAGAGAGTGGGGGAGAGAGAGAGAGAGAGAGAGACAAGAGAGAGAGTGGGGGAGAGAGACAGTGGGGGATGACGGGCAGGAAAGGAGCCAAGGGTCTGAGTGGAACCTGGGGCGCCCACTTCAAGGACTGCCTCCTCCGTACTGTACACGGGCTGCACGAACTCCGCCTTTTTAAGAGGGATTCATGTTTTAAAGGAGGTGTTCGCACATCCAACTTTCGGATGAAGTAGGTGCGTAGGACATTGAACTATCCCGCACTCTGCTCTTATAAGGCATCACCAACCTACCAGAAGAAACAAATTCACACTGTTTCGGTCCCTCTGAACCTCCACCAAGTGCATTAAGAGGAATCAATGAAAAAAAAAAAATTCCTTCCAAGCTCAGACTCGGTGTTTCTGTGAAGGTATCCACTACATAATGAAGTACAACAGATTTAACTCTTATTGACTCCCAAAGCATCAGTAACTAAAAATCCTCTGATCTCGTAATTGGCAGACGGAACAAAAACAGATTTTCTTTGTGTGAATCTGGTCCTTCAGATCAGGTATCCTACTGATTATTGGGATGTCCCTACATGTTGCCAGTCTGCTTGAGGAGTCCCAGTTGGTCGGATTGACCCGAAACATTGTTTAATCGAGGTTTGGTACTGTGACACTGTAGACATGTTTCTTTACCTTGAACATACAAATAACCTGCTGCTCCAGAGACGCTCCCATCTGCAAGAAGGACGACCCCTCCGACTGTAGAAAGAAAGAAAGAGAGAGAGACATATTTAGGGATTCTAAGGGAAGTCTTTTCATGGGGAAAGGTGGATAAAAAAACTTCTGCAGAGCCGGTTTGACTCAACGATGATTCAGCAGAATGGATGTTTGCTGTTGCAGTAGCTGCCTTCTTGCCCATGAGTTTCAACATCGGAAAAACAACGAAATTCATTATACAGCTGTCAAAAACTGTGGTAAAGTATTTCTCTCTGAATGAGGTCAGGTAAAATATCAGGGACAAATCCGCTGACCAAAATTCACTGTTCAACTTTCCGACACGATAGAAGCTAACAGCCACGACGGGTTCTTCAGGTTGACTCGTCCGCTGCTCTTCATTTGAGCAGCGCCTCTAACGTTGTCACTGCTGCAGAGCATTGGAATTTGAATAAAACTTTGCCACTGCAAGGACAGTACACTTTCATAATAATTTGTCCGCTTGTTCAATAAGCATACTTTTTTTACTTTATAAAAAAAACCCAAAAAAAAAAAACCATCTCTGTTAAAAGTCATGAAGCAACGCAGCGGAACCGCCACCAATTAAGTTGATGAGAAGTGACAAAGGGCAAAAAAAGCAAAGGAATACATTTTCCGTGAGCTACGCTGGGAAATCTGCAGCTAAATTGGCTTTATGCAACGTTTAAAAAAATCCTCATGAATATCTGCTTTGTCCTTTAAAGCACTGAGGAATGGACAAAATGAACAACATTACTGCAGCTTTCCAATACACTCTTATTCCCTACAACAATACCTAGACATGCAGAGTGATGTGTGATGTGATAAATGAATATTTATATCCCAGTTATCACCTTTACTGTCTCTCACATGTCACAATGTAGCTCTGATTGTCCATATTCATCCTCGATCTGCTGGTGCAAGTGTCTTCAAACTGCAAAGACTCAGTCCTGCTGCTCTCTTTCTGTCAGGCAGGGGAGGACCAGTGTTGTACAGTGTGTGTGTGTGTGTGTGTGTGTGTGTGTGTGTGTGTGTGTGTGTGTGTGTGTGTGTGTGTGTGTGTGTCGGCATACATTTGCATATTGTGTGTTCTTGTGGGCTGACAGATAAGATGGAAGTTATCACAGCCTGCTGAACCCGCGTCCTTCATACAGCATTCGAAAAAAAAGTAGGCTACAATGATTGTGGGGGGATGGGGAGGGGGGGGGTCTAGTTATGAGTGAGAGGGCCAGATACAGACGCTGTGAGAAAATTATTTGAGAAAGAAAAATCGAAATAGTTGTGTTGGTTAGCCGTAGCCGTCAACCTTCTTCGACTGGGAAGTCAGCTAGCATTGTCAGCAATACAATACATTTTTATCAAGGAGTAAAAGTTAATCGAGTGATGTTTGAGTGATTGACAAAAGACATCGATGACATAAAGTAACTGGGTTAAATTTGGTTTGAATTGAAAATGAGTTGTAACTATGATGTTGTTGCAATTGTCTTAATATGGATGTCTTTAATCTTATTATTAGACTATAACAACATGTTGAAATCAAGTCATTTGGGTATGGGTCTAAAGGAGGCTTTCAAATACAATTTTGGGCCTTTAAATGACCAAAACCTTTAATTTCACAAAGGAACACCAGTACCTTATGTGCACATACTGCATAAGGACAGTACACATAGTAAACACAGGCTGCACTCAAGAGAAAAAGTCGAAAACTATTCAACATTTAACCAAATTTATTGTGCCGTCAGGATTTCCTGGTCATGCCTTTTAAGTTGAAATTGTGTAAAACTGGATGCATTAAAAGGGAAATGTACAGGGCCTGTATTTCTGAATGAGTGATGTAAGCAGGAGTAAGACCATGCAGGCCTTCGCCAGATGTAGAAATCTTTTAATTGCATTCAATAATGGACATGGAGCTGGTGCAAGAGGGTGATGATCAGGGCAATATGTCCGCAGCACACTTCACTAAGTGGATGGAGAAAATCTTTGAAATCTCAATCGTCACACATGTATGAAGATGGGAAAGTCATGCATGATAGATGAGAGTACGAGAGAGAGAGCGAGAGAGAGAGAGAGAGAGAGAGAGACGAGGAGCTAGTGTTAAACTGTCAAGAGCCTCTTGGGACCAGGTTTTGGATCCTCTAGTCTCTGAGGTGACTGACTGTCATCCCTCCTTCCTGTTGCTCAGAGTCCCCGCAAAGCCCCAGAGAGACGTTCAGCCCGAGGAGTACCACAGGAATATCACAGCCGCTTCTCTCCTTCACTCACTTTAACCGTTTTTTTATCTCCGCCTGAGCCCGTTTGAGAGAGAGAGAGAGAGAGAGAGAGAGAGAGAGAGAGAGATTCACCTCCGCAGGCTGAAACTCTCATAGACCACTGACTGGGCTGCTCACCAGAAGAGCTATAAAAATAGCAGTACAAAAGCATGTCAGGCTGACAGTGAATAAATAAAAGATGGCTCTGGATTGGCAGCTCTGGTTGGGGATATAGTTGCTCTTTGTCTGATACTCGTTTTTTGTCAAAGCTCAAGCTGAAATCTGGCTCACTTCAGTGTCACAAACCCAAAACACACAGACGTTGCCGTAGTTTAGCTGCGATGAAGGTTTTGCAAACATCTTCATCATGATGCCGGTTTCTAAAAAGTTCAATACATGTTTCATCATCCATTAGCATTAACTGAGCATTGACTTTCCTACTTTTTTTCTCCAATGAAATTAAACAGAGTTAACCCCTCCCCCTCCGTCCCCGTCCGCTCCTTCCTCGCCTTCCTCGCTCGCACCACCTTGGCGGTGCGGCTGTCACACGCACAGACGTAATTAGCAGTCCCGCTGCAGGAGCGTATGGTAATGTGACAGGGAGACGACGGACACGGTTGTTGCCCGGCTCCCACAGGGGGGAGAACAGCGCTTGCAAACCCCCACCCCCCCCCCCCCCCCACCCTCCGTGCTGAGAGACAAAAAGTGTGGGTCAAACAGGAAGCAGGTCGCACACACAGATGCTCGCTCACAAATAGAATTCGATACACATCTATCTGTGTGTGCAGAGTCGTTTCACGTTTCTGTGGTGAAGTCGACAAACGGGAGCTTCGGTCTCTTGTGGAGGGACGTAGAACTCATAAGCAGCATTTTAAAGAAGTTAACGTTTAAGTATTAACGCTTTCTGCTACTTGATGCTTCTGGTCTAACTGTTTTTTATTTACTAGCACATTTCTTATTTCAAAGGTGAATTTGTGTATTTAGGATCTGCGTACAAAGACACAACCCAGAAACGTAATAATTTAACGTAGTATATGTTTTGTGTAAAGAAAAAGGCTGTGCGTCATCTCTAGAAAAAGTTCATCTAAATACTTCAGAAAGCAGCTGTAGCCTACATTACTGTGGATCTTTGCTTAAGTGTTTATTTAATATCTGGAGACAATCATTTCTATCGCTATCTGGATACATTTTCCCAGATTCAGACAGAAAGCAGGTAAAGTGACCCTGAAAAACAATCCAGATTTTAGCATCGGTCAAAGCTAACAATCGCAGAACTGATTCGTTTTCAACCGTGGAGGGTTGGAAGGCAGCAGCAGGTATATAACCGGAGAACTCACTCCCAAAAAACATTAGAGACTCCCCCACACTCACCTCCTTCAAGAAATCCCTCAAAACTCACCTCTTCAACATTGCCTACAACCACTAACTCCCCCCCCCTCCCCCTACTTTACTTCTTCATTGTACTGTCCTCGTCGTTTTTTGTTCTGTTTTTATGGTTTTATATTTTGTCAAAGCGTCTTTGGGTTCCTAGAAAAGCGCTATAAAAAAACAATATATTATTATTATTATAGTTAATTTTGACATCTAACTCAAAAGCATTTGGTAAGGTTGACCGACTGCCCAAATTATTTGTCCGTAATGTGAAGCTGGGAGGAGGCCACAAGGGTGCTTTCATTCCCAGCAATCATGACCTGTTTGTGGAGTTTCTAGTCCACAAGGCCTGAAGAGCGTGACAGACGTGAAGAGTGGGGGGTCGGGGGAGGGGGGGGGGGGGGGGGTGCCAGAGAAGTGCAGAAGGAGAAAACAGAGAATTCAGGTCAGTCAGGCAGAGAAAAAAAAAAAAAAAAACACTGGCTTATTGCATCAAATCTGTCCAATTTTACAAAGTCTGAGTCGAGACTATAACTCCTGAAACATAATCCTCTAATGACAGCGTCAAACCGTAATAAACGATGTTGCGTGCTGGAATATTCCAGCTCATCATTTCCTTTAGCTTCAAAAAAAAAAAAAATCCATCATCATAATCTGCACATTTAAAAAGAGAAACTCAGGTGCTCCTGTTTACTGGTAAACACGGAAATCTGTCAGCTTTGTTTACTCCAGACTTTATCATCATCCACAACCACAAACACTCATCACTTCATGTCAGTAACCTTTGAAGAATAAGAGCCGTCTCGTGAGTGATCCAAACATTCAGTCTATACTGAATCAAAGTGACGGATCCCAAAAGTCTTCGATGGTAGATTTGATTTTTCCCGTTCTTCATTTGGAGCGGTTTTGACTGAATCCTCATTTATTAACAGCAGTTTTTTTTTTTTTTTTTTAACAAATGCAAGGCACGTTTATTTAACCGTTAAACCGCCATCTTTTCAAACACTCAGTCATATCTTGGAGCTTTTGGATGTATGTTATTTTTTTAAGTCAGTCCAGCGCAGGGGGTGGAGCAGCGATTTTAAAAGTGCGGGTGTTTTAATGCTAGTATATTACCACCCTCTAGCAAATCAACACATTCTGTCTCATTTAATGTCCAGTAACTAATGTTAGCCGACACATCATACAACAAGACAAAGTTACAAAAGATTATAATTAGACACGAACTTCATGAACATCCATTGTGAGTAACCCAGTTAGCTCTGAAAACGAGATTCAAAACTGCTCTTTGTGATGCTTTTATTTTCCTTTTCTTATTGCCTTGTGCCTCAGTCTCTTTATTTCCGGTCTTCAAATATAATGTGCTTTTATTTTGAAAAACTGCAAAGGGGACTTCCGCTTCATCGTTAAGTTACGGGAGTAAATAAATACAGCTAAAAGAACAACCAAGAGGAGAAAATGTTACACTTACGTTGTTTTGTGAGGTGGATTTATCTTAAAAACATCTGTTTGGGTGATTAACTCTCTTTCAGAAGGATGCTACATGTAGCATGTATCCATGTGTTAGCTCTGAGCTCTGACTCAGACAGTGATGAGTGACAGGAGGATTAAATGCACGTAACTTTACCGTTCTTCAACTGTAACCAAACAGCTACGATTGGCTTAATTGTCACTTAATAAATCTTACTTGACCAATAGGTTTTCATGGATGACTAGTAAAAAGTGTGGGGGATGAAATTACGTTTCAGTGAAAGTGTGGGGGTCGCAACACCCACAACACCCACGGGTGAGACGCGCCTGGTCCGGCGTGTTTTAAAAGGTTTTTTCTGTGGATCTGGGTTAGGGGTTAGGGTAAAGCCCCTGCTGCCAGTAGAAAAGAGCTTCACCACTTCTTTCAAGTCAGACTCACACAGAAAGTTCAAGTTATTGTTAGTCTCCAAGCAGCCTGTTCACACTGATTGAAGTTCTTCAGGTGTTACCTCCTGAGAACGGGCACTAAGAGCAGTGCGACGCCTTTAAGGGCCACCAACGCCGTTTACTGGCTCCCAGCGCCCTAACGAAACAACCTCGGCATCCGCTGGTGTTTCGTCGCTGCACTCACAGCGCTCTCAGCTGAAGATAGTTCAACTTTTAGAAAACTGCTGCACGTCATTGTCACACTTCTCCCTCACTGACCAATCAAAAAAAAAGGGAGACTAGTGCACACACACACTAGTCTAAGAAGGATTCTAATCATAATCGTTTCTTGTTATCATACCAGGAAAAGTTGTTCATCAGATAGTAAAATAAAGTGCCGAATAATTTAAAGTTCTGTTATCAGTAAAGCTCTTGTTGTTTCTGAGGAGCACACCCCCCCCCCCCCCCCCCCAACCTCCTCTCATCCTCCTCCCTCTTCATCCTGCTCTACTACTCCCATGACTCAACATCTGGATGCAGCACCCTCTAATGATCACCCGGCACACTGCAGTGACTCACAACCAGCCAGCCAAGAACACACACACACACACACACACACACACACACATACATTAAGACAAAACACACTGAACCTCTGATTTCAAACTCCTCCGAGAGACACGTTGCAATATTTTTTCCTGTTTCCCTCGCAGGCCCCATTCAACAGTCTTTACGCCTTTTTGTCTCCGCTCTCGCTCTCTCTCTCTCTCTCTCTCTCTCTCATTTCCTCCTCTTCGCCTTCGCTTGATGTGTGTTCTGTCTGACAAAAGACACACTTCCTCTCTTCCCTTCGGTCTTTTCATCTTTGCCTCGTTCCCTCCTTCCTCGTTGTTTGCCATAGAGAGATCACTGAGACAGGAACCAGAAATAGGCAGCCCGGGCGGGTGCTGCTTCTTTTTAAAAAACCGCCATCAAAGATTCTCATCATCATCATCATCATCAGGCTATTGATAATCAAGCACCATTGAGCTCTTTTATCACCTCGGAGAATCACACATAAGTCTTTTTCCATCCAATCCACCTGTCCCATTGTGCCAGACACCTCTGACAAGCTTTTTTTTGACAACAAAAAAGGGCATAAGAGAGAGGAAGAGGCCGAGGGAGAGAGTGAAGAGGAGGGCTGAGTGAGGCCTTTCGACAGGCAGACCTCAGAGGAGAGTGCTTTACTCTTTGTGTTATACAGAGAACTGTCACTCAGTGCTTTGGGTGTGTAAAACAAACGGCCGCTTAGTCCGATAGATAACCTTTGATCTGTGCATTTCACTGTCAGTCAGAGAGGTTAAATAACTTTAAACCACGGCTGATCAGGTCTGCAAAGTTTAAAAAAAAACAGAGAGGGATGATAAGTCATGAAGGTCTCGGGCGGAGCAGGCCTTAAAGTCGTCTCTAAGACATCCTCCCAAACTCTCAGCTTTGTCATAAAAATAAGAATCGTATAAGAACGGGAAAAATGTCTGAAACAGCATAAAATTCAATACTTTAAAAGTTTGTACATTCAAATGTGTTACAGCTAATCCCTTCATTCTATTATTATGGAGATTTCTCGTAATAAGCAGCTCACTTGCTGCTAATTACCGTAAAATATAGTTTGCACCGGTATATAAGAAAGAGTCTGATTTTGGGGGTCCCCCAGAGAGGACAAAGGTTTGAACTGTCTTCCTGCGGGACGATTTCTATTGTGTTCAGAGAGAGAGTCCACGACGTGCAGAGTCTGTGTCACTCTTTTATAACCATTTGATTTAGACTTGTGGATGTTGCACTCCTACTAGCTACAGTACGGTAGTTGAGCTGCCTGCGGTGATAATCGTGAGTCTCTCTGCCTACCTTCTATGGTCACTCATTGACTTTAAAATAGGAGTCTTTCAATCAGAATATCACTCCACAAGGTTTGAACAGAACACCACCGTTTGCTTTAAATGCACCATCATGACAAAATCGATATCAAAAGTGGATCTTAAACACATTGTCCTAAATTAAAGTTAATGAGGAAAATGAAGTTTTTTAAGTTTTATTTTTGGGCTTTTTGTGCCTTTAATGGAGAGACGTCCTGTGGATAGAGAAGGAAATCAGGGAGAGGGGGAGTGGGGAATGACATGCGGGAATGGAGCCGCAGGTTGGATTTGAACCAGGGCCGCCCGCTTTGAGGACGACAGCCTCCATACACGGGGCGCGCGCACTAACCACTGCGCCACCAGCGTCCTTTTTAAAAGTGTTAGCAAGTGTAGTGAGCTTAAAACAAACTACTTCTGTCATGCGCTGGGTGTGCCTATAAGGCCGACGTGAGCTAAAGCTGGCAGGCAGCTTCTAGCTAGCGAGGGCAAAAGTTGTGGTTACCTGTAGATGTACCCGCCTAATCTCTGAGTATTCAACTCAACGCCTCAGTCATTTTTTCTCACAGCTGAAACATTATTTAAAATGCCTTTGGTGAAGTCTTTGAGTTTAATCGTGAGTGTTTTTTTTGGTTGATGACAAAAACGTTTTGTTCGCATTTGTTTAGGTCAAATTTACTGCAGTGAATTCATTGTTTTTGCAATGTGCATTAAGTTTATCCAGGATATCTTAATGTCATTTTTCACTAGTACTATCTGTGATGGTTGTTGCATCAAAATGTATAAGCACATGCCATAAACTATCCAGCCCTTCATATAGCTCCCCCAGATCACAACCGGCTGGAAAAGCTACTGCTTAAATAATGATTATCAAAAAGCAAAATCTGCAGAAAATCTGAACTCCTCTTTATAAATTTGGGGTGAAAAAGCAACTGAAAGAAAAGAAGGTTACGAAAGGTACAGAGAGCACAATAGAAGGATGAGAAGAGTGAGGAGGTTTTGATTTTGGGATGAAAGATAGGAGCTGTGGGGGGGTGTCAGACTCCTGAAGGATCTAATTAACAGTTTAATGGGGTCCTGGAGCTCTGGGAGAGCAGAAAGGAGTGCAGGCCTCTCGCTTCAAGCCACAACCTTAATGGATTCAGCCGGAGCACAACAGAGCTCGCCCCCCCCAAAAAAAAAAAAAAACTGGATTCAAATGTGTCAAAGAATTACGGTGATGGAGGGAACGATGGAAGGGGGGGGGGGAATGAGACGAGATGAAAAGATGAGGGGAAGTCAAAAAAAGAAGCAGAATTGAAATGGAAATGAAAAGAAGTATAAAAAAAACAAGAATAACTATCTGACTTTAAAGGAAGGAATGGAAACAGTAAAACATCGCCTCGAGGCAGCTGTCAGCCGAGCCTCATCGAAGCATCTTTCCTCCTCTCTCTGTCTTTCACTAACTCACTCTTTCCCCTTTTTTTTTTTACGCTCTGCCATCAAAACACGGCGAATCAATCGTCCCTCCTTCAGCTACAACTCCTCCTGTTTTTAAAAAAAAACTCATCTATGACGAGACATCTGCAGATACCTTTTGATTAGCAGGAGCTGATAAAGACAACATGCTATGGTTTTAAAAAAAAAAACAAAAAAAAAAAACATCGCTTGAAGGTGAAACCTACAACTCGCAGATTCACTTTTCTTCTTCGCTTTGGATGCTGCCTGTAGTGGAAAAGTGTTGGGATGCACCCATTACGCTGTGCATGTGTGTGCTGGGCACAATGTAACCGTGTGACCGTGTTCATTTGCATGTGCGTTTCTATGTGTGAGAGTTGCGTCTATAAATACGAGGTGTTGATGATGGCAGATAAGCTATTAAAAGAAAGAGGTGGGGAAGACGAGCACGGAGCGTTGGGGGGGGGGGGGGTTGAAGGGGACGGGAGCCATTTTGCAGCTAAGTAGAGAAAAATTATAGATTAAGAATCCTTCTGCTGTCATCAATCTCTTTACAATCTAACTGCACAGCTCACTGCTCTTCATCTCTATTCATCAATGAGATAAATGCTAAATCATAGCAGGGAAAAAAAACAAAAAACCTGCTGCTCCTAAAGTGCTGCTGGGGGATGATTGATTGAGATGCAGATCGCCCTTAGCAGAGTTTTCCTCTGCATGACTCTGACTTTTTTTTTTTTCCCAGCCCGGGATTAGAGGAGCTGATGAGGGTCGATGGCTGATAATTCACCCATCTGTATGGCTCATTTCCAAATATTTGCATGCAGAGAGTTGCTTGCCGGGGTAGGTTTCACCGCTCTGACCTACTTAAGTTGTTTTAAGCTGAATGACGCCAGTGAGGAAGAGTTCTGACTAAGACAGGAGACTAAGAAGAGGAGCTGCTGCTGCTGCTGCTGCTGGTGACAGGGTTTACATTACAGGTTCATCTTCTTACTACAGTCTTTTTCTTTCGCTACTTCAACGACGACTCTTCACAGAAAATGTTTTATCGACACATCTGAGCCTTGGTGCCCTGACCGTGGCTAAGCAAGAGAGCAGACAACTTCAGGCCGGGTTCCAGCTCCGGTGTCATTGAGGGGGGCCTGTGCTCGTTATTTTGACAGTACCTTGAACGGTATGACAACTGCAGAGCCGCCGCTGATGCCTACGATGGGCAGAGCTGTCTGAGTGGAGAGGAAGTCCAGGATCTGTGCCACTTCAGCCACCTGAAGACGAAAACAGGACAGATTCAGCGTTTGCACGGGGGAAACTTTCACAAGTAAAGAATGAGCGTTTTGATCAGATCGAACAGTTTAACTTAAATACATTAAATTCTGTTAAACCACTGTAAGTTCTGACCAAGTTGTCTGAGCAGCTCTGATTGGACAAGATGTATGCCATGGGTTCTGATACAGAGTATAACAGCACCGGGACTTTTCACTCCTTGTATCGCTCCGCCTGAGCCAGGTTTTGAATATATATTTTAAATCACAATGGACGCTGTTTGTCGAAATGTATCAAGCTAGCGCCTCAGAATCACAGGAAAAGATTTTTGAAGACATCCTATACTGCTACACACCAGCCGTAATGAGTTGTCATCTGGAGCATCTTATGAGGTAGTAGGGCTCTAATTTATCTTCAGGTCAGCTGATGGCGGAGAGACCATGTTTAGGAGTTACGGGGAGGAACAAGGCATTAGAGGAAGTTACGGGACCTAGCATGAAAGAGCTAGGATGTAGCGTCGTTTGAATTCTGAGTAAGCATGGTTGTAATCTACGATACCCATTGTATCCCATGACGCATTGCAGGGCAGGTGCTCCATATCCAGAGGCTACAGTTCTTGCCCCACCCCCCTAGAAGAAAGTCTACCCCTCTCTCTCCTCCACACATTTTCTGTCTCTTATCAGCTGTTCCATCAATAAAGGCTTAAAAAAAAGGCCCAAAAAAAATCATCTTTAAATAATGTCTCTGTGACGGAAGGAGTTGATAACAGATGATCGTGTTCCTTTTGGCCCAGTTGTTGGAGCGATTGATCACATCTGCAGAAGTCAAAAGGTAGTAAAAAAAGACTGATAAGGGTCTTTGGATAGATAGTCCTGCCAATGGTGTCATTCAATCCTTTACACCTTTTCTTAAGGACTAAAGGGAAAACTCAGGACATGTTTTGAATCCTGATTAGTGACCGAACACTTACTCCTGTTTCCCCAATATTTCCCCGTCTACTGAAAAAAGTTGATTTGCATTTCAGTGAATTCTCCCCTCCTCCTGACTTTGTATAAGTTTTAACTCAGTGCTGAACTTTGCCAGGGAATAAATGATCAAAGGCTCTTTTGGTCTGCATGCCGGGTATGGCTAAATCAGAACGAGAACAAATGAAAGTGATGACGTTACAAATAATTTTACAGGAATGATTATTGATCCTATGATAATCATTTGGTACGTTCAGTAGGTCGTAAAGAGGCTCGAGTTGAGACCAGTAAAAAAAAAACTTCTCATTGTAGCGTTCAGTAAACGGAGGAGGATGTAAGAACTCCTTCCCCTGGCAGAAACTATGTTCATGCTTTCACTATTCATGATTTGATGTCTCTTCTTCTCCCTTAGCAATCAAATAAAAAATTACATTTTAATTGAATTTGAGCAAAGACAGAATGTGATTTGCTGCTTAATTGTTTTTTTGTTTGTTTTTTCATGGTCCTCGTTGATATAAGCTAACACGGACACAGATTTTTTTTTTTTTCAGGAAACAGGGTTGTGGGTGACTGAGCGCCGTGACACTCGACTGGATGTTTTATCAGAAAACCCTGCCGAATGCATTATTCTGTTTTGTCTTTTTACCTGAGCGCCGGTGCCCGAGCCCACATCATCCTCAAACACCACGCCGTGCAGCTTCTCTGTTGCCATGGTATCGCAGAGGTGTGTCAGCAGGTCGCGGGGATTGGTGTCATTGACCAGCACGGTCACCGGGCTGACCACTATGGGCAGGTCGACAAAGTTTTCCCCGCTTAGGCGGCCTCGGACCTCGTTCTGGTAGCTGGAGCCGCTGAACACCACGGCCACGTTGATGGACGGGTGGAGGAGGAGCGGCCGGGCCTGCAGAGGGAGCGGTGAGGAGATGAGGAGGAGGAGGAAGAGGAGGAGGAGGAAGAGAGGAGGCCAAGGGGAGGGAGGAGGATGTCCCCTGGGAACGGCCATGTTGGCAACTTACTGCCTGGAAAAGGTAGATAGAAAGAGGGAAAGAGAGGGAGGGGGAAAGAAAGAAAGACAGTAACAGGCAAATCTTATTTTCTTTTATGACGTTTCTGACATCATAATCTGTTTTTTTTATATTCATCCCTTATCACTCGCTTTTTCTTTCTGACCCTTTTTGTTTGAGAGTATTAGCCCCGCTTTTAGCCTCTTGTGTCAGGAGGAAAACTGTGTGTGCAAGCGAAGCGTGCATGCATGTAATCCTCCGTAATCCAACCCCCCCCCCCCCCAGTGTGATGACTGTAATCACCTCTCCATCTCTACACATCTCTGATTCAACACACACATACACACACACACACACACTGGGTGGAGAATGCCAAAACTGTCACACAGGTCCGTCAGTCTTACATCAGTGATTATATTTCATAACCTAAGACTCCCTCCTCCTCCAGGTGTGATCCCAAAATAAATTAGAAATTAATAAGCTCATTAATAACCTTGCTGAACAAACCTTAACAGGAATCCACAAGTGTTGCCTTTGTGTTAATCATAGGAATAGCCATTCACAAATGATTGATTCCAATAGTAACATTTCAGGATGTGCAATGTCAAGAATATGACCTGAAAGGCATCAAGGTGCTTCTTTTTTTACTGCTTTTTGTAAAACATAAATGTGCCTGTTCCCTGGTTTCCATGACTTATCTACAAGAAAATGTAACTGACCACTGTGCATGTAGAGTCTGTGTGTCACCTGCATGTCAAATCTAAACGGACTATAAGTTGCGCAAGATCAGTTTCACAAGGCGGACTTTGATTGTTTTTACACGATCAGCAACAATAACGCTTGCTGAGACCAGAAAGAACAGGCCACTTCACACTCAAGTGGGTTAAAAAAGTAAATCTGTTGGACTAGTTCCTCTCTTTCTCTAAAGGGGAACAACCACTGCTTGGTGGTCATCGCTGGGTCACAGGTTCAATAGCTCACTGTCTATTGCAGAATGAGTTAATGTACATCCATTAAACAGACTTTGAGGCCCCAGTAGAAAAAGAAAAAGAAGCCAGAATCCTCCCGTTACAGAATCATATTAATCACACATTTTGAATCAAAGGTATTGATGTCATAAAACTCACATCACTCAAATGTTCAATCTTATAAAGTTGGGTCTCACTTTTAATTATTTAATCTTCAGCTTGGTAGCTTGTTAAATTCCAAACTGGGATCAATAGTAAATCAAAAGTACATCTTAATCAAATATAATGCATCAGAAAGTTACTGATTCTATTATGTATTCTGAATCTGCAAACTTTCATTGCATGCTTTAAAGGAAAGCGTCTCAACAGTGACACATTATTGACCTGCTAAAAGTTAATCTGACGCTCCAGCACTCTTTGTCTGGTGTCTCCTTTGTCATATCTGTCATTTTCATCTAAGTAGGTTTACACAGCCTCCTCCTGTGATCTGCGTTGAGGTCAAGTTGCATTCACAATCACAGTCAAAAGACAAAAACGAACAGATGTGTCCAATGTGAAAAGTTGGATTTTTTGTGAACGTCTTATTTCTTTGATGTCATTATGCATCTAGGGCAGCAAGGCTAACCGTTGAAGAGGGAGGGGTTCACATGAAAAAAAAGACAAGTTTCAGCCTCTGAGCAAAACATAAACAAGCAGATGGAAGCACCGTCCCATCAGTGTAAACACAGAGATTCAAACAATGAACTCAGAGGGAGTTTGACTTCACTCTTTTTTTTTTTAGAAAGCCATTACTCAACGATATATATGTTAAGTTAGGATATATCTGATACCTGCTATATCCATGTTTAAATGTTGCATATTATACCTTTAAACTGTATGTTCTCTTTACAACGGAGCATTAGGGCCAAGTTAAAAAAAACAAAAAAAAAACAAGATCAAGCTGGCTTCAACATTTCCATCGGGCCAAGCCTCTTTCATCAAATGGTTGCCGTTTGAAGATATCCACTTATTCAATCAATACCTTTGATCCTTTTGATAAAGCTGTGTGAGCTTTTCTACAGCAAATAAAGATCTCCGCATCCACACATGCAGGTTTTATATAAAGTCTCGATCTCATCTATGGCCATCAGAGACGCCCAGATAATTAACAGCCCCTCCAAGCTTTGATTCAAAGCTCCTTTAAAAAAAAAAAAAAAACACTGGGTTAAATGAGTCCCACCTCTCCTCACTGTTCATGCTGCGGGCATATCAATCATTCATCTTAATAAGGTTTTACGCTCCTGGGCTTTACATGCCCAAAGCAATAAATACACTCTACACCTTTAAAATACATTATAACCCTGTTATTAGACGCTGTTGATCAAACTTCAGTCAATACTGGTTCAAGCTAGAATGATGGACATGTGGTATTGAGGATTACTTTACAGATCTATGTGTGTTTTATGGTTTTATATATACATTCACAAAACATAAATCATTTTACAAGTTTCCCCTTTTTAAAAACAAGTTGTGTATAGAGCAGTGTCATCTGCATATAGTGACAATTTAGACATCTGGCGCTTTAACTTTACATATCAGATCCATAAAAAAGACTTTAGTAGATATCACATAAATAGTAATACCACAGCTTAAAATCTGATCTGATCCCCCTGGAGAATATATGCAGATTTTACTCACTGCAGCCGGTTATCTTCGCATTGCTTGTTTTGACACACTGGTATTATCTCTCTCAAATGTATATGATTATATCTGGATCTAAGCACAGAGTAGCTGTTAATCCAGCACCCACCTGTGTTACATGGAGATTAAAAACACACAAACCCCCTCACAGATCAACTTTAAAAAAAAATTGGCAGATGTGAGAAAAGCATCATCTATAGTTGTTTTTTTTTTAATTATGTGGAACTGAAGACAAAATGTTAATCGCATATCAAACTGTGTGTGCAGCCAACAAAGCAAAGCAGTTTATCTACTCTTTATGTATGTGTTGCTAAAGACAGAAACAGAGACAACTTGATATCCTTTAGGGCAGTAGTTCCCAACCCTTATTTCTTGGAGCGACCCCTACCTGTATCTAAGAACAGCTGAGCCCCCCAAAAGGACCAACACAGGAAAGTGATGCGTTACAAAATATGTCTACACACATGCTCTTTCCAAAAGACCTTTGTATACATTTCCCAATAATGTTCCACAACATCATTTTATCTAGTATGAGCAAATCTTATTTTGAAAATCTCAGAGCAGACAGAGCTTCACACCCTCTCTTAGATCTTAAGCGCCTCCCACTGGGGAACCAATGCTTTAAGGCACGAGATGTTGTTTAAAGTCTGGTGGTTTCAATATGTTTTGTTTTTTTTATTTGATTTTTGACCAACCTGCAGATAAACACAGAGTACTTACACAGAGTGTCTGGAGGACGGGAAATCAAAAAAATCAGAAGATTCAACAATGATAGCTTAAGTAAACTTTTTTTTGTTTGGGTTTCTTCTTGATAGAGCGTTTCGTCCTCGTTAACGGCATTTGGAAAGTTAATGAAAGTAATGCATAGGACAAAAAATGGGTTTTAAAACACAAAGTGGCTCATATACAGTATATGTCATAGGTTGTAATGATAGAGGAAGATAACTGCAAAAGACAGAAACAGTAAGAGAGGGAGTGGATGAATGCTGACTTGTTCAAGCATATGACTGGAGAGCAGGTCAAGTGTTCATTTAACAGTGTTATCTCGGGTGGGGGGGGGGGATAATGGGGCTTCAGATTAGCAGTGTATGTGTGTGTGTTTGTGTGTTGTTGGGGTGGAAATTGAGAGTGTGGGTGTGTCTCCTCCAGATATACAGCAATATAACCATGTGTGATTATAGTGTTGTGTGTGTGTGATTACGAAAGCGATGGGATGAGAACACAAGGGTTTGACAACAATGTGAAGCATCTGAATTTCAATCACACACAAACACAAAGCCGCTCAAAACTACAATCAGCTGTGACTGTGCTCTTCCTTATCTATTAATAAACGAAAACAGACGATCGTTGCTGACAGAAAGAGATTAATAGGATAACATCTGCCTTCATCATCCTTAAATCCTGTTCGGTTTACGCTCTCCAAATTAAAAAAAACGTGTGCAGATCAAGTGAGAGTGGCAGTGCATGCACCCAACTTATCTGTTATTGTGGAGATTGTTTGGTAGAGTGTAGCTCTGCCATGTGGGACAAACTCACAGGGAGCAACATAAGACTAACTGCATCAAATTCACGATATCCTTTCAAATGAATCCAGCTGTGTTATATTTATGAAAACTAACAGCACCTGGAGACATGATGAGATAAAGAAGAAATAACAGGTAAACTATGAGAGAGCAGTGGTAACAAGAAGGAAAATGTGCATGGGGAGAATGGGAAAACTTTTTCATTAGAATGAAGTTTGAAAATGCAGACGGGCCAAAGATTGCAGTTCCTCAAATGGCCACTAGAGATGGCTCCAAAAGTGAGTCAATCCCTATTAGGCCCCATGTTAATCACACAATTTAACAGCTGTTTGAACAACTGTTTTAGCTAATTTTCTCTACTCATTACACTATTCAGGTTATCAATTTGTATCAAACTCACCAGTTAAAACTATGTTAAGCATTAAAAGGTGTGCAATGTTTAGAGTTCTAGCTTCTTCAAGTAACAGGTGGCTGCCACTAGCTTAGTGCTACATGTCACCTCAACTAATCCTATCCATCCATCCAATACCTATACACATCTTATCCAGTTCGGGGTCGCAGGGGTCTGGACAATTCCAGCTGTCATTGGGGACGAGGCGGGGTACAACCAGGACAGGATGCCAGTCAATCACAGGGCTGACATATAGAGACAAACAACTATTTATACTAACATTCAGTGGCAATTTTTAGAACACATAAAGGAACAGGAAGAACATGCAAATATGACATATACTACATTTCCCCTGTCCGACCGGGGATTCAAAACAGGAAATCTCTTGCTGTGAGATGACTGCGTAAAAACCACTGCAACCTTCAAAAAAATCCCACGAAAATGAACCTTTTCACCCTAGACGAGCTAAATCCCACAAGATATCTACAACTCTGTTCAGTCCCCATTGTCAACAGGCAAGGCGGGGAACAGCTGTAGGCCCCAGGCCAGAAGGGAGCTCCGGAGGCTGACAAACTTATTTTAAAAAAGTTTCGATTTTTTATAGTTGGTAACAGATTATTTATAACATAATGGGGATGAATGCTGGTGGTAGAGCCCCCTGTGAAATTTTGCCTCTTGCAGACTCTTGAATGGCCACTGCATACTTCAGTAACTACACTATGGTAAGCTAGAGACTTAACACCGGGGCAGAGATTGTTTAGATCACAGCTTTTGCCAAACACTGGCTACTGTCCAGCTCTGCCTTCTGTCAAATGTGGTTACTTCTGGCTGAGTACCGTCAAAGAATGTTGCACCTCTAATCTTTGATTCAAAGAAAAACTGAGCCTGATGAAGTGAACAGATAAGTTTGCAACTACTGAGTGAAAACATGAGCACAGTTCACTCTGGAAACAGTGAGCGACCACTCACGTTCCAAGAGTTACAGAGAGTTGTGAGCACTGTATTTTCTGTACGTCATGGTCAGATTTGGCTTGGCTAATGCTGCTAGCAATCCAGACAATGCAGCTACCGGTACTGCTAAGGCCATTTCTTATTAACAGCTAAATGAGTTTAATGAACAACTCAGCGCAGATTCCAAGTGATGCCTACCAGGTTGGAAAAACAAGTCAGAACGTCAGTCACAACTGCAACAAATAAAATTTAATGGCACATTGAGTTTAAGCATCCGAAAAGTCTTGGGAAATATCTGAAGGCCCTTCTGAAAAAGTCCAGCTCTGTGCAATAAATTAACATGAAGTAGTTCATATAGTCTGTGTGAACTGAACTTTGACCTAGCTCCAAGAATACTGACGTAAAATACTGTGATTGGTCGTACGCTTGTTAGAGTATTCAACAGTAGCCTAAAAAAATGAACCGAAACAGACAAATGGACAAATAAGGTTGAAATGGGCAAACTTCTTCCAACTCTGGCAATATATTGTAACCCACGACACAAAACAAACACACGACTCAGACCACGGCGTCACACATTTTGTCCTCCTCGGATGTCTCACTGCTTTACCATGTAGTTCCCTAAATCCAACCAAACCTAAACAAGAGCACTGTGACATCATAAAAACAGATGTTAGATAATTGTGATTTGCAAAAGGTTTTGGGGGTGAAGTCTTTTCATTCTGCCAAAAAAAGGGCTTAATATCTGAAAAAGTAAATTCTCCATGCCAAGACATTTGTCCTGTTAAGGCTGCTTTGTGATTGTTTTGGAGCAGGTTGGTCCATAATGCCAACAATGCCTTATTGTTGTAGAACAGAAACCCAGAATAAACAATCGTTTTTTCCCACATTAGCTGAAAACTTGTTGGACCACATGTTCAGCGGATGCTCAAACATGTCCCCTGGTGAAGTTCCTCATGTCTCCCGGGAAATATAGAAAACGTACAGTGGGGAACTTTCAGTCATTTAGCGACTTAGCTTGGATGTGACGGAGTCGCTACACTGAGTCCCCAGGGGGTGGAGAGGAAATGAGCGGAGAGGATCTAGTTGATGGGATGAGCATCACCACCAGAGAATTATCAACATGTCTGCCTCGAACCTTGTTTTTTTTTTTTTTTTTTTTCCCCGCTGCACCTTTGAAACTGATTTGATTGCATTAATTAAGGAGCCTGAATTAGTGGGCCAGTATTAATGTAGGAGACGGCCTTCCTCTCATCAACATACTGCAGGCACAGCGCCCTGACAGCTGTATAAAACATCAGGATCCTCTAGAGCCTCATTTATGCAGACTTGAGATCACGCCAAGACATTACAGTATGAAAATTTATTCTGCAGCAATTACTTTATATCAGGATACTGGTATTTTAACTATTTCTAACTGATACCGGAAACGCTTGATTTTAGGCCTTTGAAGTGCACAAATAACTTGGCCAAGCAAAGCTTTGATGGCTGGGAGATAAAGTCTGTTATGTAAGAAGTATTCAGACCTTATTAGTCATAAAACACTGTGACACCAATACTCTGTTTACAATCCCACACTTCAAGTACCAGAAGTGAAGATACTCCTTTCACAGAGTGGCCTTTTTCACAATGATGTACATCTTTTTAATAAGGTTATAATTATTCATGAAATACTTACACTTAGTATCCATCGTGTGAACTTTGCTGCTCACTAAGGTGGAGACATTTGGATTATGTTATATTTGGGTAATTATGACAATTTACCATGGGAAACGATAAAATATTGTCCTAAACTATTACAACTCTAACCCTAATCCTTGAATCACTAGGTCACCTCAGACTCCCCACTTCCCATTTAGCTGGACAGGGACAGCTACAGTATTAACTTCCATTGAATATATTTTTTTGCATTCAGCTTGTGATGGGATTCTGTATCTCTTTAGAAGTTTATCAATGCTACCTTTAATTTGACACACTCACAATATCAACCAAAAGAGTGGAGAGGACCATACAGGCAAACAAAATCTGTTATTAAGACGTTTCATTACTCGACAGAGATCACACCAGTCACGTTCATGGACGTAAACATGAGCAGTTCATGTTCCTGTATATTACCTGGTGCGTTCTCATATGAGCTCACCCTGACTTCACGTGGAAAGTTTACTAAGGCGCCGGCAAGAAAAAACATCTGCAAGTTTGAGTTCGGCTGTTTGCGTTCACACATGCACAAAGCTGCATGTGTGAACGCGAACATAATACTGATGAAGGGATATAGAACATTACTTTATTAAAGCCTCAAGCCACCGTTGGGGGGACTGAGTAAAATGTTTCTGATCAGAATTACACTTCATGATGAGGTAAGAAACAAGAAATGAACACGCCCAGATATCCTTGCAATCAAGTCTTAAAAGAATTACTTCCTAAATGTGCCAAAAATGAAACGTGTGTCAGTGTTAGAGAAATATAAAGTGAAAAGTAAACGCTTGATCCGTCTCCCACTTCAAGCTCATGCATCATTTTCTCATGTGCAGTGTTCCTCAGTCAAGTTAGCAACAATGAATATTGGTTTGGCTAAGACATTTACATGAAAGCGGTCAAGGAAGGTATAATAAACAAACTAATACCCCAAGTGAGGTTTTGTTGTCTTTATAGTCCATCACCTGACTTCAACACCACTTCATAAAGAAAAGCAAACAGACTGCATCCAGAAATGAAGCGAGTAGAAAGGTTCCTCCTCCAGTGTCGGTGACACATTGGTTCCACTGTTGAAGCTCCTGTTGATTACTGGAGGACAGCGTGCAGAAATGACACAAAGCAAGTGAGAATGTGCTGGATTAATGACTACACCCTCTCATTGGTGATTTTGTCTTTTCAACAGTGTTCCATTTTTAAAACTTTTGGAGCTGAGAAAACCTAGAATAGCACTGCCATAAGAAACCAGCGCAAGCATTCATGACGGGGACATTTTCATATGCTTGATGACAAAAATCGAACGACTAGGAAAAAACTCTCGACTCAACCAAACACTCAACGAAGCACTTCCATCACACTTTCCTGTAGTCATCAACAATACTCAACAGTTAAGTTTATGACTGCAGAGCCTGAACCAGGAGAATCCATCCCGTCATCATCAACCACTGCTCTCTCCTTTCCACCACCTCTCTGCCTTTTGGACGAATTGTGAAAGACACGTTGATTTGTGAGCATTGCACATGCAGCCTTTCAGAAGCTCATGCATGGCGCTAATAAACATACAAATTACACTCTCAATATGAATAAATGAGCGTGTCATGCTTATTGTGAAACATAGCACACAGCGTCTGCCTCGTAAATGTATCATAATTAGGGCTTAAACCCCCCAACTGTTGCCTTGCTGTCTCTCTGTGGGCTCCGGCACTCACACGTTTAAGATTTGACAGCTTTACAGGAAATCGTTGCTGGTCGGACGTACCAGCCGAGATGAGTGACGTTGACGGGACGGGGTCATTTCTACACCAGCTTGGCCCCCTGCCAATCAAACGTAAAGCAATCAAAACGTCAGTGACACCCAATCTGCTGCCACACCTGCTTAAAATAGATATGTCCTTTGGGTGGACCCCGTACCCCATGGTGGGAACTACTACTCTAAATTATTGCAACCGGATTTATCATATATGGGTTTTTTTTTTTTTTAAGTAAGAAGCAAAAAAGGGACAATCCATATAAAGGTAGCAACTTAAACGTGTTACATTATTTCTAAACCTGGTCAACACTTTGGTCAACTGGAGAAGGTTTCATAGTGGACAATTTGTCAGTAAATATCGAATAACTTTTGGTACTTTTATTATTGTGTTGACCCGTCAGCTTTGTCACTGGACCCCTTCAGGCCCCTCAAACCCCAGATTGAGAACCACTGCTCATGGATGATGCTTACAAAATGTGTAACTCTCAGCCCAATATATATGAAAGGCATCAATGTTTTACAGATGAAAGACAAACAGATAAATACCTCAGTCCCTCAAATATTCCAAAAGTGAACACTCTGATGCGCACAATATTAAAAAGAAAATAAAAAATAAATGAAGGAAATTTGAATATATTGTGTTCTTAAATGTCTTATTTTTGCTTAATGTCGTATTTATTTTTTGTTCCATGAATGTTCTCACATCTCTGTTTCGACTAAGGCAATGTGAATTGCTCTATTTATGAATGGTGCTTTATAAATAAACTTGCCTCGCCTTCAGACCGCTTACTTTTAACTCTAGACCCACTTTGGGGCCACAGAGCCCATGTTGGGAACCTTTTGCCCATCTGTGAGCTGTGAAGCTGAACCAAACCGTAGTAGACGATGCTACAACCTGATCTACAGTATGTTCACAGCAGCAGTCTGAAGTCTCAATAAGAATTTTAAAATAGTCCAACCATCTGTATCTAAAAGAGTAAATATACCAGCTGCATCTTACAAGAGCATGCACGCTGATGAATACTTAATGTGTTGTCACATTTTTAATTGCTTTGTAATTTTTGTAATTTTTTAAGGGTATTGGGGAAATAAAAAGTGACATTGAAAGAAAAGAAATGTAAAAAAAAAAAAAAAAAAAGCAAGAACCAGAAAAAAAGTCAGCTAAATAAATATATCTGGTGCTGGATAAATGTGTTCAGCTTGAGACCTCTAAGTTTTATCTTGGGACCCCTTGAAGGGCCACAAACCTTATGTTGAGAACCCCTGGTCAATGTAACTAAATTGTACCAATCAAAGAATGTGTGGTACATGACGCTAGTACCTGATCCGTGTGAGGTGAAGCAGAGAGCTTTTGCCACTAATGGAGAAAAATGAGAGCGGCTCCACTCAGCATATGGGCCAAATCGATGAGCATTACCAGATAACTGATACGACAGTAAAACACTGCAAGTGCAACATCCATAATCTATGAGCGAATGTGTCAAGTTGTGATAGCGTGCATGCAGGTACACACACACACACACACACAGATGCACACACTCTAAACAGGTAGCCAAACCTCAGAGTGACAACGCTCACATATGTGTGTCCTGTTACAGCGGTTCCAGTTTTAGAAACAACTGGCTGCTCTGTTTGTGTCAGCAGCAGCAGCAGCAGCAGCAGATGGGATCTTTCTCTCGAGGAAACTCTTCACTTATAAAAACTGAAGGAATGACTGCTCTCATACTGTGTGTCTTCACTCACATTCCCCCTGAGCTTCTTAGTCTAGTATCTATTCCGTCTCCATTTCTCCAAATCTGTCGCACTCACTTTTACATAATTCCTGACAGATTAAGTGACAAAAAAAAAAAAAGGAGTGTGAGGAAGTGTGTGTGTGCGACTGTGCGTGTGCTGTAGACTTACCTGTGCTTTCTGCCGTCATCCAACTTGAACTCCTGCTGCTCCATCCTTCCTCCAAATGTCTCTCTTTGGTTTTTTTCCCCTTCTTTTTTTTTTTTTTACCTGGTTTTCACCTGCCTCTCTTTCTCCTCGAAGCACCTGTAGGAGTACGCATTTAGACCGAGTCTCTGTGTGAGAGCGAGTGTACGCGAGTTATCAGTGACTCTGTGTGTGTGTGTGTGTGTGTGTGTGTGTGTGTGTGTGTGTGTGTGTGTGTTTGGCAGCTTTTGGGTGTCTGCACACTCCCCTGGAGGACTTCACAACGTGACAGCGAGCGTATGTGAGCTCTCCCCGCAACAACAAAAAATAAATAAATAAATAAATCCAACTCCTCACTTTCTCCTTTTTTCCGCGTTCGTCAAGGTGAAAAAATGTTACAAGTGGTCCAGAAGGTGAAGACAGGACATCAAAAAGGGAGCGAAGAGGAGAGGAAAGTGAGGGGAGGGGGGGGGGGGAAAGAAGATGAGCATCCAGCCGGTGTATGCGTGTGTGTGTGTGTTTGTGTATGTGTGTGTTTAGCTCTCTGTCTGTTTCCCTCCAGCTCCCTGCTGCTCGGATGAGGAGAGGAGTGAAAGAACGAGGGGAGGAGGGGAGGAGGGGGGTGGGGGGGTGGGAGAGAGAAGATGCCTCTTCAGCGGAGGAGCGCAAACACCGGTAACACTTCAGCAGCAGCGGTGGCAGGGTCGGTGACGGCGGCGGCTGTGACGCTTCCCCGCCGTCTCCTCCTTTCTCCCCCTCTCCACCTCCTCAGCCTCCTTTTCCCTGCTCCTTCTTGCGGGTGAGAGACAAAACAGATCCATGGAAAGTTGGGAGAAAAAAAATCTCACAGGCGTTTCTGCATGTTTGGAGAGAAAGTTTCCCCTCCCTCTCTCCCTCTTTTGGTCCAGTTGAAAGTGGTGAAGGTACTCCGCAAGATGAAGGGATCCCCCCGGTGATGAGGATGAGGATACGTTCTCAGCTCCTGTGTGAAGAAAAAGGATGAAATGAGAGGAAGATTCGGGTTTTCTTGCACCCCTTGCCCCCTTTTCCCATATGCATGCAATTGATCCAGATGTTTGTAGAGGACGGGAGCGTCGGGGGAAACACAGCGGGACAGATGGAAGGTCTGCGGGGTCGGGCAGCCTGTGCACTAGCAGGTCCTCATCCTGTTGCACTGATTTTCTCTCCTACCAGAGTTTCTCTCTCTCTCTCTCTCCCTCTCTCTCTCTGCCTCACCGCTCTGTCACACCAGTAATCCTGCTTTCCATTTCCTCTTTAACTCCATCTTTTCTTTATCTCTTTCTATCTCCTCTCACTCCATCACAGGAGGGGCTGCATGTGCGTCCTGATAATAATGGTGTGAGGATTTAGCCTGCCTCCCCTCCTCTCCCTCCTCTCCCTCTCCTACCTCTCGCTCACTTCAGTGCGACCCCTCCTCCTCCTCCTCCTCCTCCTCCTCCTCCTCCTCCTCATCCCAGCCCACTTTTGCTCCTGTTTTCACGGTATTATTCACCTTCATCCTGTCTCATATCCTGCCTACTTTTCCTTAAATCACCTCGCTGTAATGCTCCAATGTTTAACTCCCTATCTCTGCCTGTTCCCCTCTCTCTTCAAAAATGAATCCCATTAATATTATTGCTTTTTCCAGTCTGGGTCCCCCAGGCTCTGTCCACTGTTTATCAGTGTGAATACATTTCTGCAAAGTCAATAACTCGACAAACATCACGTTTACCTTGGAATATTGACAGGAAACACACAAGGCGGCAGCATAACCAACAAGACGAAGCAAATATTGCAATGAACTTGATAATGCTGAAACAAATGTGTTTATTAAAGGGGAATTTCACCAGTTTTACACATTAACCTCATTTACACATAATTAAAGCTTCATGATCAATGAAATCACTTCACAGGCTAAATAATGTTTTCTGTAGCTTTGGAACAAGATGAAAATAACTTGTGATATCTTAGAAGTTATCTCAACTGTGCAGTTCATATTTTGAACATACGGCCGAAGGTCATGATATATGTGTTCACATGGGCACAAGTGGTTAAAGTCAGATATATGTGGGGGTTTTTTATTGACTCATATGCACGGCTCTCACACACACACACACACACACACACACACACAATCAGCATCACAAATAAACACAGGCTTACTAGCAAGCTAAATTACGACAAATATTCCTGGACAGATACAGCTGGAGGTGTGCAGATATTTTCCTGCCAACGTATCTCTCGTGATAGGTGGGGAGTGGGGGAGGGGGGGGGGGGGGGGGGGGGACTGATCAAACAGGCATACCTGCTGTTGCCATGGTGATTTCAGACACAGTCCGTCAGTTAATTAGCAGCCTTGTGATCGGAGCCACCAAAATCATCCTACTTACCCGTCATTAGTCGTAACAAAAGTAGCACTGTCCCTTCTCAGCTTCTTATTTTTAAAACACAAAGTTGTTTTGTAGAGAATAGTGAAGACTCCTGTCAAATAAACTTTTACATTAATATGTGTTTTTGGTGAATTCCGATCAACCAATTTGCCTACAAGCAGCAAAATTGGTCATCATCACCTAAGCTGGAACTAGAACGTCATTTATAAAGATGAAAAATGTAGTTATTTAAATATTGAGTTCTACAAGGCTACTAGAGTCTGCTGTCTGCTACCCTACTTTTACATATTATATTTTACCCACAAAACTACTGGTCAGAGAGTGACGCCTACCTGTTTATCATCCACCATGTCATCGTTGCTGTTCGCTATAGCAAGCAAAATTCACACCTTGTGTTCGGTCGTGTGGCAGCTTCGCCTGTAACTTTTAAGTCCAGGTCCTCCTTGTGTCTGTAAGCACGGAGATAAGAAACACTTCTTAGCTCAAGTGAAACACTGCCTCGCTTGTTTACATTTTTCTTCTTACTTTTTCTGCGAGTCAAGAATGTTTCTTTTTTTCTGCCTGAACACATCATCACAAGTTAACGTCTGTAAGCATCATGGGAAATGTAGGATTCCATAGAAACTACATTATGCAAATATTTCATGACAAACCTGATGCATATCATTGCAGAAATATATATAATATGGTGTATATATATATATAGACTGCATATATATAATGTAAAATTTGGGTTGAAAACATCTCTCTTGATTTTTTAATGAAGCAAATATCTAAGAAAAAAAGCAGATTCACTCATGTAGTACATCCATTTGCTTCACCTTTATTCAATCAGCTAGTTCTTGAAGAGTTTTTTGTTTTTTTTCATTTAAGGAGAACTGGCCAACATTGTTTACCGTTGTTTATTCCTGTGCATGTGTGATTGGTACTCCAGCTTCCTCCCACAGTCCAAAGACATGTTGAACAGGATGATCGGCCCACAGGTTTGAATGCGAGTGTGGCCGCTTGTTTTTCTCTATATATGAGCCCTGTGATTGACTGGTGACCTGTCCAGGGTGTATCCTGCCTCTCACCCAATCACAGCTTGACTCCCCCCCCGCCCCATGAACCCCAACGAGATAAACGGTAAAGATTATGGATGGATTTTCCGATTGTATCATTTTGATATAAATGGGTATATTGGATTTAAACGCTGCAAGCATGTGTAGGAGTATCTTTGAAATATTTACAAGCATGTTCATAGATTTTTATTTGTGTTCCGGCAAACATGTCCATCTCTCTGTGTTTTGTTGTATATTTGCTGCACAGATTTGTTTTTCTAAATAAACGGAATCAATGATGAAAATAATCATTGGCTGCAAACTCAAGCCTACAAACAGCACACTTATCTTGGATTAACAACAAGGTACACACACCAGCTGGTAAAACCAAAGAGACAAAGCAAATTATGACAATGAACCTGGAAGTGCTGCACACATACAAATGTGTCTGTCAGTACTGCGCTCTGTCCGTCTCAAGTGGTCTCTGTAAAAGCCTGAGAGAGTACAAGAAAAATATAATTCCTCTCATTGTTCATTCTGCAGGAAGACGACGTGTTTCTTCAGGTAATGTTGACTACATAAAAATGAGTGTTTGTGTGCTGAGTGGAGGAGAAATGTTGAGTATGTGTGAGAGAGAAAAATATGTGATTACCTCACACGTTTTTCATCTCTTCATGGCTTACTTGTGACAGCTATTTCGCAGAGAAGAAACAAACTATTTTGCTTTCACCCCCATTGTGGGACAGGCGTTTGATCGCTTCAAAGAGGTGTCTTTTGCAGGTTACCGTCACTCCTAATAAAAGCTGTTTTCTTCTCTTTTTCTCGGTCAGGTGACAGGCCTTTTAACACAGGCTATAAATACAGACGGGTGTTAAAATAGAGTGTTAGAGATGTGAGACGTGTGACTGAGGCGTCTATATCTGTACGGAGTGCGTGTAGTAGATACACTGATACCGCTGAAGAACGGAGACAGACAATGGAGGACAGATGTTTCAAAGGATAGTATCGCTCTCTCAGCAGCTGGACGGCCTGCAGAGAACATGTGTTGTCCGGCCAGCAGCTCGATCACATCCACCGATTAACTCTGATTGATTCAGTGAGAAACTAGATGATGTTCACTGGGAAGAGCTCGCTGGCTGACAGGCAAATAATTAAATCTACATTTTTTGAGGGTTGCCAAGCAGGATTTATGTTAAATAAAAGACTTGTAAGGTGTGGATTTGCTGCAAACCAATGCAGTGTATCAATACAGCGCCGGTTCTCCGGGATTGTCAACAAATCCATCGTAATGCATGTGCAGATCCTGGCAGCAACACCTGCAGCTCTTACAAGCTGCAATAACATCTGAGGATGTCACAACAATTGAAGGAAAACACATTAACAACTTAGATTATCATAAATTCAGTAAGGTCACTTTTTCATCATGTCGTTGTCAGTTGACTACATTTGTGCCACCAGTAGCGCACGCCCACTGCAGGACTTCCTGTGTTCGTTTACTGCTTGCACCTACACAGCAGGCCACCTGAGAATATTGCATTTGTTGTTGTTACTTGTGGTGGAAAAGTCGATAATCAAGCAAACTATCACAAGCTAACCACCGGTGTTTGGCACCCTGCCTGTCAACAGAAAACAGAACAACCCTGTGTCGCTCTTAAATCCCAGGCTGCTCCTTTAGTGCCTGAAAGCAAACCCGAAGTTCATCCTTGTTCTTGAAAGCGCATTAGGAGCTCGCCACACTTGGATCATATTTTCTCTTCTTTGCCGCTGTGTCAACGTCTGCAATATTCACCGGTTTGAAAGGTGTCCAATCGTTGTATCAACTCCCAAAACTCCCCTGGTTGCTTGTCATTGGCTGGGGGAAACACATCTACTCTGTGCCCAGAATCTTCCCCGGTCAACCAAAACATCCAAATGCATACAGAGAACACAGACACAGCTAACGCCACACATGGATGCATGGAGGCCCAAAAGTGATGATTGAGCAGCATTACTTTTGTAAACGTCTTTATTTTATTTATGAGTTAAAAACTGATGACTCTATCTTCAGCAAATGTAAAAAACAGAACTTTCAGATGAGAAAAAGCACTTGAAGGTTTAGATTATGTGTCATTTTGCTAAATTTAGTTTTCCCGTTTTCTGGGGTTGTCACATAAGACAAAGTTGTGCTATACTGGATGACTAACAAAAAATAACGATTTGTTGTTCAATTTGGAGGAAATGTTAATCCTGTTTTTCGTCGAATAAACTATTGGATAACTGGATAACTAAATGACAGTAAAAAAAAAACAAAACTTATTCATCTGCAAAATACTGAGCAAAGATTTCAGCACCATGGACAGCACTCCACACTTCAGTCAAGACTCCAGGGCTAATTGACGGTACACCAAAAGAAAGAACTAAGAAGACAGAGAAACAGGAAACAAGGAAACTAAAATACTGAAAAAGTCAAAAACAGGACAAAAATAAGAGAACTAATAGATGAGGAATACATTATCCTTTAAAAGATACGCTTTTCCATTGACATTTTAAAGAAGGTGCACTCACTTTATCTCCATACCATCAAGTACAGCCCCTCTCAGGCGTTAAAACCCAGAAGCTCAGAAACTGACAGACAACAAGCATTATGGAAAATATGGTCCATCTATGAGTAAGTTAAAAGCCCTGCAGACAGTATATGGCCTCAATAGTAAAGAGTGCTGGGAGTTAGAATAGTCTGTGATTAAAGATAAAAGAAGTTATGACATTGAAAGTGCAGCCAAATAGTTTCACATGCGTTCAAATGCAAGAAGATCATCAACTACTGAGACTATATTGTTGAGGTGGAAAGTCAGGATGTGGTTGAAAGTGACAAACAACACAATCTGCATTTATCGTCATGACGATGGGTGAAGTTTGAAGACGTCCAAGCATAATGTTTGAGGAAAAAACAAGCTAAAAAGTGTGGCTGAGGTTTACAGCTCGACTGCACACAGAGTTGTGTCATCTGCATAGCAATTAAAAACAATTTTATGCTTACAAGTTACGTGCCCTAAAGGGAGAATACAAATTAAAAAACAATGCGTCAAGATTTAAGCCCTGGGGAACAGAGACAAGTTTAGAGAGACAGAGATGAGCCAGCATTTCCAAAAGTGAGTTATTAAAAGAACATATTCTCTAGAAGTAAGAATCTGTGTTGTCAACAGTTTTTTTTGTTTGTTTTTTTTGTTTCTTTTCCCGGACAGTTCATCAGGCTTGTTCAGCTGTGATGTAAGCAGAGCAGAATCAACACAAACCACGGCCAAGATCTGGATTAAGAAATCGACTTTCCATCGCTATCCAGGATCAGCTAATGCATCTCAACCTGACCCGCATCGTATCATACAGTATTCGATTGAATGGGATTGCGAATACAAATAGGGTAAATATTAGTGCAGCCTTGTATCCATGTCGAAGATTATCTGTTAACACATTTTGATTTTCTTTCCAAGCATATGGAAATTGAACATCCATCGAGTAAAACTTAAGTTCCTGTTGGCATAAGAACACAGCTTAGACTAATCCGTATTTGATTCAGGATAAAACATGACATGACAACACACAACAACAGCTTTACAGTGCACTATCAGAGGGTTCTTTTTCAATTTGAATCAGCTGATCTTCCTGGTTTTTCAAATTCAGGTAGACAGTGGCTGGTTTTGGCTGTCTGGGATGTTATCAGGCATGGAGCTGTGTGTGTGTGTGTGTGTGTGTGTGTGTGTGTGTGTGTGTGTGTGTGTGTGTGTGTTAGTGTGTATAATGGTGTGGACAGATGTTTAAACAGGCAATCATCACTCAATGGGTAAACATCCCTGTTGATTGGACTGTGCGTGTGTGCGTGTGTGCGTGTGTGTGCGTGCGTGTGTGTGTGTGTGCGTGCGTGTGTGTGTGTGTCGATGAATACCAAGCGAGGAGGACAGATTGAAAATGAAAAGACAAAAGCAGTAGACTGAAGGAAAAGTAAATAAACTCTGTCGGCTCATATTAGAGAGCAGCCATCAGGGCTGAATGCAGATTTGTGATTAGCCCACATCTGTGATATTTTTATCTCCCGATGCAACTCTTTGATCACGGCCGTGTGTCAGACACTGAAGAATAATCCTGAGGGATATTTTATCCCAACTGTGGGTTAAAAAAAAAAAAAACAACTCCTCTGCACCTAAAGAGGCTGATCTCTTCAGCTGCTGGCACACACACACCTTCTCCCAGCACTCGGTCAGTCTGTCATCTTCATCTCCATTTCCCTCCTCTTCCTCCTCCTCCTCCTCCTTCTTGTCCTTCTTAAGATACACTTTGAGAGCAAAAATAGCTCAAGAGCAGGAAGACATGAAACGTGTCAGATCCATAAATAAATTGGCTCTTTGTGCACATTGTTTGAGACTCGCTGACATTTTAAAGCTGGCAAGGTATTAATACCATTCCTCACGAGACAAAGATTGTATGCGTGGGTGTGCATAAATCTGTGTGTGTGTGTTTGCATGAAAGTTCTGGTGTGTGTGTGTGTGTGTGTGTGTATACACGCACGATACATGTGCATGGTGTGTGGGTTTTCGCAGCTGTAGAAGGTGATTCCTTTGTTACAGTGGAGAAATGTATACTCTTGCGCAAAACTGACATCGATGTTTAAGTTTTATTCTGCCTGAAATTCTGCTGACTTTCTGAAATTCAAAATAAAACATATTGGCACAACTGTTCTGACTTGTGCTTGATAATTTACCACACCACGTTGTTCCATACCTTACATAGACTGAATAAAAAGATGGACAACATGACAGCTACCCCAAAGTGAAGCCAAGCATCTCGACCCATGGTGACTGGTTAAAGTATTGGTTATATATAAGCTCCGCCTCCTCTATGTTAACAGAGGGGACATCAGTCAAGCTCGAAAATCAAAATACACGACATACGGATTTTTCTCAAACATGTTTTCTGTCAATATAGTTAGTTGTTGCCATGGTTACCTATCTCCAAATGTCAATTTTTCTGAGAAGTGTTGCTTCCATTAATTTTTTGATGGGGTGCAACCTTAATATTGACAAATCTATTAACAGTTCCTTGCGATGCTGGGTGTACTGGATTATCAGGGTTAAGCAAAAACCAACCATAACTCTCAGAGGGAGTCTTGGATGCAAGATGATTCAAAGTGGGACAGTTTTTTTTTCTTCTAGTTATTCACTGTGACTAAAGCTACTCACAAGTAAGATCCTGGGACTCTGGGTTGAGCCTGACTTTGAGTCGGTCCCACTTTTACTACATCTTAAGTCTTATGAGGATCTGGCTTTACAGTTTCAGGTCTTTAGTCTGGTTGTAAATATGTTGCATACTTAAGTGGTTTTTAGTTGCTCAGAGAATGCTTAGAATCAGTTAGCATCACATGGAAAGTCATGATAGCCATGTACTGCAATTCTACGACACCAAATAACAATTTTTCGCCGCCATTACGCCTTTGTGCTTACACACTACATCCCCAACAATGTAATGTTGGCGTCCCAGTGCGTGGGTTCACATCACCTCATAGCAATGTTGAAGTGTTAGAGGCACAGCGCATAAACACACAACAGGACCTTCAACAGACTCAAACTCAGAGCACTGTTCTCCACTGCTGGCCCCTGATGTTATACATCATCATCGTCTGCCCCCCCCCATTACACCTCAGTTACTACACCCCCCCCACCCCCAACATTCAGCCCTGCATGCGTTACACATTGCAGATGAGGGTAAGTCTGTTAGCGCCAAATGACCGCAGGAGAAAATGTTTTATCAGCCGACTGTGTGAAAGATTTATGCTATTAAATAATTCAAAGGTATTAAATTGGTAAGAATATTATTATCTTCTGTCTGAAAGAATGTTAAATAGTTGGTTCAAAAGGTTAAAATTGGACTTACGATTTTTAAAGTCAAAAGCAAAGACAACGTCTATCACAGATACTTCTCTGAGGATTTTTGTTGCTATAACAACACTTATTTGCATGAGAGGGGCTTTAACAACGTTCAACAACGTCAGCATGGCTAATGTTAAAACCTAGAAGGCTGCTTGGTCAGTCTAGAGCGATGTGTATTTGGTTGATGTAAACTCATACATTTGGTGGTAAGTGGGTGATATTTGTCCATCTCTATAAAAAAAAAACGTTAGAATCCATTACATTACCACCTAATTAAATCTCATTCAGTAATCTTGGTAAATACTGATTTTTTTCTCACAAAAATAATCACATTTAGGCATCTTGACACTTTATTGACTTCCCGTCAGAACTATCCCTTTGGGGAATCCAGTCAGCCACGACACTTGTCACTTCTTCAAGTGGACTTCCTGAGAGAAACTCTTTGAGTGCTGAGTGTGAGTCTACCACTACAGTCACAAATCATCCACCGTGTTAACATAATCTGCATGTAAATACATAATCTAGAGTCCAGAAACAAGATTTTGGGCACATGAACCAGTCCGGTTTCTGCTTGCAGTTTGAGTAGTACCTTCCACTTCGTCTTTCAGTAGAAACTGAGGAGAGGAAGTCGTGCAATGCGTCATCCATGATATAATTCTGGACCCTATCAGCTTTCATCTGACAATGAGATAAACCTAAATAATCTCAATGTATGAAAATCTGCAGCTAACAATCCATGTGTAGATTCTGTTTCTGAACTCAAACCGGAATTCTCGCTCCACAAGTTTCTAGACAGTCAGTCTGTGAGTGCACACTGAAGGAAGTCTTCAATAAATACTTCACTCAACTAAATAACAGCTGGCAACACAAAGTCCATAAAACTTTTCTAGTGAACAGAAAGACAAAAGATAAAGCATTGTTGCGTTCGTCAGGAAACGACGCCTGTGCTTTGCCACATTGACAATTGCAAATTCTCTGGAAGTGCTGCACAAAACAACCCATCAACCCACCTTGAACACTGACTACACAGTGCGTACTATTCAATGTCATTCACCTCCACTGCTAACTTTCCGTCTTCTTTTTTTAATGGTCTTGGTGGCCAACAACTGCAACAGTCCAAACTGTTTCCATTTGGGAAAAAAGTTCAGGACGATGGAAATTAGAAAACACTTGGCAAATGTCTGAAACAACTGCGACAACTTTGCAATTTAAAAGAACGTGCTGCAAAGAGCCAAAGCACACAGATTAGCAGAAAATGCAATATACAAATACAGAAACAATGCAATAGAAACAAAGTGAGTGTTTCAGTGTTACGTCACACATAATATGAAACAAAGAGGGAGTGAAACTACAGATGAAACTCAGCTTCAGGTAATGAGCACATATGTCGAGGTAAAGAGAAGAGGAAGAAGAGTTCAAAGAGCTCAGAATTGATGGAGTAAAGAAAAGAGGCCAGAAAGGGTGACCTAAATGTAGTTTAAGCTTCAAGGTTATTCCTCGTCTTCCTCTTCATCACCTCTTGCTTCCTCACCTCGCCGGGTTTTATTTTACGACGTGGGGGGTCACTGGTAATTATCTGCTTGTGTCAAACCTAGGAGGCTCAGCAGGACACCGGGTCACCTGTGATTCTGATTGAGGTCCTGGGTATTCACACTCAAACACACACACACACACACACACACACACACACACACACACACACTCAAACACACACACATGCTTGCATACATGGCGACGCAGCAGCAGGCGAATGCGCGCCGTTTCATTACGCTTCTGATTTGGTCATTCATCACGAGGAGATGAGGTCACACACAGCAGCCGACACATGTTTATGTCTGCAGAGACTGTGTGTGTGTGTGTGTGTGTGTGTGCCTGGAGGTGTGCATTGTTGTGTTTGTTTGTATGTGTGTGGCTGTGTTTTCCCGTTTATGTATGAAACAAGAACGGGCTCGGGGATTCAACTGAACAGTTCTTCACAGATTAAACATTTAAATTCAGGTGCAGGTGATTGTATGTCGGAAGCACCTGATTTCAGGGTGTATTATAGACTGTATAAAAAAAGACGCGTCGACTTAGTTACCTCACCCATTCTTTTCTGAATAGGTGCTGAAGCGAAACGATGGTTGCCGCCATGTTTGAAATGCTATCTCTAACCAACTTTGGGTCAAGCTAGAAAAAGAGACAAAGAGGTGGAATTGAAGCCGGACTTAAGCCACCTGGCCATCGGCTACAACATGCTCACCTGTCAGTCAAACTAGTCCCCCCCCCCCCCCTCCCACCCCCACACTACAGTTTCACCAATAAATAAACGAGTTAAAGAGACCACAACTGTTTCATGAACCAGGCTGTAAACGTGTTTATTTCTCCTGTAAAAAAAAAGGTGTATTGCAAATAATTTTTGCAATTGTGTCATTTTCAGGTGTTCAAATTAAGGTGTATTATGATGTAACTTTTTACAAGGATTATTTTTTGTCCTTTATTGGACAGCTGAGCTGAAGAGAGACAGTAAACATTGGGAGGAGAGAGTGGGGGCTGACATGCTGCAAAGGGCCAAGGTCAGATTTGAAACCTACAGCCACTGCGACTAGGACTTTTAAAGCTTCTGTTCATGGGGCGTGCGATGTAACAGCTAGACTATCTGTCGCCCCATTACATCACTTTTTTAAGTAGGAAGGAAAGGATTCAGCTGTATGTGAATAGGGCAATCATTTTGTTTTCATGTTTAAACCAGGTTAATCTCTGTTATTAAAGTAGTTTATAAAGGGTTTCTAGGTCTGATAGAGTTGTACCCTTCCTTTAATGAACAATGGTTTGATTTTGAAACTGTTTTGATGCTTCGAAAGTTTCCAAGCAGCAATCTGGGTAAAAAAAAAAAAAAAAAAGTGATATTTTTTAGTTCTGACTGCAATTTCCTGCTTAAAATGCTGATTTATGTCTTTCTCCAAACTTGCAGTCCAATAACTACAGCCACAGATAAACTGAGAAATCAAAGAGTTGAAGGCAGAAAAACAGATAAAGAACTAAACGTCCTCAAACTGAAGCCATGTGACGGAAAAAACCCTCGGATTTCTCCAAAAGCATTAAAGCCGTGATGAGGATTTGACTTTTGAGAAACACATCCAGGTGTATCACAGAAATACAGAGGGCTTCATTAGAAGACGCTTCCACAAATGTATTTTAATATATGCACACCTCAGATGAATGTTAAGCGTGGTGCATAAATTGCGTCCTCCTCGCTAAGCTAATGTATGAATGGACTTTGTGTGGACGTCCCTGTGTGGGTGTTGTGAGACAGCGATCGCCTGCTTCAGTTCAGAGACACAAACACACACTGATCAAAGCTCTGCTCTGGCCTCAGTTCACTAACCTCGGTGATGGTGTGTGTGTGTGTGTGTGTGTGTGTGTGTGTGTGTGTGTGTGTGTGGTGGCAGAAATGATGCTGACTGCAGGTACACAAGCTCTATTTTTATGTACACAAACTCTGCAGTGATCGCAATGGATTTCACACCTCAGTTTTCAGTTCCTGATCATACTTCTGATAAACGTAGAAATATGAAAATAAGGAATCGGGAGGCGGGGGGGGGGGGGGGGGAATGCACCCCAACCTGTTTTTGTCTGAGGCATTAAACCTTATCAGGCTATATATTAACCTGTTCAAATTGAAATGTTGATTAAAATAAATAAAACTGTTACAAATGGAACATGTAGTTTGTTTCCTTAAAAATAAATCTGATAAATATGAACTAAAACATCTGGAGCTTTGATTCCCACCAGCTTCATCGTCGGTGGCTTGATCTCTTTGCTTTTGTTATGTTGCCACCTAGTGGTCAATCTCAGACATTACCACAAAGTGAGTCTGGTGAGAGATGTTTTTGCACATTTTGGAAAAGTGTTTCAGTTGAAAAAGGGATTTTTTTAAAGGGTTAGTCCACACACATTGCCTTGGCTGATTATTAATCATCAAAGCAATTTGTCATTTTATTTGTTTTCAGATAGATAAAGGAACAAAATGTTAAATTATTTGTCTCAATTTCTATACATATTAAAGATTCTGAGCATGTGTTAGCACACAAAAGTGACAAAATGATCTATTCATTTGATGTCAGTATTATTCCTCAAGGACGACCAAACTGTATTTAACTCAACTCACATGTCAACCAACTATGATGTGTTCTTATATTCTGGTTGCAAAAGTAGGAAACCAATTACATCAAAACACAATTAGTGTGTGTCATAGCTTCGGGACATTAACTGTGAGGAAACGGTAACTAAAGCTCAAGCGAAATTGATTTTAGTAACAGTTTTTTGTAAGGCTGATATAATAATTGTCAGAGGCTGAATAAGTCAGTCCAATAATTTCTCGTGATCTTAATTGAGTAATTGGTTGGTAACCTGCCCGTCAGCTACATCGCTACCAACCTGCCAACTTTAATGGCTGTGAGAAGAAGAATGTCCTACAAAGTGAGTTAAACACAAACAGGATCTCTATCGGTTATCTTGTTTCACTAACCCTGACTAATGAGATCTCCCTCAGCCGTCAAAAGAAGCTGGTTGTCATCTCGATAAAATCAACGCCAGAGCGCGCTCACATGAATAAAGCATAACTTACCATGATGTGAGACACCTTGGTAGTACTGGACACAAAGAGTTAACCCGGAAATGATGTCACTAACTGCACTTCCTGCTTTCTAGCACAGGCCTATTTACTGCAACAAGTCAAAGCTAGAAGCTAAAGCTGCAGGAACAGCCAAGAAACAAAGTCGACCACAGTTGGGAGCATGTTTCTTTGTTTCAGGAAAAGGCATCTAAGAGAGGCCTGAAAAGATTGTCATTCTGTTTGATGCTTTTAGAATCCACTCTAGTTTGTTTCTCCACCGTTGCAGACCCTAGCTGAAGTTCAACTTTAGGTATTCTTTCTAAACACAAACTCTATTACTTACTTCTGTCATGGCTCAGCACACCTTTATGTTTATGTGTTTGTTTTTTTCCAGTATGTTTTGTTCCCTCACCTTCCTCTCATGAGCCTCTTACTTCCTGTTGTGTGTTTTTCCCCGCCCCTGGGAGGAGTCTCACCTTCAATGTATTTGGTGTTTTTCTTCCACTGTTTCTTTAAGTATTCATTATTATTACAACTTTCCAGAAGTTTGTAGTTTTTATACCCAGTGATTTTGTCCTTTTTCTTTCATTTTCTTTACTTGTTTGCTTTGGGTAACTTCCTGTTTGCTCCATTACCTTTAAAGTCCTCAGATATTTCTTCCAGTGTCCTCAGATATTTTCCTTTTTGTCAGTCATCTGCTCTTATAGCTTTGGCATTGTCAGTCTGCTTTTGACCCGCTCCACTCTATTTATGTAATTATTCCACATGCATGATATCCACAAGACACATGCAGCCTTTTTACAGTTTGGTTCTTTTTGTTTAAGTGAAAAGATATCTGTCTGTTGTCACTCAGCTGCCAACCGCTGGCTGTGGCTCAATGGTATAGTCCGTCATCACTCAACCGGAAGGTCAGGGGTTCGATCCCCAGCTACTACCAACACAAATCAGATGTGTCAACGGGCAAGACACTTGATCCCAAGTTTCTCCCACAGTCACTTTCCATAGCAACCTCTGCTGTCAGTGTGTGAATGTGTAGGTGTGACCTGCGGTGTAAAAGCACTTTGAGAAGTAAGAAGACAAGAAAAGTGATATAAAAGCTCAGGTCCATTTACCAATAAACATAAAAACATAGTTAGAAAAATAAAATGTGTTTTTTTTATTCACACAACATTTAAAGTGCCATTTTGTTTTTTATTGAACATCATAGTCTTTCAAAAAATATTTGCTCTCTTTGCTCTTAAATGTGTCTAGAGCTCGTTGTTAATTATTCTTTTTTTTTAAAAAACTACTTAAAATAAAGAATGTTATGGGGAATTTGGAAGTAAAAGTAACTACATTTCTGGAGGCAAAATAGAAATCTCATAAACAAATCTCAAAAATGGGAAATTAAAACCAAGATTGTAGCCAGATGTTCATGTTTGTTTTTTCTTGTTTACCCTTACTGGTCAAAGTCAACACAATAAACGTCACTTTAAGGAGGCAAACGTTTTTATTAAGACAGTCATTTATCGAGGCACTTGACACAAGCCATGAAATGTACAAATCAAACACAACAAATTGAAGGTCGTTTTTCACATTCTTGCATCTGTAAACATGATAAAGGTAATACATTCTGACAGTTAATTCACACATTACTGCCCCTCCCCTCTTCCAATAAACTCCTTGCTTTAGAATCGTGCACAGTTTACAACCGCTTCACAAATTGTACAAAAACAGCAGTGAGGCCAAATACAAAACTACCACCTGACCCTCATTACAGCCCCTCCTCGCTCACGAAAAGTGCACATCTGTCTATTTCACAAAAAGTGTGTAAGAGGTAAACTGTGGATGAGGCATCTAAGTCTATGTAGCAGCACAAAACACACGTCTTTACTTCAGAAAACAGGAAATTATTCAGTGGATATATAAATACATTATCGATATTTTTAGCAGGCATGTGCACAGGCAGAGTCTAAATATGTCTCTGTGCTTTGGCTTATCTTTAAAAAGAGGATGTAAACACAGATTTTTCACTATAACTAGGGATGTTCCCAGCGGCTAAATTCAAATTAGACAAACACATGTTTAAATTCAGACTTGTCGAGTAGTCAAAAGTTAGGAAAACACAATTGTGACTGAACACAGGATTGCAGCATGTGGCATGTTAGCAGTGGCTAACGTTAGCGGTGTTAGCGCCGCCAACCTTCGGTCCTCCTTGCAGGTTAAATGTCACTGTCCCTTTAAAAGACATAAAATAATACACAAGAGCCCCATCTTTTAGACTAAGTTAGGGCCTTATATACTGTATATATATTTATGTTAACTTCAAGTCCATGCACTTCTGTTGTTGTTGTTGTAGCTGTTGTTTTAAATGCACATGTTTTTTCACATTATCTTTGTACTTGTATATCTGTATTTGTTTATGTATTTGCTATTTTTATATCTTTTTATACTATTGCAGGTTGCACCATGGTTCCGAGAGAACTATTTGTCTCGTCTTCGTTTTTTCTGTATGTCAGGTGCGTATGGCAAAATTGACAAAAAAGACAACTTTGACTTTGAAAAATGTGGCTAATGCGTTGCCTCGATCAAGTGGTTGTTTCCCAGTTTAACCGAAAACCGATCAGAATACTGCCGATCCGCTTTGCTCCTATGAAATGCTATCCAGTCACTGTGCTTGTTTACATCCGGGTGGTAGAGCATTAATCGCAGTAGTATTATGGGAGCCCCTGTGCCGACTGGCGAGGCTGCAAATTCATTTTTTCTAACCAGCTTATCGCACACATCCCTAATAATAACTCGATCAACTTTCCTTATGCCACCTGTCAATCTCAAAAACACTTCATTCTCACATTTTTATCCCTTTAAAGTGATTTTTGTGGCCAATGTTAGCAACAACAAAAACTAATGTCTGTGCACATGTCTGCTTATGCGAAACGTCTGAGGCCACAAAAACATTATTTCAGGTGTGTGAGGGTGGATAAGGCTGCTGCTGGGCTACTGATTTCACATAATGAGGTTTGAATGTAGAAAAAGCTACCGCTCAAGTTTCAAAGCGTTTGGACATTCGAACACCCCTGATGTCCTGTAGTGGAGCCGAGGCCCGTCTGAAGAAACGTCCAGAGTAAACATCTGGCTCAGCTGGTGCTCACATCAGTACAGGGGTATGTGTCAGTAAGGCTGTTCATAAGGCCGACCCGAAAAACACGTTTGTTCTCACTAACTAACACTTGTTTCAGTTCCTTCAAACATCAAATACATGAAAACATATTTGAAAACAACGTCTGTGTGTCAGCAGAGGTCATGTCTTCAGTGATTTTTAGCTTCAACTAATTAGAATTTGTTTTAGTATTTGTAGTTTGAACCACCTGAGAGGGAGTCTTTATTATAAAATTACATATAAAACACTCATCATGGGATACCCTTTGCCAAGATTCAATTCATGGCTGAGTGAAGGCGGATTTCATTGAGGGAAAATATTCTTGATTTGTAAATTTAGAAGTAATAAAATGCAATAAAAAGTGCTGATTAGTCACTTTAACTGTCTATTCTGTTGACTTGTCAAACACTTTTTGGCACAGAGGGGCTACAGTGTAAGATAAGGACCTCAGCATTTTTAAACTGGCACATTTGTAAACTCTTGGTTACAGCCCTGTGGAGTGATAACTGTTCAAACGCTGCGTTTTAGCTCTTTTTTTTTCAGGGAAACTGTGACTGTTAAAGTACAGTTAGTGTTTTCACTGCTGCATGTTAAAACCTTCAGGCCCTCCAGTCTGATGCTAAATAACATGAAGAAGTTAAAGTGAAGTTGATGCTCAGCCTGCTGCCGTCTCTAAGACTTCCAGGCTGATTTGTGTCTCTGTTTCATGTTTATGTTTTAGACCTGTTTGTGACAGCATGGCCACGTTTTCACATTTAATCCCTTACATGCTCTGTATCAGGAATCTTTTTTTTTTTTATCCCATTGAAAACATGCGACCAATCTGCCAGCTCACACTTACACACATATATAAACACCTTCTTCTTCTTCTTCTTCTTCTTCTTCTCTTTTTTCTTTTTACACCTGTGCAAACGTATTCTGTAAGCCTGTTAGCCTTGTTAGCTTGTTAGCCTGTCCCGTTCTGCGGGGTGAGGCTCTCCCAGGGGCAGATGATCTCTTTGGCTCCCACCCCTCCTCCCCGAGAGGCAGCTCTGTTCTCCTCCTCCTCGTCCTCAGACTCTATGGGGTATATCCGACACTCTGGAGGAATGTCCACTTTGATCTGGAAGAAACTGTGAGAAATACAAATTATTTTGAAGGACCAGTGAGCAGGGGTGTGTCCAGAATTCTTGAATAGGGGGGGCAGAAATGGGGCACCACCTTTTTCAGGGGTGGTAAAAAGTATCTAAGAGAACACGGGCATTGATTTAACATTTCTGTCTCCAATGCTCATATCAAGTCTAGAATTTATTATTAACAATAATTATTATTATTTAAATTGTGTTTAAAGCTGCAGAGTGATTTGATTGGCTCAAAACTGTGAACTTGAAAGATAAAAAGTGTGTTGTAGATATTTCATGAACAACTTTTTTGGCGAGCCGTTTCATCACTCACTTGCCAATCCGTCTGGGCGGAGCCTGACTCGGCTGATCCGGGCTGATTGGCTGAATCCGGCTACTCGTCCCGGCAGCCGAGTGGCATTTTGGCGACAGGCTGGCGAACATGTTAGAGGGCGTGCAGCCTCGCTTCAGCAGACGCCGCAGGGACAACGCCATGCGGGACTTGGACACGTGTCCGACCACCGTGGCTCGAGTCCCGGCGTTCCCGTCACTGTCGCCTTCACTGGGCTCCGCGCGGCGCTCAGACGCAGACGTGCTGTCCAAGGCCAGGCTGATGGGGGACGGACAAACCGGGGTGTTGGCCATGAAAGGTAGGGAGGGTGAGGCGTTGCAGGAGGGGAAGTCAGAGATGCCGGAGTAGACGGCAAGGTGAGGTACGGGAGTGGTGAAGCGGCAGATCTGTGAGGTCAAAGAGCGACAGACACAAGTTTGATAAAATGTTATATATAAAATATTTAGGAACATTTTCTCAATTATTAAAAAAATGTTGGTAACCAAAGAATCAAATGAGCTTAGACTGTAAATATTAATGGACGAAGCCTGAGTTACTGCAGGGGGCTCTGGAGGCTCATCGGCAGCAGCCACCATGCTGGAAATCCTGTCTCAGCCTAACTTTCAGTCAACGTAACGACAGGCTTAGAGTCAGAGTTTAGGCGGGTTCTAAGCCTCTTTATGAACCGTTACATCACGACCACCTGTCAATCATGTCAGCTACGCGCCTAACTATGGGTAACACGTATCATTCATAAAATCAAAACAGAGCCGTTTAACAAAAACAATAACTAATCAGACGTATTCAGTTTTTTGTACCAGGCTGTAAACATGTTTATTTATGCTGTAATAACGGGCAGTTTTGGTTGTGGTATATATGGGACTTCCAGTGTTCCTGGAGCCTGCCTCAAGTGGACACTCAATGAACTGCAGGACTTTACACTTCTGCATTTTCTTAATTTTTCAGTACCGGAGGTTGCCGCTTGGCCATGAGGGTTCCTACGGCCAACATGAATGAAGATGGTGATGCATCATAAGGGTTTTATAAAATGTGAACTGATAAGCAGCTGGTGTCTTTTAGGTCTGTCATCATACATCTTACTATTAGAGAGGATGGGTTCACTTCCAATTACAATCAATAAAGACTCAGATTATAAAGTATAACATGTGTAACAAGACTTTAGAATACACTGTGAAGAGTTACTTAAATTCTCTTAATATAAAAATAAAGCTTACAAAAGTCTTCATAACTTATCAGGCTCCCTCAAATCGCCCCTCGGGGATAATTAAGTTTACCTTGACCCTTTGAATAAGTGAGTTTGAGAACTTTAACTACTTGTAAAGTGAGTTAAAATTATCTAATAATCCAAAAAAAAGTTGATTTTCATTTTTCTGTCAGTCTCAAACACAGAATATAAAGACCTGTAATACATCACTCACATGACTTATTGTGCATCACATTTCTGGAGATGTAGATGTTTGGTGCAAAGACTCCCAGGGTGAAAGAAATAAATATTAAAAGGAAGAGAGACACAGATAACTGAGAAAAGAAAAAATGAATGAGTAATGACAATAAGAATAAGTAAAATAAATTAAAGAAAGCAAGACAAATAAAGAGGCAATGTGACAAAATGATAGATAGATCGATAGAGAGATAGAGAGATAGATAGAGAGAGAGAGAGAGAGATAGATATATAGAGAGATAGATAGAGAGAGAGATAGAGAAAGAGAGAGAGATAGATAGAGAGAGAGATAGATAGATAGAGATAGATAGAGAGATAGATAGAGATAGATAGATAGAGAGAGAGATAGATAGAGATAGAGAGAGAGATAGATAGAGAGAGAGAGATAGATAGATAGAGATATATAGAGAGATAGAGGGAGAGATAGAGAGATAGATAGATAGAGATAGAGAGATAGATATAGATAGAGAGATAGAGAGAGGGAGAGATAGACAGATAGATAGATAGAGATAGATAGAGATAGATAGAGGTAGAGAGACAGATAGATAGATAGAGATAGAGAGAGAGATAGATAGATAGATAGATAGATAGATAGATAGAGAGAGATAGAGAGAGATAGATAGAGAGATAGAGATAGAGAGATAGATAGAGAGAGATAGATAGATAGAGAGAGAGATAGAGATAGATAGAGATAGATAGATAGATAGAAAGAGAGATAGATAGAGCTAGAGAGATAGATAGAGAGATAGATAGATAGAGAGATAGATAGAGCTAGAGAGATAGATAGAGAGATAGATAGAGCTAGAGAGATAGATAGAGATAGATAGATAGAGAGATAGATAGAGCTAGAGAGATAGATAGAGAGATAGATAGAGAGATAGATAGAGATAGATAGATAGAGAGAGATAGATAGATAGAGAGAGATAGATAGATAGATAAATAGATAGATAGATAGATAGATAAATAGATAGATAGAGAGAGAGATAGATAGAGAGAGAGAGAGAGAGAGAGAGAGAGAGATAGAGAGAGAGAGAGACAGACTGAATGACAACTCAAGGAAACAGATAAACATGAGGTGATTTCTGGGTGTTTTATTAGCTCATGACTGATGACTTACAGAGGAAAACAAACAGGACAGACAGAGTGAGTGAAGATGGAGAGTTCAACACATTATGAACAACAGCTTGAATGAACAGAAATGTATTAATGAGAACAGATGGTAACAATGTGGGTGTTTTTTCTGTGCCTGTTGGATCGTACTAAGTTGATTTCCAACAGCTTCTTTTTTTGACATCCAGCAAACATAGAGAAACATTTGCATACGTTTGGAGTCCTGTTTGTGATCCCGTGCTCAGTCTAAGTTGATTGATCACTCTCCTAGGTACATTTCTGGCTAGTTAGCAGCAAAAAATACACCTCTTCGTTCGAGCTAGGCGCCTGATTTGTCTGTCTTCCACTTGTTGCTGATCAGGTAGTGTGCAGCTCAGAAAAACCCTACGAGAGCTGCAGTAAAGCATTAATGTTGAGAAATCCTCCAGTCAAAACAGTTAGCTAAAAGACGCTAAAAAGCTCTGCAGATTTAAAGGAAACAAATCTGTAAACAGGGGCGATGGTAGCCTATAGACTAGGCTATAGTCCTACAAGCGGACGGCCTAGGTCCCTTTCTTAAATGCCCTTCCCCACTCTCTCTCTCTCCATTGTTTCTATCGACCGTCCAGTCTCGAAAACAAAAACTACAGCTTCTATTTAAATGACTCAAATAAATATGCCAATGAAATAAAATGGCTGGTTCGTAGGTATAACTGGACGCCACATGTTTATTTCTTAGTAGGGGGGCGAGGCGGAGGAGGCGGCGGGACCTCCTTGCCCTGCTTGCTGAGTTTGCTCATGACCTGTGTGATGTCGACACTGGCGGCCATCTTGGCCTTCTGCTCCTGCTCCTGCTGGCGGAGCACGATTGGGCTGAGACTGGGCCGTCTGGTCCTCGCATTCTGCTCCAGCTGGGCGTCACTGAGGGATAAAAAAAAAAAAAAGAAACAGGAATTAGAAATGTTGAAAAAGACAAACGAGGGAAAAGAAGATAGAAGGGAGAAATATGCAGAGAAAGATAAAAAGGAGGAAGAGGAATGAAGAAGAGGAAGGAGGTAAAAACTCAACCAGTGTCAATCCATAGGCATCATTTGCGTCTTTTTTAGTTCCTTTCATATGATTTCAGTTTTGTTAAATTCCCAACGACAGCTGGGAAAGTAAAAAAAAAAACTTTTTTAAATTAAACATGAACATGAATTAAAAGTCGTCTTTTACCTAAACTTGTGTTCTTCAGGACATATCGCCTTCTTCAGAGTGTCCTTGAACACAGGCGATTTCAAGTACCGGCCGTATGAGTCCTGCAACACACACACACACACACACACACACACACACACAGCATGAATCGGAGGTGTTTGGTCAAGCTGAGCAGGAGCATGTGTGAAAACAGGGCGCCATCGTCAATCTTGTTTTTGAAGCCACCTGCTGGGGGAGTTCACTGACCTTCTTCATGAGCATGTAGATGTGAGTTTGGGCCGGGTCCAGCACGTATCTGTGCGGGTGTTTCAGGCCTTTCACCGTGACTTCCATCGTCTTTCCATCGATGTTTATCCAGCGAGGAGCGCCACGAGCCAGGAATGTCCTGGGATCAGGAGAATCGTGATAAAGACGTCAAAACACTTAAATGTCACTACACACATGATCTCAAATAGGATCCTTCTACTTCACTTGATTATCATCTTTCATACCACTTTATATATTTTACAGCACTACAAATATCAGATAGCAATAGTTAGAATTTAGTTTTCAATTTTACACTAAAGATTCAACTGAAAAACGTCCCAAGCTCACACATCTTCAGTTTTTAATCATGTAAAAGAATAAGGAAAAGTTAGATGAAACAGCCAGATCTCACATAAAACCTGAAAATTAAAATGTAACCAGAGAATTTTGGATTTTTCCGCCCCTTTATTTTTGATTGACCATCCCCAGGTATTCAATAAAATCCTGATACTTTATGATTAATACCTGGCTGATTGATTTCATAACATCTCCAACCTCTTTTGTATTTTCACATTTCAATCTTTCAATCTTTATTTGTATAGCGTCGACTCGACTCGCAACAAGTGTTATCTCGAGACACTTTACAAAAAGCAGTTAAAAGACCTTAGTATTTGTTATTTACATTTGTCACCGACGTCTTAAATGTCGGACATGCGGTATGAGTTGAAACATTACTTGTAGATCTGCTCTGCCTTCTCTCTCATCGTCGCAGCTGCGCCCCACTTCAGGTCTTCACAGCCCTCCCAGAAAGCCAAGTTCTCTCCTGAAAAGGATCCGAACAGAAAAAGAAAATGATGAGAGAATAACTCTGATTAGCCCCGTCGAGTGGATACAAAAGTTGTCGATAATTTAACCATTGTTGGTGTTTTCACACTCACATAAAACTCCTGAAAAACTTTCTTAAAGAACCAGCTTGAGCAGAATCTGAATCAACAGAATCACAGAATCTGTTCTCCAACCCTGCTTGTAAAATGTCCACATGTCGTTGGGGTGAGCTGATGTGAGAACGTGGCAGGAAATATTCAGGAACGAGTGAGCAGGAGGGGACGGTGACATTTAAATCCTCCGGCCGACGCAAGACCTTAGACCGTTTGCTCATTAACGATGTGATCTCTGTGCACATAATGAAGCTGCTTCATTGTGTTTTCAGTCCCCAGTGTGTTGTTCTTTTGCTCTTTTGTTGAAAGTGTGAATGTGTCACATAGCAGGGATATAAAGAGATATAAAAAAATGCACATTATACTTCAAACTCTATTTTTTTTCTAGTCATGTCTTGCCTTCTGAGGTCCCTCCCCTCCTGTCCGACAGGGATAGTCTCTCGCTATGAGGTGCGAGTATGAACATGCAACATAAGGAAGATTTCAGGGACAGCATGCCTAAAATTCTCTAAGAATCTGTAGGCATGCATACAGTATGTTAAAAAAAAAACAGATAGTGAAGCAACTTTACAACAAGAAGACCTCAGTGCTGTTTCACATACCACTTTTTTTTGGGGGGGGGGGGGGGGGGGGGAATATTTGAATTCAAAAGAAAAAAAAATCGTACCGCTGAATTCTTTCTTCAAGAAGAGTCTGAAATCATTTCGTCCTCGGGGGTCTGACAGCAGCTCTCCGAAGCTGAACGTCCACCTCTCCACGCGCATTTTAGTCGGCATTTCCACACTGTCACACACACACACACACACACACACACACACACACACACACACACAGAAATAAATTAACTTAACATTTAACCTTCGGTTGAACCTCAATGAATAAAACATCAATAATGGATCATCCTCAGCTGACTCACTTGGGCATGTTCAAGGTCCAGTATGTGGCATCATCGGTGAGCCAGGGGTTGCTGGGGAAACTCTTGGAGAGGAAAGGGTCGTGGCTGTTGTAGGTGGCACAGTACTTCACCAACCTACCAGAAAAGAGCAAAAAGCTTATATAGTGACCGAAGACAATAACGATTAAATCACAGATAATGATGCAGAGAAGACATAACTTAAATGATGAGGTCACCTCCTCACCAGTAAACTCACGTTTGAACTCAATTAGAAAAAAGCAATGGAGGCTATTTGAAGAGCATGTGGAGGATTGTACTTTCAAAAAGTGTCTTGCCCAAATACACATCGGACATGTGGCTGCAGGAGCTGGGGATCGAACCCCCGACCTTCCGGTTGAGAGACAACCGACTCTGCCACTGAAGCACAGCAGCCCTCCAATTTATGATATTTGACACTTTTTCTTTAGGAGTAATTTAAGTCCTCTTTTAAAATGTATTTTCTCATGTCTCGAATTGCTGACGACATTAACAATCGATCATGTGACTTTTGCACTGTCCGCAGAGATGAAGTGCAGGGTGCACTGTGAACATGACGGACTATAGCTTACGCGCCAATGGACACGGAGGACTTGACTCTGGGCCTCATGATGGACTGCTGCGTGAAGATCATCTACAGGAAGCAGAAAGGGAGGTGACGGTTGTTACACGTCTCCATGGATACCTGCTAGGTACACAACTTTTCACTCAAGAGGAAAAATGTAACCGGAACAACAGCACTCACAATTCTCTCGTAATAGTCAGGAGTTTTTACCTGAGGGAAGAAAGTGTGTTAAATGTTAAATGTTAAGTTACAGATAACTTTAAAGATTTATTCAAATTCTAAAAAACAATTATCTACTTAGACAAATAATGAAACTGGGTTGTACTTTATTGTTTCAAAAATCATTGTGAGTTTGTGATTTATCCGAAATTGGCATGTACTTTAATAACATCACTTAAAGATATTATCACACACAAGACAGCACCACCTGGTGGCAGAAAAAGGCTCATACAACTTCCTTTACATAGACAGTAAGACGTGTTGACAACAGACTGAGAGTTAAAAATCACTAGAGTTCCCCCTGAGGGTTGGAACAAGGTTTATGTTTGGGTTAGATTGAGGGTTAAAGATGTTGTTTCTGGTAGTCAAGGTAACGGTTAGGACTAAGAGAATGTATTTTGTCCTGTAAAAAGGAGGTGGAAAGGTTTTTTTTTGCAGGAGTTCTGAATACTAAAAGAAGGCCAGGAGAAATGCCTGCAGAGGAGAAGAAAAGAGAAAAGAAAGAGAGAATTCATGTTAGTAAAAGATGAGTTAGATAATGAAACAGCAGACAGGAGAAGCAAAGAGATGATAAGTAGCCTATACTGCTCCTGGATATACTGTCTGCATTCAATCCTCTTATTGAATATAAGCTGATCGGGGTCAGGATTTATGTTCATAAAGGTCATGCAGGGACTCACCTGTTACCTCATCCCCGTTAGGATCTATTCTGCGATCAAGTCCGTAGTCCATCCCGCTCACTGTCCCTGGCTACACACAAAAACACAAAAACAAATGTCACAATGTGTGAATACCAACTGGCTAATTAATGAAAGCAGACGGCCGTTTTAAAAAATGCTAATCCTCGGCTGCTGTCACACTTTTCAAGACCATCTGAGACAACGAGAGGAGCAGTCATGTGTAAACGATTTAATGTAATTCACTGTTGCAAATATAACAAAGTACTTAGTTGAAACTGTACTTAGCATAAGCCCAAACCCTGATTATGATTCATAAATGAGATAGAAATCTGACTTTGTCTTTCTGAACAAATGAGCTCTATGTTCCTGCTGAATGAGGGGAATTTAGAGATCATTACACATCTGGCCTCGTGGTTATTTGGCCTGCAGGATATGAGAAAAATATGCATGAACCATTACATGGTTTAGTATAATGATTATTATTAAGTTAACCTTTATTTAACCAGGAAAAAGTCTCATTGAGATGAAAAATCTCTTTTACAAGAGCGTCCTGGCCAAGACAGGCAGCAGCACAAGTACAGGGTTTCAGACATAAAACACTTAACAACAATTTACATCAATAAAGGAATCACAAAATATATGAACCATTCATCATAAGTCATCAGCAACAAGGTGATCAAAGAGTGCTTACTAGCTCAAACTCACCTGAGCCTGATTTACTCAGACGCCAAGTAAAGAGTACTAAATTGTGTGTTCACTCCGAAAGAAATTGCACATTTGGTTGGTGTGCATGTTTGCGGGGGATCAACTAAGAAAAATTGAGTGAATGATAACAGGAGCAAATCTTGTGGAGGTGGTAGTATATAAATAAGGCTTTTGCATGTTTTACTGGTTTACGCCTTCTTTTATTGTGCCTATGTCTCAGCCTCCGTACGTAACACTGGGCTCCTGGATTAGCAACTTCCTTTCAAAGGTGTTAAACTCAGACACCGTCAAAATCACTGCAATTTCTTTCAGGCTCGGTAAATCTCAATGCATGTACCAAATTAAGCAGCATTTTGCACACTAGGGAAGAAACGCCCCAAATTGCATATTCATTGAGGCAAACGTACTAAATGGACAATGCTTGTTGTTTTGCACATTTGAGAGACGCAATCCTCAGTGTGTGTCGTTAGTGGATCAGTTTGCACATTTGTTTGTGGATGATATCAAGTTTATACATTTTAACACACGCAAACCTTTAGTGAATCAGGCCCACAGTTTTAATCTCTATCTTTATATATATGACCCTTTTAAAAACCATAATAAATCTAACCGACACGGCCAGGTTCATTGTTGATGTTGTTAAAGAATGGCTGTCATACCCAGGCCTCCAACCAATGTGTAAAATGTACACATGTGGAGAAAGAAACCAGTACTGGTTCACATAAAATGTGTTTATTGTGAATGCTCAAAGTTGAAAAAAAAAACATGAAACATGATTCTTTGTGTAGTCCTAATGCTGATGTAATGAAGCAGGGCACCTGCATTAACATGTCAGTGGATTGTGTTCCCAAAACAACTTGAAACCATTAAAAATTCCCACAAACAAAAATGTCTCACGGTGAAGCGGCGTCCTTCAGGGACTGAGGGTCTATCAGTAATCCCTCAGGAAACTCAAGACTCACGCTGTCGCGAGCACAAGGTGCAAACCTCTGCGCTACTTTCTCCTACGCAGTGTGAAATATTAATCAGACGTGCCCTTTTCCCCTGACTGGACATGTAATGGTAATGAGGCATCATGGGTGGAGATAATTAGATAACCTGGGGAAGTAAAGAGGTGGAGGGCAATTTATTCTGCAGGCCTCTCTGTCTGCTGTCAATCCACTGATACCTACATGAAGCTACATCCTGTGTGTGTCTGATGACTATCTGTGTGTGTGTGTTTGTGTGTGTGTGTGTGTTTCTTCTCACCGGAGGTCTGTGAACCACCCAGTACGCTCTCTCCTGGCACTCAAACACAACACGGTCTGGTTTCTTCCTCTCCTTTGCAGCTCTTTAAAAAAAAAAAAAAAAAATCCCACAAACACACAGCATTGTAACACCTTCAGGATCTTTAAAGCGAGTGCTGTCGCTGTGTTTCATTTCACACCCACCTGTACTGTTCTTTTGCCTGCATCACTATGAAATCCCATTTATGATTCATCCACTTGTGAAGACGGTTATATTGCTCCTGGGGACACAAAAGTAACGTCTGAGGAAATTCCAGCAAAACCAAATGTCTTAGTCACAGGTCTCTCTGTGTGTGTGTGTGTGTGTGTGTGTGTGTGTGTCATCCTCACCTGTTCGTGCAGCTCCAGGAGGCCTTTCTTACGTATGTTTCTTTTTGCCAGATATATCGCTTCAATAAACAGAACAGGAAAGAGTGTTAACTAAGGAATAGAGGTCAGAAATAAATGTTTTTAAACTGTTTTTTTGCTCACCGTAATCTGTATCCTCGACAGGCCACTGCTGTGCCGGCCAGAAATACGGTGTCTGCAAAGGACAAAAGACACAAAACACAAAGAGAACTGTTGGATTTGTTTGTTAAACGCTGGAAACCAAAGCAAGACTCATTTAAAGTTATAGATCAAAAAAAATGAATAGCAAAGAGTCTCACATTGTGGTAACTTCTCTTTTCATAGGGAGTAGAAAATATGAAGTTTACACAAACTAAGCTCCTCTTTAAAGATTCATTGATCCCTCCTTTATGAAAAACAAACTTTACGCTTGAATAAATGACTTTTGACTCATTTTGCAGATAAAACATGTTCTAAAAGCTCTGCTGCCTGTATTTCTGCATGTCACTATTTGTACATCTTCATCTTCTATGTAAGTTACTAACCACATGCTCTCGTGGGAGCTCCCGAGCTCTCTTGTCTCATAGGTTCATCGGCAGGGACGACCGGTCTTTAATTCTGTCCATTCATTGAAATGTGATTTTAAAAAAAGGTGCAGTACCTCGTTTTCCTATAATCAAACCTAGGAAACCTCAAATGTGTTTGAATAGTCAGTGATGTTCTCCCAGGTGTTTTTGAAGACTTCTCCTTTTTTTACATCAAAGGAGAATTGTAGGATTTCCACATCTGTTACTGAAACTAAAATCAGCATGCTTTGATTCTTCTAAACATACTTTTTAAAAAATATTGTTGCAGTCTTACAAACCTATTAGATACTTTTGTCTTCCTATAGGCAGCTGAGTCGCTTAATTTTTAAAATATTTCGAGATCAGTGGTGTTTATTGTTAGATGTCTTTCAACTGTTTTTGTTGGGAATAAAACAAAAACAGTAAATAAAATATATATATTGCTCATTACTGCTACTAGTGGCTAAAAATTGAACATGGCCCCTTTAAGAGTCAGACACTTGGACACTGGACTATTAACCTGGACTTATTTATTTAACCTTGAACCTGTGCAATCTGTCTGCAAACCGGTCAAATATTGTCATATTGACCATTATCAATATGCAATATCTGTTTAACACAGCTCATTGTGTATATTCATAATTGTAAATATTATTTTTTATCTTAAGTCACTGTGCTTTGTACATAGCTTATTATCTTATCTTACTTGGTACTTATTTCATATTTTATTGCTTATTTTATTATCTCTATTCTATTTCATTTTTACATCTTAAATTATTTATAGATTTCCTACTGCTGCATTGTGTTGAAGAGCAACAGTAACAACCAAATTTCCACCTGAGATTAATAAAATATTTCTGATTCTGATTCTGATAACATTTCCTGTCAATAGTGCAACAACCGGAAACAAGCCTAGAACTAGGTTTGGAAGAAAGCTGTATGTATCTGATGTTTTTTGCTGAGGTTTTGGTAGTGTGGTGTGTTTACCTGGAAGCGATAAAGAGATGCATCTGGTTTGATCACTAAGCGTTTATGGTCTTGAATAGGGTAGATGTATCCTAACGCCACAAGCATGGTGCCCAAATTCTTTGCCTCTGAAGAAGAAGAGAAATAAAGAGCAGCGAGATTTAAACAGCCTGTGTGACGTTTCTGCTGATGTTCACCTCAAAGAAAAGTTCAGGGCCAATAGTAATTACTTAAAAGGACATAGAGTTAGACTTGAGCTGACTCATCTCTTACCTTGTGCATCTATTTGAAATCTGTCCGCTAACCATGCAATTATGTCTTCACCTGAGGAAAAAGACGGAAATGATGAGGCAGAGGTGACAAAATAAGCAGCTCTGGGGACGAACATCGAGAAACAAGTGATGTGTGTGTCTGTGTGTCATTATGTAGGTGGGTGGTTGTATGCATCCAAATGTCAGACCCCCTCCAACACGCCATGAGTGTCTGCGTCAAAACCCTGAGAGGATCTATCGCTAATGTAGGAAGACAGATGGAGGGAAGGGGAGGAGGAGAAGGGAGAAAAGGAAGTCTGTGGATACTAAAGGATAAGAAAAACGGGAGGAGAGCCGGACCAATTAATCAGCTGGCCGATAATATTGGCCAATATTTGCATGTCACATGACTATCTGTATCGGCTAATTTTACCTCCCTAGTTTGCAGATATAGCTACGGGTTTTATTTATTTTTATATATCTTATTTTTTTATAATTGTAAATGTCTAAGTAAAAATTTGTGTTGTTATTTTGGCCGATAAATGTAAAAAAATATTGACTTGAAGTGTTTGGTAACTGCGTTTGAGGAATTAATGCAATAAATATGTGTTTATATCAATATTTATCGATCTCTGGAGATCACTAAAAGATCCAAGAAAGATATCGGTCTATATATCGGTATCAGACTTTTTTTCTCTCCCTAATATCAGTATCGTCACCAAAAATTCTATATCGGTCAGGCTCTAAAAGTGGAGAAAAGAGGAGAGAAAAGTAAGAACAAGAGAGCAGTGGATAAGATGGTAGAAGAAGGAGGCAATGAGGCAAGGAGAGAAAAGGGAAAGGAGGGAGAGGAAACAAAGGAGCAAAAATGTAAAGATGAGTAGAGTAAATGAGATGTGAAAAGATGATAAGGATAAAATAGGAAAATCAATAGAATACAAGAAGAGAGATGGAAAGGAGGTGAGGAAAGGAGACATAAGAATGAAAATAAAAAGAAAAGAAAAGGTTAGAAATGTAGGGAAGAGAGGAGAGAAAGACAGGGAAGGAAATGAGAAGAGGAAAGAGCCAAGGATATAAGTGAAGAAGAGAGATGAGACAAACAATGAAAAGGAATTAAAAAAAGGAAAAAAAAAGGAGGAGAGAAGAGAAGAAGAGGGAAGGAAACACAAAAAAAAAAGGAATGAGAGGAACTAAGGACAGATAAGAGGAGGAGACAATACAAAAGAAAGGGTTGGAGACAGATGAAGGAAAGAGGAGAGGAGAGAAAGAATTAAGAAAAAGGAGACAAAGCTAATAAAAGACATTGAGGGAAGGGAAGAGCAGAGAAGAGAAAGAGAAGAGAAGAAAGGAAATAAAAAAGAAGGAAAGAAGCGGAGGAAAGATGACTTAAGAGAAAAAGAGGAAAGGAGAGGAGACATAAAAAGGAAAGGAAGAAGGAAGGAGAGGCAATAAAGAAAGGAGAGCAAATTTTTTGAAGGAGACAAAAAAAGAGAAAAGCAGCAAAAATTAAAAGGGTTTAGAAAAGAAAGAAGAAAGTTAAAGGACAAGGACAGAAAGGAATTAAGAGAGGAGATTAAAAAGAAGAGGATGAGTGGTAAGGAGTCGAGAGTGCATGTTTTCTCGGTTGAATCTGTCAGTAACAGAATCGCTACGAGCTGCGGGTCAGTCCTCAGTTCTATTACTGCTAGACCTGTCTGCTGCCTTTGACACAGTCAGCCATCAAATCCTCTTATACACGCTCTCTGAACTTGGCATCTCAGGATCTGCCCTCTGCTGGTTCGTGTCCTACCTCTCTGGGCAATCCTTTAGCGTGTCGTGGAAGGGAGAAGTGTCCAAAGCGCACAACTTATCCACAGGGGTACCTCAAGGGTCAGTGCTTGGTCCCCTTCTCTTCTCCATATACACAAGCTCACTTGGTTCAATAATCCGCTCTCATGGCTTCTCATACCACTGCTGTGCTGACGATACCCAGCTATTCCTGTCTCCAGTCTCTGCAAGAATCTCATCATGCCGTGCTGATATCTATAAATGGATGAATGAACGGCACCTTCAACTCAACCTTTCAAAGACTGAGCTCCTTGTCATCCCAGCCAGTCCCTCTATGCAACCACAGATCAATATCCAGCTTGGAACAACCAAACTCATGCCCACAAAGTCTGCCCAGAACCTGGGTGTCATGATTGATGACCAGCTAACTTTTAAGGTTCAAGTAGCCTCGATTGCCCGGTCATGTCGATTTGCCCTGTACAACATCAGGAAGATCAGACCTTACCTGTCAGAACACACTACACAGCTCCTGGTACAGGCTCTTGTGATATCACGCATTGACTATTGCAACTCTCTACTGGCAGGTCATCCTACATGCACTATCAAACCCCTGCAAATGATACAAAATGCAACAGCACGACTGGTCTTCAACCTTCCTAAAAGAGCACATGTCACGCCGCTGTTCATCTCCTTACACTGGCTCCCAGTTACTGCTCGCATCAAATTTAAAACTCTCCTGCTCGCTTACAAAACAGCGACAGCGACGGCTCCTCCTTACTTTAACTCTCTCATCCAGGTCTACACTCCCCCCCGCCCACTACGCTCTGCCAATGAAAGGCGTCTGATCCAACCTTCACAACAGGGTCCTAAGTCTCTGACTAGACTCTTCTCCTCTGTCGCCCCCCGGTGGTGGAACGAACTTCCAAACTCTATTCGATCTGCAGAGTCCCTCTGCACCTTTAAGAAAAAGCTAAAGACCCAGCTCTTTCATGAACACCTACGACCTTAATGATGATGGTCTCCATATTATTGATGATGATGATGGTAATGACGATTGTTTTTGTTTGATAACGACGACTTATAAGATGGTTTCTATACTGATTAGAGCTCTCAAGAACTGCCATCAATGTTGTTGCCTTTGGTCACTTCCTGTCAGCACCTGTGTGTCCAATCGGACTCAAAGCTGATCGTTTGCTCTTACTGACATTGTTCCCTTTTTTCTAGATCCTTGCTTGTGTTGTACTTACTCTCTGATGTACGTCGCTTTGGATAAAAGCGTCTGCTAAGTGAATTGAAGAATTGTAGAATTCATTCAGCTGTTTTAACCTGCCTGGATTCAGAGCTCGCAAAGGACGCAACAGTCTGGGTTTCCTCTTCCCTCCTCCTTCACCTCTTTGTTGCTGTTTCTCTTGTTTTTTCCTCCTGTTTCTATCTCTATTTCTTGCTCTTTCCCTCCTCTCTCCCACTCAATCATCCTCCTCCTCCTCCTCCTCCTCCTCCTCCTCCATCACCCCCTACTTTTCTCTCTCCATGACTCCGAGACCGTGGGGGTTGTCATGGAGATTAAATCTGTAGCTCTCTAGTTTGAGGATACCACAGCTTCGGTATCTTACACTGAGGCTATGCGGGCACAATCACTCAACTGGCAGCTGAATTACATTAAGTGTGTACTACTATGTAAGTGTATGTGTATTTGTCTTTGTGTGTCTTTACCAGTAATAGCGTGTGGTATCGTTGTGATAACCAGTCTCTGAGGCTGTGACTTCACTCCTGTTTTGGGGTCCTGCATCTCCAGCACCACCTTCTCTGCCTGCAAAAGGAAAATAGTAAGGGTGGAGAAGATACAAGAAGAGGTTACCATCGCAACTGACTATAAGTAGAATAGTCGTGGGCACAGGTTCAACATGCAAACAGACTGCTTTGACAACAGGTTTTTGTGGCCAGCTTTATTGGGGGGGGAACTAGAGCAGAACATATTGTAACTTGTGGATATAAAAGGATGCACAATACATAATGGTGATGACAATAGTTATCATTGTCATCATGCACAACATCACCGCTAACCTGTTTTTAATGAAGGCTTGGGGAAAGATTAGCACCTACTTTAGATCTTTTGCCTCTGAGGTTGAGCTCAGGGTGAGAAGCTATCAAATCCTGTCTTAATGTTGAACTAGCCCAACATGTAAGCAGTACCTAATGGTCAATATCATTTCAGCCCTTCTCAATAATTTAGTACCAAAAAAGACAATCGATAATGAAAATCTCAGGGTGGATCTGGCCATATTTCTAGGTAAACAACAGCTCAAACCAGCAAGCATTTCCTTTTAAAATTTTTTTTTTATTTCTGGCCTTTTTGTGCCTTTATTTGAGAGACAGTGGATAGAGTTGGAAATCAGGGAGAGAGAGTGGGGAATGACATGCAGGAAAGGACATACAGGTGGGATTTGAAGCTTCCATACACGGGACGCTCGCACTAACCACTGCGCCACCAGCGCGCCAAACCAGTAAGCATTTCCGATGACTTAGAAAGTATATGACATTACAAGATATTTTAAAGCTAATAGTACGTTATTTTATCAAGGAACATGATCCATATTTTTGTCTTAAGCTACCTTTAGACAACAGCTAACCCTGGCATTCAAACAAATACTAAATTAAAAACCGATAAGCTAACTTTACAATTGCTAGTTTGTAAGTTAAAGTTCGTAACATTATGATCGCAAAGAAATTAAGACTTTCTTTAGACAACAACTAAAACTATTAAAGCAATTCCTACAAAACATTATAGGCCAACATAATGTTAATGAGCTAGTACATTAGCTATTTGTTCCAAGCTATACCATTAGATTATGTTAGCTACTAATTTGCCTTTAGCTACCTTTAGCTAACTTAAGACAACAGCATTCACTTCCAGGATAACATTATCAGTGTTTCCCCTAGGTTTACAGCGTTGGGGGTGGGGGGGACACGCCGACATGCCGAAACAAACACTTGAAGGAATCTTGGTGTTCGTGGGTTACTTTTACGGACAGCTGTCCTTTTCTATCGGAAAGGTATCCTTAAATGACTTATTTCCCTGATTTCCGACCTGATTTCCTACCATTATATTAGGGGGGCGGCCCGCCCCCCTAATATAATGGCAGGGGAAACACTGATTATGTAAGCTAACATTACATAAGCTAGAAAGAACAAAACTATAAAGTTGTTCCTAGTTTACTTAATGTTGTCGTTCATCGCAATATCAAGCTTTTATTAACTTTAGCTAGCTAAAGACAATAGCTAAAGTATTTAAGCAATTTCGAAATTACATGGCCTAATGTAAGCAAATGTAAGCTAGTTACCATGTAAGCTATTTGTTTCAAGCTAACATTACGTCAAAATATCTGAGAATCAAGCAATTCCTTGATAATATTATGTTAGCTAACATCACTTGAGTTCGTAAGATGTTAATTAGTTATTTGTTTCAAGCTAACATCATCAATCTTTAGAAGCAATTTGTGACAAATGTTATGTTTGCAAGGAATGTAAGCGTTTCCTATTTGTGTAAAACTACCAAATGTAGCTTAGCATTAGCTTTCACCCACATGTCTTAAGATATGACCAGGTTTCCATTTGGATTTTGACAGTGCAATTTGTCATTTGCTGATCAGTCTGAAAGTGCGCTGATAGCAATTGTGAGATCAATCAAATAAACTTTATTTATATAGCACATTTCAGACAAATTAAATTGCAACGCAAAGTGCACAAGGTAACAGAAAAAGTGATTGACAAAAATGAAGAATGTTTTTACCCTAAAATATTTATACCCTGAATCTACACAACAACCTGGAAATAGCAATTTGGCATTATTAAGGGACTTGACTCGAGCTTCCTATACTGAGTATGACTTCATATGAAAATGGCTGAATATGGTCATTTGATTCTCCAAGATTTGAGGCAAATTGTCCCCATGGGAAATGAAGTCTCTCTGTCAAACATTGTAATTAACACTTCCTATTAGACAGTGTTGGGTATTTAAGAGTTCAGCTTTTAAGTCCCAAAACGACTTTGCAATGGAGCTTTAAAATTGAATTGAAACAGGGCATGAGGTGAATAATCGTTTGCTTCATGACCTGATCTCTTGCCTTTGTTCTGCTTGTGTGGGAGGTTCGCTGTGACTCACTGCTCTGTAAACTGTTTCTTTAGTTATCATATCAGCTGATCCCACAGCTGCCACAGCAGATCCCATGCACAGCTCAGGTGTGTACTGGAAAGCAAGGCAGGACATTAATTCAGTTTGTGTGCGCAAAAGAGAAAGAATGGTGTGTGTGTGTGTGTGTGTGTGTACAGATGACTCCTGGGCCTGTTTAAAGTGGCTTTGTGCTTTGAAGTCATCCTGGAGAGACAATTAGCTCAATTGCAGAGGTGCACCATAGTTGGCTTTCATGCACCGAAACACAAGGTTCTCTGAAATGACATGAGCTGTCTGTGAGCATGGAGAGTGGGACATTAAGAATATTAGATCTGGGGTTAATAGTATCTGATAAAATAACAAATGAGGGAGCTGTTTACCTAATTATTTCCTGAAAAACACTTCCAAATGGTGCTTCTCTGTGATTAATATCCCACTCCTGAAGAAAACTGATCAAATACGAGATGATGAATCATGCCCCACTTTGTTGTTTGTAACACTCAGTGTCTGGCTTAACTTCTCTCCAGCGGCTGGTTAGTGTGGATGGACACACTGATACTGATCCAGGCTTAATGCTTATTACACAGAACAACCTTATCACTGTGATAAGGTTGCAACATGCAAGAATTGAAAATGTAGTTTGACAGACAGATGCATGCAATTAAATTATACCTGAGTGTTTTGATGGCTTTTGGTGTTGCATATTTTTCTAAATACTTGTTGTTTTGAAATTGTATTATCTTGTAAATTCTTAACAATAAAGATTTCAACTGATTTTTTTTAATAAATATCTCTCATCTGTTGTGTTGCTTTTCCTGAACTCATTATGTCGTCCAAGTGGATCTTGTAAGATTTGTTATTTTGCAAAATTGTTCAACAAAAAATCATCTTATACAAACATCAGGGAAACCAGGACCTGGACATCAATTTTAAAAGCTACGCTGTTTTTATATGCAAATGCCATTAGAAGATGTTTGTGAGGTTGCAGACAGCCCAAGCATTGGGTTTGGAGAATCAGTGTACCTGACATATCAACAGATGCGTGTGCAGGTATCGTCTGCAAACCTGAGCATACATCTCTGATGTAAAATAACAGCCTACCTTCTTGAGACAAGCCATCCGTGGGCGATACCTCTGTCCATGATCACGAAGAGTGTTCCTTATGGTCATGATGTCTGCTGCTGTTCACTCTTTCATACACATTCAAACAATGTAACTGTCGCCTGTGAGCCCTGTGTCGTGCGGAGATGCTTGATGTGAAGTGCAACGATCGATACTGATGCTGCGTTCAGGTATTCAAAATAACTCCGATTTGTAGGGTTGGAAATCATAAAAATGCCGTTACATTTTTTTTCGAGTGCCTTAAAGTCGACTTTAGAATAACGTAAATTTTCTGCGAAAGTGTATGTATGACCTTTCTTTATGATACTATTATAAAAAAATTAAAAATACAAGTCTGTGTATATTCTCAAAATTGATATACAACTATAAAGAAAAGGCAAGGAATTATAAAAACAACACTTTGTCAATCAATTATTATACATTACACTATAATGTGAAAAAACACTCATGAAAAGGTCTACGCACAGAAAATCTGAGCTTTCTCATCTGAACTACTTATTTTAAAACATATATTTTGTAGCGGGTTCAAGTAGAAACACTCATATTTCCATTTGCCAGTGAATGCACCATATCTAAAAGGAAAGGGGACTCAACCAATCACAGTGCGGCGTTTTCTATCAGGGCAAAACGTGTTACGCAATTAACATACCGAACCAGCAGAGGGCGACATAGTAACACCATTAAAATGGGGTGTAATGATTTTCTGGCTATAAACTCCGATATTTTATAGATGTGTCCAGGCCGGAGTAACTAATTCCAAAATGTGAGGATGTGTGTGTGTTTGTGAGCCATTAAAAGACAGGAGCAGTTAAGTAAAAGTCACTTAAAGATTGATGGTAAACAGTCATCAGCGCTTACTTCCGGAGTTTAGGGAAGGGGCTTGGTCCCGTGCCTGCGCCCCGCGAACGCGCATCAAATCAGCATCGATGAAGTTTGTGCGAACATGGCGGATTTCCTGCCGACCAGGTCCGCGTTAAAAGTTTTTCTACCCGTCTGCCTGCTGAACAACAGCGAGGTCGACCAGCTTCGGAAGTCCAGGGAGATCGACAGATGTCTATCCCGGGAGAAAACGTACGTGAAGCGGCTGGTGAAGATCCTGCTGCTCGGCGCTGGCGAGAGCGGCAAGTCGACTTTCCTCAAACAAATGCGGATCATCCACGGCCAGGACTTCGACCAGCAAGCCCGAGAGGACTTCAGAGCCACTATATACAGCAATGTTATTAAAGGTAACGCTGGAAACTTTAAAAAAAAAAAGCAACATAATGGTGTTTTTCTCTGCGACAGAAAGGCGGTAAAAAAAGTAAAGGGAAAGTTTCCACATCTGTTGAGCAGCGCAGGGTGAAGAGGACACACATAAACACACTACATCTGCTGTCGGCACACCCATATCAACCATGTTTCTACTCCGTTTTAAAGTCCTAATAACCGTAAATTCATTGTGTATCTGCGGGTGATAAATGTGTGTGGTCGGTGTTGAATACCAGCCAGAAAGCTCGAATAGCCATAGGCAAGTTTTGTTGCTCAATAACTCAGCTCAGGGATGTAAGTCAGCTAATGGAGGGTGAACCTACGAGTGCATTGTGTTGTTAGGTGTTCCTGTTTGACCACTCTTTGTATGTGCAGGGAGTGCACTAAATAACTGGATAATTCTTGCAATACACTGCCTATTTAAGTATGAACACAACTACACAAACAACAACAACAACTGGAGCTGTCGCAATTTAACGCTTCCCTCGTGTGTTTATTGCAAGGTCAGGTGTTGCTATGAGTGTTTCCCCGCCCTGTTTGTTTTATTAATTAAGCTTGTTTGTTTGTTTTTTTAATTAAGCTGTATCGAATATTTTTTTTAAATAAGATAAGATATTTTTATTGTCACGAAATATTGTTGGAGCAAGCCTGTAGATGCCTAATATCAGAAAATATACAAATACTAAAGCCAAATATTCAAATAAGAAATACAATTAAATAATACAATATAAAATTAATTTCTACTTTTGTTTATGTTTTTCTCTTATTTAAGTGAATGTGTGTTTTTAAAAAAAAAATCTGTGATGCCTTCAAATCGTCTTTAAAGGATAATCTCTAATCTGAATCTGGTTGTTTTGTTTTATTTTATTTGAATTAAAATTAGTTTTTTGTTTGTTTGTTTGTGAAAAGCAGGCTTAAGGCATTATCTGTCATGCTGGTACAATGGCTGACATATTATTAGATTTTTATTTTTATTTTTTTTAGCTTTTTAAAGGTCACTCACAATTCTGCATATTTTAATCGTGTCACTTATTTTCAGTCAGTTAATGCAACACATGTTGTCAGAATAAACAAGCTCTTAAAACCGTGTCGTTCACGTGCTCTTCTCTCTCTTCCACTCTGGGTTTCATCTTCTCGGCAAACTTGCTCTCTAACTTTGATTTTTCGATTTTTTTTTTTTTTTTTTTTCCTGTCACTTCCTCTTCAGGTATACGAGTGTTGGTGGACGCCCGGGAGAAGCTGCACATCCCGTGGGGTGACCCGGACAACCAGCAGCACGGAGACAGCGTGATGGCGTTCGACACAAGGTCGGCTAAAATGGCGAGCGGGCTGCTTGAGACGCCCGTCTTCTTGCGGTATTTTCCGGCTATCAAAGCTCTGTGGGCGGACTCGGGTATCCAGAACGCATACGACCGTCGCAGAGAGTTTCAGCTGGTAGGTGAACGTACACACACACACACACACACACACACACACACACACACACACACACACACACACACACACACATTGAAAAACTGCGTTACTAAAGGATGACCTCACACCTGACTTATACATTTCTTAATATGACTACACAAAGCTCTTCTAGATCACCAAGTCCAACACACAAGTTTAAGGCAGATTTCTGGTTCTCCTTTTTTTGAAGGTTTAGAGAATTCAAATGCGGGGAACTGCTTTCAAATAGAAAGTGAAACTTTCTAAATTCATCCTCCCTTTCCTCTCTCCCTGTATCTTTTGCTCTGGCGCGCTCTCTCTCGCTCTCTCTCTCACTGTCGAGCAGTCAGACATGTGATTGAGTCAGCTTCCTGTTTATACCTCTCCCGCTCCTCATGTCTTGGCTGTCAGCACGCACGTTTTAGCACACTGACGTTTGCCCCAGAACAGCAGCTGTGGCGTTCACACGTCCTTTTCTGGGACTTTTCTGCGCTCTCACTTTTGATCTGTGTTACTTTCACAACCTGCTGAGATTTTTTTAAAGTTAGTATTTTATCTCTTGTATTAAATCATGCAGCAGGTCAGGTCTCGTGTAGAAATGTTGTTTAGGAGTTAAGCCCCCCCCCCCGCTGAAGAGAAAGTTATGGACACACTTCTGCAAGTTGCTTTCAGTTATGAGACAAAAGCAAATTTAAAAAAAAAAGTTTTTTTCCTGTGAGTTGCATAAGGCCGGACTGTTCTCAATGGCGTTTTGTTAGCCTCTCACACATTTGCTGGTGTGAGCAGGTTACGCAGACAGAAAGGGGAATAAAGGGTGATCAGAGCTGGAATGTTGATCTGTAGTTAAACAGCTTTATACTTACAAACAGAGCTCTGGCTCCCCCACTCAAACACTCACACCTCAAGTTACACAAGTACAGCCGCACATGGACGTATTCTGTTTACAACTTATCAGTATTTTAATGTAGTCTTGTGTTCAAATGACTCAACATAATGATTGATTGGTCAGATGAAACAACATGACACCCCCCAAAGGCTCCAAAAAAACGACTGAGATAAAGCAAAGAAGCAGCCGGGAGTCGCCTCGTAGTAGCGCTGGGTATTTCCCACAACCACACGATACGTATCACAATACAGAGGCCAACATACGATACATATCGGGATATACGTTCTCTATTGTTGAGAATAACAGCAGAGGTGTTTTAAGGATCCTACAACTTTAAAACACTTCAACTCAGGTCCTCAGAGATCCAAGAAATACATCAGATATTTTAATCCCAGAGCTATGGTGTTATTGTGAACTGCACCATAGGGTCAAAAGTCTTTTAAAGCTGACAGCTTTGCAGCCATATATCCATTCTGTCACATTTGCAGCGATACATGTATTTGAAGGAGCACATGGCGATTAATGCCATATTGATTTTTTTTTCCGTAGAGACTTCAAAAAGGGAGTATAAGTAATGATTAGTTAATAATGAAGAGGATTCTGAAAATGTTCAGTATTTTAGGTCGTGCAGATCTCAAGTTAACGATGATTTGATATAAGATGTTTACTGGATTTTCAAAAGTCTGCCATTGTTTTGATTGAGATAATTTTATCAGTGTGGATCAATAAAAGATGATAGCAGATGCACATTTTAAATACAGATTTGTATCATCTCGTAAAAAGCTGTACTAACAGATCATGCTGAATAAGTGATTAAAAATAAAGTACTGATCCATATTCATGAGTGTTAATACTTATTGAATAGCGTGCCATGCATAGATGTCAGTAGTCCGTGTGAAACTTGATTTAAAGCTGGCAAGTTGTTCAGCGACGTGCAGTTTGTAAGACTTGTCTCTGCCACCTTTTTTAAAGAAAGGGACAACTGGCAACAATTAAATTCATCCAATCATATTTCCGGTTTGAAAAACAGACACAACGCGTCATGAAGCGTCAATCAATTTTTCCCCTATCAGTGCGTCTCTAAAAGGCGGATCAGTCGATAATGAAACTGATCATTATGGTGTAATCAATCAATCTTTATTTTTATATTGCCAGTTCAGTTATCTCAACATTTTACATAAAGCAGGTGAAAGAAAGTCAATGCAGTGACTCCAGTGTCAGTATGTAAACGTCACTCCCCCCTCCCCCCCATTGGCTCGAGCTGAATTCTCCGGAGAATATCCCGCTGCCCGAGAGACTCCGGGTGAAAAATGTGGCTGTTTGCGTTCGCACATTCAGCTCCTCCTGGAAATATCCGGAGTTTTCTGCTAGTGTGAGAACCGTATTTAAGAGGCAGAAAACCCGACTCGCGATGAGCGCCACGTCTTCCTAAACTGCGCCGGGCTTTTCAAATGGGATAGAGGGAGATGCGGGAATAAGGACAGGGACGAACAGAGCAGCAGCAACAATGAATAAGATTCATAGCTTCAATGTTAGTGATCATAGGAGCCCCATCACAGGATATGAAACCTTGATATTCACTGTAAAACCCGAGGGCATCGACAGCCTGAGACACACCTGAAAGTCGATCTTTCTGGACTATATTTCCCCGCGTGCTCTTGTCACCTGGTTGCTGATTTGTCTGTCTGCCAGCAGAATACTACTCATCGTGTATTGACGATGCCTTGAACGTATTTGCATCACAAATCAAGTGCTTGCCTTCAGGCTTGCCATGCCATTGTCCTCGAAAACACATGTACTGATGAAATCACACCTGGGTTCTCTCCCTTTGCGTCCAAAGTTCACGACAGTCAGCCATAAACACTCTTGTCAATGTAGTTCCAGGTGACCTCTGAATGATAAGTCATATCAACTGTGGTGTGCTGCCGTGATGTAATGTTACGTTTCGGCTTGGCTCGTTCACTGCAGACGCTCAGCTGCTCTTCTCCTCTCGTCAAACCGTCTGCTCCTTCACAGTCGAGCGTCACAGACAGGTGGCTCCTCTGCCTTTGGTTGTGGTGAGCTGCCACGCTATTCTACCCCTCCCTTCTGTAATCTTAGCCCCACACACACACACACACACACACACACACAAACACACACACACAGGTTTTTCAGGTCAGGTTAGTTTTACAGAAAGATCAAAAGGTGAGCGTAGAAGCTTTCAGTGGAGGGATTTGTGGCGCTTACATTAGAATGGGACCTAAACAGTCACTACTGCAAATTAGAATTTTATAGCAAGGGTGTGGCTCTGCTGCGTCATCAACGTAAAATAAATGCAAAACAGTCCCCCGTAAAGGTGCGGCGTGACACAATAAACACACTGCGGGTTGCGGAAATCATACACAGAAGCTTTTTTTTTTTTTTTTTTTTTTTTTTTTTTTTTTTGCAGCTTTTGGTTTAAGTCGAGTACAGGATACACACACACACACACACGCACACACACACACACACACACACACACACACAGACACACACACACACACACACACAGAAAAAGGAATGTTTCTCAGTCCGGGCAGCCTCATGTCTGGGCTTGCACTAAAAGCTCATGAACATTGACTGAAAGGTGTAGAAAAGCAGCTCTCCTCCCCACACACACACACACACACACACACACACACACACACACACACACGCTGAGCCACACTTCTGTATACATCAAAGACACACTTACAAACACGTGTCTCCTGTAATAACGAATAGTTTGCATCCTGCTTCAGCTGCTCAGAGCAGACACAGACACACACACGAGCAGACACACACACACACGCAGACACACACACACACGCACAGGCACACACTTTTTGGAATTGAAAACAAACAGATTACATTCTGTTAAGCTAAAGACAGATTTTGTCCTTTTGGCAACTCAAGGCCTCAACAACAACGACGACGACAACAACAACAAATGTTTTCAACTTGAATGCATCACATCTAAAGACATCAATGTGTACTGCTTTTTTCAAACGTTCCTGTTTATGATTAAAAATGCCTGGCTGTGATGAACGGTGCAGAATTAACAGAAATTCCTCCTCTGTCCTGTCGCAGGGTGAGTCAGTGAAGTATTTCATGGATAATCTGGATAAGCTTGGCGAGCTGGTAAGTTGTTTCAGCCTGCTCTGATTGTTCTAAACAGATGTGTACATGTTATAGTTAACACTGCGACATGTCCAGACAATTAAGGTTAACCGACAAGAAGCTGCGGTGATCGTTCACTAAAGTTCAAGCTGACGCCTCGGTGTAGGATCTCCCGTTGGCTGGCTCTCAGTCAGTGTGTGTGTGTGGGGGGACGGGGGGACTTAACATGAGCTGTTTGAGCACATGAAGATGTAGAAGAAGATCTCTGAACAGCCTGTCCGTGAAACGTTGCTCATTCACAAATGTCCCTCACAGCGTGAAGTGTTCCCCCTGTCGGACGGGAAGGAGGAGGAGGGGGGGGGGTGGGGGAGGAAAGACATAACATAAAAAAAGACGCTGCAGCAATCCAAGATGGTGGACGAAGTGACACAGCCCAACACTATAAAATCAGGGTTCCCACGCAGCCTGGAAAACCTGGGAAAAAGTTGAGCAGTCATGGGGAAAAAAAATGTCCTGGAAAGTCTTTTAAAATAATTATTAAAACATAACTCCTGGTGACTCTGAAAGGAACAAATTATGTGAAGGATCAAATAAAACAGTGACAGCAGGATTAAGAATAGGAAGGTAGACTTATTTCAATGTTACACTTCAGTTTTCATTAATGTTGACCGCTCTGTTTGATAAATATCCAATAAACGTTTGAGTTATTTATAGAAGAACATTTGTTGTCATCATTAATACTATTTTTATTTTCAGTAAGGAAGGTGTGAGATGCTTCTGTTGGCTCTTATAGTCTAGTTTTATTTTATTCTTTAGAGGAAATCAAAGGAGGAATCAGTTTATAAATACCCAAACTACATATTTATACTGATCGAATGAAGTGCTGTGCATCTGCAGGTGTGTGTTGATATTCTATAATGAAATTCTTTATCTTTTATAAGCATTTTAGAGTTCACGGTTAAAGACTGCACATCTTTTGAATCGGACCTCTACAGAGGGAACATGCTGGAGTTTGGGCACGATGTGTTTCTGTCTCGTTCCAGCTAAAAAAAAAAAAAAAAAAGTCCTGAAAAATGATCTCCAGAAAAGAGCGGGAACTCTGAATAGTTTCGCCTTTATATCAGTGTAATGTGTAACTGGACATGAACGCTCGACCGGTGAATGAGAGGAACATGCTGAAGAGAATGAAGCAGCACAAATTGTCACACGATATAAATAATTATCTGTATGTGTCTTTCTGTGACTTGCTCATACGTCGTTCATGGCGTCTCTCCTCCCTCCTGCAGGATTATCTTCCGACTCAGCAGGACATTCTGCTGGCCCGTAAACCCACGAAGGGCATCCACGAGTATGACTTTGAGATCAAGAACGTTCCCTTCAAGATGGTGGACGTGGGAGGGCAGCGGTCAGAGCGGCGGCGCTGGTTCGAGTGCTTCGACTCGGTCACCTCCATCCTCTTCCTCGTCTCTTCCTCTGAGTACGACCAGGTGAGAGCACGGCTCCGAGCGGAGGCTGAGGGAGTCTCATTTCCTCTCGCACGCAGGCGAAACTCACTTTCTACTAGCGGAGAATGCGAGGGGACTTTCTGTCCTCACTGCTCAGTCTTTATATTCGCTGTTGTGGTTTATCACGTAATATGCACCAGGGTGAGACTCGCTCGTTTATTGTGCTCTGAGTCACATTTCTAGTAACGTGTTTGATGTTACTACACAAGTCTTTCATGTCTGACGGCCAAGAATAGCTGCTTGGCCTCAAACTTTTTTTAAAGTCATCTTCACAGTATTAGAAAGAGGTAGCTGTGCATTATTTAAAAAAACAAATACAGTATGAGAACCATGTTTCAGTTTTCAATGATTTTTACTTTCAACACTGCTGGCATTGCATTTGATCAGGGCGGTCAAACGATTACACGTTTAACTCACGATTAATCGCCTGTTTGATATTCCATTATTTAGCATTCATTTTGAGCTTTTCTTCTGTCCTCAGCTGAGAGTGCTTCACTCGCTGTTTGAATTCAACCCCGCTTTTATTTTGAAATGGAAAAACAAAGGACCTTCTGGTTGACGACACTAACTTCAAAGTAAAAATAGACATTCAAAGACGCAGCAGAAGTGTCGTTCTTTTCCATGACGGTGACTACGGGGAGAGGTTAATCCACGGTGCGCCTACAGGGGGGGAAACAGCATGAGACTAATCTGCATTTTAAAAAAAAAATCATTGCAATTACCAAGTGAATGCTGACACCTCACATTTAATAAAACACAGGTTGTAAATAAAATCTATATTAACCACAGTTTATATTCAGTTCATTTTACTTTGGCCAAACCTCACCCTTACTATGGGACAGAGCAGCATGTAAGTGATGTGTGTTCACACTGACCTGGTTCAGCCGGTGACACGACATAGTTTAGCTGTAGGACTAGCATAGCTATGGTAATGAAGGGGGTCTTCCAGCGGGGTTTTGCTGCATCAGGAGGGTTTGCTAGTATCATTCTCATTCATGATTAGTGATACACACGAGCACTATTTAGCAGGAAGGATTGGTAAGTCATTAGTTTGAACACGTATGCAGCTGGTCATTTAAATACAAGCTGTTTGACTGGCTGCTTCCTGTTTATGTTAAAGCTCCAGTGAGGAACTTTTGGAGTGGGTCAAAGTGTTGAGTCTTACCTCTGCAGATTCTGTCCTGATCATGTGTAGAGGAGAAGAAAAATCTCACCTTGACTTCTTTTTAACAATCAAATATATCGCTCACAAAGAATCTTTAAAATGGAACGATGTTTTTAAAAAGGGCGTTTCAACAGCGTGCAGATTGTCTGACACATGACCCTAAAAATGACTCTACAGAAAAGTGAATAATGTGTCTGACTGTCTCTGCTTTCGTAATGCTTTTTTAATTTCCAGCCTGTTTTAAAAAAAAAAAAAAAAAAAAATAGTGTAACCTAAAAATAGCAGCCGTTTTACTCTTCATATTTTTTGCCAGTATGGCTTTGAAGTTTGCGTACATTTTCTTCTAAAGGATTTGAAAAGTGTAAGACTTCCCATCTTTAAGAAACATCCCTTTAGCTTGGCATGGGCGATTAAACGATGAACCATAGTCGTGGCTATAAAACTTTCCTCAGTGGTTTCCAGCAGCGTGCACTGTGCTTATGATATCAATCAATCAATCAATTTTTATTTGTATAGCGTCAACTCATAACAAGTGTTATCTCGAGGCACTTTACAAAAAGCAGGTAAAAGACCTTACTCTTTGTTATGTTACAAAAAGCAGGTAAAAGACCTTACTCTTTGTTATGTTACAAAAAGCAGGTAAAAGACCTTACTCATTGTTATGATATGTGAAACGTTCCTCTGTTCACTTAGAGTTTGTCATGTTGTGACGGTAAAGAATGGTTAAAGCGGCTAAACTCACTCGGGTGCAAAAATCGGCCTTTAAATTTCAAAGAAATAATGATCCGACATTTATCACGATTATTATTATGGATATGGACTGATGTCGGGGTCGCGGGGGGACTGAAGCCGATCCCAGCTGTCATTGGGCAAGAGGCGGGGTTACGCCCTTGGACTGGTCGCCAGCCAATCACCGGGACTGATATGAAATATTTTACCATGATAACATTTTTAGACCTATCGCCCAGTCCTACTTGGTAGCTTTTGTTTAGACTTCATGACTGATTTGGTTATTTATTTTAAGAACAAAAAAAGTTCAAAGATCACTTCAGTTTTCTTAAGTACGGCTGCTCATATTTTAGTTTACTCCTCTATGACAGGAAACTGATTCTCTTTGGGTTGTGGACCAAACAAACAAACTGATTATTGGATTATTAATTGACAGATTGATGGACAGTGTTCTTCAGTTGAAGCTTCTACCTGGATCACAGGAGTACAAACTGAATATCTCAGAGGAAATAAGAGCCGACATATTGTTCCATGCTCACATAAGAGGGTTTGAAACTTTCAGTCGGACGTGTTTGTAAGGGTTCGTTTGTGACTCTGTTTAGAACTTTTAAAAATACTTGTTATAGCAGCACTATCAGGACTAGTGGTTGTGTCCTTAATCGCTCCGTTGTGTTCATCAGGTGCTGATGGAGGACCGGCAGACCAACCGGCTGCGTGAATCGCTCGACATCTTCGAGACCATCGTCAACAACCGCGTCTTCGTCAACGTCTCCATCATCCTCTTCCTCAACAAGACGGACCTGCTGGAGGAGAAGGTGAAGAACGTTTCGCTCAAGGACTACTTTTCCGAATACACCGGGCCCGAGCACAGCCTGCCAGAGATCCAGGCGTTCATGGTGGAGTGTTTCCGGGCTAAGAGGCGCGACGCCACCCAGAAGCCCCTGTACCACCACTTCACCACGGCCATCAACACGGAGAACATCCGGCTGGTGTTCCGGGACGTCAAAGACACCATCCTGCACGACAACCTCAAACAGCTCATGCTCCAATGACCCCTGTCCACCTGTGAACGTAGAGGACCTGAACGGGGACAAACCACCCCCCCCCCTCGCTCCTGACGAGGACTCGGGAGAGACCAGCCTTAGAAGAATCCGATAGAGATCAGCGTTCTTCTCCAGCCGTTTTTATATTAGTTTTTACTCTCCTCTTTTGAAGAGATGGCCTTCTTGTTAGTCCAGGGTTTAGTAGGGGGGCCGAGTCAGTAGGACAGACTGTCTGCGGTTATAAAGAAAGACGAGAAGGCGGTTCGGGTGTTTGAAAACATCTGATCTCTGCTGCCTCTTCTTAAGACTCTCTCCTCTGGCCTGAGCGCTGAGACCCACCGGGGGCATTTTCGACTCACAAGGTGCCGGTGCTGATGTCAACGTCAGCGCCTGGTTTGTGGAAACCCAGCAGAACATTTCACAACGGGGCATACGGTTTCTAAACCACATTCACAAGAAATACAGGAATACTGAAATGAGTGCTTTGTTGCAAACAACAGAGTTAGATCGTCGAAACGACCAAAACATGCCAGTCTGTGTCCAAGCACTGATTCCTTAAATCCAAAATCACTCCATTATTTCTGCACGCTTGTGCTGCTTTGTGAGCCTTGTTTAAAAGCCCCACACACACACACACACACACACACACACACACACACACACACACACACACACACACACACACACACACACAGACACACACACACACTTTGTAAAAGGGTTCTCCCACTTCATGCTAATCCAGAGACTGCACAAGTTCTTTTTTTTTTTTTTTTTTTCTCGCACAGGTCCTTCCGCCCCCTACACTGAAAGTCTACACTTCTTCTGTTTCCAGATCAGTTGGTTGAAAGTGTCAGCTCAGAAATGTTTTTTTCTTGGACAGTGAACAGGTTAATGACGCCGATTCGGCTCACAACGTTTTTAAAAACAAAACAAAAAAAATAGTGGCTTGGAGAACAGCTCCAGCACTGGCACCTTGTCTGTGGAATTTATTACTTTTTTTTAGAAATAAGGGCATAACCGCCAGACTGAACCCTCGATGCCTTTCCATATAATGTCTTAAGGAGACCTAATCACTGTTCCTATCCTGCTTTTGTGCCTGTGTCAATCTTAGCTGTCTTCCACAGTAAATTAAATATGCAAGTTGTCCTGTATTTTATTTTTGGTTGTTTAGAGGAAATACTTAACCTTCGTTGGCACATTAGGCAGGGTGTGCTCGCACGTGAACTTGCAGTCCACTGTTTTCTCAGGGTTGAATCCAAACCAGCGTTAGTGCTGATGTCATGTTGGTGGAATAATCTGATCTTTCTCTGGGTGACAGAGGGGCCAGACTCAGCCAGGCCAGAGTACAGTTCACGGGGCGGTGTTTGGTACTGTATCCTCCTGGCCTTGACCCTGAACGTGGACCCAGACCCCCCCCCCCCCCCCTCCCCCTTCATCTCTGATTAGATGCCTTGTAAAGGGACACACCTCCCCAGTTCGCCTGAATAATGAATGTCTGTTAATAAATGTACAGAGATTTCCTCTAGATCGTCTGAATATACTGTAACCAACATTTTTAAGGTAACATGTAACCTGTCCTGTGAGAATATCTGTGTTGGCACTGAGTTATATCTCCAGGTGTCTTTGAAAATGCAATCAAGTACTGTTAGGAGTTCCCCTTTAAAAAAAAAAATAAAAAACACATTTTTGAATTTGTCGACAAAAAAAAAAACCACTGGAGTTGAATACATTAGTGTATTCTGTTGGGGGCCAATTGTTGTTAGAGGACAACTTCCAGGCACTGTTCAAATCTGTGTTTCTCTGCCAGATCACCCCCATGCATTCACATCGAGTGTCTGTCATTTTTTTTTTCCAAATATAAAGCTTCTGTGAGCTTCGTTTCGCTTCCAGCCCTGGCTTTGTACATACTGTAAGCTGTTGCCATGTAAATAATATTCAGGTTTAACTCCATATATGTAAAAACGGCCTCCCCCCCCCCCCCCCCCCCCATATTTTGAATGTGTTTCAAATCAGTGCTTTTCCAATGAAGATGACTTTTTGATGTAGACGTGTTTTTGTGTAATTTTTTTCCATCACCTTGTTGAAATTCATCCCTGTGCCAAGTCTCATGCCACTCTAACCCTATCAATAAAATACACTTTTCTAATGAAAAGAGCCTCTTCTTTCTTTATATAGCCAGTACTATCATTAGACTGTATCATCTGAGCATGAAAGAAATACACTCTGTTGTTCAACATGCACAAACAGGATCCTGTAGACATGCACTAATGGAGAGATGTCAGAGTGAGCGCTCCTAAACTGGTGGGGGTTTGGTGCCTTGCTCAAGTGCACTTCAGCACTGCTCTGGAAGTGAACTCTCCAGCAACAGGACCGATTTCCACTCTTGGTCCGCATCAGGACTTGAGCCGGCGACCCTCTGGTTCCCGACAAGTCCCTACTGAGCTACTGCCCTCCCAGTACTATCTTAGGGATGTGCATTAAACTGAAATACAAAATTAACAACCACTCAAACTTGAACTGAACATCATGTAAATACATGTTCTTGAAAGTCGACAGGTTACTAATGAATGGTAAATAAAATCAGAAAAAGTATGAGGTGCCCTGAGTTTAAATTCTACGGAGATAAAAAATATTTCTTTGTCAAAAGAAACTAAAATGTAAAGAGATATTTCTTTGTAATCCTACTAACCTACTAACAAAATATAACAAAAGTCAAACATGGTTCCTGCTTGAATCATAAAACACACCATAATGATCAGTTAGCTGTTGCCTGGAGACCATCAGAAGCTTGAGAAACATCAAAGTTCCTTTATATATTTTTGTTTATTTTTTATTGTCGTTGGAGAAGTTTTTAATGTGCTTATTTTATAATAATTCTTACTGATCAACGTTTCGGACGCCTTTCTTAAAAAAAAATATCAAAGGCGTATGTTTTGGGATGCTGGAGAAACCGGAAGTAGATAGCGGTGAACGATCTCGTCGTCAGTCGAAGCACACACCCACTTAACGGATTAATTCAGTATCACAGCAGGTCTACGATTAACTCTTTGTGTGTGTCAGACAGCCCCGTTAATTCCCTTCTCTAAAGAATCTAGTCTAAAAAAAATCCTGCTGCTGATTTAATCAACAGCGATTCAAACAGATAAAAACTAAATAGCGACTTTTTTTTTTCCGGCAAATTTGTGTTCAGGCTTCTAACGCGCTACCTCCCTACAGGGGGCTTTCCTTTTACTGTAACAGTAAGGTTTGTGACGACTCTGAATGTGAAAACGTGCTTCACTCAAAGGTCTGATAAAAGTTAGATCGTGTGCATTAATACGACGTGATAGTTGACGTCACTCCTTTGACTTTCGGATCATGATTCTCTCTGATTGGCTGCTTCACAGTCGCGTGCAAAATGAGTTCTGGTAAGTGTCACAGTATTGTTTTGTTTTGGGATTCACACAAGTGACATAATGACAACAACCAATATTATAAGTGTCTGCATTTTGTTATTGTGTTGGAATTACTTCATGATAAAAAAAAAACAGCTGACAGGCTTCTTCAAGTTCTTCCTAAAGATTTGTTCTTTCAGTGACAAGGTCGACCTGTTTAAAGGTAAGAACAAGTAACATAATAAAGGGCACTTATTGGAAAATATGTCTTTACTTAATGTGAATTTATACAAATATAATTAGAGCAAAACAACAATCTGACAACATAAATTAATAAGCAACTATTTTTGATCATTGATTTAATTTTACAGTTTGATTCGAGGTTCTGAAGTTTGTTTTTTTTCCTTTAAGATTTGTTTTTTGGGCTTTTTCTGCCTTTGTTGTAGCGATAGGGGAGAAACAGGTCGGATTCAAACCGAGGTTGCCCGCTTGGAGGACCACAGCCTCCGCACATGGGGCCTTTGCACTAACCACTGCGCCACCGGCACCACCCAAAATCTGATGTTTTGATGCTTTCCTTTCCCATCTATATAACTAACGATGACTGAATGTATTGATAATTAATTAATTAATTGATCACATTTATCTTAATCCGTGTCTCCAAGCAACTTCTTC